>NC_067144.1:63889081-64520133 GCF_903995435.1 Acomys russatus | reverse complement strand
TTTAGAGAGATCTGGGATTCAAGGCACTTTCCTCAACTAATAAGGCTATAGACAGCAAGCCAATAGCCAAATCAAAGTAATTGGGTGAGATACTCAAGGAAATTCCTCTAAATCGGGAACAAGGCAAGGCTAACCCCTCTCTCCATCTCTTCAATAGTACTCGAAGTTCTAGCCACAACATAAGACAACAAAAGAGACCAAGGGTATCCAAATGGGAAAGGAGGAAGTCAAATTATCCCTATTTGCAGATGATATGATAGTGTACATAGTGACCCTCAAAATTCAACCTGAGAATTCCTACAGCTGATAACATCTTCAGCAAATAGCTGGATACAAAATTAACTCAAAAAAGTCTGTAGCCTTCCTATACACAAATGACAAGCTTGCAGATGAATATTAGGAAAAACCACACCCTTCACATTAGCCACAAGCAATATAAAATATTTAGGAGTTACTCAACTAAGCAAGTGAAGGACTTGTTTGAAAAAAATTTCAAAACTCTGAAGAAAGAGATTGAAGATGACCTGAGAAGATGGAATGATCTTCCTTGCTCATAGATTGGGAGAATTAACATAGTAAAAAATAGCCATCCTACCAAAGCAATCTACAGATTCAATGCAATCCCTATCAAATACCTACACAATTTTTTAAAGACATTGAAAGTTCAATTCTAAACTTCATATGGAAAAACAAAAAACCCGAATAGCTAAAACAATCTTGTACAATAAAAGGTGCTCCGAGGAATCTCCATACCTGATCTCAAACGTACTATAAAGCAATAGTAATTAAAACAGCATGGTACGGCACAGCAACAGGCTGGTTGATCAGTGGAATCGAATAGAACCCAGATATGAATCCACACACATATGGTCACTTGATTTTTGACAAAGAAGCCAAATCCATTCAATGGAAAAAAGATAGTATCTTCAACAAATGGTGCTGGTCTAACTGGATGTCTATGTGTAAAAAAATGCACTGGACCCATATTTCACCTTGCATAAAAATCAAATCCAAGTGGATTAAAGACCTCAACATAAAACCAGAGACACTAAGTCACTTGGAAGAAAAAGTGGGGAAGAGCCTGGAACATATTGGCACAGGAGACAACTCCCTGAACAGAACACCAACAGCCCAGGCCTTAATGTCAACAATTAATAAATGGGACCTCATGAGGCTGAGAAGCTTCTGTAAGGCAGGAGACACTGTCAAGAGAACAAAGCGACAGCCTACAGACTGGGAAAAGATCTTCACTAACCCTACATCTGACAAAGGTTTAATATCCAAAATATAAAGAACTCAAGAAATTAAACACCACCAAACCAAATAACCCAATTGAGAATGGGGCTTGGAACTAAACAGAGAATTCTCAACAGAGGAATATCAAATGGCTGAGAAACACTTAAAGAAATGCTCAACCTCCGTAGTCATCAGGGAAATGCAAATCAAAACACTCTGAGATTCCATCTTACACCCATCAGAATGGCTCAGATAAAAAATTCAAGTGACACCACATGCTGGTGAAGATGTGGGGAGAGAGGAACACCTTTCATTGCTGGTGGGAATGCAAACTAGTACAGCCACTTTGGAAATCTATCTGGTGTGTATCTCAGAAACTGGGAATAGGGCTTCCTCAAGACCCAACTTTCCACTCCTTGGAATATACCCAGAAGATGCTCCAGCACACAACAAGAAAATTTGCTCAACCATTTTCATAGCAGCCTTATATAATATTCAGAACATGAAAACAGCCTAAGTGTCCCTCAGTAGAAGAATGGATAAAGAAACTGTGGTACATATACACCATGGAATACTACTCAGCTATTAAAAACAAGGAATTCCCGAAATTTGTGGACAAATGGATTGAGCTAGAAATGATCATAATGAGTGAGTTAACCCAGAAGCAGAAAGACTCAAATGGTATACTCACTTATCTACATACTAGCCCAAGGGACATGCCCTATGAAAGCCTTCACTTACCAGAAAACTGGGACAGAGGGGACATCCTACTGGGACTCTAGATGAGAAAAGCATGGGAGAATAGTAAAGTAAAAGGATCTAGAGGGTCCTAGAAACCTACAAGTAGAACATTACGAAAGGCAGATTTGGGCCCAGGGGTCCCGCTCAAACTAAGGCACCAGCCAAGGACAATACAGGCGGTAAACTTTAAACCCCTACCCAGATCTAGCCAATGGACAGGACATTCTCCACAGTTGAATGGAGAGTGGGGTATGACTTTCACACGAACTCTGGTGCCTCACATTTGACCATGTCCCCTGGAGGGGGAGACCTGGTGGCACTCAGAGGAAGGATAGCAGGTTACCAAGAAGAGACTTGATACCCTATGAGCATATACAGGAGGAAGTAATCCCCCTCAGGGACAGTCATAGGGGAGGGGGAAGGGGAATAAGGGGAAAATGGGAGGGAGGGAAGAATGGGAGGATACAAGAGATGGGATAACCATTGAGATGTAACAAAAATAAATTAATAAAAAAAAATTTAAAAATGTAGTAGAATCAGACAGAGGCCTAGGACCGGAAATACATACTAAAGAGGCAAGTGAGGACTGGCGATATAGGAGGAAGATGCCATAGCACGACTCTAGCTTTGTCTCAACAGGAACAGTGGGTTTAATATAACTCCAAGTGACCGATAAGGTTGTGTCTTTTCAGTCATAGCAAGGGTGCCCAAATTTACACTAAACTTCTAAGAAACCCTTCATTAGTCTCAAGTTTGGAAGACATTTTTCTCATGACCCTTTACTTTCTGGAATTTTAGCCACTACTACTGAGCACCTAGAACCCCAGGGACTGAGCCAATGTGGCTTCTCTTTCATCCTGACATTTTTGGGTACCTGTTATGGTTGGGAGTGTTGAATGGTTGCTGAGAGGAATAATGAAGTATTGGCTAGGAAAATAACTGAGGAGATAGAAAGGGCTTGTGTCTTAAGTGGATTGGTGTGGTAAAAAGCAGGGTAATCTTTTTGTCTTCTATTAGTCTTTGTGTCTTTTATAAACAAGGTTCACTAGCCAAACAACGCTGAGTGAATCCAGACTGTGAATCTTCTGTTGAGAATGAACTCATTTTCCCATTGCATTGGGGAAATTCCTACTACCTTGTGGGAAAAGAACTACTCTGCTCAAAATGGAAAACAAAAAGACATTCCTGGGATGACTATTTGTCTTTCTGTGCCCAGTAGGAGCCTGGGCTTTGTTGGTTGTTCTCCCAGGAATCTCAGCCACCCACACCCAAGCAGGAAATCAGAAGGTGTCCTGGGTTGGAAAAGGATGAAGTGCAGGGTTAAAGGAGCTCAGGGCTCCAAACCCCGAGCCTGGTAGCAAGGAAGGCGTGGTCTGGGTTGCTCACAAGGCAGCTAGTAACAGAGGCTCCCATGGAGCTCTGAAACCGAGAGAGGCAGAGGTGGACATTCTGTTTTGACTAGGCAGACAAAATGACAGCTTTGAAAACAGTCAGCCAGCCACTTGCTCCCTCAGACAGGCATTATAGTGGGCAGAGAAGTGTTATACAGAAAGTGGCAGCAAGCTGCACTGACACCTGTTAATGGCAGAAGCTCATGGAGGTCAGCAACACATGGCTGACTGACGAGAAGCTAAGCCCTGATGGTCCAATGATGAATCCTTCAGAGTGTGAGTTCAAGGCCAGCCTGATCTACAAAGTGAGTCTAGGACAGCCAAGGCTATACAGAGATACCCGGTGAAAGAAAGAAAGAAAGAAAGAAGAAAGAAAGAAAGAAAGAAAGAAAGAAAGAAAGAAAGAAAGATATATGAAAATTAGGAAAAAAATATTCTATAATTTTATGGTCATGTACAGTGGAGCTCTCAAATAGACTCTTGAATGTCTGAGATTTTACTTTAAAGTCCTCACTACCTGAGAGCTAGCTGCTCTATTGAGAAAAGTTCAAAATTCAACTATGTGTCAGAATTTGTCAGAGAGCATATGTGTTCCGACATAATATAGATAAAGGGGAGAATGGTAAAATCAAGCTGGGAGAGAGATGAGGGCCCAGAGCCCAGCTCTCAGTCACATCACCTGTGTCCTGCAGGGGCCCAGGTCTGCTGCTTTATTGGGGTTCCCACAAATCTCAGTCTAAATGGCAATGTGAAGCTTACGGATGCCCGCACTTAAATGCCCTGGATTCTGAAAAGATGATTCTGATTCATGCACTATTCTAAGATTTCAGAAACTGTGGGAAATGAGAGGAGAATAGATGAAGATGACAAGTCATAAATATAGATCTTGATTAGACCAGTCTTTGCTCAGTGAAACACATTGCTGTAAAGTGATTGGTACAAAAAAAAAAGCCATTTCAGTATCAGCTATCTTTTGCAGGAAATCAGGTCTCTCTGCCCTCCAACTCTCTTTCAGAAACTAAGTAAATTGTGCATACTAAGCTACTAACAATATTAAAAAAGAGTATATGGGTGTTGTTAATACATTTAGTAAGACAAGTTTGCTTAAAAATGGCAAGCCACACCTTGCTCACAAGTCCTGAGAAATAGTGTTCATGATACAGTTCGCACTTCAGACCTGAACACAGCTTCATAACCCTTTGTGTGTGCAGCGGCTTGGCAGCTATAATGGGGTTAGATCTCTTCAGCTGTCACAGACACTTGGCAGAGGGAGAGACTCCCAGAATTTCTTTCTCTGGCAAACACAGGTTTTTGGGTTTTGATGCTGTAATCCCACCTATCTGAGGAAGCTAAGATACCAATAACCCACTTAATCCTTGAAGGGTAAGTGGGTGCTTATTTTCTCTCCTATGGAGACCCTGAGGCAGTGAAATCTTATCTTAAACAAACATTAACTTAACATTCATTTCCTTTTTATTTATGTGTATGTGGGTCTGTCTTTGTGAGTGTCTACCATGTGTATACTGCTGCCTGTAGAGGTCAGAAGGGAGTGGCCAATAGTTTGGAGCCAGAGTTACAGGTGGCTGTGAGCTTCCCCATGTGGGTGATGGAAGTAAAACTCAGGTTCTCTGGAAGAGCAGCAGGCACTCTTAGCAGCTGAGCCATTTCACTAGGCCTCACATTAACATTAAAATTCAAATTCTTTATCACATACTTATACTTTTCTATTTAAAAATAGACTTGAAAGAAGGTAATATGCAATAAAGATAACAATACTAAAGTGAAGAAAACAGAACCAACAGGAGAAAAGCAAATAAATCAGCACCTTGAATCAGCATCAGATCAGACTGACTGTGCAACTAGAATCCAAAGAGAAGAAGAAAGAGTGAAACTCAAAACTCACCTCATTTGAAAGAAATTACGTGTTCCATTTCTTCAGTCTACACAAAGGCTTCAGGTATCTCAGCTGCTCATCTACATTTTCACCCTGGACATAAATTTGAATCTTCAGAGTGATGTCAAGCCCAGTGGTCACAAAGGAAGGTGTGATCACAAGCAACTTCCTGGTGTGCACGCTGACAGGAATTCCCACACTGCATGTCAGAACAGTTCAGGGAGTATGCATCTAGCATTGATCCAGTGCTGTAACAGATCTATGCAGAAATGGAGTTGAATCTTTACCTCATGACTTGGTGTCATCAGAGCTGGTGCAGAGACTGGTATCTGGAGAGCCCCCTGCAGGTTGGTCTGACACAGGTCTGACAGGAAGGATGGACCTGTAAAGTATGGGCACAGAGCTCAGTGGGCTCAAAAAGAGGCTCTAGGAATTGGAATAGGGCCTAGGAGTCAATTTGTAGGGTCTGGTGGATATCAGAGGAGATAGAAAGCACCTGTTTCTGGGGACGGCTGAGTCCATGATTTAGATAAAGCTATCCATCTTTCAGTGTGTCTCCTTTGCCAAGGAACATGTTTCTTTCCTCCAGCTGGTACTGAGATGTGTAGGAAGATGTCAGAAAGAGGATATGTTCTGTGGATATGGAGTCTCTGGAAGCAAATAAATACCCAGGCCACTGAGTCAGCTCTGGCATTACCCAGAACCACTGGGCCCATGGAGGTCTAGTGCCCCTGGCAGTGAATTAGTTCCTCTGATGGGAGTTGGGACACACTAAAAATTTGGCTACAAGGGGGCCACTGACCATGGGAGTGTCCTTGGTGGTGAGAAAGTCCCTTTCCTTCCAAAGGATGGAGTGGGTGTGAGCTATTTAAAAAGTATACTTAGAAGCAGTGTAGATGTTAGCCTGTTGGTCCTTGGCTATTTGGAGTACCCTAGTTAAGGGAATTAACTCAGCCTTTTGTTTTCAGCAGAGGTGACTATAAAATAGTCCATCTGTCTATGAGAGAGCTCCCATCCATAAGGAAGGGGAGTTGGAGGTCTGTCAGGGATTTGTCGAAAAGAAGGCTGGGTTAGTATAGGGCCTTCACAGCCTCTGTGCAAGAGTGAGAGGGAGTTGGGGTGGGAAGGAGGGTTGCGGGGTTCAGCACAGGACTAGAGAGAGGTAGGGGTCATTTGGAGGTTTTCTAGAAACAGGTGATAAAAGGGCTTGGACCTTTGAGGACCCAAGGAGAGAAAGAGAGGAATGACCGAGGAGGTCAGAGAGGCAATGGGCAGAGTATGCCATGATAAGCTGGAACAGGGTGATCTTGAGAGCTTCCTGGGTGAGACCCACTGTCACTGCTAGGGTTGTCAGACATGACTGCCATCCACATACAGTGGGATCTAGCTGTTTGAACAAGGAAGCCATTGCCTGATGAGAGGGCCCAACAAGTGGACCTAAAACACCTGTGGCCACTCCCATCCTCTTCTCTGTAAAGAGGTAGTAGGAGAGTCCAGGAATGCCAGGGAAGGGGCCTCTAGAAGGGCATCTTGTAGTGAAATGAGGTGATGGCAGGCTGTGGCCAGGAGGATGAGGAGCCTCGAAGGGGTCTCTCTGGCTGCCTAGTACAGTGGGTTAGATGTAATAGCAAAACTGAGGATACAAAGTCTGAAGAATCCCACCCAAATTAACAGAATTTGGTCCACTGTGGTTGGGTGCTGCAACTCGCAAACCACAAGTCATAGGTGAGGGTCTTAAACCCTGGGCTGAATTGGACTTTACACAACATTGAACATGTACAAGAACAGGAGAACACAGCTGAGCTTTAGAGGGAGAGACGCGATGACCCAGGGAACCAAGGTGGTTTAGGAGGGTAGCAGAGTTTTGTTGGTACAGAGACAGGGAAAGGCTGAAGAGTAAAATGTCATCTAGTTAATAAAGAAGTGTGCTAGGATTAAGGTCTAAGAAGGAGAGGTTCAGAGCTAAAGCCTGGCCAAAAAAAAAAAAAAAAATCATGGACTGTCCTGGAAGCCCTGAGAGAGAACTGTCCATGTGAGCTGTTTTGTATTTCATGTACCAGGGTCCTTTGAAGGCAAAGAGAAATTACGTGTGTGTGTGTGTGTGTGTGTGTGTGTGTGTGTGTGTGTGTGTGTGTGTGTGTTTCTCTCTTTGTCGCTCTTCACATGCACAATTTTCTGTGTCTCCCCATATGGCATCTTATCTGGCCCAGTTTGTTGGGATCAGTGAACCCACTGAGAGCTGCTCCTAATAAACCTACATTTAAATACTTAAATGAGTCTTGAATTACCTCATTTTACCATCCTGAAAATAAGGTTTATCATATCCCAGGATGGAAAACAAGCCAGAAACTAGAAGAAACATGCCTGGAACCATGGGGCCTAGACAGAAGTGAGCCTGGGACAGATTGCAAGGGGACAGATGACCACTTGCTTTGAAGGCCAAGCAAGGAGAGTCTGAGAAGACCACCAGATCAGCAACATGGGACCCAGACAGGGAGGTAGCCTGAGATGACCACACAGTCTGGAGACTGGAGCCACACAGGCCTGGGGGTGGGGGTGGGGCGAGACCATTCCTGGGATGACAAGTGCTCAGTGCCATAATGCATGGACAAGAGTTGGTCTCATTGCAGTCGAGAGCAGAAAAGCTGTCCCTGGCCCTCATACACTGCACAATTGGGGAGCAGGCCTTTCACCTCACCTTGGTAGCACAGATTAACCTACATCAAGGGTGTGGGCATAAGGTTATTACGTAATTTAGATGCTGATTTTTGTACCTCCCCCCATATCTGTTTGCAATCCTCATTCTGAGAATCTCCTGTCTCAATGTTGTGTAAACACTGCTCCCTGATTGTTCCCTGATATACCAATAAAATAGCTTACAACAACTTCCTGACTAGGTGAGGGAATAGGCCTGGACTTCCTGTCAGCCAAGAGAGGAGGAGTGAGAGGAAAAAGTAGGGGATTTAGCCACAGGTAGAGGTCCAGGAGTGAGAAGGATTCAGCTGGAGCAGAGAATGCCATAAAACACAAATCTTGTGGATTTACTCTGGAAGGAAGCCAAATTAGCTTAGAAGGTTAAGAATAAAGTTCATACTGCTCAGGGTTATGGCATGAAGCACAATAAATAACAGGTTCACACACACACACACACACACACACACACACCAAAAACATAATACAAAACAATAACACAGAGCCACAGGTGATTGGGCCCCAAGGCGGGTAGCATAAGAGAGATGGCCCAACAACTTGTCTGCCATGTGGCAGCATGAGACAGGCAGAGATAATGCCCTGCCCCACCCTTGCCCCTTGCCACCTACAGCAGGCTGGAGAGGTGGCCCTGTTGTCACAAGAGCAGGAAAGCAGACCTTGTTCCTCACCTGCTGCAGCACTCAGGAGAGCAGAGCCCTGCATCTCAATTGGGCAGCACAGTAGTGCTGACCCCGGATGTGTGGGTTGCAGGTGAGCCTGCACACAAAGGGTGTGAGCACAGGAGAGCTGGCCCTGTCTCTTGTCTGGTGCTTGGTGGTGTAGAGGGAAGAGATGCTCTCTTCTCTGTTGTCCCTCACCATCTATGGTATATGGGATAGTTGGCCATGATGATTTGGAGAAATGGCCGTGCCCTTCAGCAGCTGCAGCACTCGGGAGAGCAGGTCCTGAACCTTACCTAGGCAGCAGGATAAAGCTCACCCTGGTTGTGGATGTTCCAGGTGAGCTGGCCCCAAGGGCATGAGAGCCTGTGGGCTTACACATCTCTCAGGCCCAGATACAGGCCTCTGAATTGGCCCACCTCAACATTTACCCCATTAATGAATCACTGGAATACGTGAAGGGGCCAATTGTTCAGATCCAAAACTACAGCCTCTTCATGACACAGGACAACAGGATATCTGAGAGGAGTCCCAGTGAGGTTTCAGTATTGACAGAGTAGCAGAAGCCAGAGGCCTTCTACCAGACCAACAAGTCACTGCAACGGACATTTTCAAGCAAAGACAAATGGGTACTCTGTGAGACACATTGTAGCACACTACAGCTTCTACAATGAGATTTCTTTTTCTTCTCTTATTGCGGAGGTTGCAAGGGTGGAGGGCAGGTATTAAAAGGCAGGGGGAGAAACAATTCCTTAGAAATGGTGTTTTTCCCCCAAACCTTGCCAGTTTGAAAGGCAGCATGCTAGCTTTGTACACTTGCTTCCATGGGTTAGAACATTCCACAGGTGCTGCCCTTGGCTGATGACCATAGCTCAGCTCCCACAGAGCATCAACAGACACAGAAGCAATATCCTTCTAGACCAAGCTAGGAAATGGAGGTAACCAACTAGATTAAAAATGGAGGGTGCTTGGATCGTTTCTGGCTTTGCTTTGGTTATTGATGTCATGGACCTGGCTGCAGTATGTTCCACTGTGATCATGGTTTCTGTGCCCTCTTTCCTAAAGTTCAAAATAGAACAGACTTCAGTCGGGAGGAAACTGAAGGATGGAATGCTAAATTAAGAACAGTATGAATGGGGGAAGCAAAAGGACTCTTCCCAATACAGAACAGGTTAGTTGCTGCTGGAGATTAAAGCTCTTTGGCCACAAGATGCTTATCAGCTATTTCTGGGAAAGGACTGCTGATGCATTTTAGCAAACAACTAATTCCAAGGAATGACGAACAAGGCTTTGCTCTGCAGCTTGAGATGGCAAAACTTATAATTTTCTTCTTCCTTTGCTTGGTAGAGTTGTGATAATTTGGATTTGCGATGAAATATTTGAGCAGGGCAGTGGTGTCACATGCCTGCCCTTGATCCCAGCACAAAGGAGACAGAAACAGGCAGATATTTAAATGCTGGATCAGCCTAATTTGCACAATGAAGTCAAAGTGGGACCCCTTGCTGATAAGACAGGGCCACTTACAAAAACAGTCTAGGATTCCAAATGATGAATTTGTCCTTAAAGTTATTATATAACTTTTTTCTTAATATTGTATAATAATGTCATTGATATAGATGATGAATACACACCAATCTCAGTTTTATGTAAGGAGAGGATGATGTCACACTGCCCTAAAAGGACAGTCAGTCTCCTTAGAAAATGAGCCTGCCATGGGAAAATTGGTGCCAACAGGCATTTTGGCTTAAAATGGATATCTTGTTAATCAATATAAGGATCCAAAGCTAGGCTGGAAAATGAACACACAAGCTGCATGCCCCCCACAGACTAAGCTATTGAATTCTGACGGAGGCGAGATGTCACACTTCTCTGGGCAGCTGGTTTATCCCTTTAAATGTGAGGCACTTTCACGGAGGACAGGTAGCGGTCACACCTGGCATAAAGAGACACAGATGGCTATATAGGTGGTAAAGGTAGGTCCCCAAACTCAAAGGCTATATTATTCCTGTTTTTTGGAAGGCAGAACCACCCATTCCATATGGAGAAAGGGGTGAAACAAAAACAGCAGCAACAAATGTAAAAACCCAGGTACAAGATGCCTAAGGTGTACTTAAGGGAGTTTAAAGCTGGTTTTAAAAAGGCAATTGCTCCTATTGCTCCGAGCAACCAGCTTATCCATTTAAACACGAGGCACTTCCACAGGGGACAGGAGGCTGTTTGGCCTGATGGTACAGGTGCCCAAGAGCCCAGAGGAAGATATTTAGACACTTTAGTCCTGTTTTGATTTCAGCATGATAATAATTGCATAATCAATGATAATGGTGATATTATACATACTCTTGAGAGAGGTCCAAATGAAACAGATCAAGGTAAAAGAAAGACTGATAAATCAGTCTATTCTTACATGACTTCAAACTGCAGAACAAGCAGGTGATTTATATTGTTGATCCTGCCACATGAAAATAGCTCTGAGACTGGCTGAGACATGAGAATTATTGGCTATGCTTAGCAAATAATTCTTGTTGGCTATAGAATCTCCATGACTTATTGTTATATGTCATCCTTCATATGGCATTAATAAAGATTTTACAGATATCTTTCTTCTGCTAGTCAAAGAGTAGAGAACCATCTCTAGTTGATCTGTGCATAGTGTACAGCTTATGCATTTATTAATTTAGAACTATATATTAATTGTGAGAAAGTATTAGTCTTCAGAGCAAAGGAATTGGACACTCGTGATGCTGGATAATACCTGTCAGGATCCATCCTCCAGGATCCTGAGACTCTGACACATCTGTCCCAGCATCCTGCATGTTCCATCCTAAATTGCCTTGGTTGTTGTTACTCATCAAAGTCTGCTCCCAGGACAGCTTTGGAGAAAGCTGGTGATCTCAATTAGTCCATCATTTCAGACTGTTCAAATTAGGACTTTATATCAAGCCTGAAATTTCTCGACATTTAGAGACTGGACCACAAATGTTACTGCTAGCTTGCTTAACCATTTTTTCCCTCAATTTCTTTGAGGCCTATAAATAGGATTCCTGTGCCCCCAAACCAGAAGGAACTAACCTTAAGATAATGATGTCCCATTTCCCTCAAAGGGAGTTGAGTAGATTCTTGGTGGTTCTAATGGGCTATGAATTAAGTGAGTTGGTTATACAACATTAACGGTGTTAATCAGAAAAAAAAAAAGGTATAAAAACTTAGACTCAGGGATTTCTCAATTTTCCTTTTCTTTTTTCTATCTTTATTTCTTTCTTAGGTAAGGAGACAAGAAGAGGGAATATAAAATCTTATAGGAATAATAAGATGAAAGGTAGATTATTGCATCTACTTTTCAACTTAGAGATTTTGTTATATTTAAATAAGGTTATTTTGATACATTGGTATAATTTTTGCTACAAATTCAAGGGTACTTTGCTACACACACACACACACACCACACACCTGGTACTAGGTATTCTATCCAAACACCTCTTTTAAATACAAGGTTTACTTCCAGTGCTTTTAAAGCTGCTATTACAAATTGTTTGGAATAATAAAATAACTTAAGTTAATTGTTAGTCATGGTCAGGCCAGATATCAGTCTATTATATCACAGGAATATACATCCTAGCTTTAACAGATAGACATGATTCTATATAGATAGATTGTATAAAAATAAATAGATAGGTCATACCCCACTCTCCACTCATCTGTGGAGACACACAAACTCTGGTGCCTCATATTTGACCATGTCCCCTGGAGGGGGAGACCTGGTGGCACTCAGAGTAAGAATAGTAGGTTACCAAGAAGAGACTTGATACCCTATGAGTATACAGGGGGAGGAAATCCCCTCAGGAACAGTCAGAAGGGAGGGGAATAAGGGGAACATGGGAGGGAGAGAGAATGGGAGGATACAAGGGATGGGATAACCATTGAGATGTAACAAGAATAAATTAATAAAAAATTAAAAAAAATAAATAGATAGGTCTTCAAACACCTTAATGACCAAGAACATGACATTTAAGGATGTTTTATTATTTTAAGGACTCCTTGACAATGAGGCATGTCAGCTGCTGGCAGCACCCAGCCTACCTCTAAGAAGATGCTGGCCATTGATGAACCTACATCAGGAGATGGCTTTAAAAGTGGCACACAAACCATCTGGGCAAAGAAATGTCTCTGTTTCTACCATAGACAGAATTCTGCCTAAAATGGGCAAGATTGGATGCAGGCCAAGTTAACTGCTAAGATCTGCTAAGAAAGGGTAACTCCTTTGTAGTTCCTGTTTTACAAATATGCCTGTTAAATTCACTAGTCCAGAAAGCTTAAGCTAATGCACCAACATTTTGAGTGGGCACCCAAGCAGCAAACTGACTCTATCATTTTTATGTTTTGGAAGCTGCTAATCTTCAATTTCTGTTTACTCAGGTAATTAATGTTAATCCTTCTCAAGTCTCTGATGGAATTGAAGACAAATTAATTAGTTTTCTATTTTGACTTAGTTGCTTAGGACTTAAAAAGATATTTTAAGGTCTAGATAGATGTTCTTAGGTTGGCAGATAGAAACTATGGTAAAAAAATTTGGATACAGAACTCTGAATCCAGGATACGATGGAGAAAAAGGATACTTTTTTCTAAGTTGCCAAATACCTTTAGACTAGACATTATGTATCTAAGTCTTCCCTATAGGTCTTAATAATAGTTTCATAATTGTTTTTATTTTTTGTTACTATATTTAAAATGGCTTTTTGTTTGTTTGTTTTTCGAGAGATGGTTTCTCTGTGCAGCCTTAGCTTTCCTGGATTTTCTCTGTAGTACAGGCTGGTCTTGAGCTCACAGAGTGCTGCCTCTGCCTCCCCAAGTGCTGGGATTAAAGGCATGCACCACCACTGCCTGGCTTAAAATGGCCTTTTTATTTAGACAGAAAAGAGGATTTGTGGGGGCATGATCTGGTGCTTTGTATTAGATTGCTAATTATTTTCTCCTCTGAGGTCTGCTTGCTGTCTTTAACAAGCAGACACTCATGTTCCCCAAAATGACGTTTGCAATTCTGGCCTCCAAGTTATCCTCATTGGCTGAATAAATGCCTACACACCTGGGCAGGGAAGAGTGAGGAGGGTGGTCAGTGTTTGCAGGCTTCCAGGAGAGAGGGATCCTGGGTAGGAGAGAGGAGTACAGGAAGAGAAAAAGGAGCAGGATCGTCATGAGATAGGAAACAGCCACATTGCCCAGGAGGAGGAACTCTGAAGTTCCACTTGGAAGAAGCAGCCCGGGTGAACAACATAGGCAAATATTTTTGGATTATGGATGGGAGGCAGCCCAGATAGAAATGTTTAAAACAGATGACATGGGAGGGCTGGGAGATAATGGAAGGTAGTTTAGGGGGTTAATATCTGCCCAGGCCCAGGTAAAATGAGTCTATTCAAAAATACAAATAAGTGTCTGTTTTTCATTGGATATGATAGTGGGTTAGATAATACTACTTTAATCGTTATAGGCTAATATTATGATAAACATTATTAGATATTTATATTACTACAATAAGGTCTACTGGAAGTTTGTTCTCTTTGAAGGTAAAAGATATTTTCAGAAAATATGATGGATCCAATTAAAGCCCCTCACAATTTCCCTCATTTCTACCTTCATTTTAACCCCTCTCCTGGTAATCCTCTTACTAAAAAGAACACTGTCAGGACTTTTACTGAGATTGTGTTCAATCTGTAAATTACTTTTGGTAGAACTGTCATTTTCACAATATTAATTCTACCAATCTGTAAGCATGGGGGGGGGGGGATCTTTCCATTTGCTGATGTCTTTCTCAATATTTTTCCTGAGATTTAATGTTTACATTATACATGTCTTCTCCTCTTTTGTTGGAGTCATTTCTAGATTTTTTTTGACTGGCAGTGCCCAGGAAAACTTGCTCACAGATAGAATTGGTCTTTCTCTTCTCCTGCTCTGCTTGTCACAGTATGATGCTCCACAGCAGGTTTTCCATTTGGGCAGAACTTTGTGGGAATCATGCAGGGTCATTGGTCAGCCATCAGGAGCTCTTTGTTTCTTTTGTTTGTGGGGGGTGGAGAGGGAGGTTGTTACTTTGTTTGTTTGCTTTCTCTGTCTGCACTTTTGGCTTACAGAATGTTAGTTAGGGGGGCACTATACATAATTCAATTTTGGCAATAAAGTTTTCCAGAGATTTTTTTTTCTAGATGGTCATGGGTTAGTCATCCTTGTTCTCTTTGAGTCCTCTGAGTCATCTGATGTGACAGCAGCTTTGCAGTAACAATTAAGATGCTTGAAATGATTCACTGGCTAATTATACCTCAGGCAATAACCAAGAAGACAGTTAGTGGTTCACTCTTGTAAAGCTATATGAAAACAAGCATTTAAATTGCCATAGACACATAATGAAATTATCATAAAGTTTATCTGGGCATTCTCTAGATATGTGGTTTACCCTTTCTCCCTCTTAGGCATGAATTATTTTTCTCCTTGAACTATTAATATATATATAATATGGGTATGTCAGACATTCATTTTTAGGATGAAACTGTCCTTTGGCTAGCCCATGTAAATCAAATTATGACACTAACTATGGCAAAAACAAATCAAAGTCTTTTGTTGTACTTCTAAAGAATTTTGTTTTCATAAATAGCAATAAACCAAGAATGGAGCCATGCGAAACTGTACAGACAACACTCTCAGAGATGAATGTGAACTTCATCTGGATACAGGTCTAATTTTTTTATAAAAAAGTTGTGTATTAATCAATAGATTAATGTGATCAATAGAAGGAACCTACAGAAGGATATTTTATTGACTATCAACATGCAAATTGAAGAACTATAGAGAATAGAGTTGGCTAATGGATCTAGATGCTGTTCTTCTGGAATCCATCACCACATTTCACCTTCAAACATGTTTTCTATAGATTCAGTGATGTTAAAGCATTTTTGACCCTGGGATGCAGGATTCTTCTTAGTGGCAGCATTGTTTCCTAGACTGTGTGCCGATTTCCATGGAATGTCTCTTTGACTGGACATTATCCTGGCATGCTTCCACCAAATGATTCATTTCTTCTTCCTTCACTCAAAGTTTACTTTTCTTTCTAGTTCTGTGATAAAGACAAAAAACTGAGCTGCATACTGTTACTAAATAGAGCATGCTATTAAGAAGTATCAACGCTATTCTGTTGTCTCCCTCCCTCATCTTCTAGATATTTTATGGCCTAGTCCTGGGCTCACTACAGCCTGTGATGTTCCAGAAAATTATCATGTTTTGCTTAAGCCCAAATAGAACCTTCCCTACTATATTTGAATCCTTAGAGGCAGAGGCCAAATATTTGCCTTTTAATAACTTCTGCTAAAGGATTCACATTTAAAATGTACAAATTATTCCTATATGGAAGGAATGATGAAAAAAGAAGAAAGACAGAAAAGACAGCAGCATGTAAATAGGTACTAAATGTCGTCATAGATGATTCACATAGATCACAATGGCTCTGTGATCTATGTGTCACTATGCAAACTATAGAGTCCCCATCTCCTAATAAATGGTCAGCTCTAAAAATGTCAGAATTAACCTGAAAAAAAAAACAGAATTAAACCTATGAGGTGCTTCCTTTGAGTAAATCAGAAACTCTAAATGGAAGCGGAATATTTCATTGAAAGAGGCTATTGCCTTCAATGGCTATAAACAGAGCAAGAAAGCTCAGTGCTGACACAAACTTTAAGGGAAATGAAACAGGAGTCCTGTTCATTGGAACCCATGCATTGATTTCTTTCTCCATCTTTAAAAAGAATTTCAAATGAAGTCTAACATGGCAAGACTATATGAATCAAATATTGACAAAGTCAGAGAAAATGTGAGCAAACCTTTGATTCACTCAGCTTTCTAAGCTCTCTGAAGTATGGACAGACACATACATTATTCCACGTCAATGGTCATTCATCCAAGAGAAAAGCTGAAGGAGCAAGTCTTACTTATAAACTCTGAGTCATGAGGTTGAGCTGAGTCTAAGACAGGGCAAATGTATAGATCTCAGCACTCTTTTCTTTAGAATCTTCTTCCTCTCTACATAAATATATAAACTTACAACTGTGTCAGTATGTAGATGCATGTAACTCAGGCCTGAGTCATAATGTATCAATATATATCAAGAGAAATCAAACATGTCTTCAGCTCCTGAGAGTAATGTAGGCCCTGGACATTTTTTTTCCTTCCCTTGTTGAATGAGGCAACCTTATCCAAAGGAAACAGCAGCAATGCTCAGAAAATAAGTCACAGAGACTGTGGACTTCAAGTCCATCCTAAGGTGGCTGATGTCTCACGAGAACGGAAGAGGTGTTGTGTAGGAGATGACAAAAACAAACAGTAATGGGTAAAAGAAACTTGAGAGATACTGAGCTATGCCCTCATGTACAGTAGCTGCCACTCTCTGTAGTGATATACACCCTTAAAATAAGCTTTACCCTACCAATAGGTTACTAGGCAGCTATAAAAGCTCTGGAGATCTAATATTCAGCTCTTTCTAGTCTGTGTGAGCATGTATAGGAAGAGGACTGATGTCAGGCTATACAACATTTTTCTTCTCTTCTGAGCAAACCTAGCCAGACATCCTAAAATAACATGATCAAACTTCAGGACCACCTTCATGCAAATCAGGATTACATGGAGGCTTTTAGCTTTCTTCTGTGTACTGCTAGCTACCACAAATTACTCCTTAACAGTGAAGAACTAAAAATGTGAATTGAATTTTCACCTACTCCACTATTATTGTCAATTAGTTCCTGATAAAATGTTAATAAAACGACCCTTTAGTAGAAAGGTTTGGACCTAGGCCTGATTCTTAAAAGGTGTGCTGAGAAGAAAATGCCAGCAAGCACAGTGAAAGCAAGCTGCATGGAGGTTCATTTCACGCTCTTGTGTGCAGCGAAGCTTGGGCTGCACGGTTGCTGGCTCTTGCCTTCCTTAAAGCTGAGGACTGAGCCACTGCTACGGTCCAGGTTCTTTTATGGTAATATGTGACCCCAAATAAGCAGGACTTTCCTTTCCCCTACTGTTTTGGCTTTCTACCCCTCTACCTGTCTCCCTCACCCCCGCCCTCCCCCCACAGGAATATACACAATGGCAAACACTTTATCTTTTTTTTTTTTACATGTTGAATGTAAGTCTGATCATTGTAACAGATACCAAATAGCTCTCAGGTTTTTCACCATTAAGAAAGTCTAAATATTGGGAGGATTAAAAAAAAAAAACACTTTAGTTTCATTAATTACAATGATATATTTATCTAAAGACTCTGTAATAAAGGCTTCATGAATATTATCTAAATTTCATTCCCTCAACATACCAGTGAGATAGTGTAGCTGTTAAGGTTTTTGGGTTTTTTGTTTGTTTGTTTTGTTTTTGTTTTTTGTGATAATAAATACATTGTAAAGTACAAGCTTCAGAAACAAAGGGAGGTGACCTAGGAAAATGTTCTAGGTAATTTTGATTGGCTGATAACTTTTGATATGGAAGAAAATGTAAATGAGTATCTAATTCTCCACTAGAGCTTTAGCTTCCAAATTGCAAGGACATAGATAAGTGATAATTATTGGCACCTCACTAACAAAATGCTGTAAAACAATACAGTATTTTCACATTTGGCTTCCCATTTCAATTTGCTTCTATGTCAGTTATTTTTAAAATTGACTTAAATCATAAAAGACAACACCAAAAGTGCACACTACACACATACATTTATAGCATTAGTTGAGTATCAGTTTAGCAGTGACTTTTTCTCATTGCTATGACTAAAAATCTGGCCAGATTCAACTGAATGGAGGAAAGGTTTGTGTCAGCCTACATGGTAAGGGAGTGAGGCAGGGTCAGAAAAATGAGAGAGGTGAGCTCTGCTCACCTCCTTTCAGCCCTGGAATCCCAGCCCACAGAATAACACTGCCGAAATTCAGGGCAGCCATTCCCACCTCGGTTAGTCAGTCTCAAAACTCACTCAACAAACGTGCCCAGTGCTTTGTTTCCATAGCTGTTCTAAATCCTGTCACACTGACCACTACTATTACCACCCAGTTGTTCAATGTCTTTTGATGCAAATTAACAGCCACTAGTTCCCAAGAAAAGGACACTGTTTCATTGAAAGTTTGAAGATTTCTCAATGGTTTCTTGTGTCCTAATTCTTGAAAATCTGTCTTATTCTTTCTACAAATGCTTACAATATTATGTCAGTTTTGTCTCTAACTCTAGAATGAAAATAATTCTTCTCGTGTGTCTAAGTCAGTTTATTTCATATTTCCATGCTATTTTCTAAGCACCTCTTAACTGGTCAGTTGAAATGATCTTTACTTTTGCCACTAATTCTTATTTAATCATTTGGAATGTCAATATTAAAGGGTGTCTTCCTCAAAAACAATATGGCTCCACTTCTTAGAAAAGATCTATTCCTTGTGTTGTATTAATATGATTAATGTGTGTCTGTGCATACATGTGTACATTCATGCATACCTGCACGCACATGTGTGTGTGTGTGTGTGTGTGTGTGTTCATATGTGCAAATGAGACATTTTGGCAGGCTGGTGTTTGTGTATTTCCAAAGCCTTATTTCCTGTGGCCCACCATTTGCTCTAAAGATTGGGGAATTACCCATCTAAAAGAATGGTCCTCTTTTCCCTCATGTATCCTCAGAGGGTCCTGCCAACTCATTCTTCACTGGCAACTGTCATCGCCTAGCCTGCAGATCAGGTTTCCTTATTCTTCCCTTCTCTCTCTCTCTTGCCTTAGCTGGCTGTGTCACAACTCTGTGGGTGGTCTGTTGTCATCACACTCAGCACCTGTCCCAATTAGCAGGCCTGAGATGTTGCCAACACAGCAGGCTGTGTGCTGCTAACTGCCTTATGGTGTGACCTCATGGCTGGCCAGGCAGCATCTGGATGGTATGTGGTGTCTAGACAACGTTTGTTGGGAAGGCGTGGTAGGAGAAGGCTTTGGTGCTGGAGCTTTCTCACAGCTGTGTTCAAGGTCTGAAGAACACTTATGAGAAAATTAACATCTGGGACCAACTTATTCATCTCTGTCTTCAGCGGACATCACAGGACCTGACACATACTAGCCACAGATATTTGTTGAATTGGCAAAGCTCTTAGCAATTCTGATTTTCCTTTGTGATCACAAAACCTAGAATAGTCTTGAGTCCAAGGACATGACTGCTCATGGGAAAAGACATCTGAATTCACATCTTTCTCTGCTGTATTTCAGCACTGTGACACTGACTGTGTTTACAATGACCCTCTCTCTCAGCTTCCTAATCTGTTAAATAGGCTCATTGTGTGTATATATATATATATACACAAAAAACATGGCCTTAAAAGTGCTAAATATATAACTAATGGACAAGCTCAGAAAATACTGTATTTTTGTTTGATTTTTGTGACAGAGACTAATGTGACTCAAAATGGTCTTGAGTACCTAAAGATGGCCTTCAACTTCAGATGTTTTCTGTAACTAGCTCCCATGAGCTGGGATTATAGGCCTGTGCTACCATGACCAGTTTATGTGGTTATTGAGATAGAAACAGACCTCATATATGCTAGGCAAGCTGTCTATCAACTAAGCGTCATCCCACCGTAACACTGTCAAGCTTTTTCTTGTAGTTCTTTTCATCTGTAATCTTCTAGTCAACCTACTTACAATCACTTTTTTTTTCAGTCTGGTGTTCTATAGTGTGTAACATTACGTCAAATGCCTATGTAACAATATCACAGGTAAGTGAATTTAGTCAAGGGTGATTCTATACCTTCTTGTTCTCCAGTTCTTATACTGGCCTCAGTACAGCTGTCATGAAGACGGAGACTCCTGGCAGCCTTCCTGGGACTTCATAAGAAAGGAGAAGTAAGGAAGTGCCCAAATCCCTCTAAGGTTTTTCCTTAATTACGTGGCACACAGGCACCAATGAACCACACACCTCAATCTTGAATTGTGTTATTATTATATGAAGTTATATTGAAGTCAGAAAACAATAAGGTGACAAATGGAAACTGGGATCGTTTTGAAGCAAACATTCCCTAGAATGGAATGTGACTCTAGGTTTTGTGTCTGCAGTTCATACAGCGAAAGGATGAATGTACTGTGGCAGTCAGGTGAGGCACACACCCACAGAGGTGAGCTGTCCTCAGAAAGGCAGAAGGGAAATCAAGGCGTACCCTGCTGGAAGAACTCTGGCAGACTCTGATGACTGTGGGCTCAAGAGGATTTGGGATGGTGTCATTAGTTTATTCATTGCTTTTAGCCAGTGGCTAGAGAGCTTCCCTGGGGTGTGTGTGTGTGTGTGGGATGGTGACACCTGCTTTCTCCCTGAATTCATCATGAGAAGTAGAAATAAGGGGACAGTTAAATGAGTTGTTTTCCTGTATCCAAGACACCTACACCCACACCCACACACATACACACACACACGGGGTGTGTGGAGAGAGGGGGGGATTTTGTTTGCTATTTGTATAGGAGTTTGGTTTTAAAATATTAAATCATTCTGTCAAAAAAAAAATCAAGAACAAAGAACAAAAGGAAATGCTTTTGGCCTGCTCTCTTGTGTGTCTACTTTGTATGAATTTAACATAGATACAAACATATTCCTAAGTATAGCTTCCTCACACAACAAGAGTAGGTTATCTTGGTGGATCTATATCCAGATTATGGATAATTTCATGAACTATTAATTAATATGGAAGTAAAAAAGAAGATCTGTTTTACACTATCATTTTATGAGTTAGATAAACTTCCTTATTCAACCACTAGATGGCACTTTTAACCCACAATCTGCTGCCACTAAAACTATTATACTTATTCATACATTTTTTACAGTTTGAGAAAGGAATGTAAAGCTGAAATATTAGAGAATGTTGTGTCTTTAAAATCTTAATTTTAAATAAAATCTAGAAAAGTATGCTTGAGTATGGCTTTTTAAAACATGAGCGTCATTAAAAACAAACAAATGTATGGCAAACTATGATCCTAGACTTTTTAATGCACCAAATGAAAGATTTATGTAAGCCTACAATTTGAAATAGACTGACATGTAAAATGTAGCACCCATAAATAAGGCAGGAAGCCTGGATTTTCTATTCTACTCCACTTGACTCCTGAGAAACAGAATTCATGTGTCTCCTTGAACCTATGTTTTTGTAGTTTACACAAGTCAGAAAACCATTCTCTAACCAAAGGTTTGGGACAAGGTCTAAGTTTGACCTTAGCTGATGTTGATTACATGAAAACAAAGGACAATGTATGACGGGCATTCTCAAAGCAATGAGTACCAGCTGACCACATATGAGGAGAGGTGCTTAGTACAAAATGTGTTTTTCCAAAAGCTAACACCAGATTTGACAGTATGGGCCAGTGCTCAGTTACAGGAGATCTTAATAACCTCAAACACAGTTCCAATTCCCAGGAACACGGACAGTATACTGGGTCCAGAGACCACAGTTTGCAGGATACAATCAGTCATACTAGGTATCTCCTGGTAAAATTTAACCAACATTACTATCAAGAACACCCTCCAAAGAGCAACTGTCACTTTCAACAGGCCTTGCAAGAAGGTAAAGAGAAACCCTGTCTTAGCTGGCAAGAGGCTGGTGAAATGACATACCCAGGGCACCGGTGTCCAAGACCCCTTTCCATCTCCAAAGGCATCGTTCTGATGTCTCTGCCTCCATCTTCCACTTAGCAGAATTGTGATTATCAGGCAATCAACAGCTTTATCTACAGCTTAGTAGAGCCCCAACCCACCAAGTGTCTGGTTCACGGTAAGGTGCAAGCAGAACAGCAGATGTGGATGAGCTCATTAAAACTAGCTAGGACATTGCATACTCTGAAGACTGGGCATGCACAGACTCTCCTTGATGCCACCTAGTGCTGACAACAATATCAGATCCTCGTAGCACTGGTTCCCAGGCTGGCCCCAAGACTGCTAACCTTGACCTCAACTTAAATCCTGCGTCTGATAAAATGGATAGCTGTCGTTTATCGGTGTTTCCCACAAGGACTCCATAGAATAGCCCACTTCATCACCAATTCCACCTTCTCTCCCACACCATATTCACAGAGAGAGGAATGGTGGGAAGACTTGGGTCTTTAGTGCACTCAACTTTTGCAGGTTTTTTTTTTTGTTGTTGTTGCTTAGTTTTTTATTTTTTTAGTTTTATATTTTATTTTAGTTTTTATTATTTTTCTTTTTTACATATACATCTATATTATTATACATATATACAATAAACTGCCTGTAGCAAGAAGAACCACTAAACAATCAGGAATTATATAAATATTACATTTATTGTGTTTTGGCTATTTGTATTTGGCAACCTTGAAGCAAACATCTTTCCTATCTCAGTATCTCAGTGAGTCTAAAATTCTGAATGTCAATCAATATCTATCATATCTCAACTTTTGTGGTTTTAAGATTATAAAATCATTGTGTCCCTTCCTCAGAGATCCCTGATAGACCACTGCGGGGGTCCTAAATCCTCTCCAGGCTCCAGGTTGTTGGCTTCCTGGGAGGAAGCACACAAGTAAGGATGCCTTCCTTTTCCTGTGCTTGACTCTGCCTCTCTGAATTAGTTCCCTAGTGTTGCAGTACAGAAGCACCACAAAGACATGGCTTAAAAGATCAAAATGGAGCCTGAAGACATAGGGGGGAAAAATCAAAATGTCTAGAGTCACAATCCCTTGGTGCTCCCAAGTCTGATGGGGCTGTCGTTCCTCTATGTCCCTTAGCTTGCAGCTACACTCTTCTATCCTGCCTGTGTGGTGGGTGGCATTCAGATAGTGTTTCTGTTTTCACATGGTCTTCCCACTTATAAGGACCTACCACCAAAATGCAGTGCCCTGGTCCTCACTTGATGGCATGTGTGAATATTCTACTTCCAAAGACAAGACAGTCACATTCTTGAATCAAGGAACAGATATCAACTTATTCTTTTTAGTTAAATTGGCTAATTTTTGTGAAATTATTCTCAGCCACAGCTCACCACCCTTATGTTATCCTAGCTTGTTGGCTAAGAAAAATCCAGTATAAAAAAACAAACAAGCAAAATTAATCTGATAAAATCAAACTTTTAGGACAATACAATTTTGAAGTGATTTAGCTCCATTTTGCCCATTTTCTTCTCTAATGATGTCTCTGAGGCACACAAACCCAAATAGCTACCCACATAATTATCTCACACTTGCCAGCCAAGAAGCCTACAAGATATGGAGCTGTCTAGGCAAGAAGTCTCCACCAAGGGAGAAATAAACTTGCCTTTTCCAGTCTCTCAAAAACAGACAAGGACACACACACACACACACACACACACACACACACACACACACACACACACACACACACATACACGGGAGGCAGACATACAGACAAAGAGAGAATGTATGCATACACTAAGTATCAAAGTAACTCTACAATATAAACCAAGTAACAGACAGGTATGATATCCGCTTGATTCTTCCCTTATCATTTTACCTCAGTTACTCATTTTTCCTTCCTTGATAATGAAATTTTTTCCAATATTGAGAAAATAGGCTATTCTATATGGTTCATTTTACTTAATATTTCCGGGTGAGGTTATGTTATAGAATGCAGGAAACTAGTCTAACGATTTAATATTTGTGTCAAAATAGAACATAAAGTGTGTAACACTATCATCAAAATGAAAAATAGATCTATTTTATCTATATTCTTAGTCACAACTTCTTATGGAACATCAATATTGTTTATGAAAAAAAGCACCAAATTGAATTTTCTTTAGGGATGACATGGTGGCAAGATAAGATGCTGGCTTGGTAAGAACGAGGGAATGAGAAATGGTAGTATAAAAAAAAAAAGAGGAAGAGCTGAGACGAAAAGAAATAAGCCTAGGTAAGAGCTCTAGAAACAGCAGCCAATGCCAGGCCTCAGTTGGTATCCAGCTGTGGCCCCACTACTACTACAGTAACTGCCAGAAAGGTGGCTGCTCCTCCCGGAAATGGGAGCTACCACATCAGCCGACTGGAGAGGTACTGAGCAGACTCTGGAGATAGGCCACGGAAGGAGAGGGGATGACAAGAACAGCAAAGGCTCTGGGTGTAGAATCAGACATGGCCTGCAGAAACACAAAGTTGATCTTCCCCACTGACGTGACAAACTGTAAAAGGGAGGAAGACATAAGACATACCTCACTAAGTGCCACACACTAATCCTCGTCTATGTCATGAGTATGGAGTACTTGTGTGACTGCTACACAACCTAATCTTTCCATACTCTTATCCTCACATACTCTGTTTCTTGGGCAATGTTGTAGAGGGTTTAAGAAAAGAAGAGGTAACATTCAACATAGCCAGGTCTGGCTATAAGGAAGGCATCTTCATTTCAGGAACTCCTTGATTTCTTTCTTTATTTCTGAAAAAAAAAAAAAAAAAAAAAAAAAAAAGGCATCAAAGGGATTTTTCCTTGGAGTTTGTTAGATGGGTAATCACTGTGATTCACTGTGAAGACAGAAGTTTTAGAAACCAAATGCTTCCAACATCCAAAGCCTACAGAGAGCATTTGTGGCACTGGTTGAGCGATTTGTAGGCGTACAAACAGACAGGATATATGGTGCAAGATAATGTCATTTGAGGAATAATGAGACAGGGAGAACTTTGGCTCAAGACATAAGGAAGACAACCTCTCAGAGGCTCACTTCTCTGGTGCGTACTATTACAAGGTTGGATTAGCTAATGTTTGTGAAGATTTAGGATCATTATTTTTTTCCAAGTCAACATAATAAATATTAATTTTTATTGCACTTTGTGTGGGAGAAATGCTCAGTTGGAGAGCTCCTGCTGATGAGATGCTGGATAAATCACCTTTAACTGTGTACTTTTCATAGTACATAAACAGTTGCTTTCTGCAGAAATCAAGTTATGTCAGATAATAAATTGAAGGGCAAATTGAAAGTGGAATATTTTATTCATACTTAATGGGATATATATACACAGTTCATACTTATTCCAAACCAACACATCCAGCACAGGGCATGTATTTTAATGAAACTTTATAACCACAGGAGCAAAATGGAAAAAAGATTAAACATGTATTTATGGAATATCACCCCAGTTCCTAAGCAACAAGACATTGTTTGAACAAAAGTAGATAATTACAGATATAGGTATATTTGGCCTTCTGAGTCTACAGAAGGATATCAGTAAGAAATAGAACTATGTGTGAATCCTCAAGGGCACCTTTGCATGTAGGAAAAGTAAAAGCCATGTAATGCTCCTTTAAGTAGGACGCCTGGAGGTGTCAACACTCACACCTGGCAGCAGTTCATAGATCAAGGTACATGGTTCCTGTCCCATCTTGCTGTTGATGGGTTGGCATTCAGGGTACACTGAAAAGGAAACTGAAAACAGCTATCCATCATGTACTCATCAACTTGGATCTCACTCAAATCTCAGAAGAAATATCCTTGGGACAAGTCCTGTGCAGTGATGTGCCACGGGGTGTGTCAAAGGTTGTCCTCTCTGCTGATTTCTGTAAGAGTTTGGTACCAGCACTGCTGGAGCTTCAGTCAGTGATGACTGAATCCATCAGACTCCAGATTCTTCAACTCATAGTGCTAAGACATCTACTGTTCTTTATGTCCTAGCTCTTTTCTCTATTAATATAAAAATGCACAAGCTGGAAAAAGTATTTCTTACTATTGTGAATAAATCAATAATAATAATATTTTTTAAAAACACAAATAACCTGCTCCTAAAGGCATTGCAGCTGTGACTGCTCTGTCACATTTGCATCAACAGGTGGCAGAGAGGAGAAAGGCTATGTCTATGACGCATGTTCTGAACTATGAACATTTCAATGATTAGTAGCCTAACATTCCCTGAAAACAGTAAGCCTGGCACAACCACAGGCCAGCTTTAGGGGGCCCAGACAGGGAGCTGGCTTGAGATGACCACCATCAGAGAGACCCAGATGGGCTTCTGAAGTGGGGATTAAGCCAAAGACTAGAAGAACACCCCCAGGGATCACAAGTGCTGGGTGAGAGTGAGCCTGGGACAGAAGACCCTTGAGAAGAGCCACTTGGGCAGGCCCAAAGAGGAGTAAGCTAGAGACAGCCACCAGACCAGCATCATTGGGTCTGCACAGGGGCATGGAGAGGAAGCTAGCCCAAGATGACCACCAGTCCATTGCCACACAGGCCTATGGAGGCAGACCATGCTCCAAATGACCACCGCCTAGAGCCATAATGCACAAGCTGCACATAGCACTTCTAAGACCACTCCTTAGATGATCCCAACACTCAGAGACCCCAGGCACCACTAAGAGGCAAAATGAAAGAGAAAGAGAAAGAGTGGAGAAATGGAAGAGAAAGAGAAACAGAATGTGGGCACAGTGAAGAGAGGCAGAACTGGAGACTCAAGGGTAGTGAGGAACAGCCTGATGTAGGTAGCTGGTGATGCCACCTGGGATCATGGTGGGGTCCTGCCCCATGCTGCTACCAGGGGTCCATGGCCCTGCAGCAGGAGGGGTCTGTTACCACCCAAGGCCAGGATGATATCCTTGGTCTGGGCTGCTGCTGTCTGATGGATATGCAGCGCTGACCCCACCCCTCACCTGAGCATCATGATAGAGCTGGCTCTGGAGACATGACCCGACCCACAGCCAGCTGTAGTACTTAGGAAAGTGGCCTCAGACATTTTGGAAGTTACAGGTAAGCCAGCATAAAGATGCAAGCATGGGAGAGCTGTCCCTACCACATATCTCACACACACGCAATGGATATATTTCTTCCTCTTGCCTCTCACCACCATCAACTACTGCAAAACTGCTGGCTCTGCACTTTGTCTAAGCAACACAGTAGAGCTGGTTCTGGGTGTGGGAACTGCGGGTGAGTGGGCCCAAGGGTATGAATGCAGAAGAGCCAGCCCAACCTCTTGTCTGATTCCTTCACTCCCTTATCCCTCTCCATCTATGGCAGATGGGAGAGCTGGCCCTTCAGTCACAAGAGTGGCAGAACTGGCCATGTCCCTCACCAGCTGCAATGCTCAAGAGACTGGGTCCTGCACGTTGTCTGGGCATCAGGGTAGAGCTGGCCCTGGTTATGGGGGTTGCTGGTGAGGTGGCCTCAAGGGGATGAGAATGAGAGAGTCTGAAGATTCACCAGGTCAGATACCTCTCAGGCCCAGATCCAAGGCTTTGAATTGGTCCATCCCCAAATGTACCCCATGTGAACCGCTGGAGTGCATTAAGGGGCTTAATCCTACAGATCCAAAACTATCGGATCTCCATGACACAGGACAACAACAGACTATCTGAGAGGAGTGCCACTGAAGTTCCAGTATTAATAGAGTAAGTGAAGCCAGAGGCAGCATACCAGACCAGTGTCCATTGCAATGAACATTTGCAAGCAAAGAAGTGTGGAAAATAGGATATACTCTGGGATACACTGTGACACACTAAAGCTTCCACAATGACATTTTTTTCTGTCCCAGGGGAGGTTGTAAGGCTGGAGGCTGGAGGGATTGGGTGCCTGATGTGAAATTCAAAACAAAGCAATAAAAAACTTAAAAAAAAAAAAAAAAAACAAGAGGGAAGTTAAATTTCATTTGTCATTAAACTCTTACAAGTTCAGAAACTAAAATAAATAATTAAGTAAAAACATTTGGGACTGATAGCAGTCCTGAGAACCTGATACACTCAATACTGGCAGTGGAGGGCTCTCATGATGGAGTCAGGATGGAGATGATTTCACACACTAAAACTAAAAGTACTAAAGGAAGCATATTAACATTCTGAAAACTCAAAGAAAGCAATAAACTAAGTATTCACACTTTGGAAAACGACCTCATGTCATAATGTCAGTAAATTCAGATGAATTAGGAAATTTGAACACATGTATTGTCTCTATCCTAACCAATCTATTTACTATAGAAACGCCATGGAACACTTACAGGAGTATTTACTGCTGTATAGTTTTCTTTAGCACAAGAAAACTGGTAACAGCCTAACAGCACCTGAAGGGAGAATGCATTACCACAAACTAAAACAATACAAATCTATACATGCCCAAAGATAAGGCCACCAGAGGTGTGTCATTGGAAAAAAAAAAAACCTGTGGACCACAGTAAATGAAAACAATTAATCTGTAGGAGGACATCATTTACATGGGTTTAAGAATTACAGAACATCCCTACACCTCATTTATCAATATATGATCACAAGCTATGCATTCAAATTCAGAACAGCATGGAAACTTTTGTAAGGGAGCACTGGAATAGGATTGATGGCCTATAAAAGGAATTTGTGCATACTTTTACAAACACACACACACACACACACACACACACACACACACACACAAATAAGAATAAAACAAAAACAGGTTGTCAATTTGAGAACAGGGGAGGAGTTGAAGTAGTACCTTGGAAAAGGCTGGAGGGAGGAAAGGGAAGGGGAAAATAATATAATTCTATTTTAATTGAAATATATTAAATTACATTGCTTAAAATTATGAATCAGTTTTTTCAAAATACTGAGATTTGACAAAAAGCGACTGTGTTCATTATATTGTTTACCAAATTTTCTTAAAGCCTGAAGTACATACTAATAGCAACAACAAAAGATCAAATAGAATAAAAGGGCAGAGAGGACAGTGGATGCAGAAAATGCTAGGTCAGAACTGGCTGTAAGAGTGGAGAAAGTTTGCTCAAACCTAATAGCTACCACACAAACTTCTGACTTTTAAATTTATTTTTCTTAATTGGTGGTAGGGTAGGATATTTGTCTCAAAGAAAAGCATCAAGTAGATGGATTATGCAAGGAAAGTCCAGACATAACTGAAGAGGTGACAGTCATTAATGATGTGAGAAGAGACTGGATTCAAAGAACATGGGAAAGTTTGGTTCTTAGGATGAAAACAAAAAGAGGAAAAGAATCAAGCATCAAAGCAAACTCCTGACTATTATTACTACAGACATAGTTATCTTTCTAATTTATACTGAGGACATAATTATTTAGAATTAGTTGTTTTGCAAGGCATAGTGGTGCATGTTTGTAATTCCAGCACTCAAAAAGCAACAAACTAAGCCCAAAGCCAGTCTGATCTGTGTGGTAAGTTCCAGGCAGGCCTAGGATATTGAGTAAGACTGTGTTTTAACTTTCCCACAGAAAAATAATGGTTTTAATACAAAATACAAATGAGAGAATTATATGCACATATTGTAACTCTTATTTAAAAGATTTTTACTAGAACATGAAAGGTAAGTCCATATATTGATCTCAAATTCCACATAAGAAGTCTTAGTAAGGAATTACTGCAAATTTTAGGTCTAGTAGTCATCACTTGGTATCCAGGAGAAAGTGGCTCCAGAATCCTTACGGACTTCACAATCTGAGGATGCTCCCAAGTTCCTTCCTTCAAATGCCACGGAATCAACACATGAACTATGTTCATCTTTCCAGATAATTCAAATTATACCTAGCATCCTAGGTAGCATCAGCTGCCAACTTGACATAGCCTAGAATGATCTGTGATAGTATCAATTGACAGATTCTCCAGGTCAGCGTGGCGTGCAACCAGGCCTGTGGGGGATTGCCCCACTTATTAATTGATTTTGGAGAAGCCAGTCCACTGTGGGCAGCAACACCTCCTCTTCAGTTCCTGCTCATGTTCCTGCTGTGTCTTCCCCCAAGATGGACTCTGGAAGTGAAAGCCAAATAAACCCATTCTTCCCTAAGTTGCTTTTAATCAGAACATAGCGAAAGAGAAGCCAACTGGAAACTCTAGAGTAGTTACAGTGCTCCGTACGCTGTAGGCTGGAGCCAACTCATCATTTTACTGCATTGATTAGGAATAACGGCAGGAAGAACAGCATCCATGCTCCGTCAGATGAGTGTTTTCCCCACAGGGTTTCTTTCTGTGGTTGATTAACTCTATGGATACAGAGCCATGAACATGGAAGACTGACTACACATAAGAATTTTATTATTGTAAAGTGGCAATGTATAAAGAGTTATGCCAAAAAAAAAAAAAAAATGGCCCTAAGTAACTTCCTGGTGGCTTTGTCCCCTGATGAGGACGAAACATCCTGTCTCTCCTGAAGGCTGAGCTAATGCTAATATAGTCAGGAGAGTGGACAAGGATGCCACCTTTTCATGATTTCATTTTCACTTTTCTGGAGGGCTTTCTTCTTACAGATAATTCAGTAATTGCAATCCATTATTCCTTAAGTAGGAATATGTTCAGGCTAAGCAATCATAGCTTTATGATCATTTGTATGAATCAGTCTCTAACATCTAATACTTTTCTCAGAAATATTATCTAATAATCCCACCATTTCACAGCTCATTACCACCTTTACAGGAAATGAGCATATTGGAGTTGACTGGAGAAAGAAATTAAAATTTTAAAAATCATTTTATCTTGCAATCAAGTTTACTAATGTTAAATACATGAAGGAACAATGGTTCTGGAGCTTGAAGATCTTAAAAGATGCCATCCTTGTTCCATGCATATCCCATCATTTATAGACATTTTACACCCCCCTATCCCCCAAGTATTGAAAGGAGTTTCAAAACAACAGCCAGTAGCAATCAACTGCTAAAAAAATACAGGAGGGCCAGAGTTATATGACACTTACTATACTATTTATGTAGAGTAGGCAAGAATAATTTCCAAAGACGTCCATATCATGGTGCCTGGCCTGTAAAGTGTGTGTGTGTGTGTGTGTGTGTGTGAGAGAGAGAGAGAGAGAGAGAGAGAGAGAGAGAGAGAGAGGGAGAGAGAGGAGGGAGAGGGGAGGGGGAGGGGGAAGGGGAGAGGGAGAGAGAGAGAGAGAGAGAGAGAGAGAGAGAGAGAGAGAGAGAGAGAGAGAGAGAGAAGAAGAGAGAGAGAGAGAGAGAGAGAGAGAGAGGAGAGAGAGATAGAGAGAGATTGCAGTGTTCAAAGTGAGCTTGAGATAAAGGCACCACTCTGTTTGCCTATGTGAGCACACTGTATTCACAGGGGACTTTGTGAAAGAGAAGCAGGAAGGACAAATGTAGAAAAGATGCCTTTGAGAGATCAAAGAATAGAGAGAACGTGGGCTCATGAGCTAAGGAATGTGGGTAGTTTTGAGGACTTTACAGAGAGCTGGCTCAGCAGATAAAAGCTCTATAAAATCCTGGCAACCTCGGTTTGACCCCACATTAAAAAGTGTGATGACTGACATCTAGAATCCTAACTATAGCACTGTTATTAGAAGAATGGGCCCCACTCTTGCATAGGTAGTATGAGGGTAGAAGAGCAAAACAAAACAAGCAGCAAGCAAAAGTAGCAGCAAAAGCAACAAAACAACAAACAAACAAACCAAAAGAACTCTGCCTTAAAACAAGGTGCAAAAAGAACACCCACTTCTAAAAAGTTAACATCTGACCTACACATACTTGTGCTTCTATAAATACAAATACACACACATTACATATATAATATTATACACAATATATAATATATATAATATACACAATTTTTTAAAAAAAATCTAGCCACAGGATGGACAATGATGCCAAGTATGTGTTTCATTTTGTAGGGGTCCTAAGGGGAAAAAACAATTACTATTATTCTGCTAAATGAATATAATATTAAATTGACTCCTAATGACTTTCCATTATATTTATAGATTAATGTACTCTTCAACCATCATCAAAGAAAGTTCTATAGACAGTATATTAACACAAAACATCCATACTGGCCAAGGTGAATAAGAGATGAGACATCTATGTCACAACCCCTCCTCCCAAGGCTAAGGAATCATTGTGGAGGAAGGAGCAATGAGAAAAAAAAATGTTAAAGCCAGAGGAGATGGTAGATGCTGATAAGTGTCTTCCAGACACATCAAGGCAGCTGCAGATATAAATTCATAACACGTGAGAGAGCATGTGCAGCACCTGTGCAAGCCAAGCCAAAACAAATTCCAAGCTGGAGAGGTGAAATGGACACAAGATCAATTCCTACTCAAGGAGCTATTTGCAAAGGAAAACTATTGGAGGAGGGAGAGTCCATTTTCTTTAAGAGTATAGCCTCGGTTACATCAGCCATGATTAAAAAGGAGGACACAAAGTTGTCTGGGTAGGGTAGGTAGTGGATCTGAAAATAACTGGGAAGGAGTGAATGCAGTATTGTACAAAACTCTCAAATTAAAAAATAACACAAAAAACAAAGGAGGAGTAAAATACAGAAGAAAAGACAGTGAAGGTGATTCTCACTTGAGGAGTCTTTTCCTATATTGGATACATGCTGCTTTCTACAGCTCTTTTTTGAAGAGATCTGTGTTCTCAGGCATGTGTCTCTTTCTGTATACTTCTCTCATTTAACCCTCATTCTTAATACTATATTCAAGTATATTTGTTAAACCCCAATGCTACTTCATAAAAAAAAATAACAAGCAAAACAATACAAAGGCAATGGAACAAATGTGTCTTTGTAGCTTGTAGAAAGAATACAGCTGCAAGATCTAATTTAGAGCCCATTTGAAATTAATTAAATTCATTTCACTAAGCACAGAGTGTATACAGACCATTCTAACCTTGACCTCCCTACAACTCCTGCCCACCCTTCCCTACAAATCTCTCTCTGGTGTTTGTGTCTACTCATTTTGCTCCATAGCCTGTTGAGTTTAACCAGGGTTTTGATGTAAAAGTGAGTTTGCCAATATCCACAGTTGTGGCAGTGAGCACATGACTAAAGATAGTAGCATTCTCCTCTCCCAGAGTCTATAGATAGCTGGTAGTTCAGCAGTAGATGGAGGGCCTGTGGAGCCTTCTCAATGCTAACGAGCACAAGCTAAGTCACCTGGGAAGAGGATTCTCCACTAAGAAATACCTCCATAAGCTTTGCCTCTAGGCAAGTCTGTATTCTCCTTATTAGTGATTGCTTTATGGATGCCCAGCTTTTTGGTGTCAGTGTCACCCTTGGGAAGATGGTTCTGGATGGTATAAGAAAGCATGCTGAGTTGAATCATGGAGATCAAGCCAGTAACCTGCAGTCCCCCAAGGCTTCTGGCTTCTGCATCAGTTTCCACCTCCATGTTTTTGCCTTGACTTCCCTCCGTGATAGAGTGTGACCTAAAAATTGTAAGCTGAAATACAATGTTTCTTCCCTAGTTAGAGGTTTTTGTTTGTTTGTTTGTTTGTTATTTTTGTCAAGGTGTTTTATCACAGGAATGGAAACTCTCACTAGGCATCATCTATGAGTGATTGTTGACATGGCAAGTCTTATGTGGGACCAATGCAGGTAAATTGAGTTATTGTAACATAGCAATTGTGATAGTTGTGACATGTCTAAGGAATGGAATTTTGCATCTGTTCACTCTATCTTCCAGTTCTTACTTCTTGGCTTCCTACCCACCAATACTCTCAGAGTTTTTGAGCAGGGTGGTGTATGTTTCTTCTTCAGGACTTGCCATACAATTCTGACTTAATCTCTTTAATCTGGGCAGCAACAAATTTCTATATTCACTGCTGTTCATTGTAGGAAAATAGTTTTCTGATTAAGTCTGGGAGTCTGATTAAGTTTTCTACGTATGTAAGCATATATATGTAGAAACTAGTTTGATACTCTTTCACTTCAGCTTGAATACAAATGGCCCCCACAGACTCGCGTGTTTGAATGCTTGGTTCATAGGGAATGGCATTATTAGGAGATGCAATCTTGTTGGAGTAGGTGTGGTCTTGTTGGAGGGACTGCACACTGTGCGTGTGCAGGAGCGGGGGTGGAAAGGGAGTGCAGAGGGCAGCCTTTGATATCTCAGAAGCTCAAAACCAGGCCTAGCAGTTCACAGTTTTGCTTCCTGCTGCCTCGGACCTAGGTGGAGAACTCTGGCTCCTTCTCCAGCTCCATATCTGCCTGCACCCTGCCATGCTTCCCACCATGATGATAGTGGACTGAGTGTCTAAATCTGTAAGCCAGTCCCAACGAAATGTTTGTCTTTATAAGAGTTATCACGCTTGTGGTGTCTCTTCATAGCAGTAAAACCCTAAAGAAGACACTTACATTTCAAGAAGTGTGTTGCTTGGGCCTATGACCACCCTGGACCTGGGATGTTGGCAGAGCTTATAGCACCATGCATAGGTCCTCCAAACGGAACACTGATTCAGCAGTCCTGAAATACCAACAGAGATCAGTCGGTTATCCCTACCACAGTCAAGCCACGACTGCATAAGTGGGTATATCTTTCCTGGAAGGCTGGAATTTTTGTTCATACGTTTCATAGCTGTGCTGCAATATAGTAACTTTGTGCTAGTTTAAGCCACAAAACTTCAATAGTTAACAGCAACAGGAAGGCAGTGTCCCATGTCTAAAAACTGGCAAGGGACATACGCCATGTTCTCAATACCTCTGTTAGCTAATATTTTTCCTATTATTCCTTGTTATTTCTTTATAGATTTTGTAATTTAGTCATTGTTTAATTCTGGGCATTGTGCAAAAATGAGATTTGTATTGTGCTGTTATCATTCTTCCAGTTAGAGGATCTGAAAAGAATAATAATTAAAAACAGAACCCTGAAAACTCCTCAGTCTCAGAAGTAAAAGCATTTTCAAATGCTATAAGATTGTCCCGCTTCAGGAGTGACAATTTCCATGAGTAACTATGAAACTAGAGATAATAACATTCATTCTTACAGAAAAGCTGGCTGCTGTTCTTGCAAGATAGTCAAAGCATCTGGACCACCATGCTTCCCCAAAGCAGAGTCAACAGCGTGCACAGTTGCAATTTGTTTCTTTTCTTTGGATTTCCCAAAAGCACTGGATACTGCAAAAAGTCTTGCTTTAAAATATATACAAATAGTTCCCTCTTTCCATCCACTTCTGATGTCTATTTTATTTCCCCTTCTGGGTGAATCCAAGCATCTTCCATTCGGCCCTCTTTGTTTCTTTGTTTCTTTGGTTCTGTTGACGGTAGCATGGTATTCCTGTACTTAATGGTAAGTATTCACTTATAAGTGAGTACATACCAAGCATATCTTTCTGAGTCTGGGTTACCTCACTCAGGATGATCTTTTCTAGTTTCATGCATTTGCCTACAAATTTAATTATGTTCCTGTTTTCAATGGCTGAATATTCTATTGTGTACATCTACCACAGTTTCTTTATTCTTCAACTGAGAGACATCTAGGTTGTCCTCAGTTTTTGACTATTACAAAAAAAAAAAAAAAAAAAAAGCTGGTATGAACATAGTTGAGCAAGTGTCCTTGTTGTATGGTGGAGCATCTTTTGGGTATATGCACAGGATTGGTATAGCTGAGCCTTGAGGTAGCACTATTCCCAATTTTCTGAGAAACTGCCAGATTGATTTCCAAAGTGGTTGTACAAGTTTGCACTCACACCAGCAATGTAGGAGTGTTACCCTTTCCCCACATCCTCTCCAGCATGTGCTGTCACTTGTGTTTTTGATCTTAGCCATTGTGACTGGTGTAAGACGGAATCTCAGTTACTTTGATTTGCATTTTCCTGATGATTAAGGACATTTAAGACTTCTTTAAGTGATTCTCAGCCGTTAGAGAGTCCTCTCTTGAGAATTCTCTGTTTAATATTCTACTTTATTTCTTAAATTGGGTCATTTGGTTTGCTGGTGTTTAATTTCTTGAGTTCTTTATATATTTTGGACATTAGCCCTTTGTCAGGTTGGTGAATATCATTTCTTAATTTTTAGGCTGCCATTTTATACTATTGACAGTGTCCTTTGCCTTACAGAAGCTTTTCAGTCTCATGAGATCCATTTATTAATTGTTGGTCTTAAAGCCTGAGTTTTTGGTGCTTTGTTCAGGAATTTTTCTTCTGTGCCAATGAGTTTAAGGCTGACTCCACTTTCTCTTCTAATAGATTTAGTGTTTCTGGTTTTATAATGAGGTTGTTGATCCACTTGGACTTGAGTTTTATTCAGGGTTATAAATATGGATTATTTGCATTTCTACATGTAGACATCCAGTTAGACCATCACCATTTGTTGACGATACTCTCTTTTTTCCATTGTATGGTTTTGGCTTCTTTGTCAAAAAACAAGTATCCATAGGTGTGTGGGTTTATTTCTGGGTCTTTACTTCTATTCCATTGATTGACTTTTCTCTTTTTAGGCCATTATCATGTGGGTTTTATTACTATTGTTCTGTAGTGCAGAACAGGGATTGGGACTCAGATATAGGGAGAGGCCTCAGAGACAAAATGAAAATTAAGGGAGTATCTCAGGGATAGGGGAGGCCCCCAGAAGCCTATGGAGGTGACAGCTGAGACTCCTAGCGGTGGAGGATATGGAGGCTAAAGTGACCACCACCTCCAGCCAGGCAGAGGGAGGGAGACATGCATAAAACATCTGACCCAAGATGTGTCTGTTCTACCAGGCAAGGATAAAGATGGAGCAGAGATTGAGGGAACGGCAGACCAATGACTGGCCCAAATTGAGACCCACCCCATGGGAGAGAACCAAATCCTGTCACTACTAATGATAGTCTGCTATACTTGCAGACAGGAGTCTAGAATAACTGTCTTCTTAGAGGCATCATCTAACAACTGATGGAAATAGATGCAGAGACCCATTAGCCAAACAATAGGTAGAGCTCAGGAAGTCTTGTGGAAGACTGGGAGGAAGTATGGAGGGAGCCTTAGGGGTCAAGCAGATGTGAAGCTTTTCATCATGTGGGTTCCCTACCTATTGGAGCAGGAGCTGCCTCTGACTCTTTTTCCTGCCTTTAGGTACCTTTCCTCAAGCTGGGCTGCCTTGTATGGTCTTAGTGGGAGAAGATGCACTCACTCATGTTGTGACTTGATGTGCTAGGGTTGCTTGGTCCCCATGAGGAGCTTCTCCTTCTCTTAGAAGAAGAGCGGAGAGAATTAGGAGAGGGGGATGTAAGGGTGGGACTGGCAGGAGAGGATGGAGCAGGAGCTGCAACCAGGATGTAAAGGGAATAAATAACTTAAAGATAAAAATAAAAAAATTTTGAATTATATACCACTGAAATTATGCTTCACACACATTATGTATGTTTCTACTCTAATATGAGGTATTATACCTAAACAACTCAAATATAGTACAGGGTTTACTTCCAATATTTTCAAAGTGCTATTACAGGTTGTTCAGGAAAAATAAGTTATTCAATTAATTGTTAGTTGATCAAATCATGGTCATATCAATTACTAGTCTATTTTTATCTCAAGAATATACATCTTAGGTGCAACAGATAGATATGATTTTATAGAAAGATAAGATAAAATGGATAAGGTCTTCAAAAATCTCAGAGGCAAACAGCATATGACATTTTAAAATGTTTTTATTATTTTAAAGATTCACTGACAATGAGATAGGTTAACTCATGGCAACACTGAGCATGCCTCAAAAAGGTTGATGAGCATTAAAGAACCTCCTTATGGAGATGGCTTCAAATGTGACAAACAAGCCACTGAGCAAAATGTCCTCATTTCTGCCACAGACAGAATTCTGCCTAAAAATAGGCAAGCTTAGATGCCAGCAGAGTTGACTGCCAAACTCTGCCAAGACAGTGTAAGCAAGTCCTCAATAGTTCCTGCCTCACAAATATGTCTGTCAGATATATTGGGCCAGAAGGCTGAAGATGATGCTCCAATGTTATAGAAAGGTTTGGGTGACTTCTCAGGTAGCAAGCTGTCTCTGTCATCTTCTCATTTGGGAAGCTGCTAACCTGCAGCCCCTTTATACTCAAGTAATTAATTTTATTCCTTCTCAAGTCTTTAATGGGATTGAAGACCAGATAATTTAGTTTTACAATTAAGCTTAGTTGTTTAGGGGTTAAGATGTTTTTAGGTCTAGGTAGATGTTTTAAGTTGATAATGACAAGATATGATAGATAGTGATTTACATTCAGAATGTTAGCTGCACCAAGATAGGAAAGACGTTTTCTTCAAGGCTGCCAAATACAAATAGCCAAAACACTAAGAATGTAACATTTATATAATCCCTTATTGTGTCATGGTTCTTCTTACTGTAGGTAGTTTATTGTATGTATGTGTACTAATATAAATGTATATGTAAAAATATTTAATAATAAAAGATAAAAGAATAAATAAAATATAAACAATCCTGGGCCTTGTTTTTGTTGCTGCTTTCTTCTGAGAAACACTGGATTAAACATGCCAAATGGTATGGCTGCTTTTCTTAATTGCTCCAGCACATTCAGAACACAGTATCCAAGGTTTCCACAGTTTCCTCGGTGCTTTCAATTTAAAGCAAGTGCATGGGAAGAAGCCAAATGTATGTCTGCATGTACATACACACACATATAAAATATTATACACTTTGTAACCGACTGTGTCACATCTCACTGAACTGAGCCTCCAGGACTCTTGTCATCACCAAATGAACCCCCCAAACAGAATGTCATGATTGGCCTACTCAGAATTCTCTACTGACAAAGTTGAGAAACTTGGGAAATTTTTAAGAATCTTCCCTATCAATCATCAAGTTTTCAGAGAATCATGGCAAATAATCGCCTAAGTTTAAATGCTTGGGTAGAGAAATGAATACTGTGCTCTGTTAACATTGAAGATTATAAACTTTAAAAGACAATGTCCTAGAAAAATTGCTATCAATTCATGACATGTACTCAACCTCATTTATTTGTGAGTCTTTAAATAGCTTTTCACACACACACATTTAGCTAGAAAAGAAAGTGTGCTTTATGTGACTATAAAACAAAGGACCAAATAAAATATTCATAATGCCAAGCTTGCAGCCTTCAATACATGCTCTTTCTAGAATACCAAATATAATGAACACTCCAATTAGAAGTATGTTCAGCGAGTTTTAAAAATCCATTCATATTTTACATTACCTGTGTGCCTGTGTGCTATATATAGCTGCCCTTTCCTCATGTAACCTTCAGCTGTCTTGGATGAATTTTAAAGCTCTCTTCCCAAATGCTTAAAGCCTTTTAGTGTTAAATAAGCCTTCGCTGACATTTACAAGTCATACCATTTACAAGAGTGCACTGCTGTCTTCATGTTTATTCTCCATCCACTGCAGTAAAATGTGATGCTCAATGCTTTATTGATTACTGCTGCAGTAGCAAATGACACTTTTAATGGGTGATTTTTCGCTTCAGGCCTTCATCCTTGATACATGTTAAATAATAGTAAATATTTTATGTTTAAAAATGTTAAACTCCATGGAATGATAAGCCTAAGCCTCTTTCTTGGGTTTATGAAATATATAATACCATAGTTAATAAAGTCAAAATATTGAGGTATAAAATATACTCCCTTTTTTTTTTTTTTTTTTTTTTTTTTTTTTACCTTTTTCACAGTCAAAGGATGTTTGTTTGAGTGGTTAAGACATTATCCACTTGTGCTGAAATCATTAAGGGTTTACTGCTTCTTAGTAAATCTACAAGTTATGCATTAGCATACATAATCTGTTTATAGTCAAGGTATAATATCTGTGTGGGGGTCTTGTTTTATACAATTCCTTCTACCAGAGAACAGAGGACAAAATAAAAAATTCTATCTTTGTAGTTTAGAATGTGGACATATGTTTTGCAAGTATAAGTTTTTAGTCATTTTTGCTAGATAATTTCTTTGTCATAATGATTAAACAAGGTAAAGGGCTTTTGGGCATAATGTACTCATGTAAATTAAACTCAAGAAGCCAAAGAGCCAATCAAAGTTTTATCTGTCTGAAAAGTAATATGACTGTGATTATCCAGTCACTCAAAGAAGAAAAGAAAAAGATTGACATGAGTCAATCTTTTACAAATGTTCACTCAGCCCCTGGCATGGTGTGTATGCTTTGGATCCGAGCACTCAGGAGTTAGAAGCAAGTAGCTCTCTATTACTTCATGACCAGCCTAGTCTATGATGCTAGTTCTAGGCTAGCCCGGGCTACACAGTGAGAGCATTGTCTGCTCTTTCAGAGGACAGAAATTTAGTCCCCAGAACCCACAAGAAGGATCACAATAATTAGTAACTCCAGTTCCACATGATTCAAAGGCCTCTATTGGTCCCAGGCATGCATATAATATGCATACAAGCAGGTAAAAATTTATATATGTATAATAAAAATAAATAAAATCTTTAAAACCTGTTCACTCATTTTTTTGTTTTACTTCATATCTTTTACTACATAATTATAAAATCCAGTAGTCTTAAAGAGAACTGCCTTATCAGCAAAGTCTACAAGCCTTTTCAATCTTCACTCTCTCGTATCTTAGACTGCAAATATTATCTATAGCTTTTTCAGTTTTCATGATGATTTCTAGAAGATCGTACACCTTCTACTGTGAGGGCTGGGACACTACACCATGCCAGCTACTGACTTTGCAGCTAATGGCTCGTTACTGTCTTCTAACTTGACAGCTGGCTGAGGGCAGCTTTATGGAGAATGGGGCCCAGGGGCCAGAACAGGCGCTCCATCCACAGATGACACACAACAAAGGGATGCTCACATGAGAACTCTGCCCAGAAGCAGGCTGGCATATGGGAAAATATTCAGAAGAGAAAGAGGAAGAGGAGGGAGATGACTGAAGAGAGTATGGAGGGCAAAGGACAGCAGGAAGAGTCCCTTTTAACCAATCCCACACATTGTGAATTCCGTCCTAGTACTGGTGCTGCAACAGAAAGCTGAGTGCCACATACTAAAAATCATGAAAATGACAGCGTGGACATGGAAGCTCCCTGGAAGCTCCAAAAATATGCAGACACATGTATGTATTATCAAGACTACACTGGAGTGAACTTTAGTGGTTGAAAATGTTAGATTCTGATTTTAGAATTCACACAATTTCCTTATTTAAATTCAGTATCACTGCATTGCTTATAAAGTGAACAACTTGAAGAATGCCTGTTTATAAATGCCCTTTTAAGGAAAATCCATAACCATTATATGCTTTTTTGCCATCTTTGGCTCTCTGAGAAGATATGAATATATTCATATAACAGGTGTGTGAATCTAAAACTCCAGGAAGAGGAATAAATAAAAGGATTTTCAGAATCTGAGTCAAATAAGAGGAAATAAAAATGATGTCAGCTCGACCATACAGATGCCTGTTATAACAATACATCTCATCATTTCCCCAGGTTTCTGTAAGTAGGGTACTGCCCATACACAACATTCTTATATATTGTTCCGTAAACATACATGCGTTATAAGAATGAGAGCCTGAGTTGAGTGATACACAAAGCAGCAAACTGATGGAGGAAGGAGGATACAGTGGGGCACAGAAGGAAACAGGAGCTCAGCATCAATTCATCATGAAGCTCACAGAAGCAACCAGGAAAAACAGAGGCCTAAAGAGTGAACAATTTGCTAAACCCTTGTTGTGGTAGTCACATTCTCTAGAGGACCAGACTAATAGAAGTAATGCATTTTAGAGGAATTTGTTAGACTATCATGTTCAATATGGTCTGAAGAGTCCAACAATGGCTAGCTCATACTAAGGAAGCCAAGAACCCAGCAGTAGTTACTCAGTCTTTGAAGCTGGATCCCTTATCAATCCAAACCTGGCACCACCAATGGCCTGAAGGACTCCTGGAGATCTGCCTATCTTTATTCTGTGTTGAAATCCCAAAGAACCTGGAATCAGTATCAGCAGCTGCAGCAACTAGGTAGATGAACTTGCCAAATGAGTGTGAAGGCAAGGAGGCAAAATTAAAGATTCCTCCTTCCAGCTCCTTTAGCCAGGTTGTCACTGGACTGCGCTAAATTTAAAGTGGTCTTCCCACTTCAAATAATCTGGTAAAAAAAAAATCTTTCACAAATGGAACAGCAGCTTGCCTTTTAGGTGAATCCAGATCCAGTCCAGCTGACAACCAAGATTAACCATGACATTCGTTCAAATGTCTTTCTTGTCTTTAGCAATAAACATTCAGAAGCAACTTACTGTCCCAGTAATGAAATAGTTCTTTTAAACCTCTACACAGGAATCTAGAAAGAATAGAATCTGAGTATCTATTCCATTCTTTAAATTGAGATGTGAGAAGCTTAGATTCAGTGCGCTTCTTTGGAAGCATATGCTTATTCAAGAAATAACTACTGAGTCCGTGCCTTTAGGCACGTAAGATGCACTGAAGACTGAGGGAGAGGTGATGCTCACTCTAACACAGCATCATGTGTTTTCTCTACTCAGCAAATGAAAAATACTCTTGCTTGAAGAATTATGCTGTTTTCAAATCTTGATAGGGCAGAGAGAACTCCGCCTCCTAAAAGTGCTGAGAATGTTAACTATTTCCCAGCCTCCCTTGCAGCTAGTCATGGTGACCTGTGAGTCAGATTCTGCTGGTAAACACTATTTAAATAAAAAGAAAAGAGGAGGTTGTTTTATCTTGCTCACCATGGTAACAATAGTGGTGGCTATTCAGGGACAGTGGGTTATTTCCTATCAGAGTAGAGTTTAATAAAACAGTCCAGGGACTTGAGTCTGACATTCCAGTCTTATGACCTATCACAAATATTTTATGGTTTTTGCCCAAATGGGCTTCTTCAGAGAATCCTAATTGGCAGGCCAACCACAGAGCCATGCAGCCATCAAAAGAAGCAGCAATTGGAGCAACAAGCATGTTGAGACCTAAGGGATTCAGCAGTGTTATCAGTTTCTCAGCACACCAATTTCTCCAAAAGTATTTCCCTGTGTAAACTACAAAAGCATGTTCATTTTGACATTGAGCTCCCTCTGTTAAATATTTGTCTTAGTCTTTTTATTGGACCAATGAAGCAGCTTCAGAGACAGAGGACTTAAACAGTGCACACTCAGTTCTCAGAGCCTCACAGCTCTAAGAGTTCAGGAGGAGAAGCTCTCGAGATGCCAGCAGATTTTTCTCTTGAGGCTCCTATCCTGGCTTACAGATAGTCATTCTCTGTGTCCTGGCTCCTCACAATGCAGAGAGAGTGGCCTCTTCTTTTTCTCAGGAAAACACCTTGTCTCCCCATGAGGATTTCACCATGATAACATTATCTAACCTTGGCTACCCGCCAAAGACTTCATTTTCAAAGCCATTACACTAACATTACGGCTTTAACATAAAATCAAGGGACACATTGCCTATAGCAACATTGTATATAGGCGTGTTTCTAATTAAGAATGTTGAACATCCCAAGTCATCATCAAACTGTGTTGTTTATTTCAGACTCCTTCTCTACCAGGGACTCCCAAGATTTTACCCTGATGAAGAACTAATCAGAAATTTCTACTATCTCCATCTGGCTCTGCCTCACCCTCATGGCCTTATTAAATAAACTTACTTCCTGTACAGGCTTTGTATAAGCAACCCTAGTGTTGTCCTCTATCCACAGAAATTGATCCCTTTATATATCCCTGTGTTTGGGTGTCTGTTACAGAACACTTCATAATGACACTATATTTGGATGCTCTTTGGGGCTACCTTGAGAATGAGTCACTCTGACTAACATTGTAGGATATCTCATTGACAAGGACACTGAGCCCATTGCTGCTTTTGCACCCATACTCCTGCCCAGATAACTCCAGTAAATGACCAAGCACAGACACACAAGAAATCCCACTATTCCTAGACAGGATACATCCTTGGCAGTGATTTTACTTGAAAACTTTGTAGAAGTGTGTGTGTGTGTGTGTGTGTGTGTGTGTGTGTGTGTGTGTGTGTGTGTGATAGTCTTATGTATAAATGACTTAAAATAGTCATTTGAGTCCTGACTTCTCAGGTTAAATACATGAGTTGGTGGGATAACCACTTTATCTTCTTAAACTGAGAACGTAGATGTCATGGACATACACTGTGTGAGAAAAGATGGACTTGCCTATATCAAATTCTGCAAGGCTTTCAATTTGCCAGTTTTACAAGCTGACTACAAAAAGTATGGGTAATGCATATTGTAAAATATTAGGAATCATTATATTGTAAGTAATTAAACTACAGTAATGAAAATGGGAGCTTTTAGCAGGAACTCAAGTGACTTCCAAAAGCCATAAATAAAAGCGAGAAAGCACAAAAGAACTCTGTGCACAAAGCGTTAAGGCCTCAAAGGGTAAAGCTCTTTTCTGGAATAGTGGCTGAGCTCTCTAGTTTCTAAAATAGAATTTGGAACAACACAAATTGATTTTGACTTGTCCTCTGAGTTTGGGTCTTTTAGACAAGATAGGATAGTGTCCAGTAGTATTTTTAAATTGCTAATTAATTGTGATGGGAGAAAAATTACTCTACAGAGAAATGCAACTGAGTCTGTAAGATGGTTTTGATACAAACATATTAGTTTATGTTCTGTGATCTGTTTCAAGAGAGATAGTTTAATACTAAGCATGGTACAAATAAAGAATGCCTTCTTAACATTCTTTCATTTTTGCGCCCACATAGTTTTGCCACAATAAAAAGTTAAGTTATTTTAGCACAGTATTAAAAGTGTGAAGCTAGGTTCACCAACTGTGCAAGTCTCGTGAGTCAGAAACCTTACACACATACAGCAGAAAATGGACTTGCTGAAATAGGCAACAAGGCATAGGGGATGTCAGGAGTTCATTGCAAGTTCTTTCTTCCCCTGAGGTTCAAGAAAGCTCCCAGGGTTACAGAGAGATGTGTACTCTTCTTGAGCCACATCTAAGGAGCTCCAGAAAAGATCTCAGTCTTGTTTTCACACCCTATGTAGGGCAGTGGAAAGAGTGATGAAAGAGCATCCAGACAAATCCCAAGTACATTCCAGCCTGATCCTGAAAGGCTGTCTCTTTCTCAGCACATTCTGCAACCACTCTTAAGAACTACCAACAAAGGACGCAGTAGATGACTCTGTAACTGCTCACAACAGTGTTTTACAAAGAGCACAGTTTTATGCAAGTAGGTCACCCACAGCTTTACTCATAAATTGTCTGAACTGCATAATGGAATAAGTCATGGTACTTTCGAGTAAATGAGGTTTATAATCTCAACACTCGGGCAAATGGGATGGAACCAAAAAGGAGATGTTGCTCAGCTTTCTCTTCTGCCACTATCACTATTAGGAAATGGGTTTTTAATTATAAGATTATGCTATTGAGCAGAAATGCAATGTGAACAATTACAGCACTATCTGAAACACCCTATGGTTGTTTTTTTTTTTTTAATTCAAAATGAAGTTTCACTGGTAAAATATGCAAATGTTCTTAAAGACATCTTATCAATTACAGTTTATGAAAGTGGTTTATTATTAGGAAGGTAATAAGAAAGTGACTTTTATTTAATAAAGTATTGATCTGAGAAATAGACATGTGAGGAATCCATTCTCTCTAAAGAAAAAATTGGGTCATCCAAAAAGGAAAAAAATAGTAAGGACAGTAATGTTGAGGCTTTAAAGGTTCTGTATAAAGCTTTGTACAAAGAGAAAATTATGGTGAGGAAGACATTTTGAGAAACTATATTCTCTAACTCTTCATTTAGGATGGATGAGATTGGATTTTTGGGGACCCTGAAATCTTATATGTCTTCTCAGACATGGCAAAGTTAAAAAGGACAACAACAACCCCCAAACGGAAGCAATGTCAGGCTCTGGATGTTAGAGTTTTGAGCCACTGTCAGTGTCCACAACAGGCCTTCTGACATCCTCACTTCTCACAGTAGCCCTGGCTGCTGTGCTTCTCACTGAAAGTATAGGGAGGAGAAATATAATGCTTCAAAGGCTCTCTGTGAGTGTTACCGCGGTCACTGAGTTGAGAGTCCTGTGATACTGTACAATACTTTGCTTCTTGAATCAAAGATGCATAAACATTTTGGGTGTATGTCTTGGCTAAAGGTTAGAATCTTCTTCACTCTCATCTTAAATCTACTGGCTCATCTTTCCCTCATTCATACAAATCTCTTTTCATGCTATCACAAGCTAGAGAAGCGTATATTCTTTGGATTCTCTGTGTTGTAGAACACTAGCAAGTAATTTAGGATGCAGACATTTTCTGTTCTAATTTTGAACCCAAATAATGTTTCAAAGACCTCGTGTCAGTTAAGCTTGCTTATGATATAGAATAAGGATTTTTCTGTGCATAACACAATGAAATAACACAGATAGGGAAATTACAGTTATGACAGTTAGTCAAAATCAAGTAACAGAGACTATAAGAATAAACTACCCCCTAGCTGAAAAAAAAAAATTCAGGTAGATTCTCTCTCAGAAATGATTAGAGACAAATGATAGCCTAGAGGTCTTGAACATAATGCATTCCCCCTTCCAACAACCTTAATATTCTTCTTAGTCCCTTGGTCTCTTACCATCTAGCCCTAACTAGAATTTTCGTTTATCTACTCTTCATCAACTTGCTCATTACTTACAGAAGTCTACTTTCAGGTGCATTCCTCAGAAGGACACTGGCAGGAGACCCCTGTTCTCCATTAAGTGACAACTCCTTTATTGCTGTTCATGATGCAAATTCCTGTTAATTCCTAGAGCTAGATAGACATTTCTCTAAACTGTGTTTGTGATTACATTGCTGTGGTCAAGGTGTCAGGTAAATAATCATCACATTGATGTGCACTCTGAATCTTACTAAGCCACTGAACTGTCAAGCCTCTCTTGATAACTGCTGGTCCCAAAGTAATTTTCACTCCATATGCTATTTTATCTTCCAAATATCTAAAGCTTGTCCAGTAAAGCTCTGCAGGTTATGGTACTTATCTGCCAATATGAGTTTGATACCCAGGATCCACATGGTGGAAGGTAAAAGTCAACTTCTGAAAGCTTTAACCTCCACACTTTGACAGACCACAACACACACACACACACACACACACACACACACACACACACACACGTATCACATATAAATGAACAATGTGGAACAAAGCTGTGCTATATTAGGTTCAATAAAGAACAAATCCAATGTTCTAAGCAAAGTACCAGAACAGTACTTCATAGAGTTCTGAGATACAGCCGCAGCATGAGGTTTCACTGGCTTGAATGTTCATGATTCTGTTAAGATCATACCCTGAGATTTAATTCTATTAATTTCTTGGTTATAATATTTGGCATAAAACAAATCTATCCTGTTAGTTTCAGGGGATCTATTTTTACCTTAAAAAAAAAAAAAGACCATCTTGGAACAACAACAAAAACCATTCTGAGCTCAGGCTTAAGCATCATTAGCTTTTTACAAATAATTTATTTTTCTTTTTGAGATTATCATACAAATACAACATTTTCCCATTCCCTTTTTCCCCTCAGAACCATCCTGTATTACCCCTTGCTCTCTGTCAAATTCTTTGAGTTTTCTATTTTGAAGCTTGTTTCTCAGAATTTCACTTACTCTGACTCCACGCATGGGTTTGAGAGAGTTATGGCAAACTCTTGCTCATTGCTGTTTATTCCTTCACACACACATGGAGCAGGTCTATTTCTACTCTAGACGACTGAAGAATGCATGACACCTTTGCATTGGGGGCGATTGATTTTTGTCCATTTGACACTGTTATGAAGCATATCTGTATGAATACTTGGAGGTATAAATAAACACCCTAGTCCTGTTGAAACCAGTTCTCAGATGAGAATGGCTTCCCAGAATGGCAAACTTACTGGTGTATTGATATTTAACCTTTATACACAAATAGGGAAATCATTTGATATTCTTTTGCATGTCAAACATCTCTCTTCCTTACCCTCAGTCCCCCATATTATACCAAAAAATTCATATACACATTTAAGGGCTAAGGATTTTTCACACTGTGCAACTATTACTAATCATCTCCAATATCCATTTTCCCTTCTTTGTTGTAATCACATAGTCTCGTCACCACTCTCACTGCCTCACCCAGCAACTCTAATTCCTATACCTTACTGCATCTGAGGGTAGCCATATGATGAATAGGGTGTGAGGGGAAGTGATGGAGGAATGGATTGTATCTTTAGAAGGGAAAATGTCTACACACCTGAATGAACATTGAGATTTCGAGCTGGTGCTTAATACAACCTTCTCTCCTGCTGACTAGTGTTCACGGCACTGGAAGATACTCTGCAGCTACCAGAGAAGAAAGGAAAGCACCAAACTAGCTACAAATCATTAATCTACAGTGGTCCACTGCTTCGGTGATACACTGGTATAATAGTGGCACAAAAGTTGTGAGAGTAATCAATTACTATATGATTGGACTTAAGGCCAACCCCATGAGATAGAACCCATGCCTAACACTCTTCACTCAGGCCAAGAACTTGAGACTAGATAGGCCATATATCCAGAGAAAAACCAAATACCACTGTTCAGCTAAAGGAACACAGCATTGAAATCTCTCTTAATGACATTCTATTATATCCATAGACGAGTATCTTACACAGCTATCATCAGAGAACTTACTACTGCAGAAGATGCAACGAAGACAGAGACCCACAACCTGACAATGGGACAATAGTGAGTAACCTTAGAACTCTCAGTCCTAACAGGGATGTTTTATTATCAAACCTGTCCCCTCAGGGTCTGGATCATCCTGCAGGAAAGGAGGTAGAAGATTGTAAGAGCTAAAGGGGATAGAAGACATCAAGAAAACAGTGTCTTCCAGATACTACAGAGCTGATGCACATATGAACTCACAGAGATGTGGCAACATGCACAGGGCCTGCATGGACCCAAGCCAGATGGGGTCCCCAGCACTGAGAGGGGAGGTGGACACAACCCCCACCCTAAATCCAGAATCTATCTCCAACTAACAATTGTCAAAGGAAAAATTAGTTTTCTCCAAGAGTCTCACTAAGAATACCAACCACACTTAAGAGAGGCCCTATTCCCAACAGCAGAGGGACAACACAACAAACTCAGTGGTGGTTTTGGATGTGTTTTGTCTCACAACATTTTGCTTAAACATTTTTTAAACTTGTTTGTCTTTTGTTATTATTGTTTCTGATTTTGTTTTTTAATGGTGTGTGTGTGTGTGTGTGTGTGTGTGTGTCTGCATATGTGTCTATGTACATATGTGTGGACAGGTGTGTGTTTGGATGTGTGTGTGTGTGTGTGTGAGTGTGTGTTTCTCTTACTTTTTTTGCCTATTTGTTTTCTAAAGAAAGAGAAAGAAGGCCTGAAGCTGCATGCAGGGCAGTGTGGAGGATCTGGGAGGAAAATGTGATCAGAATTTAATTTAATTTTCAATTGAATATGCAACAGCAGCAGTAGAAGAAGCAGCAGCAACAACAGCAAAAATCCAAGAAAGGGAAGGCAGAAAGGGCACACCCTCATTCTCTGTCCCTTGTTCTGAAATAAGGAAGCAACACTGGGCTAAACTAGACTCCGTATTAATTCCAGAGGCCATAGAATATTGTCTGAATCTTCTACCCAGAAGTAGATCAGCATATAAGAGAAATGGATCCATCTATGAGTTAAGCAAAAGTATATTTGCAGTCTATGCTGTACCTTAAATAATATATTGAACAATAAGAGATATGTTTTTTTATGAATAACATGGCATGAGTAATATTTGTGACAAAACTGTAAGTTCCAGTGGCAAGCCGGTGTTCCAACTACAGTGCTGTATGAATGGGGAAAATTAAATCACAGCTTAGAACTTGTAGATTTTCAAACATATGCTAAAGTTATACATTAGTTTTATTTCTTCTATTTATATTTTTTAATAAACATTTCCTACCACTTTAACTAATTTAACTATTTTTCCTTTCTTCATTATTTTAATTTAGTGAAATATATTTATTACAATAATTATAATTGCATTAATAACAATATGTAATTATACTTCAATAATATGTGTTTTTAATAAAGCATACAAAGATAATAAACGTTTGTGAAACTTTCATCTAAACTAGTAACTAAAATCTTGCCAGTAACTTGCACATGCTTATTTTATGATACAGATGGATTTAGGAGAAATATAAATTTATGCAAGAGTTCATCATCACCTCAAAGGTGGTTGTGGTATTAATCTTAGAAATAGAATCAAAGGTATATTGGTATCACTTGTAAGTCATGTAGAAGGTAGCAGCATAGAAGTTAGTCCACGCTACACACTTCGGGGTTATTTCTTGACTGTTCAATGTTCCGAGGCTTGTATTCATCCTTCTTGTAGAAAATACAAGCTTAAATATTCACCAGAGAGCCCCTAAAAGTTTATATGAGACAGTAGAGGTGAAAGATGATTGCTCACAGTGCACTTCTAGTGATCATGACCTAGAAAGGACTGGGGTGCCGGTTGGGGTGGGTGTGAATAGTGAGAAATCTTTGGCGTACACCTGAAGCAGAGGGAGTGCTCAGTCAAAAAATGGAGTCTGGCTGGAGTTCCTGCTGAGATATGAGTCAACATCGTAGGGAGAAGAGGGGTCTGGTGACTCTGCCTTCTAGGATCTATTATAATGTGTTTTGATTAAAATTTGTTTTCTTCATTTGCTTGTTTTTGTTTTTCTAGACAGAGTTTCTCTATGTAGCATGGCTGTCCTGAACTCACTCTGAAACCCAGGCTGATCTAGAACTCAGAGATCTGCCTGCCTCTGTCTCCCAAGTGCTGATACTAACGGTGTGTGCCACCACCACCGCCTGGATGGATTGATTATCTTGATGCACATAAAATGCTTAAAAGATGCCCGGCTCATGTGCAGCATTGTTGGCATGTTTACTAATGTAGCTGAGCTTGGGCAAGAGTGCAAAAAGGTTGCCGTACTGAATACAAGTAATTACTGTGGATGAGGGCCATTCAATGTGAAGGTGTCCCTTTATGGACATTGATTAATTTGAATATAAGCTACCAACATGTGTGTTCATTCTAGTGACTCGGTTGTCTAGAAAAGCAAAATTTCCTGAAAAATATCCCCATTACAATAGGCCCCAAGCCACTCTCACCTCTAGAACGATAAATATGGTGGCAGGCAAGAGACAGTAAATTGTTAAAGTACTGTTTAGTCAGATTCCATTGATTTTTTAAAAAAATAAGTACGAAGTCCATCTGCTAAATCGGTACTTTTGCTTGTTTCAATTAGTTGAGGTCAATCTGCTGCACAAAGTAAACAAAATGCTTGTTTTTTAAGATACCAATTTCATATGCACAGTTTTTCATGAATAAATAATACTATATTAAATTAATATCACATTTTAAGGAATACTTAGGTTGCTTATATTCTTCTGACACAATAATAGATTTTAAATTAATTTGAGACTCTGAAGGTTTATTTGTTGACTAAAGGTAAATTGAGATTTTTTTTTAATATTGAAGACTTTTTTCCAGTTTTTTCCCCCTGAAGTTAATCAATAGCTTCCTCCATACTTGTAAGTTATAGCAGAAAGAAAAAGCTAAGATCTAGGCCAGGCACATTCCCAAGTCAATATGAAAAACGGGATATTCCCTGGATGAAGTTATGTAAAACTCTTTGGGGACCGTGTCAAGTACAGTCATCACTCCAATCCACTGAACACATGGGGATGCTGAAATTGTAACCAGCCTAGTACAGATGGAGATAGTCTGGGGAGACACTTGTGTCTTTCACTGTGATTATTAGACTAGTGAAACAATGGCTCCTTAGAAACTGGTATCCCTCCAGGAATCTCACCCTGGAAAAGGAACAGCCTAAATCCTTGGTCAGCCATAGAGCAAATGTTTCAAAGCCCCAAACAATTTACAACTTGTTAGATCACCTTACAGAAGAGATAATGGAGGGGCAGTAGGTGGGCAGGACCACACCTTCACTGGGGACTGCAGATATCGATAACGCTAGCCCTCTGTTTAAACCTTAGCCTAGCTGCCTAGCTTAAGGACCCAGAAAATAAGACTTGGAGAAATCACCTGATCATTTTTCCCCTTTCTTTTTTTTTTTTTTTTTTTTTTTTTTTTTATTTTTCACATCAATTTGGCTCTTTTAATTATCTTATCAAGGATGCATGGCTGAACCTAGTTTGTGGGAAAACAAGTTGTAACCTTGTCTGATAATAAAACCTTATGCCATGCTTTTTCTCACTTGTACATGGTAAAGTTTCATTTATATCTTTGGCACAATTAGAGGTTATCAAAATCTAATAAAGACAGAGAATGTGAATCATATAGTAAAGGGCATTCGTGATTGAAGTCTCCCACACCCACGTGAAGTATCTTACTGTCCTGTCATGATGTGAGATGCCACTACGCCTGCAGTGAGGCTGGGGTGAACGAAATGACTAAGTTCTTGGCAACTGTTTCCTGGACTTCTATGGTTTGAGTTGAAGCAGCAAAACCATCACGGATTGACTTTTACCAACTTTATAAGCTCACAGAGAGATTTATTTGTCCATAGTTCTTTATAATTTGTTTATGATTTCTCTTTGTAAGGCTCAAATTGCTGGCTAGCATTTATTCACTTATTATTAAATAAACTGATGCTTATTTGAACACAGAACTACAGTACTGTGACAGCCTCTGGGATGATCTAAGTGACAGCTAGGTCACTAATGGCTGGGTAGCCCATCTGACATGGAAATGTCAGGCAGAAATGATTCACATCTTGAGCAGGACAGAGAGGATTCCATCACACTGCTCAGAAGGGCACACAGGTTTGCACTCACAGCTCCCTCTCTTCTGTAGGTTTTCTTCAAAGATGTTTGGAATGCCAAAGACCGTGCTTACCAAAACCACAAAGGGCAGAGGCGAGGATGAGTGTGAGAAATGACAGACATCAGACCATGCCTTCTAAGGAGGCCAAGGTGAGAAAAACTGAGACATGTAACTTCATCTGGATCTTGTTTGATCTATGTTAATTCCCCTGTCAATACAGCAAGAATCCCTGTCTCAGTTTTGTTTTCAAAATGTCTTAGGTAATTAACCAAGTCTAGGGCTATTGCATCGAACCATACGTATGAAGGACTGTTATCTCCTGTGACAGTTTGCCTACTCTTTAAATTTCAGATTTACATCCCAGGTAATCCAACTACATCCCAGTTTAAAGGTTTAAAAAAAACAACCCAATGTTGGGCAGTGGTAGAACACGCCTTTAGTCCCAACACTCAGGGGTCAAGAGGCAGACCTATCTTTGTGAGTTTGAGGACAGCCTGGTCTATAGAATGAATTTCAGGACAGCCTGGTCTCCAGAGCGAGTTTGAGGACAACCTGGTCTACAAAGTGAAATTCTGTCTTGAAAATCAAACAAACAAATGGAAGACAAACGTGACTTTTGTTCAAATGTAAACACGGCATCAATATGAAAGAATTGATAACTGAGAGAATCCATAAGCTGATAAAATAATACCAGACTAAACAGGATGCAAAATATATACATATATGTTTATTGAGTGTATAAAACAAAAAACATTGACCTGAGATTTCAAATCGACACAAACTTGCTAATGTTCTAGAAGACAATATATTATAATGCTTAGGCCTGTCTTTTCTACTGTGAAGGAATCAATTTTTCTCAAACAAAATTTATTTTTGTAGCCATCAATTTCTACAACCTAACTTCTTTCTCAACCCAGCTGTAATATAGCTCTGTCAATAGAAAGGCAATCAAAACCACCCGTTCCTAAGCAACCAGATAAATCCATCACTTTACTGCAAAGACATCCAGTAGTCATTTCTGTATCAAGTACCTTTTAATTATTCCTCATACCTGTGTCAGCTCTCACTATACAGTTTATGTCACAACTGCCCACCTACAGCCAAATTAATCACTCTAGAGAATACTTTCTATCCTATGAATATAAATTGACAAACACTAAGAATGTAATATTTATATATTTCCTGATTGTGTCATGGTTCTTCTTGCTACAGGTAGTTTATTGCATATATGTATAATAATATAAATGTATATGTAAAAAATAAACAATATTTAATTAAAAATTGGTATACCTTCTTGTACACTCCATAATTATTCTTTCTGGTCGGTCTTCCTCTTTAAAAATCTCCCTGACAGCCAGGCGTGGTGGCACATGCTTTTAATCCCAGCACTTTGGAGGCAGAGGCAGGCACTGTGAGTTTGAGGCCAGCTCGGTCTACAACGCAAGTCCAGGACAGCCAAGGCTACACAGAGAAACAAAACAAAAAAAATCTCCTTGCTGCCTGTATGGTAGATGCTTGGTCCTTAACAGTGAATGGCTAGGTGTTTTGGCATCAAGGTATTTAGTCTAAAACAATCTCTCTTTCCCCATGAACTTAGTCCATATCTATTGACCCTCACAGAATTCAGTCTCCTCCTGTGAAATCCCTTTGCTCTGGTGCCTGCTTACACTAACTCATTTGCCATAACTATCATGACTGCAGTGTGCTATGTGGGCTTTGGATCTCTGTTTTAGGATGGTGGTCCTCTTCTGGCCTGTTATTTTGAATGACTTCTGTGATGTCTATTCGCTTTTGATTAAAGTGGTTGAGTTCTCCTTTCTATGCAGATACCGTGTAGAAGACTCACTGGCTGCTCTAGTCTCTGTATGAAGAGCATCTGGAGCACTTTTGCTATCAAACTTCCTTGATGCAGCTAATTAAGTTTATTTTAATTTAGAATTCAAGAAGCTTTGATTTCAGAGTGATGGCTGTCATACAAATATAGATTAAGATGAGCATAAATATGCAGGTGTTGGCGTATAAAAATATCTGTCTGGGAAGCAAAACACTTATAAGACATGAAAATTTCCAAAAGGAGAAGGGAGGAAAAAAAAATCAACCAAACAACCATTTTAGAGTTTGGAAGAGAACAATTGTTTCTTTAATGTGTCTCTTAATGAACTGTTGTTCCTTTGATGAACTGCCCTTATGATGGTCATCTCATCTCCCTTCTCAAGAATGAGTAGGCAGAAAATTTTCATCTCTATGAGACTGTACATTTCAAACAATAAGAGAAAATATATACTCTCTTAGGTTAAAATATTAGCATAATGCACTTTCAAGTCCTTGCCTCTATTATTATCATTTTTAACTATAACACTCGAAGACAAGTACCTCATATAGTAGGCCCGAATGGTTCAAATATTTTAAATGCAAATAGAAGTTCTGATCTGCATGGAAAGCAAAGTGCCATCCCACCACCGTAGTTTTATGTTGCTACTCGTTTCAGCTTATTAGTAACTCTAGAAAATTAACATGAAGAAGTGCTACTAAAGACATTTATTTTAAAATTAAAATCTCTGGCTTGTAAAAGTCTTATAGCAGGCACTGCCTCCCATTACTTTCCAGCAGAAGGGAAATGTGAAGTTGAGGGAAAGTCGGATGCTTGGCTCATTAGTGGGAGGCAGATGATTAGAGATGAGAGGTTGCCCTTTGGCCCAAACAGACTAAGCAATCATCTAGAGACTTCATTGGAATGAGGATGACCTTCAGGCCTAATTATCAATCAAACTGACTAGACATTGCAAGACAAAAGTGCAGGCTTACAGGCAAAGTAAAATATAAATTCTAAACAAATTCATTTTTTTTATTTCTGTTTTCCTAAGCTCTCTTCTCTCTTGTCTTTGTTCAGATCATAATGGTTGAGAGCAAAATTACAGCAATATGTATCTCCATCCCTTTGGAGGTACCTGAAGTAATAATGATGAGAATCATTTAATTTCCCACTCTTAACCAAAATTTCAGACATCTTCATTAGTAGCACATTAATACTTCTTATTAAAATGAAGGACCAGTAAGCAACAGTGAATTTCTTCTGATAAAATAAAAGTTTAGCTGATAGAAAGCATTCCTAAAACCAAAGACTTCAGGACCAGCTGAACAGAGCATGAAATCCATTAGTAAGTTTTACATACAAAATTAAAAGATAAAACGATACATATTTTCTATAAAAGATACATCAACAAGAATCTGTAATGGAAAAAACACAATGAGCTTAGAAGAACATATACTGGAAAATTCAACAGATTTAAACAGAATTAATGCATGAAGTGCATTGAGAAAACAATCACATGATGTCATGTTTACTTCAAAAGTAATTTGTGTAAATTTAATATTAGCTTACCTGTTTCTTCACAATATTTTAATTGGAAAAATTGCATCTGCACCATGTATGTAGCAAACCCCAAAAGAAAGTGTGTTTCCACAATTGACTGGAATTCACAGATAAACTGGTCTGCATTCAATATCTTAATACATGTATAATACATATTAATAAGTTAACTTTGGTACCTACTGATGTTCATATTTCTCATGGATATTTATTTCATTTTATGAAGTTTCATGCTTTATCCAAAATATTTTAAAATATCTTAACTTTCCTCTTTCCACATTGTACAATTCCAGAACTATTGACAAAGAAACACATCTCAAGAGCACCCAGACAGTGCTGAAGTTATTGGCCTGAAACCATTCTAACAAAGACAGCTTTCAAAAGTTGTCTACTCACTGACTTCAATAGTAAGCATTGTTAATTCATCTTATATAACTGAGGCAACAGTGGATGAGTCACATAATTCAGTAGATTAAAATCAAGGTCGATACATACACTCGTCCGTCACTTTGCTAATTTATTAAATTTGAGATAATTTTAAGGTGAAATAATGCTCCTAGACACTTTTTGGGTAGTTTATGAGAAAATACATCCTCCCATCAGTTTGTAAAATGAGAGGATATCTGAGACAATTCTCCTTCATAGGCTTTCAAAATGTTTTGTATCCTGTGATCCCATGAAACAGGGGACTGGGCCCTTAACATTATGTCACTATTGGATGATACTACATTAAATAGAACATTCTACCTGGTTTTAAAAAATATTCAAAATGATACCAAACACACAAATGATCTCCAAATTTATTACTATCCTAGCCACATGATACTCTTTCCACCCTTCAATACAAGAATGCAATAAAATATTTTTAAAATTCTGCTTAGAGGGGTTGGGGATTTAGCTCAGTGGTAGAGCGCTTGCCTAGCAAGCGCAAGGCCTTGGGTTCAGTCCTCAGCTCTGGAAAAAAAATTCTGCTTAGAAATGGCTAAGAAGAGTTAGTACACATGACAATGCCTTTGATAGTGGCTAATAACAGGACCCCATTAAAAGAAGCATGTTTTAAAATACAACCACAAAACAAGATGCTTTTGTTTGTCATGAAACTCATTCACTCTTTACATTTTCAAACCTTTTTTTTTTTTCTCTATTTTAACTTTTCTTAGCTTCAATAGAGCCTGTTAATATACCATTAAAAACAAGAATTTTCAAAAAGTATTGTATGAACCCATTATACCGGTTCATTCCATGTGCATCATTGGTGTTGGCTTTTAATTTCAGCTCTCTTCTCCCCTCATTGGGCAATCCACTTTCATTAACATTCAGGAAGCTGCATGCATGATTTAAAAGCAAAGGAAGGAAAGAAGGAAAGAAAGAAAGAAAGAAAGAAAGAAAGAAAGAAAGAATGTTCTTTTAGAGTAACATGGCCAGAAGGCTATGACATCACCATGCACCCTCCTGGATCTGTACTCACATTCAACACCACTCTGCTATCTCAAATACACCTCAGCATGATTTAATCAACAAGGACATACAAGATCATTCTGTTGTTTCCTAGCTACTTACACTATACTTTTACACACAGGTAAACATATTGGGATGAGCATTTCCAGAATGAGAGAAACAATTCAATGGTATTTTTCTAACATATGCCCACTTCCATGCATGGAAATTTATTTAATTCTGCCTAGGAATATGCTAGGTGCTATTGAAGAGCTAACAGAAGAAAATTCCTGACACATTTGTGCATATAACATAAAGAAACAGAGCACAAGATAGAGTAAACACAACAATTTGATTTTGTGTAGTTTTATTGATTACAAATTGCTTGCATGTGTCATGGTCAATTTTCAAAACTGTCTTAAGAGTGTTTTATATACTGATAAGACCATGTTATGGACAGTTTGTTTGTATATTGTTGCTACCTATAGAAATAATGTGATTTTATGCATGTTTCATTTGGAAACATGTGGAGTGTGTGTGAGTGTTTTTGTGTATTCATATGGTTGTGTGTTTGCAGGTGCACTTCTGTGTGCAATTGTATACAAACATGCTTGCACTCAAATGTGAAGCCCAAACAACAATACCACATGCCCACACACATGCATATGTGGATTGTATTTACCATTTTGAAGCAGAGGCTGGGAGTTAAAACAAAACCAAAAATCTTGGGTCAAAAAACAACTTACTAAACTCTCTTTATTTCTGAATTAAAGCCAACATGACTTTAGACAAAAACTGAGAAATAATAGGTAGTCATTCAGAAAATAAAATGGTAGATACTAAGACTAAAGTAAGAAAAATGGAGAAGTGAGCTAGTGAGGGAGAAAGTGACTCTATGGGGAATCAAATTCCTTCATGTAACAGCATGAGTACTATGTCCAAACTACTTGAAATCTTACATGGTGGGAGACAGTGGGAATAAAGGAAGGAAAATATTTTTACTGAAATCTTAAGAGGCAGAAGACTGAGGGTGGAGCTCACTGAAGATCAGAGGATAGAGGGAGTAATTAAGCTCCATCAACAAATCATCCAGAAATAATATCTTGTGCTATCTCTGCTGATAGTTCCCTGCCTTTCATTACCAGGATGTCAATGGATGCTCTTTGCTTGGTGTCTGGGCGGCTCATGGAAGCATCTTCAGGCCCTTACACCAGAAGTAGCATCTATGACCGGACAGATACACTAGCTTATTTTTGAAAACCAGGCAGGAGGTTTAAAAGTTTTCAGTCTCCTACTACAGCTTATGACACTGGGAAAGAAGAATTGAAATGAGGTTTATATTCTCTTAACTGCATTGCGTTTGGGGCCAGGAGAACCCAGTCAAGCCCACACACTAATTAGAACTTCTACGTTCACCTAAGCTCGGGTGGGAAGTTTTTAAGATTAGTCAAGCAGAACTCTAGGTCATAGTTTATTTAACTTAATTGAGTGTAAAATATATCATGAGAGGGAATGGGATTTAAAACAGCTGGATTTTGTCAAAAAGGTCATGCTGTAGGTGATATTCCTGGAGTCCGATTTAAGGTTATTAAAGTAGCCAATGTGTCTCTTTTGGCCGTATACAAAGGCAAGAAGGAAAGACCAAGATCATGAATTTTGACAATGCAGACACACTAATAAACTTTCATATTCTGAAAAAAAAAACAGCTTGTTTGTTGGTTTAATTTATGAAAATCTTTCTGTTTCATATTTTTGGTTACTAAGCCTATCTTATCTAATTAGTGCAGATTGTTTTTAAGCAAAGCATATAAGCACGAATTTTCCATGCACAAAATATACTAATTATTTACATATGAGCTCATTAATAATAGTTTTATTTTGTGTCAAACCAAACTTCTGTGGTCCTCATTAGCTTATCCAACAGAGGGACTTTAGCCACCCAACAAAATGAATAAAGCAAATGATCCAAAAACCAATTAGAATATATTTTCTCAAGATTTTGACAATGTTAAAATAATACATACAGACAACTTTTAAACTTCACAGGCTAAATATCTCATTATGTAAAAATTAGATTCTAAGTAAATAAGTCTTAAATTTTAGAGTCAGGAGCAAGCACTAATATTTTTTTAAATAATACATATTGGCAAAGTTTCTTGCTCTTTCAGGGGCTGTTCTCTGTTCAGTGTGGGGATAAAAAACAGTGCTCTAACGTCTCTCATAATACATTTGTGTTCAGAGCCATAACAGTCTATCTTCAACTGAGTAGGGCATTGCTCTGCTCCACTTGTAACACAAAGTGAAGACTTCCCACAGATTCATTAATTTAAATTATCAAATAAGCTTATGATCACTAAGTAAAGAAATAGAATTCCGCTTTATTGGATGTTTTTCTTCTAAGTGATGGTATGGTCAGCTATATCATCAATGCCTTATAACTGGAAGGCTGTGTGAGTCAGGGTTCAATGATTTGCCCATATATTCATATTTTCATGATGGTAGCTTTTAAATTGCTTGAATTTACTTTAACTCCTTTGATTTTTAGCAGAAATAGTAGCTATTAGGATATTCTGCTAAGTTAAAAAGGGCAAACCATAACCCTTAGAGATATAAGCCTATATAACCAGGCTTGCGTGTTTGGAAAGCTGCCCGCTCATCTGGGCACCACTCTAGAGAAAACTTCCCAGGCTTTGTTTCTCTGCAAAGTTCTTAGTCACCCCTTGTCTTCAGGGATATACTCAATGTTCCTGAGATTGCCCATCTGTGACAGTATGAATGTTCCTGTCGTGACCATGGAAAACAGAAATCCTGACACACTGGAAGAATGAAGTCAGCAACAGTGTGAGAGAGCTGAGAATGAAGGACATTTACATATGACAAAGAAGGCCAGAACAGGAGGTGTAAAAAGCAGATGAGTACATACTAGAGGGTGATATGTTAAAGCTGGAGTACATTGAAGCCTAAGCATTGCTACTTTGAGTACTGTCTGTCAGATTCCACTCACTATGACAAATGCCTGTAATAGTCTACTTATAAAGAGGATAGATAGATGATGATGACAGACAGACAGATAGATTACATAGTTATAGAGATCCTAGTCCTTGATCAATTATCTCCATTGATTAGGATGCTGTGGAGGAGTGGCAGTAGAGTCAGGTGGAAGGACCCACTTGTCTCATCACTAGGAAGTAAGAGAATGGGCAGGGCTTAGAATCCTCTGTTTCCAAGAGCATCCCTCAGTGAGCTAAAGTCCTTCCCATCCTTCCCCTCCCTGGGCAACACAGCATCAAGGCTGTAGCATGTGACATGCCAGCTAATTTTAGCCAAGCTTCCAAAGAGGATCAAGAGCCCAGAAGCAGAGCAAAAAGATCTGAAACCCTGTACTCTTTCCAGGAAGGGTGCATGAACACATTTAACTTGGCAGACAAGGCAGATACAGACAAGACAGCTGAAGCTGTCAAAGAGATTAGCACTATTAAGAAGATGCCACCATCTACGTGATGCTCGTTTGACGGGTATGCAGAACATAAGTGTTACAGGGCTGAGGAGAAAGACAATGCATAGTAGTGCTAGAAGCTTTCTAAGGAGCACTTCAGTAGGCTATGTGTGTTTTTTTCTTAAGGGAAGCCGAAGTTGTATTGGAAGCTCTGAGATGTTGGAGATGTCAGAAACATGAAATGTCTCCTGAGGAAAATTGCAGGTACTGAGTGAAGCCGGCACAAGAGAAGCCATGTGTGTGACAAGAGGTGGGACCATAGAGGCAGGACTTCCAAAGACTCGGTAGATCATGACACTGTGTGCCTGAGATGCTAGACACAGTGGTAGTCTGTCTGCCTTTCTGTCTTAGAATTACTTTATAGTCTTTTTGTCTTTCCACTTCTCGCTTTTGAAATGGGAGTTTTATTCTAATATAGAATATTGGAAACAAATTCTTAATATGTATAGGAGACTTGAAATGGTCTTTTTCTCTGTCTGTGAAGTAAAATCTTCACATACAACAATGGATTTACTAAGTAAAAGTTTTATTATAGTCTTTAAAATTGTACTAAATGGAGACACAAAAAGTTCATATTTATCGGTACTGTATGATACTGTCACACACATAAATAAGACAACCTTTAAATTTACCAAACATTTATTTCCCAAAACATTTATTATTCTACTATGGCAAAAATATTCAAAATCCTTTCTTCTAGCCTTGGTGAGCTCTTCAGTGCATGCTCACTAATTACAGACAACCTGCTGTGTAATGGTTCAATAGAGCTTACAGATTTGAACTGTGGCTGGATAGCCGTCCACCAACTATCTCCAGCACACTATTCTTTATAAGATCTAGAAACTATAGTTACTATGAGCCCTTTACTTTAAGAATAATGTATGCCTTTTAAAATCCCTCCAATTATATTTCTCCCTTCTTTAAAAGTGTGTTAAATAAAATCCATTTATTTAGTTGGCAGTAGTCTTAGGAGAGGCAAAATGATGAACAGAAACGAAAAAAGATTTGCTTTGTTGACTGAAGAAGCAGTGGGATTCCTTGATTTCATTATAATTAAGCTGTTCATGTCAATGTAATTCTGCAATTCCATCTGAGATGCCATAGTTACTAGGTATGCTTTTATCCAAGTCATGAAAATATTATGAATTTTACTAGCTATGATACTGACTCAAGGATATTAAATTTGGAACTTTGTTATTGAGCTGACTATATTTTAACACATTTTTTACTTAAACCATCCATTTTTTAAATTTAGACTCTCCTACTCAAAGTCTAAATGAAAGAGGAAGAGACAGAAGCAGGTGATAGGAAGAGGGTGGGGAGTGGAGAGAGGGAACGTCACATCAAAAGTTAATTGATGTTGTAAAAATGTTAGTGGTGGGGCCCTTAAGAGGTGACTCTGTCAGATCTCTTCACAAATAGATGGCTGATGTTGTGGTCGGAGGGGTCAGCTGTGAGAATAGATTTGCTGTAAAGGCAACAGCAATCCCATTTTTCTTTTTCCATATTGTACATGTTTTCTTGCCTTCTTTCTACATTATGATACAACACAGAAGCCCTGCCTGGATGGTAGAGGCATGCTTTAAGGCTTTCTGGCTTACAAAGCCAGAATTAAAATAAACCTCTATCACTTACAAATTGCCTATTCTATGTGTTTTCCTACAGCAGCAGAAAACAGGACAGCACTCTTTCTACGCCCACATTCTCTCTCTCTCTCTCTCTCTCTCTCTCTCTCTCTCTCTCTCTCTCTCTCTCTCTCTCTCTTTCTCCTTTTCTCCTTCCCTCTCTCTTTCTCCTCTTCCCATTTTGCCCCACCCCCTTGTTCCCCATCTTTCCCCCCTATTTGCTTTTTGATTCTCCCCAATCCTCCTCTTATCTAGTCAAGTATTTGGTGTAATTCTCTTGACATTCATACCCATAGACGATTTATGAAAATTCCAATTAACTGTTTTTATTTTTAGGTGGGGACTAAAGAATAAGAAGTTTAAATAAATTTTCTAGGTAGAAAGTGATTATCTAAGAGCTTATAATAAAATCATTTTATTTGACTAAAGAATGTCTAACATTCATCTTATATCCATCACTAATTATCACATAATTTAGTATGGTATTAATATTTATAAATCAAATTTTAAAATCTCTATGACCTCAAAATATTATCTTTGTTATTGTTTAAAAAACAGTAAGTCCTTAATGATATAAACTTTCATTACATTCCACAAAAAAATTATGATTCAGAAGAAACAGAACAAAAATTGACTCATAAAATTAACAAACTATTTATATAATCTAGTGATATTATTGTAGATGGATATTTAGTCCTTCCACTTTTTCAAAATTTATTTAAAAAATTTAGCACCAAATAATTTTACCTATACCTTTAACATTTCAATGTCATCTAGTTCTGCTGTATTTGCATCAAAGAAGTAAGCTTACCTCAGCCAACACAATTCTGAGACTGAATTACTCTTTGCTTGTCAAACAAGTAACATATTTTACTACCTTATACTTCAAGCAAAGGAGAGGAGGGAAATGTCTAATTTATGTTATACATGTTTATTTGCAGTCTGGTTCTGGAGGAGAAAGGTGGGGGAGGGGACGAATAAAGGAAAGGAGAAGGCAGGGAAGGGAAGTAGATGGCCACATGCCACTTTGCTATATTCAGTGTGCCTTCTAAAACCTAAGCGTACATTTAATCACCAGTATAATAATATTGAGGGATAAAATCCTTAAAAGATGATCAGTTCATAACTGTAGGCATTAATGATGTTGTCACTGATAAATCTTTGGGATTCCTACCAAAAATGAATGTACAAAATACAGCATACACTAAACCTTCACAGTTTAAAATATCCTATAATATGCATGTATTCATAAAAGGTGAAAGAATGTTAAACAATTAACAGAAGACTGGCATTGAAGAGGTACTCTGTGCCCTCAAGAGCTAAGGCTACTCAACAACCTGGGTCAAAGTCCAGCTCTGTCACTTACTAGCCATGTTATCTTAGATACATTCTGTACCTCTTCTTTCTATAGAGCAACTGTGACCCCCAGGTTGAAGACCAGATGACTTAACAGTTATAAGGTAGTTCCTTCACTAAATAATAACTACTAAGTGATTTATTAGGCACAGTATAGTCTGAATAAGAAAAACACATTCTGAGGATTTCAAACATAAAAGATTAACAAAAGTTGTAAGATTCTTAAAAAGTGACGTGTTTGCAGTGGTATTTAAAGACTGGAGGAACAAAAGAACACCGACATTACCAAAGATACAAAGGGAAAGAAGTGAGTTGACAAAAAATTAGAAACTGGCCTAAGCCCATCAGCCTAAGTGTTACTGAGATGCTAGACCTTCCCACTGTTCTGGTTGCTGGAGTCCTCAAATTTCCTTAAGTAGCTGGAGTGAGCAGCTAGTTGTTTTATTTTTCTGCCTTTCAAAGTTGACTAACGTACTCCTATGGGCTGAATGCTCTAGGGTAATATAGGAGATAGAGTTGGCCAGTATCCAGCCCCAGAGATGTAGAAGAGGTTCAGGTGGACTCTAAGAGCCACTTTAGATACCTCTTTCTAAGGTAAGGTGACTCATCACCCATCTTTGTTAGTTGCTCACTCTGGAAAAAAGGCCTGACCTTCCAGGCACTTCACAGGTAGGTGAGGAGTCCTATCCACTTAAAGTAATTCTCAGAAGGGTATGGCTTTGGGTTATTTAGAAGTCAGTACTCTACTTCTGCATAGATACTCTACAGGCATTTGCAAATGATTTTTTTCATCTTCAGTTATCACTAAGGTTGAAATAGACTTCAAATGTCAAACCATTCTCTATATTAGCCCATTATTAAGGCATAGAAAAATATAATGGCTCTCTCTAAAATTTCAAAGTCATTTAAAAGGGAACAGGAGCCCCAAATTAGCAATAACTGTTTAGTTGGCCTTCCACTATATCATAATTCTTTGGTGTTGCACTATTTAATATAGATTAAATTATATACTTATAATGTCATCTGCCTATCCATCTATCATGTGTGTTACCTAGTTTATATGACAGCTCACTTCAAAAAGTATTTAAGCTTTATCAAAATATATAATATAATTATATCATTAACATTTATTACATGAGGTCAAAGAGAGAAAGAATTTGATGAAAGTTGACTGAAGTCATAATTAATATTATTGGCCAGCTGCATGCTCTGTCTTTTCCTCTGCATCAAATGTGAACATAAGCTGAGGTTGGTACTCAGTAGAGAAAGAGGCAGTCATATCAGCATGCATCAGATAACTGGATCACAGTAACCACAAAATAAAAATAAGCCAGTTTCTCAAGACTGCAGTCAATACATTCCCATAAAGGTGATCAACATGTCTCTTGAAGAAAATTGCATCTCTCCAAAAAAGAATAACTTGGAAATAAAAACAACTTGATGCCACTGCCCATTTCTACTCATGCGTCTATTAGAATCTCCAAAGAGACTAAGTAGAAGTGTTTTCATTACAGTTTCACAAGTTATAAATTGATGTTTGTGATAGTATAGCTTAAAACATAAGTGTAAATAAACTTGTGCCTTACTATAATTACACCAGTTTATTTAAATGTACACTTAAATAAATTCATAAGAGATAGTAAAACCTCTCTTTCATGTTATGATTTTCCAGTAAGGACTGAAATTCTGGAAATTCAAGGTGAGAAGTCTGAGGTACATGGTGGTTTTTTTTAAATAATTAATTTTATTGTGTTTTGTGCATTAGTGTTTTGCCTACCTGCATATCTGTGCGAAGGGGACAGATCCTCTGGAACTGGAGTTACAGACAGTTGTGAACCACCATGTGGAAGCTAGAAATTGAACCTGGATTCTCTGAAAGAGTGGCTGGTGCTCTTAACTGCTGATCCATTTCTCCAGCCTGAAGTACATAGTGTCGTGAAGGTAAAAAGGACATAGAGTCTGACAACTGAATCATCATGACTATCGTCACTGCCTAAAGACAGGAAAAACAAGCCCAAAATGGCTACTGAGTACTAGCTAGTTTTTCTGGGCATGTGCTAAATGTACTCTACCATTACTCCAAAACCTATTTAAGTTCTTAGAGAGAGGGAGCCCCTGTTCCAATCTGACCTTTGCACTCACAGGCCAGGCTCATTAATAGGGCATCAGTGAGAGAGGGTGCCTAGTTATTCAGGCTGAGAGCATTTCTGATAAATGAAAACACATAAGGCAAAAAGCCATCAAGGCAAAGCACTTCCTCATCTCTCCTCTCTCTCTCTCTCCTCTCTCTCTCTCTCTCTCTCTCTCTCTCTCTCTCTCTCTCTCTCTCTCTCTCTCTGTGTGTGTGTGTGTGTGTGTGTGTGTGTGTGTGTGTAGTCCCTTTGGTCACTTAAGTAAATATTCTCTGAGATGTACCCTTCCCAGGACTCAAGTAATATACTACCCCAGTCAAAAAGCACACGCTCTGAAATCATTAATTATTGACCAGGAAAAATTCAATTCCAGTTTTTAATGCCAGGCTTGTATCAAGATTTTTTTCCATGAGAGATAAATAAAAGATTTTCTGTAGTTTCCATCTTTAGTTGCTTGCCTAAAATTTAAGTTTTCTCAATACATTCCCAGTGTTTGATGAGAACAGCATAAATCTGCAGCTATGGACATGTCAATGAGATTTTAAGGCCTTAAGTTTTTTTTTTTACAGAAAGAAGGTAATTCACTTTTCTCTACCATTCTTAGAAAATCACTAGTGGCCATAAAAATCACACAAAAGGCTGCTGTCTTTCTTGAGGAAACAAAGTCTTATTCTTCTAGCCAGTTATCCTGATTACTCCATACAGTACTGAAGTCAACACCTCTGGAATTATCACCCCTGAGGGAAAACATTTTCCTTAAAGCACTGTACATTTCATAACCATTATTTCTTTAAGCATTATTCTTTTCCATTTTCTGTCTTTTTGGTACCTAATAATGTCCATGATATTGCTTTACTTAAAAACAAAACAAAAACTCTTTTATTCACATCCTTATAAGATTTTTATTTTTCCTTCTGTGTAGCAAGTCACTATTTTTACTAATGAGTTTTACCTTGTATTCAAACAGCTGCTCCAATTTGTCCTTATAGCCCTGGGAAATAGAATGTATTTGGGGCAAGATGTCAAACACAAACAGCGTATATACATGCTCCTAGAATAGTGATTATATTTCCATAAAGAAGATAAGCTGTAATCTTCTTTGCAGACTATAAACACACGTGCACACACACACACGTGCACTTCTCATCTCCCATTCTTGAACCCAAAGAAGTATTACAAATTTATATGACAAATCATTTGTTTTTAATAATTACTTTACTATGGAGATGCCCACAGAAATGCAGCTATGAAGTTAGCTGATCTCTTTAAAATGAACCTTGGCTAATTGGAAAAATTTGACTAATTTCTTGCTGGCTCCTATTTTCAGTCATTGAGAAATCAAAGACCCATGAGTCAAGTATTTCTAAATCTCGGTCATTTTTCTACATAACATTTACTATGAAAGTCTTACGTTTATCTTAACACAGTGTGACGCCACTCACCTGAAAGTGTGGACTCCGTAGACAAAAAAAAAAAAGGAAGTCAGAGTTTAGTTTAATTGTATCAGCCAGCCATGTCCCACCAAGAAGTGATAATATACTTAACAAATTGAGAAATTTGAGGTGTGGGGGATGTGGGGGTGAATGTAATGAAGGAACTTACACAGGTGTAACTGAGGCTTAAGGAAACGAATACAGATAGTGTTGAAACCGAGACTAATAAGTACAAATAGCTCTGAGCACTAACTCATATGAGGAAAATTAGGGAAACTGTTAAGGGTCTCTGTGTGGAGAGGGTTTCCTGAGAGAAACTTCGTTCCACAGGAGAAAGGGATCCCAAGAAATCCATGCCACCACCCACCTCTCTCTCTCTCTCTCTCTCTCTGCTCTGCTCCCTCCAAAATCTAGAGGTACATGGTGTAGGAGCATTCTGGGTCATAGAAGAGATCGGAAAGGAGGATCATGAACTGCAAAGGAACAGATAGAAAATAGCACGATCAGCAGTCACAAAGAATCCGCGTGAGGCAGGCACGGCAGGACAAGGACACATATTTACTTTGGTCTGAATGTGGCATTCTGGGGGTGAAATCCTGTAGTCTTATTTGGATTCAACATCATCGTTTCCATACATCAGAGTCTGAAAAAAGTTCTGGTACCTTCCATGTGGTCTTCTATAGTCATGTAGGCCACCTTTGATAGTCAGTCAACTTTGATAATTACAGGCCAACCTGCTTACGTCTTTCTAGCGCACCATTGGCATTAACCTTTTCCTAGAATGTTTCCAAGTTCCAAAAGCAGCCACATATCCTTGAGTAAGAATATGCTGGGTTTGGAAAAATTACCTAGAATGATGACATCTTACCTTAGCAGCCATGATCAAGGCAATATATGGATTGTGCAAATCATCTCTGCCAAATGAATTCATGTAGAAAAGTTCTGTGGTACAGCCTGGAGCTCTGCTGTGACACTGCGTCAAAAATCTAAATGATAAGGATGGAAACCAGAAACTCGGAGATTCTACCGCTTCCCAATTTCACTGTGAGAAATAAAATCCCTCTGGCTTAGAAGAAAAAAAGTAGTAGTGTCAGCTAGTTTCCAGGAACAATTCATTCGCGAGCATCCTTTACTGCCTAAGGAAGATGAATAGCCTCTAACGACTGCCATTTGAAAGCCGTGCCCCAGAACTGTAAGCTTCAACATGGAATTTTAAAAATCAGGTAAGCCCTGTTCTGAAGGAGATTTACAGGCCTCCCTATATATCAACAGAATATAGTACGTTCACGAGGGGTTTGTTTGTTTGGTTTTTTTTTTTTTTTTTTTTTTTTAAAATTTTACTCTCTCCATTAAATAGAGACACAGGACTGTGCTGGGTAGTGCGAGGAAGGCCACACCAATGAGGGCAGTTGAATTATTTTTGCAAGCACAGAGGCAAGCTCTTCTTGCTCAAGAGGCTAATTAAGATGAAAATTTGCTTGGCATGCAATTCTGCTTCTTGAACCTCTTTTATATTGAAGTCATTTGACGTAAGAGCATCCTACACGGTCCTTGCTGACCCGGAAAGTACAAAGGATAACTGGTAAAAAGAATCACAATGAGTGATTGCTGGGAAAATGTCTCAGGCTTGAAGGGCATTTTAATAATAATTCACCACTCTACTCTATTAGTCTTAAAAGACGGGAGAAGCACAAAGAAAAGAATTGAAATTACACAGCCCTGCTATAATTTGATGAAATTTTTAAGTAAATTTAGACATTTTGGGAATGTGGTAGCCTGCTGTGTTGGAGCTAGTTTAATGCAAGATGGTAGCAGTGAAACCTAATCAATAATAAACTATATTTTTATTCTTCGTGCCTTGTTCCTACTGAGTCTCATTTATGTCTCATCACAATGTTTTAAAAGTATTCTTTGTTTAAAGAGCCATGGCATGCAAAAGTGGCTTAAACTGACTCTGTGGTCCCTTATTTTAAAACAGGGCTTCTTGTCAATATTGCCATCAGTATACTCATCTGCTCCATATGTGCTACACATGTTGCAGATTATCCCATGTCTACTTTTCAAATGGTGGTGTTGTTTCTTTAGTCTTGCTTTGTTGTACATAACGTACAGAGGCTATCCTATCGGACGGTTCCGTCAGGCATACACCAGCACCACAGGCCAGGCAGCTTAATCAACAGAAACTTTTTGTTTTCCTTTCTGGAGTCTGGAAAGTCAACGTCAAGGTGTGAGCAGGGTGGTGTCTTCTGAGTGCTGTGAAGGATGGTCAGTTCCACTCTTCTCTAAAATACAGGCTTCCTGGTTTTAGATACATTATATCCGCATCCCCCCTTCAAATTCCTATCCTTTATAAGAGATGTAATCATGTCGGAATAGAATTCCTCCCTACTGTAGTAAGACCCCATCCTGACTTAGCTACAGACTCTGCCATGACCTCATTTCTAAGTCAAGTATAGTTGGAGAATGGTTCAGCACATAAGAGCTTGTGCATCACACAAGTCACATTTAACTGCTAAGCTTCAGGACATTATAAGTAGCCTTCTTAATGCCCTGTTTGTCCTTATCTTTAGTAAAGGTGTATCCTTGGGGGCTTCCTATGGTTTGTGAATAGATTTGTAGCCCCACAACAACAGAAGCAAATTTCCTTGAAAGTGCTGTGCAGGAAATAGACCCTCTCTCGTTGTTGTTCTCATTTTTGCAGATCCTGTTCATTGAGATGCTCTTCTGAATCAAGTCAAGTGCTGACCTATAACAACAATCTCAGCTTTTTATCAACAATCCAAGTAGAGATGGTGGGGGACCTAACCAGTGGTCTATCCTCGGCTTGCTCAAATGGAGGTTTGTCATAACTCACCTGATCTTTTCCCTAAAAATAACAATAATAGCCACTTTCCCTGAAGATTCACAAAGAAAAACTAGTCAAAAATGTCAATGACGTGCTGAGCCAATGAATCGGAGTACAAACGCTCCTTCCTACGTAGGCATGGGTTCCTCTATATTAAAGTGTGTAGCCAGTCACTAGACTCTGTATACAAATGCAGTCTTTCCCCAGCCTTTCAGGCCAGGTTCCTCTGTGTCTCTTGCTTCTTCATCCTTGCAGAAGAACCTGCACAGTGGCTGTTCTGTTTTAAATCAGGCCCTCTTAACCCTGTTCTCAACCCTGTTTCACACTGTCCTTGTTCGATTTTTCTGTTTCCAAGCTCACCTGTCTTGTCTTTATATGTGGCTAAACAATCTGAACACTGTCATACACGCTATTTCAATGTTCTTGTCTCTTCATCTTACTGTCTTTATCACTTGTGTATCCTTTTAAAAGATTTTATTTATCATTATTTACTTTATGTGTGAGTGCTCTATTTGCATATGTGTCTGCAGACCAGTAGAGAGCATCAGATCCCAGTATAGATGCTTGTCAGCTACCATGTGGCTGCTGGGAATTGAAATCAGGACCTCTGGAACAGCAGACAGAGTTCTTAACAGCTGAACCATCTCTCCAACCCCATTCATGTATGTTTTATTATTGTCACTTCTTTCTCTAGTTAAAGGATTGCAATTGTTGGTTTTACATGCTTTGCTTGTCTAATGCATTTGAACATAGTATATTGATGTTTTTAAGTGTTCAATTTTTCAGTATTATTTTAAAAATATTAAACTTTCTCATTAATTTAATTGCAATGGCTTGATTTTTCACGACACTTTAAACTGGCTTTATAATTCTTAAAAAAAAATAGAAATGTAATTCTCACATATATTTGAGAGGTATAATGTGATATTTAAAAACATGTATACAAAATGGAACAATCTCATTTGAGCAATTAACTTGTCTATCAACTCAAAAAATTTATCACTTTTGATGAGAATATTCATAATCTGCTCTTGTGGCTCTTTGGAAATAAACAACAATTTATTGTTAATTACAGTCACACAGTGATTCAATAAAAAAAAAAACCTGGAACTCATTCATGTTGTCTGGAACTCATTCATGTTGTCTATCTTTATCTCCACTGACCTCAGCCTAGAGCTTGTTGTAAAGCCTTGTTAAAGTGAGTGTAAACAATTGGGTTATTCGGTTTGGTGGTGTTTAATTTTTTGAGTTCTTTATATATTTTGGATATTAGACCTTTGTCAGATGTAGGGTTGGTGAAGATCTTTTCCCAATCTGTCCCAGGCTGTCGCTTTGTTCTCTTGACAGTGTCTCCTGCCTTATAGAAGCTTCTCGGCCTCATGAGGTCCCATTTATTAATTGTTGACCTTAAGGCCTAGGCTGTTGGTGTTCTGTTCAGAAAGTTGTCTCCGGTGCCAATGTGTTCCAGGGGCTTGTAACTAAACAGAGAATTCTCAACAGAGGATTATCAAATGGCTGAGAAACACTTAAAGAAATGCTCAACCTCCTTAGTCATCAGGGAAATGCAAATCAAAACAACTCTGAGATTCCATCTTACACCCATCAGAATGGCTAAGATCAAAAAATTCAAGCGACACCATATGCTGACAAGGATGTGGAGAGAGAGGAACACTCCTTCATTGCTGGTGGGAATGCAAACTAGTATAGCCACTTTGAAAATCTATCTGGAACTATCTCAGAAAATTGGGAATAGGGCTTCCTCAAGACCCAGCTATTCCACTCCTTGGAATATACCCAGAAGATGCTCCAGCACACAACAAGAAACTTTGCTCAACCATGTTCATAGCAGCCTTATTCATAATAGCCAGAACATGGAAACAGCCTAAGTGTCCCTCAGTAGAAGAATGGATAAAGAAACTGTGGTACATTTACACTATGGAATACTACTCAGCTATTAAAAACAAGGAATTCCTGAAATTTGTGGACTAATGGATTGAGCTAGAAATGATCATAATGAGTGAGTTAACCCAGAAGCAGAAAGAGTTAAATGGTATATACTCACTTATATCTGCATACTAGCCCAAGGGGCATGTCCCAAGAAAGTCTTCACTAACCAGAAAACTGGGACAGAGGGGAGGACATCCTATTGGGACTCTAGATGAGAGAAGCATGGGAGAATGGCAAAGTAGAAGGATCCAGAGTATCCTAGAAACCTACATGAAGAAAATTATGATAGGCAGATTTGGGCCCAGGGGTCCCGCTCAAACTATGGCACCAGCCGAGAACAGTACAGGCCATAAACTTCAAACCCCTACCCAGATCTAGCCAATGGACAGGACATTCTCCACAGTTGAGTGGAGAATGGGGTCTGACTTTCATACGTACTCGGGTGCCTCATATTTGACCATGTCCCCTGGAGGGGGAGACCTGGTGGCAATCAGAGGAAGGATAGCAGGCTACCAAGAAGAGACTTGATACCCTATGAGCATATACAGGGGGAGGAAGTCCCCCTCAGTCACAGTCATAGGGGAGGGGAGTAAGGGGAAAATAGGAGGGAGGGAGGAATGGGAGGATACAAGGGAGGGGATAACCATTGACATGTAATATGAATAAATTAATAAAATAAAATTTTAAAAAATAATTTTTAAAAAGTGAGTGTAAACAGTAACAAAAGGCTCAACCACATTACTAAGCCACTCCCTTTCTCTCTTCCTCTTGCATGTGCCAAGTATTCAATAAGGACATTCTTCTTTCTGTTTGGTTAACAAGTAAAAGATACTCTTGCTTTCCTTTTGAGCGTTCTTTTGTGCTGGCCACATCTTTCCAATCTCACAGTTTGTCACCCTACACGTATATGGCACCTCCTGGTGTGGAGCAACAGAAGCAACACTACCCCTGTATAGATCGCTACAACCTTTGCCATGTAGAGTTCTCCTCACAGGACTCTTTGCAAATTGCAGTGGGATAATTCTTCAAATGTTAGATAGGAGTCCATGAAATCAGGAATAGCATTGTGTTATTTATTCACTGTGACAGAATGTTTGAGAATAGCAACTTAAAAAGAGAAAGCTGGTCAGAGAGATGGCCCAATGGGTAGCGCCTGGCAAGCCGAGTTTGAACCCAGAACCAACATAAAGGTAAAAGGAGAAAACCAGCTCACAAAATTGTCCTCTGACCTCCACCCTCCCCCTCCAAGGAGAAATTACTCCTACTCCCCTGGCCTCCATCAATTGCCAACAGTCCATCACTAGGCGTAGTGTAGGGATCCCCTTCCTCCATAATGGAAGTTTTAATGGCTTGATATTCTTCTTGGGTCCATTCACACAGCAACTATAGTGTGTTCAGAGGACGGCATTTATAGCTCTCCTCCCTATGCTCAAGTTTTTACATTTTCCCCACCCTCTTCCATGATGTTGCATGAGCTTTGTGGGGTAGATATGGATATCACTCTGAACACTTCTGAGTTCCTGCAATATAAACTTCCTCTATGGTTGAGAGCAGGACAGAAATCTATGGTAATAAACAGAAATATTTAGAAGGCAAGTTGACAGTGTGGCCATTTGGCAAAACATCACTAAGTTCTTTCTTAGAGCTTAGGAGTTCCTTACTCGTTGGGCTTGATAGCAAGTTTTTAAGCTGGTTTTAATCATAAATAAATGTTGAATTTAAACAAATATATTATCTGTATCAACACAACCATACAACATTAATGCTTTACTTCATCAGTTTAGTAAATAATGTCAATCATTTTTTTTAATTATACTTATCTTCCCGAAACAAGCTCCCCTTGGCCTTTCAGGCAAAACTTTCTGAAATATGTTAGGGAAACTAATTATGAACATGTCAAAGCTTTTTCTTGAAAAATTTCACAAAAGCTATTTAGGAATATGACAATTTAGATAATCCCTCTTGGAGGGACATTTTGTCAAGGAAAGGCTATGTGATAATCATTGGATTATAGGAGATTGAGCTGTGGTGACAGTAAAGTACTTTAGGTTCCTTCAGGCTGATCACAGTTAGGACATTAGGTTGTTCACTGGTGTTTTCAAGTTAGTGTCATCTACCAGAGAAGTCCCAGAGAATTTCATCAGGAACAGTAGCTATTTCCACTGTGACCTAATCACATTTTAGACCATAAAGTTCTTGTAGGCGTAGGAATTGTTTGGGAGATTTCTTTGATATACTTGCACAAGCTAGGCAAGTACTGTACCAATTGAGCTATATATCTCTGATACCAAGAAAGAAAGTTTAGTGTGAGATAAACCATATGCTTTATATCTAAAAGGGTCAAGAAAAACTATGAAATATGACTAAGATTTATTCAGTTATAGTAAAAACGATAATTAATACTTAACAATCAGGGGTTGAAGGAAGAGAGAAGGAACACCAAGGCAGTCTGTCATTAAGCTCTTGAGTCCAGGCAGTTACTATAGTGTGGCACATACCTTCTGACCCTGCCTATGGTTCTAGTTATGTAAATAGAGGAATAATCATGCATGGCCACATGTGTAATGAGATTTTCATTGTAATGTTGTTTTTGCCAAAAGCAGGTAAGAAAATTAAAGGCGTAAAAGGAAATAGGAAAGAGTTAAATGCTTGTCAGTAGGAGTATGATCCACCACTAAATCAAATAATCCCTAGCAACCACTCAACATTTTAATAAGCTTTTCAAACACATTAGAAAATAAAATATACTGTTATGAACAAGAGTCAAGAAACATTATCTTTGTATATGCAAATAGTATACATAAATTTGTATTTGTAAAATGCCATGTACAAAAAAAGGATACAGCATTTCTGAGATAGAAGATGGTTTTTATTTTTCAGCTTTTATTCTTCTTTGCTATGATTTGCCTTCTGTAGGATTCTTTGCTAGTATAACAAACCTTGTAACAATATTTTGTTTAGTTATACACTAATACAATGTTCCTATATTGCCTTATAAAAGCTCCTAAAAGCCTTTTCAAAAGAAACATTCTTCTCTGCAAAGCAATTCTTCAATTCACTTTGCTGAATGTTTATTAAAAGGCCAAGAGAAGTACTCCAATTTAACTTCTGTCTTGTTTTCTACTCTGCCATACTGAGACTGCTGCATTAGTATGTTTTTATTCTGAGCACGCCTGCCACAAGTAAAACACATTACTTTCCTATAGCCCATGGCATCTTTTTGTGCAAATCGGCTGTCAAGTAGCCCACCAAATGTAATTTATCCAGTCCTCTTAACGCTCGCTGGAGGTTCTAGAATTATTGAAGAACTGGCCAGCTCCTGCATTTTCTCCACAGGAATCCCCTGGCTCTCCATCAAGCATTGAGGCTTGCCCTTACAAAGGAGCAGGCATAAGAACACGGCAGTCAGCCGGGTGTGGTGGCGCACGCCTTTAATCCCAGCACTCAGGAGGCAGAGGCAGGCGGATCGCTGTGAGTTCGAGGCCAGCCTGGTCTACAAAGTGAGTCCAGGATGGCCAAGGCTACACAGAGAAACCCTGTCTCAAAAAAACAAAAAAAAACAAAACAAAAACCAAAAACCACAGCAGTCTTAATTGCCATCTAGTCAATTACAGCAACATCCCTAAAAGTAGAGCAACAGCACATAGGCAAGTGCTCAACTCAATCAGGTCCCCATGATACTTTTAAGAAACAGTTGTCCATTGCCTTTCTACTAGTTAAGTTCCACAAAATACAGATATTAGGACCAGGAGTGAGACTGCCATATTCTGTTTTTCTTTTTGTGAGACTGTGGTTTTTGAAACTATTTCCAAAATGTTTCAAACCTGCTGATTTCTATTAACACTGCATTCACTATATTGGGAGTAGTAAAAATCTGAAAAAAAAATATATTTTTCTCATACCTAGGGTGGAAATCAGTTCCCAATTGCCTATATATCTTTTTTTTTTTTTTTTTTAACTTCTTCATGGTTTATTTACAGGATGCCTGTGGCCCTTTTCCAGGATGGTTTTGCTTTGGTAGAATGGGCTCTGTGATGGTTGGCCTATATATCTTTTGATCATAATAACATTAAATTTGGTAGTAATACTTCTGACTTAACAATCACTGCTAGCAATAAAGTATTTTTTTAGACCTTTCATATTAACTCTATATAGAAATAGTTATCACTCGGTGGCATGGTGTTTGTTGAACACATGAATAAAGCAGCAAATAATTCTCTAAGGGTATGCCTTATTCCAAATAGCCTCACTATCCATAGATAGAATATCAACCTTCAAGAAAAGAATTTGTTAACTAATGTCTTGTAAATATTGTTCTGTATATTTCCCACAACTTAGCTGGTCATGTGAAATATATTGTAAGCAAAGACAGAACTTCAGCTATTATAATCTTCTACATATGAGGGAGTTCATGTTAGGGAATAGAATATATGTTGACCTTTACAGATCTGGTTTCTTGGGAAATATTATGATTTTATTATTCCCATTTATTACTTGCAAATTTTGAAAGTGTTTAGAACTTCATCTGATATGTCTTCATGCATATGTTATGAATATATACAACTTTAGAGGATTATACGTGTGCCTGTTTCCACCTGTCATGTTTGTAGTCTTGTCGCACTCACAACATTGTTTTTAGTATATTTGTCATCAGGACTATGTGTGATTACCTGTTTCTTATTCTTTTATGCCGTTTGGTTTTTCATTTGACCTCATTGGGGACAGTTGGTATGAATGGGACTTAATCTTTAGCGTCTGTGTAATGTGATAGTTGATCTCAATGATCGACTTGATAAATAAAGTGGGAGATGAAACCGTGGGCATGCCTATGAAGAACGACCCTGCTTAGGTGAACTGAGGTGGGACGACCCAGCCACACTGACTCAATGCCATGCCAAGACCCAGCTGATACCATTCCACAGACTGGATCCTGGAATGTTTACAACATTCTCTAGAAAGTAAGCTTGAGACAAGCATTCATTTCTCCTTCCTATTTCTAGATGTGGTGTCACCAGCCACTTCAAGTGCCTGCTGCTCCCTGCTGTGATGGACTGCAATTGGACCATAATAAAGCCTGTTCCTTTGAGCTACTTGTATCGAGTGCTCTATTGAAACAACAGAAAAAGTAAGTACAACACATAGCTTACTATGAGTTTTCATAAAAACAAGCTGTGCCCCCACTCCTTTCTAATCCAAATTTTGCTATTCTTAGCCATCAACTTGACAAATATGCAGGATTGCCTTTAAAATTAACAATGGAAGGTCAAAAGCAAAAGAATGACATTTCAAATTAAACAAAACTATGTCAAAACAAATGATGAAACTAAAAATATGCTTCAGAAATGAAGAAAAGTGGCTTCTAATAATGTTCACCTGGCCGAATCTAGGCAGTGCATCTCAGAAGGAGTTTCACAAAGGGCCTCCCTTGGTGTGACGGGATCTCAATGAGGCATTTACTATTACTATGTATTTTTAGGCTTTGAAAAGTCATCATCTGAGGAGAGGAAAGGTAGAAAAAGCTTATTTTCAGGATTCCACTTTATTAGTTATAATGTGTGAGAGTATAGTGTCATTGTGATTATGTACATGATTAAATTTGAGTAATGAACAACAGTTTATAAAATAAAATTGCTTACTACAAGAGTGCTAAAACATGTCATGTGTCATGTGGGTGGTGATGCTGCATCCTCCTATCCTTGTCATGGTGATATATATATATATATATATATATATATATATATATATATATATATATATATTGTTGTAATCTATAACTCTGAATTAATAAAATAACTTATTGCATCACTATATGAAAGGCCACTACAGAAATGGTATTCATTTTTATGCTGATAACAAACAAGTTAGAAAGCACCCAAAACTTATTATCAATAATACCACCAGTAACATTAGAGCGAAACATTTTTAAGGTATATAAAAACTCCTAGTAAAAACTATGAAACATTATCTACATAACTAAAGTTGATCTAAACAAATAGGGACAGTAGGTCACCAAGTAGAGACTTGATACCCTATGAGCATATACAGGGGGAAGGTAATCCCCCTCAGGAACTGTCATAGGGGAGGGGAATAAGGGGAAAATGGGAGGGAGGGAAGAATGAGAGGATACAAGGGATGGGATAACCATTGAGATGTAATAAAAATAAATTAATAAAAAAAAGTAGAAAAAAAAAAAAACAAATAGGGATGACCTCCATGGCTTGAACAAATGTCACTCAGAGCTCTATATGTAGAATGTGGTGGAATTAGAAGGTTCTGTTGATTTCACATGATGTAGCCCTTTGCAATGCCCATAGACTATTGGCAGCATTCCCTCAAACAGGATTGTGGGTGCTCGGCTCCTCTGACCTTCCTGATCTTGGACTCATTAGCTACATGGTTTATTCCATTTTGCAGTTCCAATGTTGACTTGTAGGACCCCAATACAGACCCAAAGCATTTGATCCTTGGCTGGAACCTCCAGAACTGTAAGCCAAGTAAGCTAAGTAGTGCAGGGACATGGAATGAAATACTAAGTATGTTTAAATGAAACTATCACCAGATCACTTACTTGTTAGTATAAATCCAATGAAATTAACTCAAATAATATTTGGTAAGTGGAAAACTGATTTGAAAATATGTTGAAACTGAAAACAACTAAAAATCTTTGGTATAAACTGAACAAAGCTAAGGGATAGTCTTGTTCTTCAGTCATCAAGTCTTTAAAGCCTGTAATTATTAAGACATGGAATACTAACACAGTGAGCTATAAATGAAGATGTCCTTTAACCCAAATATATGCATATTGCAATATTAAGGGACTATAAGACCATCCATGAAATTAATTAAAAACAAATGAACCACAGCCACGTTCCTCAACAAAATACAATCCTACAAACAAGAGACTGAACAAAAGAAGCCAGACAAAATATAGAATATAATTCCAATTTTGACTCTCTCCACTCAAAAACAGCCAACATGAAGTTATAAAGTTGTTCTCATTTGGCTGGTAAGGAAATTCTAGAAGAAGGTGTGAGTGGATCACAAGAATAGATTTTTTTTCCATAGAAAATTTAGGACTTACATACTTTCTACACATATATCTTAAGTGAGTGAAAGTTCATATAACACATTGTTAAATGGGACTAAAGTAAACTTATAAATATCCACAGAGGTGGGCAGTACCTAGGAGCAGACCAGAAGAGCCAGCAGTCACCCTGGAATGTTTTGCTTGTGGCTTAGGTCATATTTATATCGGCACTTTCTCTTCAACTTATGTCATTTTCTAACATGTGTTTCAATAAAAATATTTGTAAATGGTTCACTGAATTATAATAACAACACATTTTCAAATTTTTGTGTGTACTTCATATTTTAAGTGTATAAAACCAAGTAGAGGCAGGCTTATCTCTGTGAGTTCAAGGCCAGCCTGGTCTACAAAGAGAGTTCCAGGGCAGCTAGGGTTATACAGAGAACTCTGTCTCTAAAAAACAAAGCAAACAAACAAACAAAAAACAAGACTATCTTGACCCAAGTTCTTTTTTCCCTGAGAGGCAAGAATATGACAGTTTTATAATCTCTATAGAAAGCTGGTTCTCGGGCTCTTGTGATGGCTCAAGTGAAAGTTTCCTTTGAGCCTAAGGACCTGAATTTGATTCCCAAATCAAAATGGAAACCCATAAAGTATCCTCTGACCTCTACAAATATACTCTTGTGGGAGTGCACACACACACACACACACACACACACACACACACACACACACACACACGAGGAAGAGGGAAATTAAAAATAATAATAAAGTTATTTCTTAAACTGCTTCTGGTTAAACTAGCTATAGGCATGCACTTCAATAAAAATCCAGGTTTCTATAAAAAATGTATTTGTCTTTATGCAAATCATATTGATTTACCAAGGTCTGTTATGTCATTTACTTTTCTTATTGCTTTATCAAAATACCTCACAAAATCAGCTTCAGGAAAGACGACAGGTTGTTGTTGTTGTTGCTGCTGCTGCTGCTGTTCCTGTTGTTTTCTCACAGTTTGAGGGTACAGTCCTAATGGCAAAGAAGATAGGAGTGTGAGGTAGCTGGTCACATTACATCTAATCAGAAAGCTGGTGCTCCATCCACTTTCTGCTTTCTCCTTGTATCTACTCTGAAACACCAGCTCTCATGTAGGTGCTGACACACTCAGTCACTTTCTTCTCTTAAACTTTGGTGAAAATGGGCCCATAGGTGCAACCCCAGATATGCTTCCATGGTGATTCCAAATATAGTGGAGTTGACAGTGAAGACTGATCATCACCCCTATCACCTGGAAAGATACTAAAAGTCTGGACCATCTTATGCCCAACGATTTAAATTTCAATGTTTTGAAATTCTAAAACTTTGGAAGAGGGAACAGAATTTTAATTTTCAAAACAGTATACATGTAATAACAATTAATGAAAAAAGAGTCCATAAATTGGAAAGACAGCATGACACGTACTTGAGAGGGCTTGGAGGGAAGAAAGAAAGGGAGAAATCCTGTAATTATATTAAAATCTCAAAAAAATAAGACACCAATATGCATGTATAAGAATGGGGTAATTATCAGCCCGGGTACGCTCTGTGGCTACTATTAGAATACAAATGTATTTTTATCAGCCTGAATTATTAGTGAGTGAAGCCATCAAAGTGTCTGGGGCATTTGAGGAATAACAATCCAATGAAAGATTTATGCTTAGCACAAAATGTCATGGGTCGTTCTAGTTGCCCATTTTCTTTGAACCCATGTTCCCTACCTCTTGAATGACTAAACAAGCCCTGAGAACAAGGGGAAACTGAATAAACACACACACAAGCACCGTCACATGGTTACTAAGTCCACCTCTTTCTGGGGCAGCATGATTCCTTGAAGACCTTTCTCCTGCTTTGAAACAGGTGCTGCCAACTGGGAACCATGTGGGACAAGGATAGGAGGACCCAGCATCACCACCCTCACGACACATGATGTGTTTTAGCACTATGGATTGTGCAAACAGCTCTGATCAGCACTGCGCTCTGATGTCTCTTTTGAGTGTGGCAGCAGCAACAGATTCAGGAGAACAGAAGCTACCAGTAACTCACAAATGGTGGAAGCGCCCTGGGCATCTTGGCAGACAACAAAGGAACCATTTTTAAAGAAAATGTGTGAAAGTGAACACATGAGCTTAGCTGAGTCAATTGAAAAGGGAAGTCACTGGGAAAAGAATGTTTATGTATGCAAATGTACATTATCCTCTTCAGGATAAAGAAAGTATAGAGACCCATAAAGTTCTGGAAATTTCTGGATTGTAGATGTGAATAACAATTACTGACATTAGATTATCCTTAGTAGATCTCAAGGCTAATATTAGAAAACAATGATATACAACTTATTTTAGTAAGCAATTTTATTTTATAAACTGTTGTTCATTATTCAAATTTAATTATGCACATAATCACAATGACATTACACTCTCTCACACATTATAACCAATGAAATGGAATCCTGAAAACAAGCCTTTTCTACCTTTCCTCTCCCCAAATGATGACTTTTCAAAGCCTAAAAATACATAGTAATAATAAATGACTCATTGAGAGCCCATCACAGCCAAGCGAGGGCCTTTGTGAAACTCCTTCTCAGATACACTGCCTCGATTTGGTGAGGTGAACTTCTACAAGGTTGCACTGATGAAGGAAAAAAACTATTCCTCCTCAATCTGAAATCAATGAAAATCTAATGAATGGTATCCTGGTTGGTTTTTATTGTCAACTTGACACATACCCAGAGTCACTTAAGAAGATGGAATCACAATTGAGGGGTTTTCTATATCAGACTGACCTGTGGTTGTATCTGTAGGGAACTGTCTTGATTACTGATTTATGTGGAAGAGTCCATCCCACTGTGGGCAGTGCCAACCCTAGGCAGGAAGTCCTGCCTAGCTGACTGAGCATGACCCTGACAGCAAGTCAGTAAGCAACTTTTCCTCCTTGTTTTTTTTTTTTTGTTTTTTGTTTTTTGTTTTTTTCTCTCTCTCTTCACTCCCAGCTTCAGTGCTTGCTCAGACTTCCTTCAATGATAGACTATGACCTGGAAGCATAAGCTGAAATAAACTTTTTCCTCCCCCAAGTTTTACTGTATCAGATGGATTTATCACAGCAACAGAAAGCAACCTGGGACAAATGGTTTGTCTCTTTTGCTTTATTCTTGTTAATAGAAAAGATCAATGCTTGGATTCTAAACTTTTGAAGAGATATTTACAGTAACTCTGAATGAAGATTATACTATTAAGATCACAACAAAAAATACTAACAATCAACAGTTTCCTCCAGAATCTAGCTAAAATTATTTAAAAATTGAAAAATTAACTTTAAAAATCCATTCCAGTCTCAGAAACTGGAGAAGCATATCAACAACACACAACAAAATTGGAGTAACCTCTAACCTAAATAAATGAATTGTGACTGAAATATAAGATTTGCCAAAGAACCATCTCATGATATCCTTTCTTCAGAAATCAAAGGATTAACAAGACAGTAATTAAAATCCCGATAGAAAGAGGTCTCCTAAAGTGTGGAATAGGACAGCTGCACATGAGAATGGCTGACAGATTTTTGGAAGAGAATGCGTGTCAGTATTTTCTGGCACTATCGGAAAGGGGTACCACAGAAGACAGTGTGGTCATGACAACTCTTGTCAATGGCAGTGGCACTGTCTTCTTACGTTACATGATCTCATCTGATGTGCTGCCTTGTCTATACGCTTATATGTTTGTACTACATATTTGTATATACACGCCCATGGAAACATTGTACGTGAAGTAGGAAAGGAGTGGAATTATCAGGGTACCAAGATATACCATTCCAGTGCTCACCCTCTCAGAAACCACAGTCTGAATTATCCATTCATAAAAATATGTTCATAACTGTTAAGAAATTCAGATGGATGCATCTGAGATTGTCACAGAAACTAGAGAAGGCACATCAAAAGAGGAGAAAGATGGTTTCACGGCTCTTATGTCATTGATTAATAATGTCTGGTAATATATTGTTTGGCTATCATAGTTTGTTTTATATTGATGCAATAAAATATTGACCAAAACAAATTTAGGAAAGAAAAATGTTTACTTTTTTCATCTTTATTTTTGCCATGATGTATTTTTTAATTTATTATAATTTATTCAGATTACACTCCAATTGTCATCCCCTTGATTGTATCTCCCCATTCCCACCTTTCCTCCCTCTTCCGCCCTATTCCTGCCCCCTGACTTCTGACAGAAGGGGAACCTTATCACCTATCATGTGAGCACAGCCTATCAGGTCTCATCCAGATAGCCTCTATTCCCTTCTTCTGTGTGCCTGTCTGGCCTCCTCACCAAGGCGATGTGATCAAATCGGGGAGCACCAGAGTTCATGTTAGAGGCAGTCCCCACTCTTCCCCCCCCCAACCATGGAGAATGAGCGGTCATTGGCTAGATCTGAACATGGTGTCTAGGTTCACTGCATGCATTGTCCTTAGTTGGTGCACCCATTTGTGCAGCCCCTGCCCCCTGGTAAAGATCCTTGGTGATCCAGATGAAGTTCTTTCCTGTCTTGATGGTCTCCTTTCAGGAGTTCTAAACTCTCTGGGTCTTTTCATCCCTCTACTCTTCCATACCACTCTCAGCACTCTGCCCAGAGTCTAGCTGCAAGTCTCAGCATCTGTTCCACTCCCCTGCTGGGTGGAGTCTCTCAAAGAACATCTATGTTGGGCTAATATCCACTTATAAGTGAGTATATACCAAGTGTGTCTTTCTGGGTCTGGGTTACCTCAAACAGGATGATTGTTTCTAGTCCCATCCATTTGCCTTCAAGAAATGCTCAACGTCCTTAGTCATCAGGGAAATGCAAACCAAAACGACTCTGAGAATCCATCTTACACCTACTAGAATGGCTAAGATCAAAAATTCAAGTGACAGCACATGCTGGCAAGGATGTAGGGAAAGGGGAACACTCCTCCATTGCAGGTGGGAGTGAAAACTTGTACAATCACTTTGGAAATCAATTTTATGCTTTCTCAGAATATTGAGAATAGGGATACCTCATGACCCAGCTATACCACTCCTGAGCATATACCCAAAAGATGCTCTACCATACAAAGACGTTTGCTCAACTATGTTCATAGCAGCTTTTTTCATAATAGCCAGAATCTGGAAACAACTTAGATGTCCCTCAACTGAAGAATGGATAAAGAAACTGTGGTACATTTCCACAATGGGAGACTAGTCAGCTGTCCTTTTATCATCTTACATTGCCATATCACAGTTCATCCCTGAGGGAAGGAACTCAAGTAGGAACGTGGAGGCAGGAACTCAAACAGGAACATAGAGGAATTCTGCTTACTGGCTTGTGCTCTCTGGACTGCTCAGCTACTTTTCTTATACATCCCAGATCCACCTACTTAGGTATGGCACCACCCACACTGGACAGGATCTTCTACATCAACTAGCTATCTGGAAACTTTTTTAGTAAAGGCTCTCTACTTGGATGATTCTAGCTTGGGTTACCTTGACAAAAACTGACCAGCACAACAGCACACCCGGTAAGGTACTGTACATGTGAAAGTTTGAACGGCTTAGAAATTCCCACTAGAAATAAATTACAAACACATGAGGTGACAAATATGTTAGGTACTTCATTCGTTGTCATTTCTTACTGTAGACACAACAGCGTATCATGTTTTTCCTCATAAGTGTATATAACACTTGTCAAATATACTTTAACAAAATAGAAGAAAAATGTCTGAGATGAAATTATCTGAGCATAGCCATTCATTTCTATGTCTCTGTTGGTTGGCAATTTCACAGCATGACTCGAAAATGAGTAATATAGAGAATAAATTTTCAAGTTATTTCTTCAAATATTCTTTAGGTTTTCTACATCTTTGTGTTTTATTGCTCTGATTTCTACTAATCTTTATTTTATTTTGGTGTGCATGTGTGTATGTGCATGGGTGTATATAAAGCATGATTCTGTATCCACTGGATGGGACTTCCTTTTCACTTTTGCTTTTTTCCTAAAAGAAAATATTTTATTCTTTAATCTCAGCCCAGGCTCACTATGGGTAAATTATCACACACAAACAAAAGTACCTTATCTGTTGATAACATCAGTCCAAAATAAAGCTGCTTCCTAAAATCACAAGATAAGAATGGTTAATTTCATTGGTCTGCTGATCTTTTATGAACTAGATATTTAATAAAGTTAAATGAAAAAAGAAAATCAACTTTATCTTACTTTTGTCATTTTAAGAGATTGCTTACATGGTGTGTGTGGACTGAAAGACTGTAAGATAATTCTTTGAACTCTATCCGTCTCAAATGAAAGAAAACATCCCGATCTCTTGTTCCCAATGCGTAATATTAAAAGTTCTATGCACCTTGATATTGCTCTAGCAACAAGTTCTGGTAGATACATACCTACACATCTTCTGAAAGTAGGCCCCAAGAAAAAAGAGCATTTGAAAAACAGAAACATAAGTCATGCTTCTTGAGTTCTTATGATTTTTTCCTGTTTTATTTTTATTTTTATTAACTTATTCTTGTTACATCTCAATGGTTAACCCATCCCTTGTATCCTCCCATTCTTCCTTCCCTCCCATTTTCCCCTTATTCCTCTCCCCTATGACTGTTCCTGAGGGGGATTACCTCCCCCTGTATATGCTCTTAGATTAAAGATGCACAAATAGCATACAAAGCCGGAATAATACAATGAAACTTATATTCTAAACTTTGAGTTTTTCAATTTTCTCTCTCTCTCTCTCTCTCTCTCTCTCTCTCTCTCTCTCTCTCTCTCTCTCTCTCTCTCTCTCTTGCTCTCTGCTCTTTCCCTCCATACTTCTCTGCAAAAATTAGAAGCATTTCAACTTAGAAAACATGTCTTTTTTAGCTTTATCCTTTTGCAGGCTTCTAGTTTTTGTTTGCTTTCCTTTTCTTGATAAACATAAAGCTTGAAATCCTCTTAATTGCCCTGTCACAGTGGCCAGATTCCTGAAAGCATGGGAATGTTATCAGGTACATCTTTTTTAACACTTTCATATTAAGTATATTAGCTGAAAAAAATATTTTTTTTCTGTGCAAAGGAACTTTACAGTGAAGATTCACTTATTTGTATTCTTGTAATTTACTTATTTCTGACAGTTGTGCCTCACCATTCATTCTCTTAAGTTAGTCACAAAATTGTCATCTAGATCAGGTGTACTTCCATTCTTTGCCAAGTATTAAATCCTCTGAATTCCTTTCCTCAGCTCAGACTCCCAAGGATGAACTGGCCTTGCTCATAACCTGGGCCTACAACACCCTTTCTCAAAAATCCTTCAGTTCTCCCAGTTCCTCCAATAGTAGTCTAGACTAAAATAAAATGGAAGTAGCCCAGACTTCTCCCACCACTTGTGATTTCCCACACCTCTCCAACCATCTATATTTTTTAACTTACATGATACTTAGCAATGTAACTTATTATAATCACAAAATCAAACCATAAAGCCCATTGAAACTGTTGTAGAATGACTGATTGTAACTGTAGTCCCTGTTGTGTTTCTACAAAATGCCTTTCCCAGATTAGCAAATAATCTCCTTCCCTTAACATATCCACCAGTGCATTGTGAAGAGATGGAGACTTACAAGGCATACTGTGGACCACTGATTCCCTGTCCCCAGCTCTTCCTTCTTGGTAAATTATCACCCAATTCTCCACTGCTGTGCACTCAATATGTTAAGCTCTGTGGATAATAAGGTCATTTATTCTCTATATAAGGCTTATTTCACTTAGCATAATGTCTTTCCATATTATTCCAGGCTGTTGTTGATGCCAAGACCTCACCTTCGAAGGTTGAGTACTAGCCCCTGTTTATGTACTGTGTACATACATAAATATATGGTTATGAATATATGTATGTATCATGACTTATTTATTCATTCATCTATCAATAGACATTTAGAGCTTTCCCCTACATGCACTAGTGTTAATAATGCTGTCATCTCACTCTGGTATTGACTTCTACTTCTCTGATAATTAGTAGTGTGCAGTTCCTTTTCATGCTAGTACTGGCCCTTTCGTGTCATCTTTGTAGCTCGTGCTCATTTTTAAATCAAATTCTGCTGCTACTAAATTACTTTAATTGCTTTTATATGTTATAACGGTTTAATCTTTTACCACATAGATGGATTGCATCTTTTTCTCTTAACATATGTGTTGCCTTTCATTTTGTTAACTGTTTATCTTGCTCTCTAAAAGCTTTTAAATAGTATGCAATCACATGTATTATTTTTGTTACCTGACTTATTGATTTAATGTTCAAAAGATCATTGTTGAAGCCAAATTGAAGTTTTTTGTTGTTTAACTAATTTATCCAGATTACATCTCAATTGTTGTTCCTCACTTGTATCCTCCCATTCCTCCTTCCCTCCCTCTTTCACCCTATTTCCCTCCCCTAGGTCTGTGACAGAAAGGGACATTCTCCTTCAACAGATGGTCACAGACTATCAAGTCTCATCCTGGTAGCCTGATTATCCTTTCTTTGAGTGCCATCAGGCCTCCCCACCAAGGGGAACTGGGCAAACATAGGGCACCAGAGTTCATATCAGAGTCAGTCCCTGCCACACAACTGTGAAGAATGTCCTGTCCATTGGCTAGATCTGAATAGGGGTTCAATGTTTACAGCATGTATTGTCCGTTCTTGGTGCAGTAGTTTGAGCAGACACCCCTGGGTCCATATCTACCCCTCATGATGTTCTTTTTATAGGTTTCTAGGACCCTCTGGATTCTTCTATTTCCCTGTTCTTCCATACTGCTCTCACCTAGAGTCCCAATAGGAAGTCACAGCATCTATCCCAATCTCCTTGTAAGTGAAGACTTTCATGAGACATTCCTTTTGAGCTAGTGTTCAATTATAAGTGGTATATACCACGTGAGTCTTTCTGCTTCTGGGTTAACTCACTCAGGATGATCATTTCTAGTTCCATCTATTTGTCTGCAATTTTCAGGATTTCCTTGTTTTTAATAACTGAGTAGTATTCCATAGTGTAAATGCACCACAGTTTCTTTATCCATTTTTCGACTGATGGACATTTAGGCTGTTTCCAGATTCTGGCTTTATGAATAAGGCTGCTATGAATATGGTTGAGCATATGTCCTTGTTGTGTGCTGGAGTATCTTCTGGATATATTCCAAGGAGTGGAATATCTGGGTCTTGAGGAAGCCCTATTCCCAGTTTTTTGAGAAAGCACCATATTGATTTCCAAAGTGGTTGCACAAGTTTGCACTCACACCAGCAATGAAAGAGTGCTCCCCTTTCTCCACATCCTTGCCAGCATGTGCTGTCACTTGAGTTTTTTTATCTTAGGCATTCTAATGGGTATAAGATGGATTCTCAGAGTTGTTTTGATTTTCCTTTCTCTGATGACTAAGTATGTTGAGCATTTCTTAATTGTTTCTCAGCCATTTGATATTCCTCTGTTGAGAATTCTGTTTAATTCTGAGCCCCATTTCTTTTTTAAATATATTTTATTAATTTATTCATATTACATCTAAATTGTTATCCCATCCTTTGTATCCTCCCATTCCTCCCTCCCTCCCGCTTACCCCCTACTCCCCTCCCCTATGACTGCGACTGAGGGGGACCTCCTACTCCTGTATATGCTCATAGGGTATCAAGTCTCTTCTTGGTAGCCTGCCACCAGGACTCCCCATCCAGGGGACGTGGTCAGATATGGGGCACCAGAGTTAGTGTGAAAGTCAGTCCCCACTCTCCACTCAACTGTAAAGAATGTCCTGTCCATTGGCTAGATCTGGGTAGGACTTCGAAGTTTACTGCACGTATTGCCCTTGGCTAGCCATAGTTTGAGCAGGACCTGTGGGCCCAGATCTGAAGGTCATAATGTTCTTCTTGTAGGTTTCTAGGACCCTCTGAGCCCCATTTCTTAATTGGGTTATTTGGTGTGGTGTTGTTTAATTTCTTGAACTCTTTACACATTTTTGATATTAGACCTTTGTCAGATGTAGGGTTGGTGAAGATCTTTTCCCAATCTGTAGGCTGTCGCTTTGTTCTGTTTATAGTGTCATCTGCCTTACAGAAGCTTCTCAGCCTCATGAGGTCCCATTTATTAATTGCTGACCTTAAGGCCTGGTCTGTTGGAGTTCTATTCAGGAAGTTATCTCCTGTGCCAATGAGTTCCAGGCTCTTCCCCATTTTTTCTTCTAACAGATTTAGTGTCTCTGGTTTTATGTTGAGGTCTTTAATCCACTTGGACTTGAGTTTTGTGCATGGTGATAAATATGGGTCCATTTTCATTTTTTCTACATGTAGACATTCAATTAGACCAGAACCATTTGTTGAAGATGCTATCTTTTTTCCATTGAATAGATTTAGTTTCTTTGTCAAAAATCAAGAGTCCATATGTGTGTAGATTTATTCCTGGGTCTTCAATTTGCTTCCATTTTTTTCTAAGAGTTTTATATGTTCAAATCTAATATACAAATGTTTAACCTGTTTTAATTTTGTGTATGGTGGAAAAGGGATACACTTTTTTGTTTGGTTCTGTGTATTCAGTTTTACAAGAACCATCTATTGAAGGTAATATCCTTTTCTATTGTGTACGGTAGACAAGATTATTTGATGACATAAGCTTTAATTTTTGTATGGGCTATTCCATGCATTTAACTTTATGTGGGGACTGTTGAATACTATGCTGTAATATAAATTGAATGAGGGGAAGTATGCTCTTTTATAAAAGTGCTCTGTTCAGGCCACAGGGAAGAATGGCACACTCAGTTCTCATGCAACTTGATGTCCTGAGGTGGGTGTGTGTGTGTGGGGGGGTGTCTCCCCTTATCTCAAGAATAGGGGAAGGAGAAAGAGCAATGGGATGAGACTGAGAGGAGAGGCGGGAGGGGGTTAAAACCAGGATGTAAAGTGAACTAATAAGTACAATTTAAAAAATAATACTTCCAAGAAGGTGCTCTGTTGACTCAATTGTTTTGTGGTTCAAAGTAATTTAAAAAGATTTTAAATCTGCTAAAACATTATTGGGATTTAATTTGGGATTGCTCTAATATGTAAATAATCAGGCTATTGCTCTAGCTGGCATATGGTTTATTCCCCAGAGGTTCCAAAATTGCGGCTTGGACCTAAGAGTGGCTGTGTGCTGGCATGCTAGAGCCTCCAGGCATGGGCTCCACTGGAAGAAAAGAAGGTCAGGGCTCCATCATCATCTTAAATATATTAAAATTTTGCCTCTTAGAGTAGGTCAGGCCTACTAAGTGTAGATTTGTTTTTGTGAGAGTGGACTATTATACAAAGTGTGAACCTGGAGCCTGAAGAGATACTTTAGTGGTTAAGTGAGCTAGCTATTCCTACAGAGAATCCACGTTCAGTTTTCACATCCACATTATGGTTCATAGCCATCTGTAAATCTAGTTTCAGCTGCCCTAATATCTTCTCTGGACTCCAGGGCCACACAAGTGGTACTACAGTGAGTGTCAAACCAGGAAAACACCCACACAAATAAAATTTAATTTTTAAATGACTAAACACTATAGAAATTGCTCCGTGGTTAATAGCTTCAAGAAAAACTGGGTTTAGATCTAACCAAGGGACAGAACATTTTCCACAGTTAAGTGGAGACTGGGGACTGACTTTCACAGGATCTCTGGTGCCCCATATTTGGCCATGTCCCTTTGTTGGGGAGGCCCAATGGCACTCGGAGGAAGGATAGCAGACTACCAAGAAGAGACTTGATACCCTAGCACCATATTCAGGGGGAGGAGGTCCCCCTTGGTCACAGTCATAGAGAAGGGGGGTTGGGGTGAAAGTGGGAGGGAGGGAGGAATGGGAGGATGTATGGGATGGGATAGAAAATGAGATGTAATATGAATTATTTTATCTTTCAATAAAAATGCGTAAAAAAAAAAAAGAAAAGAAAAACTGGGTTTAATTTTTGTAGTCAACAAATAAGCTCATGACTCTGGTCCCATGCATCCCATAGCCTCTTCTGGCCCCACTTACACCAGGCACAAATATGGTGGACAAAAATACATTTAGGCAAAGACAAAACACCCATATACATTAAATAAATAAATAATAAATGAAAGAGTGAACCTAGTCTGTACATGTTCTTATATCCCAGCTCATATTCATGTCCTTTGTTCTTATAGTTGGTTTTCCCTTGATTTTACCAGGCTATTGTGCAGCCACCTTTCCCAAAACTAGGACACTGGCAAAAAGCCACCTGGACCATCCAGCCACCAGAAAGGACTAGACAAATTACCTCTTTCTTAATAAGCTGCACAGCTCCTTTTACACAAACATAAATGTATTATAATAGGTAACAAGGGCACTTTAACATCATTGCTTTTGGATACATGAGTGAACCTTTTTCTATTTAAATACAATTTCTTCAACTTCTCTCGTCAATATTTTAGTTTCTGCAACAAGATTTTTCAGTCTTTCGGTACATTAAGTCTTGAGCACTTTATTCTTTTTTAAATTATGTTTTTGAATTTAATTATTGTTATTTACGTGTGTGTGTATGTGTGGTGTATGTGTTGTGTGTGTGTGTGTGTGTGTGTGTGTGTGTGTGTGTGTGCGCGCGCGCAAGTGTGCATGTACCACAGTGTGGGTATAGAAGTCAGAAAATAACTTTCAGGAGTTGGTTAACTCCATCTACCATAAGAGTTCCAAAGATCAAACTCAGGTAGGCTGTTAGCTTGGCAATAAAAGCTTCATCTAATGAGCCATCTCATGTCTCCCTGGCTTCCTACATACTTTGAATATTGTTTTGTGGGTTTTTGTCAGAGCGGGGAGAGGTTCTGTTGGCCTCGGGTTTGCTAAGAAGCCTATGATGATCTTGAACTTCTAATTTTCTTTTCTCTCTTCACAAGTTCTGATTTTACATATATCACATAGATACACCCTGTCCCTGGTATTCCCATAAATACTTTATTCTGTACAGAGCATCAAACCCTGGGCTTATGCATGCATGTGGTCTGAATGTGTCTCAGATTTCTTACTCACTGTGATGTTTTCTCAGCTGTATGGTTTTGATCAGTTTCTAGGGTTCTTTCAAAGGAAATTGATCTGTTTATTTGGCGCACTTTAGGGAGATAGAAAGCCAGGGTGATGTCCTTTTCTTAGTAAATTTAAAAAGTAAAGTGACTTGCAGTAGCACTCAGAAAAATAAAACATGAACTATATGACTGAGTGGGCATCCTTAGGTCATCCTGCCTTTAGCACTGTCAGCTAAAGTCATCAGTCAAGATAAGGAAATACGATTAAAGTGAAGAAACCAGTTTAAAAAATAATAGAATTATGTACATAAAAGTATAAGTAAGTAAATAATTTAACTAGAAGAAAAACTAGTGAGTACCTGAAAAATAATAATCTAGTATAAAAGATATTTTCTGTTAATACTCAGTAGAAACCTTTATTTTAATAAACTGCATTTTAATACTTGCAACAAATTAGAGCCTTTCTAAGACTACATATAGATAAACCTGCAAAACATCAGATAATCAATAGCATGGAAAGTATTATGAATCTTTAAACATATTGATCTTTATGAACTGGAAGCAGTCAGACAAACAAGGAATCACTTTGACTCTTCTTCCCTGGAGAATGGCATAACCAAATGGGAAGCCACTGGCCGGATGGATGGGACTGGCAACTGAAGACTGAGATGGAGGGAAAGCCTTTGCATGCATGCCTTCTACTTTACATTTTTCTATTTTTGAGATCTTAAAAAACAACAAGACCTGCGTGTGCAGAACAGTACCAAGATTTGGCATTCAGATTAATACTCACCGCTAATATCCCACCAGTGATCTGAATCATGTCCATGCTAGTGGCATTCTGTTAACTCCTGGAACGATTGCCACCTGAGTTCATGTGTGGAAGCACAACAGCACAGAATATAAATACAACATTGATAAGAAAAGACACTCTGGACTAAAGTCTGTTGTCTTCAACAGATAAGGTCTTGAATGCTTTGCAAAATGTTCTTTAAAGATAGAGCCTATCATAAAAAACTGATTCCTCTTCCCTGGCTCCAGTGGACAGCCCCAGACCCATTACATATGAGCCGCACTAGCTTGATTTAGTTGCTCTGAAAAGGAGGGGTAACATTGGGAGGGGCATAACATATAGAATAATGATTATGTTTTTCTATTGTCATTTTCATTTTCCTAAAGATAGGCCACAAAAATCAAAATCATTTTCTAAAGATACAAAGAGAAGTGTCATTGACAGAACATCATCTTCTTTGCCAAGGTTTCCAGGCTCCTAAATTGTCAGACATTTTCATCCTGGGAGCTTACTAAGCATAAAAGGTCATTAGCCTAAGGTTATTACAGAAAATTTCCATGGGAGGATAGAAGTCATTCAAATAACCACAGAAGCACATGCCAAATGGCTTTGGTGCTCCATATGATCCCTAGGGACCCCTTATGTCATATATTTTTGAGAAAGTTCACCTTTGAGGAGAAGCAGTGTGTTTTCATTTTCAAATTTCATTAAGTACACAAGTAATCCCCACACTACTGTCACAGCACACCTGTGTTCATAAACCCCTCTTTCATGAAGATGGCTGACTTAACTTAAAGCTTGGACATGAGGTTATCTTGCCATACTTAAGGCGATATTGGTGAGAATTTATGAGAACAGTTCACTCCATCTCTTATTAGTTCAATGAATGATATTGTGCATTTCCCTCTTCATCTTTGCAATCATTTCTGAGAGATTACTTTCCTTGGCTTTATGGTGTAAAAGGAGTTAACAGATTATGTTTAGAATCTAGTACAATGTCAATCAATATTATGTGATGAAGATGATATAAAAACATAGTGGTCTTTTTTGTACTAGCAATTGACAGAAATTTCCAGCTTGTAATGACAAATTTGAATACAACAAGTTTTCCTTGTCTTTGTCTCAGCTCTGTTTAATCCCATGTGCATGACTCTGACTATACATTAAAAACTGGGGAGGAGGAAGAGGAAATAATTTGGTCTCTCGAGAAATTCAGTATCTGGTGGGACACAGTTAAACATAACTTCTATATAATCTTATAATTTTTGGTAAAGTATGTGAACTCTGAAGAGAAAGACTATGCCAAGAAAGTCGTGACATGAGACTTCAGAATTATGGCAATGCTTCAGTGGATGGCTCAACAAGAAAATAAGTCAAAAAGTTTTCTACTCAAGAACACTCTGCTGGCAGAAAGAATAAGCCAATGATGTCTGAGAACATAAATTCTATAGCTGGGTAACCAGTGAAAAGAGGAAAATGTCAGGCACAGATTAGGAAAATAAAGCTCTTGAGATGGGCAAGGCTGGGTCTTGTAAGTGAGCATTCTATGATGGTTTTTTTCCCTAAAGGTCAGTTTTATTTTGGATAGATTATTTTCAATATGGTGAATGGATTTCCAAAAGGTCAAATTTGAAAAATGGGAGGCCATTGACAGTATAGGGTGAGAGACAATCAGAGAATGTCAAGCAAGAGAGTTGGTGAGTAAGGCCAAGACTCCAGAAATATTTAGGGATATGAATTTGGAGGATCCAAGGTGTGTAGGTTAGTGGAGAAGGCTAAGACTAAGATGGCTTTCTTCGTTCATGTTTGTGTGGAGAATGGACAGAGAGAGACAGAGACAGAGAGAGAGACAGAGAGACAGAGACAGAGAGAGACAGAGAGAGAGAGAGATTCTGAAACAGAAAATGTAAAAACCTTTAGGAGCAGATGGTGATTCCAAATGGCAGATTCTGAGGGACTCCAATTATATTTTAGAAAACAAATGGGTGCAGCTCTTTCCACAGAATTTGGGGCTAAAGGAAAGGGAGTTAGACAAAACCCTGGGACAGTCAACACGTGAAAGAAATAGAATATGAAAATAATTAAAAACAGAGGAGAGGGGTTCTGATCAACTCTAGGAGAAGAGAAACATTAAGCAATTGATTCCATAAATCCAATGACACCTCACACTAAAACAAAGCATGATATCTCTCATGTTTGTAAAAGATCTGCAAAGATGGTATTAACTTATTGGAGACAAATAGCACTCATCTGACCCTTACAGTACATCTCCCAGAGCATGTGCAGCAGCATATTTTTATTTTATTTATTTTTTGCAGGTATTATCTATTTATTTTCATTTTTACTTAGTATGATTTATTCATATTACATCCCAATTGTTATCCCCTCGTTCTGATCTTCCTTTTTCCACCATCTCTCCCTCTTCTGCCCTATCCCCCTCCCCTAGACCTCTGACAGAGGAGGACCTCCTTTCCCACCGTCTGACCACAGCCTATCAGGTCTCATCCAGAAAGCCTGCTTTCCCCTTCTTCTGTGTGCCTGCACCAGAGTGCATGTCAGAGGTAGCCCCCTCACTCCCCCCCCCATGGAGAATTACCTGTCAATTGGCTGCATCTGAACAGGGGTTCTAGGTTCTCTGAATGCATTGTCCTTGGTTGGTGCATCAGTTTGGGCAGCACTACCTGAGGCAGAGCACCATGTTTTTAAAAAGCTTATTTTCTATGTGACCAGCAGAGGCTGCTTTGTTTTTCAACTACTCTAAAATGTCTTATTGTTGTGTGACAAAATTTTCCCTGGGTAGATGCTACAAACACATTTACTCACCCCAGATAGGGAGTCCACAATAGACCAAAAGACAGATACACACAAAGTCCAACTTGGTGAACCAATGGGTTTCACTGGGCTTACTTACAGGAGCAGAAATTATTCACAGACACTTGAGTCATCATAGCCAACCCTAGTATGGGTAACAGTTGACAAAAGCTAGGAACTTAGAGCACACTGCACAGCCTGCAGACAGCTCAGTAGGTGCCCTTTTCTGACAGCTTGGCTGGTCTAATGCTCTTCCAGGCAGTTGGGCTGATTTCTGCTTCTTCTTGGCAGCTGGTCCAGTCCAGACTCACAATCTTTTTTGTAGCTTGGCTTATCCGAGAGTGACTCTCAGAAGTCTTTATTGTCTACTCTTCAGACACTGGTTTCAGGAACCTGGAACTATTTTGAGCTGTTTGCTTTTGTCTTAAGGAGCTTCCATACAGGACTGTTTGAATCACAGAGGAAACTGATGTATAGCACTTATTGCTGTTAAAGGTAAGTGATAGGCTTTCTTAACATCTGTCCAGTCCCCAATACAGTCTCACCTGTAACAAAAATCCATCTCAAGACTAAGGGGGAAAAAACAGCATTTAAGACATACATTCAACTAAACAACAAAACCAAACATTTCTATTAATCTTTTCAAACTAAGAATGGGGTGAATTTGCTAGCTCTTCAGCAGGGTATGGCATATATTTCTTTTTTTTTTCCCAAATGCACATGAACTTTATTTATAATAAACTACATACAGTAAGAACAGTTATAAAACAATCAAGAAAGCCATTTATTTGTATATTTGTGTATTTGGCAACTTTGAAGAAAATACTATCAATCCTATCTAGGTGAGTCTAAAATTTTGTACCTAAATCATCTTCTCTTCTCTTCTCTTTCTTTTTTTTTCTTACTTTGTTTGCTTTTGTTTTTGAGACAGGATTTCCCTGCCTTGGACTCACTTTCTAGACCAGGCTGGCCTCAACCTCACAGAGATCTACCTGTCTCTGCCTCTCTAAATTCTGGGATTACAGGTATCCCCCACCATGGCCAGCTGGCTTATATTTTCTTAACAAATACTCCAGGGTTTTCATGTCAGACACTATATGTTTATTTGTTGTAGAATGACAGAGTGAAAGAAGATATCCAACACCCTAAGGTCTTATGGTGTGAGAAAAACATGCGTAAAAAAACTCACGTAAATTGGTATTTTAATAGAAGGCACAAGGTACGAGCAGATGGTGGGCGGTGTAGAGTGAAAGGTCCATGCTAATAAACCATCATCTCTAAAGGGGACAATGTGCTAGAAAGTAACCCTCTGTTAATTAAATCCTGACATTATCAAACAACTCCTTGCCAAGAAAAAATACTTTACTCTTTCTCAGCATAGCCATTGAGTTTTTACGTTAAGAAATTCGTGATTATTTTAGTGTGGTTTCAGTGCACTTGAATTTAGCCTCTATCTCTCTAAACAATCAAACCAGAATTGCAGTAACATTCAGAAAAAGAAACTGTGTTTTCCATACTAAGAATCAAAGCAGAGTATATGTTACTGTTGTCGATTGGATACAATGTTACTGAAAAATCTTCATTGGAAACAGCTGTATTTCTTGTATGCCAATGAATCAAATTAAGGATTGCAAACGTTGTTTGTGGAAATATTTCATTTATATAGTTATGTCTTATAAAGCACAATAATAATTTTCAGAATCAAGCTTGATAGCACAGTTTAGTCATAAAGATCCCAAGTACAAGGTCAGCATGGACAATTTAACAAGGGTCTGTATCCAAACTATAAAGTAATAAGAAGGGGCCAATGAGATGAGATAGTTCCACATGCAAGTAAAGGCATTTGCCTCTAAACTTGATGACTTTACACACACACACACACACACACACACACACACACACACACACACACACGCACACACACACTACATATATATGTATATATATACAAAATGCATATTTTATTTTTGTAGGTTTGCAATAAATATATGAAATGCACCTTCATGGGTATTCTGAATGTAGTGAGAACACACATCTTTTTCTCTGACAGTTTTGGTGTCTTATCTCCCACTGCCTATTTTGTTATGGGAAAAGATGAGTTTCTACAGATATCTACATGCTTTGCTCTGCAGCTCTGGAGATACATATTCAACAACCAACAGAAAGCCTTAGAGGCTGAGCAACCTTAACTCACCTGCAGCTGAAATCAGAGGACTATTGCTAACATCAGTTTCGCTGGATTCATAAAGGCAGTCGCCATAGCAACATCCCTTCCCCACTACATAGAAATGCTACAATTTATATTTTTTAATAGAGAATCTGCAGGTTAGATTATCACCACTTTCCCATCTCCCATTTGTCCTCTGCATCTATACACCTCCATCTTCATTCACAAAGAGCTCGTTCGGCATAAAGGATCACACTGGATTTAAGGGGAATAAGACCCAGAACAAAATTTCTTATTGGAAAATAACATTGGAGGACTTAGAAAAATCTAAGGGAAACTACTCCTGAAATTAGAGTCATATTATTTGACCTTAACTCTGAGAACTTGGGAACTAGTTATTTAAGCTTGACTGTGTAAATTCAACAAAAGGGTTCTGTTTAAGGGCCTAATAAAATCCAGCTTTATAATTCAGCCGCACAGGCAAACACTTGACCTCCCAGTGTTTCTTGTTTTCTTTAAGGATCAAGTTTGAAGGAGATCACTTATAAACTTTATTGTATTTGATTTCTTTAAGTAAGAGTGTGTGAATGTGCTTATAGGCAGGTGCAGTAAGCGCAGATGCCTAAGGAGGCTTGGAGAGAGTACTGGATGCTCTAGAGATGGAATTACAGGAGGCTGTGAGCTGCTGACAGGGGCTCTGGGAAGGAACTCGGGTCCTCAGCAAAAGATATACAAGCTCTTAACTTCTAAGCAACTTCCCCACTCTGCAATTATCTTAAATGATAATGATTGAGGAAGAACTGGAAGGGACAGTTGGTAGCATTATTTTGCTAGATGAAGGAAAAATGTTTACTTATTTTTTACGTTGGCTCTTCCCTGGCTATCCCCCTTTGGATTGAATGCTTAAAATGCATCTTTTGCTATTATAATTTTATTACAACCATATAAATATTTTTAAAGATTATGAGGAAAAACTCTAAAATAAGTTTTCACCCCTGAGATTGGCATAAATCCATCATGAATAAATGCCTGTGTAGTCAATAAACTGGAAGGAGCCTCTTCAGAGCCTCCATGGCCCATTGACTAAGTTCATAACTAGGTACGAGATTTCCTGAGGTTGAGTTCAAGGCAATTACAGCACATATCAGGTGAATCAAGAGATACTAATGAGAACACTCAATGCTACTAGTTAAACAAGTAATTTTCTGTAGTATTTCCATTCTGTTTGAAAGGATTCTGAAATTAATTTGTATCAATCACAATAACAAAAACTCAGAAGAGGAGGTGAAAAATAAAGCAGATCTATAGTGTCAACCTTAATATCTCCTTCAATATAGTGTATTTTCCTTTCTTCAACTTGCTTCATAATTATAGAGCTAATCAGAGAAAAGGTAATTGATAGTTATAGAAATTAATTTAATGTGTCTTATTAGGGAGAGTAGTGACAATTATGTAGTTTTTGGGTATAAAATACAGCTTCCAAGCCAGGAAAATACTTTCCTACAAAAAGCTAAATTAATTTGTCTATAAAGAATATTTTACTGATTGGAAAACCTTTGGGTTAAGAAATAGCTGGTTCTTACCAACAGCCCAGGCCTTAACATCAACAATCAATAAATGGGACCTTATGAGGCTGAGAAGCTTCTGTAAGGAAGGAAACACTGTCAAGAGAACAAAGCGACAGCCTACAGACTAGGAAAAGATCTTCACCAACTCTACATCTGACAAAGGGCTAATATCTAATATATAAAGAACTTAAGAAATTAAACACCACCAAACCCAATAACCCAATTAAGAAATGGGGCTCATAACTAAACAGAGAATTCTCAACAGAGGATTATCAAATGGTTGAGAAACACTTAAAGAAATGCTCAACGTCTTTAGTCATCAGAGAAATGCAAATCAAAATGACTCTGATAATCCATTTTATACCCATCAGAATGGCTAAGATCAAAAACATTAAGTGACAGCACATGCTGGCGAGGATGTGGAGAAATGGAAACACTCCTTCATTGCTGGTGGGAATGCAAACTTGTGCAACCACTTTGGAAATCTATATAGCGCTTTCTCAGAAAACTGGGAATAGGGCTTCCTCAAGACCCAGTTATTCCACTCCTTGGAATATACCCAGAAGATGCTCCAGCACACAACAAGGACATATGCTTAACCATGTTCATAGCAGCCTTATTCATAATAGCCAGAACATGGAAACAGCCTAAGTGTCCCTCAGTAGAAGAATGGATAAAGAAACTGTGGTACATTTATACTATGAAATACTACTCAGCTATAAAAAAACAAGAAAATTCCGAAATTTGTGGACAAATGGATGGAACTAGAAATGATCATAATGAGTGAGCTAACCCAGAAGCAGAAAGACTCACATGGTATATACTCACTTATAACTGCACACTAGCCCAAGGGGCATGTCACATGATAGTCTTCACTTAACAGGAGATTGGGATAGTTGTGGGAACATCCTATTGGGACTTTAGGTGAGAGAAGTATGAGAGAATGGGGAAACAGAAAGATCCAGAGGGTCATAGAAACCTACAAGAACATCATGACAGGCATATCTAGACCCAGAGGTTCTGCTCAAACTACTGCACCAAGCAAGGACAATACTTGGAGTAAACATCGAACCCCTTCTCAGATCTAGCCAATGGACAAGACATTCTCTACAGTTGAGTGGAGAGCAAGGACTGACTGGGATGCGAACTCTAGTGCCCTAAATTTGACCAATCCCCTGGATAACAAGGCCTGGTAGCATTCAGAGAAAGAATAAGAAGGCTACCAAGATGAGATTTGATAGCCTATGACCATTTAGTGGGGGAGCAGGTCCCCCTGGTCACAGACCTAGGGCAGGGGACTGTGGGAAAGTGGGAGGGAGGGAGGAACGGGAGGATACAAAGGATGGGATAACCATTGACATGTAATCTGAATAAATTAATTAAATAATCTGAATAAATTAATTAAATAAAAAATTTAAAAAGAAATAGCCAGTTCTAATGAAGTATAGCCAATTTGGCAAATGTCTAACATTTTCAAGTAGATACAAAGCCATTTGAGTGAGTATAGCAAAATTATAACAATTATTACAATTATGAAAGGATGCTAAAATATGTCAAGTTTTATTTTTGATGGTCTTTTTTGTTTGAATATGAAATATTTACATATTACACTTTAATAAAAGAATTACGATAATCAAATGTTATGTTTTGATTTTTTAAACTAAGATACAATTGCATCACCTCTTCCCTTCCCGTTGCTCTCTCCAGCCCATCCCACATATCCTTCCTCCAACTCCTCTATATTCCCTACTTCCAGCCCCTCCCACGTTAGCCCTCCCTCACAACAGATGGCTGATTTTTCTTTGATTATTACAGTCAGTCACACACAACCTGCATTGCTGTGTGTGTTGATGATTCCAGGCCTGACCCCTTGGTATTGGGTAACTAGTAAGGGGGCTCATCCCTGGGAAAGACCACTTGGCCATCTCTCCACATTCAGTAGCTACCTGTGTTGTTTCTTATCTAGGGATGGGACTCTGTGAGATTTCTCCCTTCCAGTTCAGCTTGTCTATTGGTATTGGTATTGTTCATGTTTTGCTTAGACAGTCAAATTGTTGCTGTATGGGCATAGATTCCCTGACATTTCTAGGAGACAAGCTCACAGCAGTCCTGGTCCATGTCTCCTACAATCTTTCTACCACCTCTTGGCATTATGTTGTATATGTATCTGTTGTTTTAATATATTCATTAAATAAATATAATCTTTCATATACATTATCAATATGTGGTTCCAGAATATATTGCTATGATGATAATTATGTCTTTTGACCTTTGTTTGTTTGTTTGTTGTTTTTTCAAGACAGGGTTTCTCTGTGTAGCCTTGGCTGTCCTGGACTCACTTTGTAGACCAGGCTGGCCTCGAACTCACAGCGATCCACCTGCCTCTTCCTCACAAGTACTGGGATTAAAGGCATGCGCCACTATGCCCGGCGTCTTTTGACCTTTAAAGCAAGTGTGTTGCTGAAAATCCTCTAAGTTCCTTTAAATCATTGACCCAAATAAACTTTTACTGTGCACACAGAAACTTACTACCTTAGTTTATTCCTACTGCTAGTTCCCAGCCTTTCCAATGTCTCTTGCTTTCCTGGAATGGCCTTCCTCTCAGCCCCATGTGCTGCAAGCCTGCATGCTTCTTCCAGCTGGCACCCAACATCTCTCTCTCTCCTTTGAACAACAGTTTACATCTCTTATCTGCCAATTAATCCTTTCACAGAGGTTTCTTTCAACATCATAACAACAAAGAAGTCCTCTTTAAATGAAATGCATTTTGATATTTCCATAAAAATCAAACAAGATCCTGCCTTTTAACATGCTATGTGAAGTGTCTTGTAGTGTCTCGTGCCTTGTGTCCAGGCAATCCTCCCTGGCCTTGAGAGAGGAAGAAAAGGGAAAGCAAAGAAGTGACAGTGTTTTTCTGGGGTGACTTAACCTAGAAAGAGAAGGGGATGGTGATACTTATCTCTTTATATTTATTATTTAATGTTAAGTCTAACCAAAATCCATTCTATAGATATCATAGTTTTGCCTGAAAAGCCTAATGAACTTGTTTTCAGCAAAGACTGAAGGTGGGAATTAAAGGGAGAGTGGTCAGTGATGGTGGCCTACTGAGGTTCCCAGGTTTATATTGGAGACCAGGTCTTAGTGTTGCGTGAAGCTCTGAATTTGAGTTTAACAAGTAACCTGTTCCCCTTCCAAGACACATTTGAATAATCAGTTCATACAGATGACAGTACACAGTTCCCGTGCCACTTTACTGAGCTTTCACATCCAAGTTCCTCCCTCTTTTTCTTACTCTAAGTGTGAAGGAACTAGTGCATCTCTTGATGAAGTCAATTATTCCTCACTTTCTAAACTTTCTAAGCCCAAACACTTCAGATTTCGGTGATGGAAATGGCATTTTGTCATGATGGAAACTGTTAAATTCACTTCCATCTCCTGCTCTCAGAATGGGTTCATTCAGGCAGTGAGAGACTCAGCTGCATCTGTAAGTGAAGGCTTCATACTGTGGCCCGCAAAAATTATCCACCAATTGGGCTGAAACTAGGTCACAATGCTGTGCTTTTCCCCCTTTGTACTTGGAGGGTTAAGCTTCCAACTTAGAGAATACATGATAAAATTAGTGACTCTGATGAGGCTTTATCTACATTTCTTTTTTTTTTTTAATCATAAAATAAACTAGTAGGTTAAGTTGAATAGTGCATATGGTAAATGAGGAAGCTTTTAAGTACATATCCAATAAATGGAACAATAAGAGTATTTGTTGCATTAGAAGAAGTAAAATATCCAGATTTAGGTAAGAGCACAAGCCAACTAGGAAAGAATGTTTCTTTTTATGATCGGAAAAGTTCAAAGCAGTCACTCACTCCATACGGTTCCACATTAGAGAGAGTACCAGTGAGTACACTATCACCTACAAGTGGTAGAACTTCGGCAGGTGCTACGGTTTGGATGTGGCATGTCATCCCAAAGTGCTAATTATGGAAGGGTTGAGTAGTGAACCCTTAAAGAGTTAAAACCTAGTGGAAAGTCATGGGAGGCTTGCCCACAGAAGGGACAAGGTAGTTCTTGTGAAATCCTGGATTAGGATTTCACTCTCTAGAATGAGTTAAGGATTTCATTAGAGTTCTTTTTGGGACTTTAGCTGTGGACAGCAGGGAAGGTGGCAGACTGCCTGCTGGGAAGGAAGTAAAGCAAGACTCATCATCACCTTTTCTTTGTAGGCTCTGGATTTGTAGCCATCTGATTTCATCCTGCCACTGGCGCTTGACAGTACAATGGTGCTGGGAAGACCCTAATTTATCAAATGCTGATCAGATGGCATGCAGTTGGTGATGAGCAATGAGGTCTCCTCACGTGTTGCCATCATTTCAGATCCCATTGCCAAGTCCAAAGACATTTGCTGTTCTTTTAAAGAAAATGTGTTGTTTGACCACACAGGCATGACATTGCCCAAAAAATCCTTGGAGAAGTGATTTTCAAAATACAGGGCTTTAGATCTCACTAAATGACTCATTTTAATGTTAAAACAGCACACAACAAACGATGCTGAACAAAACAAACTAGTTTTAATAACTGTTGCCCTTACCATGGGCTATGAACTCTGATATTTTCCTTTCCAGTCTGGCCTCTATCACATTTTCTAAGTACTGTTCAAGATCTATTAAATGGATTTCACAACTCACTAATGGGTCACAACACACAGTTTGAAGCGCGCTGCCCCCAAGGCCTCAATAATTCTCCTCCTGGGATTCACCAGAGGAACCAAAGAACATTACAGTCGGCCAGAGAAAGTTCAAGGAAAATCGATCCTAACTCTTCAAAAGGTCCAAATGGCAAAATGCTTTCCTTGAAATAACTGTAAAATCCCCTCCCTGTCCCACTGAAGGCCAACACCTCACAGGCTACCCAAAAAGTGGATCAGAACACATTCCCTTGATATGTCCTATACTATCATTAGTTTAAAGGGACCCACCAAATATTTTCTCTTCTCTTTCATACAAATTACAACAATTCATGTTTCTTTCTTTTTTTGTGATAGAATATCTTTTTAATTTTTAATAATTTCAATCTCTTTTTTTTTCTCTTTTTTTGGTTTTTTCTTTTTTTAATTTTTTTTATTATTAATTTATTCTTGTTACATCTCAATGGTTATCCCATCCCTTGTGTCCTCCCATTCTTCCCTCCCTCCCCTTTTCCCCTTATTCTCCTCCCCTATGACTGTTCCTGAAGGGGATTACCTCCCCCTGTATATGCTCATAGGGTATCAAGTCTCTTCTCATTTTGAGTTGACTATGCTTCAGTAGAAGGGGTGTTCCAAATATCAATTCAAAATGCCTTCATGATTGGTAGCAAACAGGCCTTTGTGGAAAATGGAAAGCTGGAGGACAAAATATACAAATGAGAAACACTTACCCAATGAAAAACAAAGTAAGGAAAATATAGGCACAGGCTAGCACCTGAGAAAAAAGTGGAGAAAGAATGCACAGGAGGTCAGGCATCCACTTATAGACACATTAGACCGGCACCGATTTTAACACAGCAAGATAAACTGAGGAGCCTTGCTGCAGTGAAAGTTGGTGAGCAGAAGATTCTAGATAAAATAAGCAGTGAAGACTCTTTGGTGTCTTCACTGTTGGAAATGCAGAAGGAGATGCCCAGCTAGTAAAGACCACCAATTATTCATGAGAAAGTGTCCAGAAAATATATACATCTAAGGACCAGAATGAGGACCGCACCTCTAACACAAAACTCAAAGAGAAAGTACCTCTCTAGTGCCATTAACAGAAGAGAAATATTAGATCATAATATGATCTGCATTTTCCAGGGATACGTGCTCTACTACAGCAGGCAGGAGTATCTCTGAACAGGCAGGCAGGAGTCTGACTTCAGACTCGAGGACACACAATTTACACCCGGCTAAGGATCACCACCTCTCACGAGAACATGTGTGCTGTCTTTCCTCTCAAGACAGGATGGCCAACCAGGGGGCCAATTCCAGACAAGGATTTTTAACCATTCTTGACCACAGTAATGATAGATGGTGGATGAAAATACCTGATCAATTATGGAAGAGAATGAAACGATTTCATTTTATAAGATGAGTTTATACATGCAAATGATGGATCACTACTATGCTTTTGAGTTGGAGTTGAATTTAACAAAAGCCAAAGCATTATTTCTTCACATTTCATTGTATACCCAAACTACCTGTGTGCAGCACAGTGACTCTCCCTTGGCTCTAGCTTTACTGGCCATGACTTTAGTTACTGGTACCAACTTTACTCTGAAATATTAAATGGAAATTTCCAGAAATCAGCCATTCAGAAATCTTCTGAATCATGTCATGGAATCTCATTGAGTCATAATCTGTTCTTTTTAGGACATGATTCATGCCTTTTCTCCATGTATACATATGCTGTATCCACCATATGCTGGCTAGTTGGTGGCCATCGTTATACTCAGGTCAATTGCCATGTTATTACAATGCTTTTGTTTGAGGAATTCTTATTTTACTTAGCAATTGCCTCAAAGCATGAGACAGTGAAGCCAAGAAGGTGCCAGGGCATAAAACATGGAGGAACACACTGACTCTGGTTCAGTCTGGACATACAGGAAGCAGAGCATATGCATAGGCCTCAATACGGTTCACAGTAAACCCACAGAGCACAGCCCTTCAGGTAAAGGGAACTGCTGAAATATGAATATTATAAAGATAAACAGAGGGTTCATCTAGAGAATAAGAAAACTGGGTGATCATAGGCAATCCCAGCCCAGTTTTAACTTTTACAGAGATCTTACTAGAAAACATTATGTAATCTAAAACTATTTTATAAATAATGAATGAGACCAAGAGGTATTAAAAATCCCTCCCCATGTTTCCAGATGAAGTTAATGACAGAGAAAGGATTGAATCAAGTTCTAGCCTACTATTTTTTTCTGACAAAGTTCCTTGTATGATTATACAGCCTAAATTTACAACTGGGCCACCCAAGAGGTAGAAAACATTTGTATATTAAACTTCTCTCTACTCTACATCAACTACAAAGGAGATGAAGGAGGTAAGGGAAAGACATCAATAACCCACTTCTGCAGTCTGTGTGCTATTAGGAGTAAAAAGGGCACAGACAGTCATTATGACCTCTGAGAAGAAATTAAAGGGTAAAAAGCCTTTCGAGTAGAAAGCTGCAATACCCTGGCAAAATGTGCATAGGGAGGGTAGATGATGACAAAAGCAAAGACTCAGTTACATTTCAAACACAGAGACCTCCATGAACATAAATTTTATACATAATGACATTTGTTCAAAGTAATTCTTGATTTGGTTTGCAGCACATAAGAGACCGTATTCATATGGGAACCAAAGTTTCCAGGTGGTTACACCTCTAGATTACTATGAAAACCTTGAATCAAAACCTGCATATAATATCTCATTTGGGAAATTTCCTTTCACATTCCTAAACTCAGTGTCGGGGCTGCAAACCCATTTCTTACTGCTTCTTTGTATTGGCCATGTCATGTTCTCTATGCATTGCTTCATGAATGCTAAGAAACTGGTGTACAGCGTGCTCTTTGCAGAGATGATTTTATTATTTTACCCATGATAAAATGTATGGACACTGGATATCATCAACTAGTCATCTAAGAATGGCCAGAATTGTGTCAAAGCATTTCAGAGGCTTCATAACAGCTGTCTCTATTTACTTAGAAATTTTAGAGTTCTCCTACCTCTTCTCCCTATCACTGAATTTTGTTTTGTTTTGAAGTTTTTTGTTTGGTTGCTTGGTTGGTTGGTTCGTTGGTTGTTTGTTGTAGTTGTTTTTGTTGCTGCTGCTGTTGTTGTTTGAGACAGGTTTTCTCTGTGTAGCCTTGGCTGTCCTGGACTCACTTTGTAGACCAGGCTGGCCTCGAACTCAGAGAGATCCACCTGCATCTGCCTTCCAGCTTGCTGAGATTATAGGCATATGCCACCATGTCTGTCTCCATCTCTGAGTTTTTAAAAACAATTCAACCTACAATACTGCCTGCTTAACAGGAGCATAAATCAAGTGTCTATGGTTTTAATATTTTTCTGAAAACAGAGATTAGCATTCCAGATGTTCCATTAAACCCATTCAGAACTGAGTCTACATGTGTTTAATCATGTAGAGATCAAAAGATGTTTCATAGTAATACTGCATTCTCAGTGTTGGAATATCTATGGTTAAATAACATTTTAAATGTGTCATTGCCTTTAGTTCAACATCTTGGTCACCTACAACTATGGCATGATGGTACTCAGTGTTCAAATTTCTTAAATGTTTCTTTTAATTTAAATTTTAAGCAATTTTTACTTACATTTATGTCCACAAACATTTAAACTGAGTCTATGAGGAATGTATCCACAGCTGAGAAGATTAAAAGCTTAGAAACATTTGATGCCTTGATAGCTATTCTGACTGGGAAAGATGAAATGTCAAAGTAGTTTTACTTTGATTTTCCTGGCAACTATGGATGTTTCAACACTTTTTAAAGTGTTTACTGGGTAAGTACGTTTTTTCTCTTGATAATTCTCCACCCAGATATATAGTCCATTTTTTATTGAGTTGTTTGGGTTTTTTTAAATTTTTTATGTATTCTAGATACTAATGCTCTCGCAGATATATAATTGGTAAAGATTTCTTCACATGATCTACTTTCTTGACTGTCTTCTTAGCTACACAGACTTTAAGTCTCATGGCATCCCACTTATTTATTGTTGGCCTTATTTCTTGATGACCAGAGCTCAAGTTTAAGAATCCTTATCTGTGCTTAGATGTTGCACTATTCTTCTGCCCTTCTGTTCTAGAAGTCTCTGAGTGCCAAGTTTTATGCCAACTGTCTTTGATGCGTTTGGAGTTGATTTGTGTGCAGGTTGAGGGATAAGGATCTCATTTCATTCTTATCAATATGGATTTCCAGTTTTTCCAGTACCATGTGTCAAAGCTGCTCTTTTCTCTGGTATGTATTTTTGGAGCCTTTGTTGAAAATAGGGTAGTTGAAATTGCATAAACTTGAATCTGGGTCATCTATTTTATCTCTTTGACTACATGTCTATTTCCATGTCTGTAACACATTGATTTTATAATATGGATATGTAGAATAAGTTGTGATTGAGTATGGTAATGTCTTGAGCACTTTTCTTTTTGCTCAAATTTGACTTCGCTATCCAGGGTCTTTTGTGTCTCCAATTATATTTTTGATTGTATAAAGAGCATGGAGATTTTGAATGGAACTATATCATAATTTGTTTTGTGTAGTATCAGCACATTTACAATATTCTATGACATGGGCAGGCTTCCTGTCTTTCATAATTTCCTTATTGAGAGTTTAAAATTTTTCACTGTGGAGGTCTTCAACTTCCTAGTTAGGTTTGTTCTGATAGTATTGTTGTTGTTTGGTTTATTGTGGATAGTATGGATATAATTTTCCTAGATTCCTTTCTATATGTGTTTGTCATTGTAAGACAACAATTGTTTGGCAGGATATTTGTAAGGAAATTCTTATTCACTGGTAGTGGGAGTGCTGACTGGCACAGCTGCCATTGAAGTCAGTTTGGGCATTCCACAAAAACTCAGAAATAAAACTACCAAGTGACTCAGTTCTCTTCCCATAAACGTGGGCAAATATCCTGCCGCAGAGATACTTGGTCATCCCTGTTCATTGCCATCCTATTCACAGAAGTGAAGAAATGGAATCATCCTAGATTCCAATCAATTTATGAATAGATAATAAAACTGTGGTACATGTCCATAATGAAATTTTATTCATATGTAAAGACAAAGGAAATATGAAAATTAAGGGCAAATGGATAAAATTTGAAAAAATGAGTGAGGCAACTCAAGATCAGAGAAACACATGCCATATTCTTCCCTCTTATGTGGATCCTAGGTTTGGATCTCTAATTTGTGGTATTCAAGTTGAAGGAGCTATAGATTCTCCAGGAGTCAATTAAAATGAATACACAGCACACCCGACTTATGCCACACAATGGAAGTGATGCTAAGATTAATGTTCATAAGTGCATAGGTTTTAAAAACATGGAGCGATCTCATACTAGAAATGTAATGACACACCTGAAAGGTTTACTTCAAAAAGAACTAAATACAGCCAAGAAGAATGGGTGACAAGAAATAATCAAACTGAAAGCTAAAATCAATAAAATAGAAACAAATAGAGCAATACAAAGAACCAATAGAACAAAGAATTGGTTCTTTGAGAAAATCAGCAATATAGGCAAATTCTTATCCAAACTAATGAAAAGATGAACAGAGAATATTCAAATTAGTGAAATCAGAAACAAATAGGGTAATATAACATCAGACATGGAGGAAATCCAAGGACATGCTTTAAAACCTATACTCCACCAAACTAGAAAAACTAAAAGAAATGAATAATTTTCTCAATTGGTACCACTTTCCAGACTCAAATCAACAAAATATAAACAATGTAAATAGATCTATACCCCTAGAGAAAAAGAAGCAGCCATTAAGTCTCACAACAACAGCAACAACAACAGCAGTAACAACAACAACAGTAACAACAACAAAGGCTAGGGCCAAATAGTTTGAGCACAAAATTATACCACATTTTCAAAGAAGAGTTAACTTTAATACTCCTCAAATTATTCTGTAAAATAGAAACAGAAGAAACATTGCACAGTTTATTTTATGATACCACAGTTACCTTGATACCCAACAAAGATAATTTCACTTATGAACAAAGATGCAAAACCACTCAATAAAATACTTATAAACTTAATCCAAGAGCACATCCAAACTATCATCTACTGTGATCAAATAGGGTTTATCTGAGACATGCAGGAATGACTGGGCCAATACACAAAATCAATTAATATAATTCATCACATAATCAAAATGAAGGGGAAAACCTATGATTATCTCATTAGATAAAGAAAAGGCCTTTGATAAAATCCAACACCCATTCATAATAAAATTTCTAGAGGGATTATGGATACATGGGACATACCTAGACAAAATAAAGTCAATGCACAGCAACCTACAACCAACATCATATTAAATGAAGAGAAACTCAAGGCAACTCTATGAAAATCAGGAACAAGACAAAGTTATCCACTCTCTCTCCATATCTACTTAATATAGTACTTGAAGTTCTATCTAGAGCAATAAAACAACTGAAAGAGATCAAGGGGATACAAATTGGAAAGAAAGAAATCAAAGGATCATTATTTGCAGATATATAATAGTATACTTAAGTGACCCAAAAAGACCACCAGGGAACTCCTATGGTTGATAAACACTTTCATCAATGTGGATGAGTACAATATTAACTCACAAAAATCAGTAGCCCTCCTATATACAAATGAAAAAGAAATCAGGGAAATAAGACCTTTCATAATAGCTTCCATTATTATAAGATATCAATATCTTGTTGTAATTCTAACCAGGCAAGTTAAAGATTTATATAACAAAAGCATCAAGTCTTTGAAGACAGAAATTTAAGAAAATATCAGAAGATGGGAAGATCTCCCATGCTCCTGGATCACTAGGATTAACATAGTAAAAATGGCCATCTTACCAAAAGCAATCTCAATTCAATGCAATCCTCATCTCTTAAAACTAGTTTTTAATATTATTTTTTAAGAAGTTGAAAGAAGATATCTTCCATTGCTAGAAAAAAAAAAAAAAGCTGCTCCTAGAAGCCACAAGTTGTTAAGCAAAAATCTCAGTGTCAGGAGTAGGGTAGCTCCTTCAGAGTTCTTGTGTAGGGAGACTCAGTGGGACCTAAAGCAATCCTGGTTCTTCCTGTATCTCTTGGGTATCTACCAAAGCCAGATGATAAGACAAGACTGATAACGATAGCCCATACTTAGTTTTCATGATAAAGAAAAATGAAGTTGGAAGTAAGCTAGAAATATCCTGGTTAGATTTCCTAGCCCCAGCAGGCAGCTAGGTGAGAAAAAACCTCAACGATCTTACCAGCTACAGATACCACCAACTACGAAATCTTAACGCCAGGTAAGATGTGCCAACTTGTGAAATGGTGACACTAATTGTTGGGCTTCGAACCCAGAAAAGTGGCTGAGGTGTCTTTTCAACCAACTCAGACCTGACCTCCAGGTTCTCCCAGCACCCCTCAGTCCCTGATTGCTGCAGAGCATGGGTGGCGTACTCTGCCCTCAGAATCCACTAGAATCCACTTCCCACGGGTCAAATGGATTCCATATAAGCACCATCAACCAACAGCCTGTTTTCCTATCTGACTGTGCCTGAGGGTGGGATCTATTCTTCAGCTGCATCTGCACTTTCCAAGCGGCAGGTGGTCCCACAGATCCTGGACAGCAAGTAAAACAGCCAGCTCTTCCAAGACTTAGCCGACGTTGCAGTTTTTGGATCCCCCTTCCCCAACAGCGAAGCCTAACATTAGCAGGAAGCAATCCTAGAGGAATACGCCACCGCTTATTCATTTATTACCAACGAAAGTCTTCAAGCAGATGAGGTGCCTTTTCAACAAAGGCGGACCTGAACTCCAGACTCCCCCAGCATCCCTCCCCTTGATTGGGGCGTGGCTGGCATAGCCTGCCCTCTATCCTTATCTCCCCATGCCAGGGACAGGGCTTTTCCTTCTCCAGAGGCTCTTCACTATATAATCCAGACATTTGGGTTTCCCATCTCTCTTTTCTCTCCCTCATTATCTCTTCCTTCTTTCCGTGTTTCCTCTCTCCTCTTCTTCTTTCTCTTTCCTCCCCCAACACCCACCCCCTCTCCATGGTGGCCAAGAGCTGCTCCAAATATATATATATTTATAAATTTATAAATATAAAGTATATAAATTCAAGCATTTATATACTTGAATTTTTCTTGAATTGGCTCATTTTGGCCCTTTCAATAAGGTTTATCACCAATATAGGCAAAGCCAACATTCTGATTGGACTTAAGACCTGATCCATAGGAAGGAGTACATATTTAGTATTGTAAACCTGGCCAAAAATCCAAGGTTAAGGTGTCATAGGGCCTAGGGAAAGAACAAAATACTCTATAGATATATTGAGATTTAAAAACTGCCTTTCAAATAGCTATGTTTATAACTATAGGCAAATGCTGCCCTCACATTAGTCAGAGGCGCTTCTCATATTAAAACCTTCACTTTCCAGTGAATGGTGGTGAACAGAGACTTGTGGCTGCACAAGGTGCTCGGAACAAATGATTGATAGGTGCTCAGCCCTAAACAAAGCATCTATAACCATCTGCTTTAAGGCCTGGTGAGCGTGGTAGAAAGGGGTCAGAAAGAAGCTACGAGCTGTAAAATAGGTACGGAGGCTGAGAACTGTTACCTTCTGCCTGAGACATAGCCATTAAAATCTCAAGTTCATTGTTGAGGATGCCTGCACTGGCTCTGCACAAGAGTGGGCTCATCACTAGTCACATACGTATGGAGTGGAGGCTCAGGAGGCTCAATCCTTATAACTGGAATATCTGTCACTGATATATCCAGGAAGAGGGGAAGTCGTTACTTTCAGTTGTGTACCCATAGTGACCACAGCAGGCTCCAATACATAGTTCAAAAATAATGGTTTGGTTCAACTATATAAGTCCCCCCTGGCCCCCCCCAAAAAAAAGTTGTAAGGGAGAAGTGAAGACTTGTAAAGAGGGCATTGATAAAGGTGGGGGAGGGGAGAACATGAGGAGAGATAAATCAGGATGTCGTATATCCATTATGAAAAATTAATAAAAATTTTAAACAAAACCAACATATTTTCAGATTCTGCTGAAGGATCCCTGCTATCTATAATTTGCTCAAATAGCAAAGACACAGCTTAGCTGACTCTCAGAGTTTAAGAGCATTCCTAGCACCCAGCTAGGGATATTTGCTTCAAGTAGCCTTTCTCATTTTCAACTCATGTTTTGTCAATTCTATTTCAAACATGTTTTGTAAGTTGTTTCATTTAGAAGCCTGCTGAGGCTAACTGGACAATAAAGCAAGCAGAATAGCTTCCCACAAAGAGGGAAAGTCCAAAAGGCCACTTTGTAGAGAGAACCCACAGTTCAGACTTACTCAGAGAAAAGCAAAGAAAAACTTTTAGTTATTGGAAGAAATTCTCAGCCATAGGTTTGGAATCAGTTTTCGTGCTCCACATGCTGGGAGGATAACGCTGTGCTGATATGGTGGATTTGGGGCCATCCATGTGACTGCTTTCTGACTAATGTTCACCGCTGGAAAGCAATGTACCATAGGTTCTTTGTGCCCCTGGGCTGTTTCCTCTTCAATTAAGTCAGTTTTGATGATAAAGATTTTACAGATTGCAGGAATTTCCCCTTACTCTTCTATTGGCAGCAACCGTAGCTTCAAATAAGCACTTGATGTACAAATGGCTTTCAAAGGCAACAGGTCCAGAAACATGTGCCCTGTTTCAGGAATTTGTGGCCTCAAACTGGAATACTGTCTGTTTGCTCTTCCTTGTCCACATTAAGAGAAGAGTGGGTGAGCTTCGTAGTTCGTGCACCACCACCGTACCTTAAGTGTTGCATCAACAGCTGGTAAAGAAACTGGGTCAACATGTCTGTCCCCATCCATTTTAAAATCTTTCAACACAGTATTAACACTCACAGACTGATCATTTCTATATGGGCTTCAGACACAGCAACCTAAAACAAAGGGTGGTTTTGGTTCCCATGAAGACTAACAAGACAGTGCTGGTAGAAAAGGTAAACAGAGGTGAGGGAAAGGGCCAGTCTGCAGGGGCTCCGACTCCAGCTCAATTTTAAAACAGAAATCTAGACTAGAAAGTTCTTTTTAAGATGAAAATAGAATAAATGTCTGAAAATTCTGGTATGCCAAGGAGGTCTTAACTGTATGACTATGTCAGCTTTTTTGGTAAGGATTTAATATCAGCTGAAATTTCCCAAGTTTTCATTTGGGAACAGTCTGTGGACTGAGCTGGCTAGTTGTAAATATTATTACACATATAGCTCTACCAAATACCTCCGTTATTACACACAGCCATAAAAGTGTGTTTTTGCTGCTCTTAACTGATTAATAATAGATTTTTAATTACTGCTTATTTTTTCCTTGGGATTTAGGAGGTTTGCTTCATTTGGGTGTACTTTATGGAGAAATAATGTGTCCAAAAATTATTTTCTCAAGGCTTGATGGATATATGCAATACCTTAGACCTTATATTCATTCCAGTACTTCTCCAAACACCATATTATGAAGTATGATACTACCTACATGGTAACATAAGTTAACTTGTCAGATAACTGACTAATGAGTTGTTCGCTTTCCCCATGTGATTCTCATAACTAAAATTACTTTTTAAAGGTGTCTTTTCACAATTCTCAGACATTTAGAAAAGATATTTTTACCCTAATCTTTCTGGGCTACGGCCATTATTTAGAAATGTTATCTAGTTAACCGATTAAAAAACAGAATTAGTATGACATTTCTTTTTTTTAATGTAATGCTTTAGAAAACAAGTGTTTCTTTATATGAACTTTCATTCCTTTACTCACAGTTGTTTATCTACAATGGGACATTTTTGTTCAGTATCATAGCAGCTGCTTGAAGCTCGGTGGGAAGCACTTCGTTTGAATTGCTCCAGGTTAATCTGGATACTTGATGGTAACACTGCATCTCTAAGCAATAGGCGCAGCCTGAAATCTCAGTCATGAGTTACAGATTGCCTAGTTATGTTGGTCTGCTTCTTGTTTGCTTGAGTTCCCATTAAAAACACTTCACTACTTCTGTGTGCCTCTGAATCATTGTGCTTGCTGAGAAAATGCATTACTTTTGGGGGATAGAAAATTCTATGTGTAATGCTCCTTACATAGGCTAATTCTTTAAACTTCTACCAGTTAATTCCTCGATGGACATGAACTGACAGTCATTTCAGACTCCTATAAGTGCTCTCAAAGAGCGAGGAGGAAGTACCCTGAAAGAGTGGGAGAATGCAAAGATTATTTCTCTCTGTTTCAAAACACTCTCAATTCCAGAGTGGTAGATTGCATGGAAACACCTTCCTACTCTTGCCTTGAGGAATCTCAGCAAAATGGTATCAAAAATAAAAAATAAAGAAGTAGAAGTCATAATCTTGTGAGGATGGAGAGCAGTAAAGGCAAAATCAGGTCAAGCAATGTAAGTTTAAAATGCACAAAACAGGTATTTGTGTAATAATGGACTTAGTTGCCAGAAAAGGCTGGGGACCAATGAAGCCCACAGGACAATAAAAAGGCTTCAGGAGTGTGCAAGGAAGATTGGATTCCAAGCAGGAGGAATGTTGAAACTCTATACAAGGTAGGCTTCATTAGGATAGCTTTCCCTACTCAATACCTCCCACGTGGAGTAGGCCTTTGGGAAGGGGAATGGATGTCGGCCTAGTAACACTGAGGGTCATATTCTTACCACGTTCTCCCCAGTCCCAGATGAAGATGAAAGGGGAAAAGGGAGAAGAATAATTTTACTTCCTTTTATATCACTCAGGGGTATAGTAATGCACTATTGAGGTCAGTGTCTGGATTTGAATAGGCACCTCTCTTGGGAGGCTATAGCACATAACTCATGAGCATATAATTAAAAACTCATTTTCTACTGAGCTTTGAAATGTACTAACAGGGATCTCAGCTTTTCAATTCTTTACACGTTTTTGTAACTATGTTTTGCTTTGCATGATATTGGTAATATTAAAATTTGTTTCATTTCCTCATTTACTTGCTGATGGCAAGTAAGATATACAGTGTAAAAGGGAAATGGGTGTTTAAAAAAAGGAAACCCCAAAGGCAGATACCTGGCTAACCTTCTTACAATGTCAGTTACCTGCATGTTTATTAACTGCTAATGTTACCTAATAAAATCCTGCCCAGACTAAGAGTCTATAACATCGATGATGAAGCTAAGAACCCAGAGGAATTTTCGGGGTATATTTGTCCCAAGTGCAATGGCAGAACGAAAGCTCACTATCCTAAGAGACTCCAACTAAAGGAAAAGTTCTGCTTTGACCCGTTCTGAGGTTGGCTTTATTTCATGGCTTCTTCAGTTTTCCCAGTGGATGAAGAGAGCAGCTCTGTGAAGGAAAGGCCTCACCCTCAGAAGGTTGTAGCCTTTCATTCTGTCTCAACGGGACAGTCATCTCTGAGCACAGGAGCTCTCGATGAAGTTAATTCCAAGTATCTAAGTTATTTGGTTTTAGGCAAGACTGAGGAACAAAGTGTCTATGCTATCTGAAAACAAATGCCCTTGCTTTTCTGTTTCTTTCTGATGTCGGCTGGAAATCATGTTTAGACCATTCTCTTGAAGTTCTCCTTACCTGGAACGAGGAGCCTTATTCCAGAAAATGCCTGTTCAATTAAGAAGTCATAAAAACTCCAAGAATAAATTACAGCATATAAGCATATTACAATATAAATATATTCATAAAACAGAACTCCTCTCCAAGGAGTAACAAAATCTGTGGATACATAGTTTTGCCAAAAACTTATGCATAACAGTTAAAATTACCAAAGAGGCTATATAAACTTTTCAGTTTATAACATCTGCAGTCATATTTCTATACTGAGGAAAATAGCCAGATAGAAAGAAAGATGTGCCAAAAATGCAGACTAAGAGATGCATAGAGAAAGCAAATCTTTTGGAGACATAATAATTAGGAGGTAAAAGTCAAAACATAGGTAGGTGGATTAACCTTGGAACGGAGAAAATGCTGACCTTGACTTGCGAGTTGAAATCTAGAAAAAGATTCTAATCTAAAATTGAAATCTATAGTACAGTGCAGAGAACAGACATGATAAAGGATTAGATTTCTTAAAGTTACACAATTAAGTCTTAAGTTGTTGAAAAAATAAGACTGTCCACCGAGTGAGGTAGCCTAGGCCCAGAAAGGCAAATGGCACAGGTTCTCCCTCAACTGTGAGTCCTAGCTCCAAATCTCCAGATATGAGTATCCTACTTTGAGCAACTGAAGAAAACAGGAAAGTAACAAAGAGAACATGGGGGTAGGAAAGAAAGCTCTAGAGAGGAGGGTAGTAGGATATAGGTGCTGTGATGGGGATATGGTAAAAATAGGGGAGGAGGAGGAGAAAGAAAGGTCAATACTAGGAAAAATAGAGAGACGAGGGATAAAGAAGACTAAGGGTAGCTGAAAAAAAGCCATAGGAAAACATATTCTTTTATTTTTTACATAAAAATACATATGTACATAAGAATATGCACATATATGTAAGCATCTTAAATGAAGTTATGCCACTTGAGGTGATAACGCTCCCTTGCAAGAACACATGCCAGGCATGTGAGTCATTGGTCAGAGGTGTCCAAGCAACTCACAGGACAACGTAGGATACTGCTGTTGCCTTTAGTTGTCTCCCGGCTGCCACACATTTCAGACTCAGGAATCTATGGAACTAAGCTGGAACTGACTAGCTCCCATTGCATCCCAAGTTACCACACAAGCTGTCAAAGGAGAAAAATAATTGAAAGCGATACAAGCTATAATGTCTACAAATCCCAATTACCAACACAGCTATATATGTCCAATGCTGCCATAGTGGCACTCATACTGTGGGGATAAGCAACAGACAGCTAATTAGACTTACAGCTCACTTGATAAGAAAGAATCATTGCTTGGCATTGTAAGCCTAGCCGACTACTTATGGCTGGTGAGGTCATGGGTCCAAGAGAAGAACCTGCTATTGACACTTTCTCTAAACCACTATAATTTTCAATTATTATTCTGGATTTCTATCCCCATAGCCATACTTAAATGTAGCTTTCCCTCTTCCTTATTACTTGCAATAGATGGAAACTATATTTGTCAGGATTGTTTAGAAAAATAGAGCTGATAGAATGAAAGTATACATGTAAAAGGGATTTATTATAGTAGCTTACAGGCTGTGGTCCCGCTAGTCCAACAATGACTTGCCAGCCAATTAAAAGTCCAAGAATCCAGCAGTTGTTCAGTTGATGAGATTGGATTTATCAGCTGGTCTTCAGTATACTTCAGCACCCAAAAGAAATAGGCTTTAAAGCTAGTAAAAAAATGAAATCGAACATGCCAGTGAGAACGAGGGCAAGCAGAGAGAGAGAGAGAGAGAGAGAGAGAGAGAGCTTCCTTCTTCTGTCTCCTTCTGCCACCAGAAAGTAAGACCCAGACTAAAGATAGATGTTATCACCTCAAAGGTCGTGGATTTAGGATGAGTCTCCTCACTTCAAATGAGTCAATCAAGAAAAATCCCTCACAAGTGTACTGAAATGTTTGGATTTTAGTTAAGTCCAGATGGAGTCAGGTTGACAGTCAAGAGTAGCCATCACAGAGACTATCATAAAAATTCACAACTAGTCAAAATGCAAGGAACAGGTCACTAAGGGGTGCCCATCCCCAGCTGATACATCCACTAGCCAACCTACACATAACCCATCCATAAAGCTCAGGTGATATCACAGAAGAGAGGATGAAAAGAGCCAGAGAACCAGGGTTTCACAGGACAGTGGCTTGTATCTATGACAGGGAGGAGGCTGCATGCGTGAAATCTTAATGTCTGTCTAAACAAGACATTAACAAAGTAGACGGGGAACATCCTAAAAGGTGCCATTTCTGGAAGAATAGCTACAGACAATTATTGGCTGGTAGGAGAGGGAGAATTAGTCTTCTGGAGGTACGAGCCCCTGATAGGTTATCCAATCCCTACTGGTCAACCCTAAACACACACACTAAATTGATTCAACTAGTAGTTTTTATAGACACATATGTGTATATATACATGTAGCAATAATAGTTAAAGAAGACACTATGAAGCTGAAAGAGAGTAGAGAGCATGGAGAGAGTTAGAGGGAAAGGGAAGGGGTAAGGAATATTTAAATACAGTACTCAAGTGAAATTCTAAATTAATAATAAAATATATGTTAAAAATACTGTCTACCCCCCCCAGATTTGAATTATTCATATAATATGGAAGAACTACTATAACTCTGCCTAATTCTCATTTTAGGATACAGAACTAGAAAATGTGTGCTCATAGAGAAAGAGAGGATTGCAAAAGTGTGTTCATATATATATATCTTCTTTATAATTAAGAGGCCCTAAATGCATGTCTAATGACTGTGGAGTAGAGACATTCATTTCTGCAGATGCAAGACAGGGTTTCCTTCTCAATGTCCCATACTGAAAGGAAGTTATCTATTCGGTCTCTGGTACAAATGACAGAGACCATAAAGACTAAGACATATTAAACCGGATATGGTCTCCTGTGCTCATTTGCAGAGGCTAGCACAACCTTGACAGTGGCAAGATAGCAAAGTCCTCTGATCAAGTTTAAGGTTCTGGTGTTGTTTATTAAAAATAATTAGATAGGTCAGTGAACTCCTTAACAAGCAATGAAAGTAACTCCACACACATTTGCTGACTCTCCCAGGTATTCTAATAGTCAGCGCTAGCATGAATCAGTGAAAGGAATGTAGGTGTAAGCAAGATACTAGACTCAGAGGGTCTAGGTCAGATGTCACAAGTCCATCTTTGCCAGGAAGCTCTCAGTGGCCACTAGCATCCCAAACCAGCTAGACTGTTCCAACCCCATAGAACCCACATTTTGAGCACCTTCTACACGTTTCATTTCTTAGCCAAGTTTTCTCCCTAGGTAGTCTTCCCTTTAATAACTTCAGCAAGGACTTTGCTGTGAATAACACCAATAGGATTTCCTAGGAGTGCCTCAGCCCAATATCATAAACCAGGTTTCAAAATATATATATTTACTGTCTTAACCCTCTGGAAGCTACATATCCACATGGTAGTAACTTTTGCAGCTATTTGGGTTGAAGATTCTTTTTTTGGTCTGTGGAATCAGATGTTTTTTTTTTTTGTTTTGTTTTGTTTTTGTTTTTGTTTTTGTTTTTAAGTCCAAGAGGGACCTATGAGCCTCAGCACGGGATTCTTCAGTCTTAACATGTTTTCCACTATAATTTACAGCATTCAGCATCTCCACAGACCTTTGAAATTCTTTAGGACTCTAGAATTTCAATTACATATGGCATGTGTAATTTTCTACTTTCCAATGACTCTTTTAACAAAGCTAATTTTTCACCATAAGGAATATTTTTTGTTCAGTATATTTATATAAGATTTATACTTCTGATTTCAAAGTTCTTATTTTTCACAAGGAGGAATCAATAGGAAACAGTGATCAATATACGAGGAAATACAGATGGTGGTCAGTGCTACATAGATGTTAACAAAGTGTGTGGGAGACGAAGGACAACAGGGTGGGAAGAAGAGAAGGTGGTAAAGTTAGACGGTGCTGTCAGGAGAAAAGAAGCTCACGACTCTAACTACATCTGACGCAAAATCCCAAAGACCATTAAAGGACATAATTAAAAGTTTTCAAAAAAAGTTTCAACTTAGAAGAACATTCCCCATAAAGGAAAATCTACACTGTATGTGTGGATCCATAAATATGTGTATGTATATATCATCCATGTAAATTAACTTCTCTACTTCATGTCTTCCATTTATATGCATTTGATCCTCCATTAATTTAGACATAAAAATAGCTTTTTTCGGGTGGGTACTCTGTCCTAATGCAATATCCTGCATCTCATGCTTCACTATGTGACTCATTATTTAGGCATTTTTCTAATCTGAATTCTAATGTATCACGATCCAGTGTCGCTCTTCCTTCTTCCCCAAGTGGATTGGTTAGTTTTCTATTGCTGTGATGAAACATCACGACCAAGGCAACTTGTAAAGGGAAGAGATTATTTTGTTTGCAGTTCCAGAAGGAGAAGATAGTACAGTCAGTTGTGATGGAGATGTAGCAGGTATAGAGACTGGGACAGGAAGCTGAGGGCTGACATCTTGAACTACAGTGTTGAGGCAGAGTGAACACTGAAAGTGTCTCAAGGCTTTAAGATCTCAGAGCCAGCCTCCAGTGACACATGTCCTCCAACAAGGCCACGCTTCCTAAGCCTCCCCTAGCAGAGCTTCCAACTGAACAGCAAGCCTTCAAACGCCTGGAACTGTGGGGGTCATTTCATGTGAAGCACCACCCAAAGCAATGCTAAAAGCTGTTTGGCAGCCTAGGAAATGAGTATTCACATCTGATATCCTTTCTTAATCTAAACAACAAAGCTATGAGAGAAACGGTCAGTTGGTACCATAAATTTTGTCCACTTGTAGTTCCCCACGTGTGCCCCTTTATGTGCCTACGGTCATGTCAGCTTCCCTTAAAGAGTGTGGGTAAAGAAGTTTCAGAGATGGCCAGCCAAGCATCCCTGGCTACGTACTGAAGCACTCTATCCTTCAACTCTGCTATCATCTATGTCCCATTTTTAATTTGTCTTCTAGGAAAATTCCTGGAAGACGTTAGTGCATCAGTCTTGGCAGTAGCAAAGGTTGGACATAAAGAGACAAACACACTTCTTCCTACCAAGATGATAAGACTGAAACAGAGTTTCCCCAGACAGTGAAGCAACTATGTTTTATATTTTTTGGTTTCACTTTTCTTCTGTGAATCATAACATCATCTTTTCTTTTCTTTTTTCTTCTTACTTATTTCCTTTATTTATAGATAATTTTAAAAATGTATTTATTAATTTATTCATATTATATCTCAATGGTTATCCCATCCCTTGTATCCTCCCATTCCTCCCTCCCTCCCATTTTCCCCTACTCCCCTCCCTTATGACTGTGACTGAGGGGGACCTCCTCCCCCTGTATATGCTCATAGGGTATCAAGTCTCTTCTTGGTAGCCTGCTATCACAAACTATGGCACCAGCCAAGGACAATACGTGCAGTAAACTTCAAAACCCTACCCAGATCTAGCCAATGGACAGGACATTCTTCACAGTTGAGTGGAGAGTAGGGTCTGACTTTCACACGAACCCATATTTGACCACATTTCCTGGATGGGGAGGCCTGGTGGCACTCAGAGGAAGAATAACATCATCTTTTAAACCAAAACTTACTGCACATCCCAATGAGACAAACCACATTTACAGATCCTGATAAAAAGGAACAGGAACAAATCTGCAGCCTACGTAAAACAAAGCTAGGGTAACTAATGAGTTAAATTGCTTACTTCATCTCATTTTAATTAATTTAAGTTTTGGCCTAAAACTAATTCCTTCAGTTACCAGAAAATGTTAAGTATATTAGAATGGAATTTGGTATGTAACTCTATCTTTACTACTGCACAGGTATTCTAACTATTGATTGGATATCTCTGATGAAAATTTAAAACCAAAATTGAGATGGGTTATAAACATAATGCACAGAGGATTTTGAAAACATTATACTAAAAGACATTATAAAATGTGCCATAAATGATTATTTATATTACTTATAGATTGAAATGATGTTTGGGATTGATTAGGTTAAACAAAAACTATTACTAAATTTATTTTACTTCGAAAATGTAGCTATAAAAATTAATTACATATGTGGTTCACATATTTTTACTGGGCAGCAATTTTACAGATCAGTAGTTTTCAAAAATTAATAGGCGTCAGAATTACCTGGAACTTATTTTAAAGCTCTAAGGTGCTTGATCATCTTGATAGTGAAGAGTTAGCAAAGAAATGAGCTCTGAGAAAATCATAATTCAGGAGTGATCCTTATTTTGAAGGAAGAATAGCTATAAAAAGATGGAATCACATGTGGACAGGAAATTATCAGCTCTTCTGGGCAACTTCAAGGAGGCTTAGGTTGTCAGGTCAGTCCAACAAGAAGACAGAGAGTTAGATGCAACACAAGTTATCCATGATGCAAAGTCACACCAAGAATTGAAATTATATTCAAATTCCAAAGAGACCTCATAAAAGAGTTTCCGTTAGCAGGTTATTTGGGTATATTTCCACTTTTCAAAAGAATTGGCAGCTAGCATACAGAAAGCTGTTTAGAACTGATGAAGAGTGAAAATTGACACACAGGAAGACTACTGTCACAATAAACGAAAGGCTACATAAAGGATGCTAAAACAACCTCCCAAGGACAAGGCAGCTATTGAAGCTAATCACTGTGAGCACTGTTTTAATTTGGGAAAACTTCATTGCCTTTGGAATGTTCTATTGCTGAGAAAAGACACCATGACCACAGCGACTCTGGGACTTGCTTACAGTCAGAGATTTAGACCAATGTCATGGCGGGAAGCATGGTGACATGCAGCGAACATGTTATTGGAGAGGTAGCTGAGACGTCTACATCTGGGTCAGCAGGCAGCCGAAAGAAAGATACACTGGGCTTGGCTTAGGCATTTAAAACCCCAAAGCTCACCCCTAGTGACATACTTCCTCCCACAATAATATCACACCTACTCAAATATATGAGCCTACGGGGACCATTCCTGCTCAAACCACCGCACTCACAATGCAATGTTAACTAAAAAAGAAGATACATATTGTCATGCAGAAAGCTATATGCACAAAGCAAATGGATAAAATAGTATATCTAAATGGAAAAGGAGGGTTGGAATCAAAAGGCACAGGTGACAGCATCATGTTGTAAAGATATATTGTTTATGTTTTTGCTTGCTGTGACCACATACTTAGCAGAAACAAGAATAAAGAAGAAATACCATAGGAGAATGGATGCCGATTTTCTTTTCAATTTTTGAATTAATGTGACATTTTGTAATACAGATTGGGAAACTGGTTCTAATTAAATACAGGAGTTCTCTCTAAAGTCCTGGCAATAATTATATTTGTGATTATCACTACAGAGTAAAATGTGCTTTGTATTAAGACAAAATTAAAGTTTGGGCTGGCAAGATGGTTCAGTGGGTAAGACACATACCACCAAGTCTAACAGCACACGTTTGATCCAGAGAACCAACTCCTGAAAAGTTGTCCTTTGACCTCTACATGTGTTCTGTGACATGCTTGTACACACACACACACACACACACATACACACACACACACACACACACACACACACACACTCACACACAATCAATCAATTGACCACAAAAAAGTCATAGTTACTTGTATGGCATCTACATGAAATGCAAAGACAATGTACATATTTTCTATAAAGTAATTGAAAACATATTACAAGAGATCTATTACCTATGACATACAAAGATCTTTTTAATTAAGGATCCAAAATCATATAGAAAATAGACAATGACAATAAAAAGCCGCAGAATGTCAGCAGTAGCAGGCCTGTGAAAATGTTCAATTTCACCCATAACTATAGAAATACGTGAAATATAATTTCTCCCATTAAACTGGTAAAACTAAAAACCCAAAACCAAAAGCTGTCCACAATGGGATACTGTTCATACTTTTAAAAGAAGACGGCTTTTCATTGTAGAAACAAAATATAACAGCCCCTCCTAAAGAGAAATGTGACAATGCTTTAAAAACTATTGATGCATTTACCCTTCAACTCAATAACCAGGCTTTTCTTTGAATAGTTCAGAAAAATTGTGTGTGTACAGGGCTAGGGAAAGAATGGTAGAAAATAAATGGGGTGAGGTTCTGAAAACAAGAGAATCAGGTAGAAAGTGTTGTATCTTGTTATTACTCTTGAAATTGCTCAGGATGATATTATGTTTTAAAAAGTTTAAAAGACAAGCATATAAGAAGCAATTTTTGCAATCATCTTGAGTGTTTGCAAGTGTCAGGGTTGATAGCAAAAAAATGTTCAAAATAAAGTACCATAAAAGGCCAGGAATGGTAGCGCATGACTGTAATCCCAGCACTTGGGAGGCAAAGGCAGGTGGATCTTTGTGAGTTCGAGGCTAGCCTGGTCTACAATGTGAATCCAGGATAGCCAGGACTACACAAAGAATCCCTGTCTTAAAAAATAAATAAATAAAATATTCATATAATAAAACTGCTGTGTTGTCTTCTTTCTTTGTTTTACTTAAATTTTGGAGTATCTTCATAAATACAAAAATTATGAATTGTATGGTTGAAATAATTATATAAAATTGCTTACATACAGTGCTTAGCAAAAATAGCATTTTTCTATAAATATAAAGTCTTTAAATGACAATGTTTAAGACATATAATATCACTCAAAGTGAATTGCAGAAAGATTTCCTACGTACTTTTAAAACTAAATTTAAAATTCTGAAAATTCAAATTGATTTTAAAATATTTATTTATTTACTATGTATATAGTGCTCTGCCTGCATGTACACGTCCAGGCCAGCAGAGGGCATCTGATCACATTATAGATGATTGTGAGCCACCATGTGGTTGCTGGGAATTGAACTCAGGACCTCTGTAGGAGCAGTCCATTCACGTAACCTCTCAGCCATCTCTCTAGCCCCTTAAATCGATTTTTTAATTAAAGTAATTAATTTAGTTTATGTTTAAAAACTAAATTACTATTTCAAAGCATATTATTTGAGTATAAATTGTTATCACAGACAAATATAAACATATATTCTTTTCATAGTTCTTTGAGCAAAGCTTAGGTGGCCACATTGAATGGGGAAAGCCATAAACTCTCAAAGCCTACTTTTAATTCTGTGCTACTCATCAGTGTTTTTGAAATATAAAAATAAATATACTTAGAATATAACTTTCAAGGCTGACAATAGCAAAACACAGTGACACAGCAGCCCACTCAAACAGACATGCAGCCAGAAACAGAATCATGGGTTCAAAACTGTGTTTTCCTGACTTTAACACTGCAGTATTCACTGTAGTATAGCTCACAGTCGTCAACATGCCCACCGGTGGACAAATGGGCAAGGGAAATGTAGTATATACATTCAATGGAAATTCTAGAAATTCTGTCATTCACAGCAACGTGAGTGAGCCTGGAGAGTACTCTGCTAAGTGGAGCAAGTCAAACCCACTGAGACAACACTCTCCTTACTTACATGGGAGTTTAAAGCATCTGATCCCGTGGGAGTAGAGATCAGTTGTTACCAGCCACTGCAGAGGGCAGAGAGGAAGGAGGGGAACGGCCTAGACAGTTAGGTGCCAGGAGTTGGCTCTCTCAGGCTCTACTGCACAGTAGGGTGACATCTACAGCCAGCAACACTGTATAGTCAGAACCAGCTACAAAAGAATGTATTTTACCACAAAGACTTTATACATGCTTACAAGGATAGGGATGTTAAACAATTTGATCAAAATACTACACTATACCCCAAACGTGTGTGAATCAATTAAAATATTATTTTTTAAAAACACAGCTGTTCATCTCCTGAGTAGTTAGATGCAGGAGCCATAGTGCTTGGGCCAGACTGCTCTGAGCTGTGGCCCTCACTGTGGTGCTAACACAGCAGGATCCCCAGTAGGGAATGTGTTGGAAATGCAGATTCTCCTGTCTGCCTCCTCTGACCCCCTGATCTGGGACTGCTGCGATTCACTGACCTCTAGTCTAAGTGCCTGCAGATAATCTGGATGCACACCCTCAACACCACATTTTAAGCTATGGGACAATTATAGTAACACTGCAGGTGTTAGACCTGGAAGCAGGGGAGGAATGCTGTACTTTTTAGTGGGGCAATTATTTCTGGGGCAGAGGATGCTTCTAATAAAAACTGTAAAAGTCTAGAGTCAGCTAGAAACAGAAGCTAGCATCAGAACAGAGGGTTCAGTTGGCTAAGTGCTTGCTGAAGGGCTGGACAAGCTACACTTGGTCTCTCAGAGCCACATGATGGAAGAATAGAAGGTTGTCCTGGGGTCTCCCCATAGCACCCCTCCCATAAATAAGTTAAATGTGTTTTTTCCAGATTCAAATAGACATGAATGGTGTCACTAAAGTTCACTGTGTTGGGCTGACATTGAGGGTGGAATTGATGAGGCTTCCTTTGGAGAAGTGGACGACTGGATCTTCTTCAGGCATTAACTATAGTTAGAGGTGCTCTATACTCACACCCTATTGCCTTTGTCCCGTGGACATGGTGAAAATTCTTCAAAGAAGATGGACTAAATTCAGGTGCAGATATTTTAGCTTTTGAAGTGTGTGTTGCTTTTCTATTTTTAAGTATTTTAAGAACTTGGTTTCATACTTCACAACAATGTCTTCCAATCAATTTAATATTAAAGAAAATAAAAATGGTGACAACGTAATGAGTTGTTTGTAAATATATCCAGGTTTCTGTTAGCAGTCTTGCTGCCCTTACATATTCATTTTCTGTACAAACTTTAGAATCCAATTTACCTAAAAAGCTTCAAGTTAGTAATTATATTAAAATCTATTTATATTTATTTATATCTAATTATATTAAAATCTATTTTATTCTCAAAATTTCAGAATAAGTGGGGTACACGTTATTTTTACTGGCTTTTCTTAGTAAAGAGAAGTATTTCCTTTTATTTTCCTCTTTGATTCTCTTTCTGCATAGTATTGAGCATTTTCTGATTTTCATTTATAAAGAAAAAACTCCTGAGTTCTTTTTTAGAAAAGAGCTTCAGTGGTGATTGATTTTCCCCTTATATGAACACCTTATTGGCTAATATTTCTGTTTCCAGTTTTTTTTTCTTTCTCTTATCTAATTGCGTAGGACAGTAACTACAGAGCAATCATGACTGCCAGAAACCTCGTTTCATTTTTTTCCCTCCGAATTTGCTTGAAATGCTTCAAGTACTTGATGGATAAATGTGTGTGTGTGTATATGTGTGTGTGTATGTATGTATGTGTATATATATATATTTCAACTCCTCTCAGCAGAGTTTCCATGTAGTTTGACACTTTGGGCTGCTGTCACTGTTATTCTTTGTGCAATTGCTTTTTAAATCAGAAAACTCCCATCTTCATTTGTTTAGACAGGAAACTTAAGTCTTGGTCCATTGCTTCAGTGTGGAGTGGGGGAGTTTTGTGATCCAGATGGGACAATAGACCTCAGGGGTTGGCTAAACTGTAGTAAAAGCCAAACAACTCGCAAGTTCCTTCCTGAGCCAAGCACTCTGTCATCTTATAAAGAAAAACTTAGCAAAGTGAGGAGGAGTCTGTCACCTCCCCACCCCCATCCCACTTTGGTGCCACCCTCGCAGATGAAATGTGAGCCTGGGTGGCCAGGGACGCCAGTGAGACTGCTTTTTGCTTGCCAAGTCAGAGCACCTTTGGTCGGAACAAAGCCCCTGGTGCACAGCTCAGCCAGGCAAAGACCACCACCGGCGCCCAGCTCCGCAGTCACCCGGCTTCCCTCCCGTGGGCTCTGGCTGGGATCATGGCCAGGATGGCTTTGGATCCTGCTCTCCGGAGCACAGCCCTGTCCACCTGACCGCCCCGTATCCTCCTCCGCATCGCTGCTGGGATTCCTGGCTGTCCCCTCACTCCAACCTCCGCCAGGTCTACCCGTCTGTGCTACAGAGCAGCTTGGAGCCACCGGCTTGGATGGATGCTCTGAGGCTGCCCCGGAGTCCAGGGGTACTGCTTCCGAAGTTGGTTCTGCTCTTTGTCTACGCAGGTCAGTGGTAGCCGGAACAGGGATATAGTGTCCAGGGTCGTGGGGCCAACGCAGGAATGTAAATGGCTGGCGGTTCCCTTAGGAGGCAACACCAGACATCCACACGCTCGAACCCCTGTCTCTCCTTTAACATTACTGATAGGCTGTTTTGCTTTTTTGTTGTTGTTGTTGTTTGGGAAAAAAAAATCTCAGAAACTGCATTTAGGGCATTTTAATCTGGCTAGTGTGAAAATACATCCAGGATTTAAGTGAACTTTGGTTGGGCACTGGCAGAGACTCTTTAAAATACTTGAAATTTAAAGGTAAAATTATTCAGAATAAACGCGTTAGTGGCTTGAGCATTTTTATCTCAGGCTGCTTACGTTTCGAATAACCCTTTTAGAGTCACTTACTTTAGACATTATTTCCGTATTTTTTTTTTTTAGAAGCCACAAAATAGGCTGAGCAAGAATCCTATGCTCTGAGCTATATGGTTTGGACAAGTTAGGATTTCAACTAGTTAGGCCAACACAACTTTCTTTTGAAAATGCGGTTAAACATCTGTTTGTGAGAGGCCCCTCATTTTCTTCCTTATAATTATTCTTAGTGGCAAATGCTAATAATTAATGAAGCAGAGTGATTTTCTTGCTCTGTGATTGATAGGGAGCCTCATATGGCCTTTCCCTGCTTATTCAAGTATAAAGTTAATTACACGCACGCTCCTGCTTCACAGGCAGTGCAGGCTTTAAACCATTTTGCATTTCTAACTTTAAAAGACAATGAAGTCAGAAGCTGACCCAGGAGTCTGCAGAGCCCTTCCCTTCCCCACACTTGTCAAGATGCTGGCTCTGAGATGAAGATGTTCTTCAACCCTGTCAGTTACAGCAAAAAGAATTGAATAGCATCATTGAATCAGAAGGATTGAATTCCTCACCCTGCTCTGCCAGGAATGGGTCCTCGCTGGGAGACAAATCTAATCTATTAGGATGCAAACTAGGGCCTGGGGCTGAGCACAGTTGGTCAAGTCCTAGCCTACCATAAACAAACATAAAGGATCTGGTGGTTTAATCCCCTGCACTGCATTAACCAGCTGTGGTGGCCCACTTCTGTAAACCCAGCAGTGGGGAGATGGAGGCAGGATCAGAAGTTCCATTGTCAGCTACGTGGTTAGCTTGAGGGTCTCCTCCCCCCACTCTGGCATATCTGAGACCCTATCTCAAAAATAACCACATTTTAAAAAGCAAATTAGTAAGTATCTGAAAGTTATCATGTTAAACATAGTATAAAGGATATTAATAGAAGTAGAACTTTCTCACTTGAAGAAAGTCCCAATTCTAGTAATTGTATCATTCCTGCTGTTTAGATAGTATACATTTTTCACATTCAGAGGCACTAAGTACCAACTCTATTCCTCTTTATCGCATATCAACATGTTCCTTTTCGTTTCATGAAAGCAATAATGATTTCCCACCTCTTCAGCTTCTCCAAGTAACACAAACACAAGCAAAGACCAGAGAACAATGTAGCTTTAGTGACTGCCTTGACACAGAAACGTCACGGAGACACAATTTCCTTGTTCTGAGTTTTTTCCCTGTGGTAGGCTAAAAGGCTTCAACTTCGCACTCTGGCTTTCATCCTTTTCCCACTCTCAGGACTAAGTGCATAGCTCCTCCAGTGTTCAGGAAACCAACAGCAACGGGCAGCATTTAGTGGGGTTGGTTTCCATAGGTAGTTTTTAAACTTTTCTTACTCAAATTCCTATCTAATAAGCTGCAGAGTAGTTGCAAGCCAACACTAGTCTGGCTTGGGTAAGAAATGATGAATTGATGAGTTCCTTGGTGAAAATTCCTGAACCTCGTATTTCAGAGGCTTGTTGGTACTAGAGCAGAGATCATGCTCTGAGTTTTCAGTAAGTGATAAGGTGAGCTAACACAATCTAATGTGGGAAAGCATGCATCATAGGAACAGATACAATCTTGGACTAGAGGTATCAGAGAAGAAAGGCATGTTGTTTCAAGAGAGTAAGCAACCCCTTTGGCTAGTTGCTCTTTGGGTAATGCTTATTATGTTCAGCAAAATAACCTTACAGGCAGGCAAGGTTATTAGACTACAGAAGAGGTCGGTCCATGTGCACTTAGGAAATCTGAATGAGGAAAGCATGGGAGAACAAGACATTTAGAGACCAGGAAGGCCCTGGATGAAGAAAGCATTAGGATATAGTATTAAGACAGACTGCGTAGTAAGATGGGTAATACCAACAATGGATAGTTTAATTTGAGTAGACCAAGAGGTGTAACTGAACACATGAGTTGTGCTTAAATGCCTGAACACTCTAATAAGTGAATTGCTCGTTTCACAATACAGAAAACCCCTAAGCGGATACATTGATGATGGCCTAGACATATTGCAACACGTTCATGTTCTATTTGATTAAACAAATAGTAAATTTTTCTAAGCTTAATGCATTGTGTTTTTTTTTTAATGGAGTAACTTTTGGAAAGAGATCCAAATGAAGTGTTTATATTATTGTCCACCCCCCACTGCAGGCTACAAAGACAGGATTCCACCAAGGTTTTACCTTCCGGTGCCTGTCCCTTCTGCCCCTCCTTTTCCTTCCTCACAGCCTCGGTAGCTTGCCGAAAGCATTTCTGAGCAAGGGCTTCGAGCCAGATAGCACTAACCTGTATTACATTCTTGATGGTGGAATGGGCAAGTATGCTGGAGGAACCTTCTAGATCACACCTTTCATCAAAAAGCACTTGAAGACATTTTTAACTCATTTTTTTTCAGAAACATTAATTTGGATATTAGAAGTGATGTTGTTGATCTTCAGAGGGCAATTGGACTGTTCCATTATTTCACAAAGGAGAAACAGCTCTGTGGAGTCTGAACTATGATCTCTACCATACTATTCTCAAGATGTGAGAAACTAACTAACTAACTAACTAACTAACTAACCGTGATAGTAGTATAGGCTTTGGAGTCTGGTTGAAGCCTCAGGTAGGAAGGGCTATGATTGTGAATACACTCGTCAGGCTGCTAAATTCACACTTTTCTGTTGCTTAATTCCGGGAACTAAACAATAGTGATCGAAAATGCCATAAAAATAATGAACAGTGTGTGACATGACATGGATGTTTGCTGCAAGAATTATCCTGGTTCTTGGCTAGAAAATTTGGGGCTTGGTTTCCTGTAAAGTTGGCTCACAGTATTTTGATAACACCATGTCCTCGTGTCAGCAGTAACAGCAATGAGTGCAATGGGGCAGCTGAGTCATTGAATTCATGGGAAGCTTAATTGGATGGCACTGTTCCTGGCCAGCACCACAAGTAATGGGGGCTTCATGATCTCAGTAGCTCTTGTCCCATGAAAGTCTTCACTTACCAGGAAAGTGGGACAGAGGGGAGGACATCCTACTGGGACTCTAGATGAGAGAAGCATGGGAGAATAGGAAAAAAGAAGGATCCAGAGGGTCCTAGAAACCTACAAGAAGAACATTATGATGGGCAGATCTAGGCCCAGGGTCCATGCTCAAACTATGGCACCAGCCAAGGACAATACGTGCAGTAAACTTCGAACCCCTACCCAGATCTAGCCAATGGACAGGACATTCTCCACAGTTGAGTGGAGAGTAGGGACTGACTTTCACATGAACTCTGGTGCCCCATATTTGACCACGTCCCCTGGATGGGGAGGCCTGGTGGCACTCAGAGGAAGGATAGCAAGCTACCAAGAAGAGACTTGATACCCTATGAGCATATACAGGGGGAAGAAGTCCCCCTCAGTCACAGTCATAGGGGAGGGGAGTAAGGGGAAAATGAGAGGGAGGGAGGAATGGGAGGACACAAGGGATGGGATAACAATTGAGAAGTAATATGAATAAATTAATAAAATATATTTTAAAAAAGAACAAAACACATCCCTGCTAAGCTCTGGAGATGACTCACTTGACTAAATGCTTGAATCCACTGAGCAACAAGAAATGGAGCTCGAGAAAGTCACGAAGAACACTGTTGCTGGGGGGTGGTGGCATATACATTGACAGTAAAGTCCAGAGATCTGACATTAAAGGTCATCTTCAGTGCTCATGAAGCCAGTCCAGCCTGGGCTACAGCAAGGTATATCTACAAAATAAATCAACAAACAAAAATAGGATGTATATTTTTGAAAATACTATTGTCAATGTAGTAGCTTCTCTCTTGGAGCTATGTGATTGATTATGTTTCTCATGTGGATTTAAGTAGAATAACAAAAATAATTTCCCTCTCCAGCCAAGTGGAACCTCTGAAAGTTCTTTTTGTTTATCTGTGACATAGAAATCAAACAAAGGGGAAGAAAATATGACCTTTCTCACTTTTCCCACAAACCCCACATTAATTAACACAACCAAACAGGCTGCTTTGCTTGCATCATGTCATAGGAAGACCCAGTTTGAAAGCTCCCTAATTTCCTTTTTTAGAAAAAGCAATAAAAGAACATGCGCCCATAAATATAATGTCTTGTACTTTCAATACTTTAACTTTGGTAGGAAATAAACACTTCACATAATTTATAGCATACAATTCACATTCCTTTCAGGAGCTGAGTTGAAAATGGCTTATTTTGAAATTCTAGAATATAGAATATAAATTGTGCTTTTTAAATATATACCTGACTTATACTGCTTGTTAAAGTTTAATGATAACCCTATACTATAAAATAAATCATTTAGGTGGAGGAAAGAGTTGTTTAAGGACAATATAATTCTTTTTTTAATATTTATTTATTTATTATTATGCATACAGTGCTCTGCCTGCATGTACACCTGCAGGCCAGAAAAGGGCATCATCAAATCACATTACAGATGGTTGTGAGCCACCATGTGGTTGCTGGGAATTTGAACTCAGGACCTCTGGAAGAGCAGACAGTGCTCTTAACCTCTGAGCCATCTCTCCAACCCCCAATGTGATTCTTATTAAATATTTTTCAATGCATTTTCTTGTTGAAAAGCACATAGAGAAAAGCAGTGTGGTCATATTAGATCCATTATATTGTTTAAAATGGAAATTACCTGCTTCACATTCTGCTGCATTATACTTTGTTGATTCTTCAATATAATATTTAGTAAACTGTCAATTTACAAGTTATTTACATGAACATCTTCTGTAACCAGCTCATTACCTTCCAAGTCCAATAGATCAACAGTATGCAGACTCAATTATATAATTGTATATATAGGAACTGTAATTATGGGGGTAAAAATAATGACATAAAAAGAGAAGTATGAATAAATTATCATGCAAATGTACACATTAGTTTTCAATTATCACTGTTGGTATAACTCATGTCAATAACACTTTCCATTAATTGTAGTCAATAGAGAATAAACACTCTAAAGTCAGGAAACCTTCTTGTATAGAAGTTATTATATGAACAATGTTGGCAACTTTAATGACTGATGAGTTGATACATTCTGTACGCGATAATCGTGTTCACCCAAAGCCAACTACAACTGCAGTGTTCAGAGAGAAGACTTGGGAAGAATGGCTTTCTGTCCACCCACCTAGTCTAATTGGAGAGAAAGACCAGTGTAGACCTTTAGAAACATTTTTGGAATTTAGAGTGTGAAAGTGAACATGCTAAAAACTGGTTGGCTGATTTGGACGTGAACAGAATAATTTTTACTTAAACTGTGATGTCACAACTTCCACTGCAATTATTTTTACTTTGTAGAGAATTGCCTTGCTCAGTGTGGCAAAGACTGCAGATCTTACTGCTGCGATGGAAGTACACCCTACTGTTGCTCCTACTACGCCTACATCGGGAACATTCTCTCGTGAGTAGTGCTCAAACTTGACAGTGCTCATCTTCCTTTGATCCAGTTACTCTTTCAAGAAACACTAGGTTACTAGTGCAGACAAGAGAGTGATGATTGTGGAGGAGATGGTGGCTCAAGTCTGTAATTCCAGCACTGGGAGACAGAGTCAGAGAGATTACCAAGAATTTAAAGCCAGCCTAATTATTTCCAGTCCAGTCTAGGCTATTGCATGAGATTTCATTACACACACACACACACACATACACACACACACACACACACACACACAGAAGCAAAAGATTGGTTATGGATATAAAATCTTTACTCAAAATTTAAGTGCTCGCCAATATCTTCTATATAGTTTTACTAGACAGATGTGTACATTAATAAAGTTGCCTTTATTAAAGGGAGTTTTTAAAAAAAGTCCTTTCGTTGTTTCTTTTGTGTATTAAGTAGTAATATTATTGATAATTCTTTCATGAAATGCTTTTGTCTCCTTTGTTGAAGAATGTATAAAGTCACATTTGTTGTTTAATTATGGTCAGCTTATTTTACCAACCATACCCTAAATTTTCTAATACATCCATTAGCTAAGGAAAATGAGAGACTATAAACAAATAAAACAATTGTAATATGAAATCTGTTATTTACATAATGCATATAAGACAACTCAGAGAAATAATTTAAAACTCAAGAGAAGGTAGGTGTGAGTAATGTGTAATCCCACCCCACACGCAGAAATGCAGACTGTATTAAGTAGGTGCCGTATTGGAGTAAGAATATATCTTATTCCTGCTTCTCAGCAAAGGACAATGGAGGCGATACCTGTCTTTAGGTTGAAAGCTTAGAAAATTCTTTTGTAGTTCTACTAAGCCCATGTGAGTGTGGTCTTCCAGCTCCTCTGCCTATTGATTTGAGAAGTGAAAAGCAAGATTGGAAGGGTCTCACTTCCACTGGTCTCCTTGCTGCTCAGTTGTGAGCACTGGTCCAGCCTCTGTCCTCTTCTGCTTCCCTCCTCCATGTGCACAGGGATGGGTGCAAACTCTTCCATTCCCATGTGGTTCTGCTTTAACTTCTGCCTTCTGATGGCACAAGAGGAGACAGAAAGTGTTAGGATTGGTCCAATGGCCCAGCTGCTCCAGGAACATGTCCATTGAGATGCCTGGGAACAGAATCCTCAGATTCTCAAAAGGGAGACCTGCCATACAGAAACTCTCTGGGACCCATGTTAGACCTGATATTAGAGATATGTTTGACTATAGACCTCACTCCCCAAAAATATGGCTTGGGGTACTCTTGAGGATGAAAGAAAAGACAGGATAAATTTTTTAAATGAAAGAGTATTAATTTTAATTGGAAATTAAATATTCAGTGAAATATAAATTAAGTAAATTTTCTGAATTTTCCCCTATGGAAGATTCAATAGGAGAGCAATGAGTTGCCTATCAGCATATTTTTTACAGGAATGCAGTACCTTAAATATAAATCTATAATGACTTTTATGATTATAGATCACTTATCTAAACATAAGATGATTAAAATCTTCTGATTAGTAAAGTACATTTTTAATTGATTTCTGAATGCCATGTGTTATTGCTCCAGTAGATATGTGTGTGGAAGCAGTGATGGATATGAATGAGTGAGTTTGGGATTTTCTGATCCAACGCCCTTGGTGCCTTTATCTGTGCACTCATTACATTTCAGGGTGCATTGTGCCCAATTTCTTAACTCCCCACTCTCCCTCAGTGGGAAATAAATATTGTGGATGTAACTATTAACCATCATACCTTAAATTTTTTAATTTGAAGGTATACTTTTTGTGGCTTAGATTAAAAAATGAAATTTACACCTTTCTGAACAACACAGTTATCTGGGTTATTAGATCCATGTACTTGTTATGCACCCAGGCGAAAAGGAATTGTGTTTTAGAAGGGAAAAGTAAACACAGATGGCATTATATTTCAGGCAGTTAAAACTGAACTTTCTGTCAAAAATAGAAACTTCTGAGTAAATCTCTTGCTAAACAATTCTTAGGGGAAAAAAAAACATTAAAATGTTTTTCCCATTGGATGGAGGAGGATACATTTTCAGGATTTCCAGTGATTGTTTAACATTTGAAAAGAGTTCTCAACTCCACCCAAGCTTTTTTTCTGTTATGTTGTAGTGAGTGCAATAGGGGAGGGGAAAAAATCAATTCTAAGAATGCTCACAAGTGTTTTTTTCTGCACATGTTTCCCAGTTTTGCTGGTTTGGAATTCAGAAACTATACTTCCTTTTTCTCAAGCCCCTGGGTGCATTCATTAAACATTGGAAACATCTTAACAGCAAGTTAAGCTTTCACGTAATCATAAAAGTAGCAAAAACAAAAGCAACGGAGACAATAAAAGATTGTACTGAATAATTTTATAAATTGGTTTTATCTCATGGTTTGTTTTCAAAATAAAAATGTTGCCTTAGTTTTAGACGAACTACGTGTTCTCTTCAAGGCTGCCAAATACAAATAGCCTCAAACACTATGAATGTAACATTTATATAATTCTTGATTGTTTCCTGGTTCTTCTTGCTGTAGGGAGTTTATTGTATGTATGTGTAATGACATAAATGTATATGAAAAAAAGTAAAGCAAAGAAAACTTGAAAAACAAAACAAAATAAAAAGTGATGAAGAGCTCAAATTATAAAACAGGGCATTCTGTAATATCTGTAAGTTGGTTAAGTGAGATCTACAGGGGCTCCCTCTGTCAGCCTCAACAGTGATCATAGCTGAGGAGAGGTATGTTGCTTGTTTTAAGACGTGTGTGTGTGTGTGTGTGTGTGTGTGTGTGTGTGTGTGTGTGTGTGTGTGTGTTTACAATGAGATGTTTAGAGAAAGCTTCACAAATGGCATTTGATAAGAGTTTTGAAGGAAGGGTACATGTTTACACAAATGACCAGTGAAAGAGGGGAAATTCCTTGCAGACAGAGAGACTCCTGCACACGCAGCCAAAGATAGAAGCAAGGAAATGATCTTATGACAAGATCCATCTTGTTCAAAGCAGCAGGAGGGGAACATTAAACAGAGTCAGAGATGGAAAAACATGGGTCAGACAAAAGGTTGATTGGTATTAATAGACTCTCACTGGTCACGCCTCCCAGAATTAAAATGAAATAATTCCATATTTGAGTCCATGTAGTGTGGACATAGTCTTAGATAGCACTAATAACATAGAGAGCAAGGAACCCCCAAATGGAGATTTAGCGTATTCCGTAGATAATGAGGGCCACTCTGAGACAGGGCATCACTTGGAACACTTTAGGTAGACTACATGACCTGATAATTATTTCTATATTTAAGGACTTCTAATAATATGAACAACCACTTGAAGTTTAGAAGCCTCCCCACACTTAAAAAAAAAAGGAGAATTTGATTTAATTTGATAAATAAGAAATTTATGACCAGATTGATTTACAGTCGTTATTCAGCAACTCTTCTACAGAGAAGATGGTACCCTGACGGATATATATGTAAAGAGACACCTGCACTTAGGCTGTTGGTGGAAACTGACTGGCATTCCCTAGAAGTGGACCCCACATAAAGCTGTGATTTGTACTCTTTAGAACTGGTAGAATCCAAGGGGATACGGGGTGTTACAGAGTTACTATTTATTGTTATCCACTGGAACAAACGAAAACATGACCTTACAGAAAGTATGGACACTCTACCAAGTCAGAAGCCACTGCACAGTCTTAAATGTGAGCCAGACTGGCTGGGAGATCATGTGAGACAGACCATCAGTTGTAGAACTTAATTCCCTAACTCAAAAACAGACTTTTTCCGGTCTGCCACTGTAAAATGTAGATCAAGCCAAGCACATCATCTGACAGCAAAAAACATCCCCACAGGAAGAAATCAAGAGGAAGGACTAATAATGGAGATCCTGGTGGGATTCAGTTTTTTTTTTTCCTCAATGAAATGTGAAAGATGTAGTATCCACAGTTTTTGGGAAGACAGCTAATAAATATCACTACCATGATTTTAGAGCCATGCTATGTAGGGAAGCAAAACAAAGTTAGAAGATAAAGGTTTTACATTTTCAGATGACATATGTGACCCTATGGTCACAAAGTAGTTGAGGATGCTAGTTAAACTCAAAAGACATTTGCTTCAGTTAAGAACAGCATTTAAATGGAAATAAAATTATTTTTGTTTCAGAAATTAAAAAAAAAAGCTCTGAAAAGTGAGCACTGGGCACATCAATGTTTGTGGGAGTTCTAGATTGTTTCCTATTCCTGTGATAAACCCCACAACCAGAAACACCTACGGGGAGGAAAGGGTTGTGCTTACACAGTCCATCACAGAGAAAAGCAAAGACAGGAACCAAGAGTCAAGTACTGAAACAGTAACCATAAAGGCATGGCTTTGCTTCCCACAGCTGGCTTGGCTTGCTTTCTTTTACAACCCAGGAACACTAATCCAGAAGTGACACCATCCCTAGTAGGTGTGGCTTTTCCCCATGAACCGTTAGTCTACAAAATATTGGCCAGTCTATTGGAGGCAGTTCCACACTTAAAGTTTCTAGGTGACTCTACTTTTTGTTGCATTGATTATAAAAAATACTAACAAATATAACAAAAATAGTGAAGGTCTCATTTTTGTTTTACTAATAGCACCGTGATGAGCCACCGCAACAAAAAAGATGATACTAAAACAAAGGTGAACTTAATTGAAATTATAACAATAACTTCTGTTTTATCAAAGAAAAGAGTGGGTGTTTCTCTCAGAAGACATTATATATTAGGGATTATTTCATTAACAGCAAATATAAATGAGTTCATAAATGAAGCTCTTCAGACAAATTCATTTTCTACTCTAATTGCCTTTATAAATGAAGTCTACTTAACATAACTATAATTTGTTTTGAGAAAAAGTAAGTGAAGTTTCTAGGACATAGTCTCAACAGATTATTTGTACAAATGCACTCCAACTCTTCAGAGGTCTATACCAACTGCTGTGGGATGAAGCCATCAATAAAGCACAGATCTGCTCATGTGCTTTTTAGGAGCACGTGGGTAGCAGAGAGCTCTAACTGAACAGGTTGCTTAGCTTGCTCTGGTTGGTGGGGCTGACAACCTGGCAAAACCAAAAAAGAGCAAGCCTCACTCTGTCCTGAGCATCCTCAATGGCTTCTTGAAGAGGAGATATTCTAAAATCAAACTGAAGAGCTGGGCACATCACATAATTGCTGAAGAGCTTGCCTAACATTCACAAGGATCTATCTTGGACCTCCAGCACTGCCTAATCCGAGTGTGGTGGCACAAGCCTGTAATGCCAGCATTTGGAAGTTGGAGGCAGCGGGGGATAGGGATAGGAGTTCGAAAACCTTCCTTAACTATGAAGCATTCAGAACTATCCTAGCTGCAGGAGACTCTGTCATAAATAAGAAAATCTCAAAAGGAACTGATAAAATATATTCCACATTCCTAAAACATCTAGAAAACTACTGATAGAGGGGAAATTTTAGGTTACTAGATCATCTTAATAAGGTCAAATCACTGTGCATTTATTACCACATTTAGTGGCGTGCAGTTAGATGCCTTCTTTTAAAACCAGCAGTAGATAAGCCTGTCTGTCACTGTACTGAAAATCTCAACTAGCATGACCCACAGATAGTATAAAGAAGGTAAAATAATTGGAAAGGCAAAAACTAAACTCTTGTCATTTATAAATGATGTGATTTTAAAACAAATACCTTTTAAACGAATAAGAAAATTTCACCAAACAGGAAGCATATACCATCCATGTAACAAAATTAGTGGATTGCTATATGCAAGCAACACATATTAGGAAACCTAATGTGTATGCAAATAAACCACCTAAGGGCCATAAGAAGATGAGCGTCCTTGGCTTATATGCAGAATTTCCTGGCTTTCATCCCCATCATCCTCTCACCCCCCAAAATACTCAAAGTAAATAGTAAGTAGTTCCATATATGCCTGACATTTACGGAGCAATACGAATGCATAAAAAATCAATAGTATTATTTACTTTTGTGTTAGTGGGACCAAAACACCAGGCTGTGTGACCCATTATGCTTGGGCAAAATCTCGCAAGTAGAAGGGAGTGTGTGGCAAAGGACCTTCCTCACTGTTGCTGGCAGGAAGTAGAGCAGAGACAGGAAATGGTCATGGATAGTATATTCCCACGGACCTGCGTCTAGTGGCCTCCTTCCTCCAGCTCAACCTCACCTCCTCACATTTCCTAAACTTACCAAAACAGCACCACACCCTAGGGATCTAGCCTCTTACATATGTAACTATGAAACTATTTTTATCCAGATCATATCAAAATGAATGGAAAAGAGAGGCCGGCATCATTCTGTGCATGGGATGTGTCAATACTAAACCCTGCCAGTTCTTCCATCACTATCTGTCAATTCCAATCTATTTCAGTCAAAAACCCTTAGAGCAGCTTTTTTATTGCATTTGGAAAACTGTGCCTAGGGTTTATGTGTGATAAAGATCTTAGGAGACTGAAAATGGTTGTAATAAAAGCACAGAGAACAGACATTCCCCATAGACATGATAGATATGAATATTTACCATACCCCTATGATCCCAGTTACTCAGGGGCTTGAGGCTGAGTGAACATGAATCCAAGGCTAGCCAGGGCCACATAGTTAGAGCCTGTCTCCAAAGGGAAAAGAGTACCTGTGAGGTGTCTCTGTAGGTAAATGTGCTGGCTGAGCAAGGCTAGCAACCTGAGTTTGGTTCCTAGAATCTACAGTGAAAAAGAGAACAACCTCTTTAGATTTGTTCTTTGATCTCCACATGTGCTGCTCTATCACACACACACACACACACACACACACACACACACACACACATGGCTCTCATAACACACATCACATACATGCACACACATCACACACACACATACACACACACACAAACACACACATCATACAACATGCACAAGCACTGCCACCACCACCAATAATCATCATCACCACCACTACCATCATCACTGTCATCATTTTAAAAATAAAATATACTTAATAGAAAATAACTTGTGTGTTACTGAATTATGGATCAAATGACTATAGGGCTTAGAAATTTTCTAGTAGACCCACTCCTAATAAAGCCCATGGTCACAGCTGAAGCACCTGATGCTGCACAGGGCACCATGTCCCAGTGTTTCCTGTATTTTATGTGTTAGTCAGAGCCCATTGCTGTAGCAAAAACCTGGAAAATGCAATTCAGCAAAAGAAAAAGTTTGTTGTGATCTATCATTTCTGAGATTTCCATTCAAAATGGTTACTTTGAGCCTGAGGCATTACTGGGATGTGTACATAAGAAGGTCTCTTACCACATGGTACCCAGGAAGGAAAGAGGGAGACAGGAAGTGCTCAGGGTCACAGCACTGTCTTCAAGAGTACACTCCCAAGCTCCTCCTATTGACTCCTACCTCTAAAACGTCTCACAAGTCAAAACAGCATCAAGCTGAGGAACGAGCTTTTACCACATGGACTTTGGGGCCATTCCAGACCCAATTGTGTCTTCACATTCCACTATGCCTTCAAAGTGCCCGTCTCTCTGTGTGTGACATAGTCAGGCCTTGCTTTTTTTTTTTTTTTAAATGGGGAGGGGCTTTGTCTAAAATAATTTTAGCTAATTCTAGATTAATGTAAGTATATAGGTTTCACTTAAGATCAGTGCAGTTCTATAGGCTGTAGGCATTCAACTTTCTATGAAGGTCTCAAGATGAGGTGAATGAACATGATACATCACTGTCACTAGCAGGACCTTAACACTGTACCTGAGAAGATCCCTTTTCTTATCCTCAATAGCTGGACTAAATGCTCTTCTCTTTGCTATGATAAGACAGCCCTTTCTCCACCCTATTATTATTCATCAGTTCCTAAGGACACTGTTTGCCTTTCTATGCTCCAGACCTGCATGGCCAACCTGCCAGTTGGCCAAGCCACCACTGAAGCTCTTGGCTCTAGAGAATCAATAGCATATCATTTTAATGTGAGTCAATTCTCCCTCAAAGCATGAACACCTTGAGAGTGTGTGGGCATTAAATTATTAACATGCATCATCTGGATAAATATTTATTTAGAAAACTCAAATCACAATTTGAATATGTTATTGGCTTCTGAGACTATCTTTCTGTGGAATACAAATTAGGTACCATCAGAGCAAAGGGATGAGAGTCACTCATCACTTCCTAATCACACTGTTTATGATAAATTAGAATTAGATGAGAGGGACTGGAGCTGAAACGCTGATTTGATTATGATGATTTAACTTCTGTGTTTCCTGGCGGGTGTGCTCCCTCAATGAGGCAAAGTGATCCACCAGCCGCAGACTGTTATGGCAATGGGCTCCTATGCATCTTTATTCACTTCCATAATTGGGGGAGATAAAATGGTTTATTGAGGAGGAAGAAATTATGTAAAGAGAGTGGTTTCTTTTTCTTTACTCCATTGTATCTGAAGAATTCTGGCAGACAGCTGTAAACCAGAATACAACCTCTCCCAGCTGTCTCCCAACTGCAGAATGTTAGGAAGAACACACTTCATAACTAATGAAAATTTCTGCAGGCAAATAAAGATAACCTCATAAAGTCTAATAGGATTCCATCTGAAGTGCCTCGGGTAGAAGTATGCGCTATTTAACCCACAGAAGCTGTGTGACTCAAGACAAACGGAATTTGTGGTTTCTATACCATTGTAGTGGAAAGAGGCAGACGGAATTAGAGCTTACCTGTAAGGAGAAGAATGCCTTGGTGCACATCACATAAAAATACCGAAGACATCACAAATTACTTCGAACATATTTCTGTTCACATTCGCACTGGCAAGAGGTCAGCAGATCAGGATCTCTCTATGCTACATTTTGCAAAAACAATAACTACCCGGGGCTGCAGAGAGCCAAGTCTGAAATGGTGGAAATGCATTCTTCTCTCACAGACTTCAGAAACAACGCAAGATCAGGCCCCCAGCTATTACTGACAGAAAATTCCAGAGTTTCTACATTTTTATTTTTCTAAATTTACTTTTGATGATAATATATTAATTGCACAAGTTTACGGAGTCCAGTGATTGATATATACAGAAGACTAATAGTGATCAAATCCAACCTCCCTCTATCAATCTACCTTCCACTCCCAGCATATGCTATTGCTAGTCTATACTAAAGATACATTTCTTGTAGTTTCTACATATAAATGTGATATTTTTGTTTCTGGTTCACTTCGATTATATCCTCCTAGTTCCATTTATTTCTGTACAAATGACAGTATTCTGTTCTTTTATATATATATATAGCTTAATAGTGTTCTGTGACATGTAATCATTACTTTTTCATTCATCAGCCCACCCATCCATTCATTGATGGGTCTTTGGATGGGTACCTAGGCTGATTTCATATCTTCATTTCAGCTAATGATTAGAATTAATTAATTATCTAAATCCTCGACTCTAAGATTGTAACATCAAAAAATGTTCATTCACACACTGATTAGAGAGGTGTCACCCTTTGCTACATAACAGAAGACATCTTATACTTCATAATAATTGTAATGAAGGGAAAGTATAGAAGAAAGATCATGAGTGTTTGGATTCAGAAAAAGATGTGGAATTTTCTTAGTTTTCTTAACCTCATTGGATCTCTTTTGAAAATGGTTAAAAGAGAATAATGGGAGCAATTTGCTTCCGGGTCTTAAAGCAGCTGGATGACATATTCATACACGAAAGCACTCAGAAAGGGTTTATGCATTTTTTCATGTCATTAGTAAACATATCAGGTTTTGAAAATATTGAGACTAAAAGAAAAAAGGAAACAAGTGCGGAATACAGTGGCTTCTCCAAGATCATGTGGAAAGCTCGAGACTGTGCCATACAGGGTGCCATTCCTGGTCAGGTACTTTCCCTAGCCCTCTGGGATGCCAGCAGAAGAGCAATACTCACAACAGCTACCTGCTAATAGGGAGCATTTTAGCTTCAGGGAGCACCCTCAGCCTCAGGGCAGCAACCCACCTTCTCCATCAAATGTGATTATAGCCTCTGACTAAAAGGCAGGGCAGGCATATTCCTCTGTTCAGTGATTGCCAAAAAAGTGTGTCACCACCCCCAAAGTCATGCACCTCAGGTTTATGCATCTGCCATGTTATCACAGGCTACCCAGGGCATTAGAATATGGACCCAAAACCAAAAAAGGTCTAAATGAGGTTGCATAACTCTTATTCATGAAAAAGAAATAGTACCCATAATGACAAAAGCCAAGAGGTAATGATTTGCTACACAAACATTCATTATATAATTATAATTCATTCCCTTTTCAAAGTTTAATTCATGAGATTTCTGGCATCTGTTTTGAACATATCTGGCACTTCTCTATTGGGATATGAATAATTAATGTACACAGCAGTGTTCTGAGAGCTGTGTATTTCAGCAGCAGGATCACAGTGATCTACAGATATGAGTGTGCCTTCATATGCAGCAGTTTAGGATCGCCTTGATTGGGCTTTTCAAAAAACTGCACTAATTAGCAGTTCTCTCAATACAAGTCTGTGCTTTTAAAACTTACAGGACTATTAAGGACAACAGCTTGCCTTGAAGATATTAGACATAACCTATGATCATAGCAGACTCCAGACTGCAAGCATTTTCAGTGGAACCAGATAAAGCCAGTTTGTTTGCCAAACCAAAGCCACTGATTATTCCAACGACTTGGTCTATGAATTCTAAAACAATTTCTTTTCATTCATCTTTTGGCTTTATATGATTAACTTTTTATTCATATCATAAAACATGTGCCGTGTTCATGGTAGTTTTTGTCTCCTTACTTTTTTACTGGATACCTTGGTTCCAATTCTGAGCAAGATGGGGAAAGCACACCCCCATGCCACTTTCTGTAAGTGAATCCTGTCTCCTGACATGGACTTAGGAAAGTCCCAGGTACAGTGCATCATACCCCACATCCAGAGGGTTAAGAAAAGGTCATATCACAAGGGAGAAGGCAATCACAACATGGCAGGCATGTGGAGATAATCTGGCAGAGAATGCAGGGAACATTCTGTAAACAGGATACAAAAAGAACAAATACTAATTGAAATTGGTGAGGAGACTGACTTCTTCTTCTTCTTCTTTTTTTTTTTTTTTAAGTGCTCAAAATGCAGTGAACAGGATTAAATATTTAGAGCAAATGGCACAACCACCCTGGTTAAATAAATTCTTTAGACGTCCTCTGTGACAAAGTAGAGATGATGGAGTAAAAGAATATGTGCACCTGAAGACAGACCAATAGAAGGTATCCAGCCAGATAATTCCCCAACAAAATGAAATACTGAAAAGCAAATGGTCCAAACCTTGAGTGCCTGTGGGGTCATATCAGACATGACTGTGTCATCAGAGTCACAGAATACAGTGGGAAGAGGGTGACAGGAGGAAAAAACATCAGTTTAATGAAAGAATCTATATGTTCAAGAATCTCTGCCAAACCCAAATTAGAAAATCTCAAATAAACTCACACACAGGAAAATCCTAACAACAACAACAACAAAAACAGAACTAAGGAAAATATATTGAAAGGACACTACTACAGGGAATTCATGTTTTCTATACCCAGTAAAAATATCCCTTACCAAAGAAAACCATTTTGAGATTAAGAAAAACTAAGAAAAGCCATGACAGCATTGGGCCAGCAGATCTGACCTAAAAGGGTTGCTAATGGAAGTTAAGAAATAAAGCAGATGGTGCTGGAAAGAGAGGTGGAATATGGGAAAGCAAATGAGATTAAGAAATTCTGGCCTGGGGCTTGTAAGTACCAGTCTGCTTTTTTGCCTCCTCGTAGTCTTTAAAATAAAGTTGATGGTCACATGGAAAGGCAGGGCTGCTATAATGAGCCGACAATGGGCACTGTTGTGTTACAGGCACAGTAGCCAATGCAACTAGGAGCAAAGTGGGAGAGTTGAAATGGCAGTTTCCTGTGAAAATGAGACCAAATTCATCAAAGTGAAGATGGGCCTGCCTTCTAGCATCTCCTTGAGCATCCACTAAAAAAACAAAAACAAAAACAAAAAAACACCACCACCACCAACATCATCAACAACAAAAACAGTTTTATTTATCTGTAGCATAATGTATTAAAATTCACAATCCATAGATTAAAATGGAATCTAATGACGATGTTCAATTTTCATGTGAACTTGACTTAGGCTCACCTAGCAGTATACTTCTGAGTGAGTCTGTTCCCAGAGAGGTAATACTGAGAGGAGAGCGTGGTCCATGCTTAGGGCAGGGGTCCTGGACTGAACAAGAAGATGAAGAATGCTGCTCATCTGTCCTGCAGGTGCAGTATGATTGATTATTTCCCTCATTCCCACTTGCCTCCAGGCCTTCCCCATTATGATGGGCTGCACCCCCCTGCCACAAATAAAAATAAATACCTAAGCTGCCTGACTCAGTTAGTGAAGGGAAGGACCTAATACACAAACACATGATCATATAACCAAAAATGAAGGCATGAAAGGGAATAAAATGAAAGAAAAAATAGATGGACGAGACAGTGTGAATCGTAAAATTGTAGAGGTAAACTCAAAATTAGTAATAATTACATTAATAGTCTAACCATACCTAATAAATGATAACTAGTGGCTTCTTAAAATGTAAGATACTAATATGAAACACATCTGAAGTATAACAGTTTAGATTTATTAAAAATCAAGAGGATTAGAAATGATACACCATGGAAACAGTTACTGAAAGAAATGGGTGTGGCTATATTAACTTAGTACGGTGAACTTCAGAGCATATGAAATAACAAAGATAAGGTAGGAGCTTGCATAATGATACAGTGGCCAATTAATTAAGAATATGTGGCCATCCTAAGTGAACATGCAGCTAAGAATAAAGAACAACAGTTTGTAAAATTAGAAACTGGAAGAACTGGGGTGAACAAAAGACAAGCCTATACTTAGGGAGGATCCCCTCTCAAAATAAAGAATTACGAGAGAGGAAAACAAGCAAAGATTTGGATGACTTGACCTACATTGTGAACTAATGTGTAGGATTCTCTAGCCAACCGAAGCCTGCGTTATTTGCAAGTGCTTTCACTAAACGTGTGTTAGGATAGACCACATCCGTGGTCATGCACACACTTAGAATGCAAAAGAATGAAGTATGTAATCTTTCAATAACATGATTACACTGGAAATCAGGAAGCAGAAAGGTAAGAGAAAGCTTGATGAAGGAAACTCTTGAAAATCAGCCTACTTATAAAACACGTGGCTTAAGAAGAACTCACAAGGCCAATTAAAACAAAATGGAGGCTTTAAACCGAAATTAAGAAATAAGGAATGATATATAGTGTCTGAAAAGAATTATGTAGCATTAAAACTTATACTAAGAAAAGAGTTTTTTGAAATCAATAAGCTGCTTCCATCTTTAGAAGCCAGGAAAAGACAAAGAAAATAAATCCAATGCAAAAATCAATGAGCTTGAAAACAAAAGAATTGCGGGAAAAGTAATGAAGCCAAACGCGTATCCTTTGAAAATATCAATAGAATTGACAAGCTTCTAGGAACACTGAGAACAAGGGGAGAGACATAAATTACCAGTGTCAGAAAAGAGTAAAATATCTAAGTTATCTATCATAATGTGTCCCTTCTGCAGTTATGATAAATAACCATAAACTGAAGAAATGTCAAGCTGCAGAATGAATTTAAATCAAGGGACATATATATCAATTCTTCCTCATTCTTAACAATTTTCTGCTCACCTAGCCAATAAATAATCATTTAATCCCTTTCTCTGGATTTTTCAAGCAATCTATTCTCTCAATTCTTCCAACATTTCTCCTTTCCATTTTGACATTTGTGTCTGTGCCAGCTGGGGTATCTCTACTTAATTGTGAATGCCTAAAAGGAAACTACATGCTATATTCATTTTTTTTTACATCCTTTTCTTTCACAGTGTGACATCCAGTCCCTTGACAGTTCAGAGTGTGATAAAAGGCCACCTGCTGACCACACATTTACCAACTTAAAGAAACAAACAAATCTTCACTTGTAAGACCCAAAGAGAAAGAGCTATGGAGAGCAGCAAAGCCAGGTCCCCTCCTGGCTCTGTAGTATCTGCTAAAAGGGCAATTTCATTTACTTCCCTAACTCTCCATTTCATCTCGCCTGGGAGGACGTTGTAACATGAAATTGAAATAGCCTGTAAAGTCTAAACAACAGTAGCACCTGTAGACATGATAGAGTGTGTGCTTACTTGTTGGGCCCCGTCACCCATGACATGTTTTTATTAAAAAGTATAGAGCTATGAGCTAACAAGTGTGCTTCCCCAACTGTGTTCAACCAAGATCTGTGGAGATGAGCCATGAGATGTTAGCAGGAAACTATAGAATTTATGACCATTTTTATCTCCTCGCTGTATAATGTACATCTATCAGTGTTATAATGAACATGCATGATACTGTAATATATGCATTTCAGTTACACATGTACACATCCTGGAGTTGGGTATAAAAGTGTTTTCTGTGTGAGATGAAAGAATATGAAATTTTGAGGAAAAGGGTTCATCAAGGGACTCAGGGTAAGCCATACCAAAGATGTATCATAGGAGTGAAATTAGGTGAACTTGAATGAGAAAGATAAAAATCCTAACGTATCTAAAGTAGTGGTTTTCAACCAGTGAGATTTTTCCCCTACAGTGGATACCTGAAAATGCCTTTTAGTAATGTTTAAGAAAAGGAGTGTCCCTGACATCCAGTGGGATGAAGTCAGACATGCTGCTAAACATCCTCTAAGCCACTGGCCAGAATTCACAACAAAGAATGGCTTCATTCAAAATGTCAGTGGTGGCAAGACTGAGAAACCCTGATCTGTAACAGGACATGGCCAGGCTTCTAAGTAGCTCTGCAGTGTACATGCATTTAGAAAAAAATCCTTTAAGCTTTTTTGGAGATAGTATAACATATTTGCAAAGAATATCTAACAGCAATTGTTTACACTGGACTAAGACCTCATGCTCATGGGGCATTGAAATGCTCGATTATTATATGACTCATTATAACATAAGACCCATGCATCCCATGTTGGTGCAAATTTATTTATGAGGAGTATCTAAAAACAGTTGCTTATATTTCACCAAAATTTCTCTCTTAGGAGTTGCTGAAATGTGTGGCTCTCATGAGATGTATTGACAAATCATCCTTTGTTAGTGTAAGGGGACAAGTAGATGGAACTATTACATTTGTCTGGGAAGTGAATGGACCCGTTTTGTTAGCCCACAGCTCATAAGACTTAAAAGTTTTCCAAGAGAAGAAAGGCTGAGCTATCCACTGCCCACCAAGAACACCAAGCCTCACAGGGAGAATACTGTGGGAGAAATGCTTAATGAAGGAGTCATGATTCCCTTTCTAGTAAAAGAATAAAGGAGAAGTGCACAGTTTTGATGCTGGATTTGATGAGCAGCAAATGAAAACCCTTATGTTTTGAAATCATCTTCCAAGGGAAAAAGAACGATAGAGCTATGGTGAAGTTCCTGTGGGCCTACATGTGATTATCCCTCTCCCCTTCTCTCCCTCCCTCCCTCCCTCCATCCCTCCCTATCTGTCTGTTTCTCTCTCTCCCCCCCCCCCAAATCATTTTGTGTTGTTGGTGTTGTTATTTTTGTTTTTTTCAGACAGTGTTTCACTGTGTTGTCCTGGCTGTCTTGGAACTTTCTTTATATATCAGGATGGCCTCAAACTCAGAGATCTTCCTGCCTCTGCCTCTGTAGTGTGGGGATTAAAGGGTGTGTGCCGTCACACCCAACCCTGTCTATTACATTTTTCATTTCAATTGATGGTTATGCTGATGGATTATAAATAATAGTGAGCAACTTGTATCTCTGCTTTTCTACTTCAGCTTAAAGCCTAAACACTTCTTATCATTTCATATATGGGCGAGTACCTCAGTTAATAACTGCAGTCTTGGCAGGCTGGTACATTCACAGTTCACCAAAAGCCCACTACATTAATGGTTAAAATACTGACTTCATATGCTTTGTGGAAAGGGAGCCCATAGGTAACATGGAATACAGATAAGGACATGAAAAACAAAACACTAAGGATGTTAATAACTAAATTCATGAGGGAAATAAGTTAAAATGACATTAATAGGTTTATTGAGTGAATATAATGTTTCATGAAATGTCTCATTGTGACTTGGGAAGAAAGACATCAATATGAAAATTAAGACTTTTTAATCATTGGCAAGCTTTCCAAACTATGCTCATACATTTTTAAAAATTCAATGAAGTCTTTTTCTTGTAGCCTAAATATTTGAGAGCTCACACTGAACCGAGGAGGCTCCCCAAATTCATGCATTTCTGGATGGAGAAAAATAGTTCTCACAGGAAAAAAGCTTATCCTGGAATGATTTTTTTTTTCAAAGCCAGTAAAATTTTTTTCTGCTTTTCAGCTTATGCCATTAGGCAGACCAACCCCCAGGTGTCTCAATTAATCAGTGATCGGATTTAAAGAGCTAGAAAACCATGCAAGCTACTTTTTTTTCCTGCACAGCATCAATAACGCTTTAAACTGGTATCCACATGTAAGAAAAATAGAAAACCTTTATCAAATGTATCCATTTCTTAAAACATATGCTATTTAAGTACATGAGTCTTCATTACATTTATTCAGCAAAAACTAAGTCAGAGATTAACAGCATTTAAGTTAGTTTAAAGTACAAGTTTCGAAAAGCTAATATTAATGAAACTCTCCTGGGAGTGTCTTTTAAAAATACATTTTCTTGGGACTTAGTGTAGACATTCAGATCCAGTAGGGCAAATATAGATGCAGCAAATATGTTTCTACCACATCTCCTCACAGGACAATCCTGGAATAAATGGTCCTGGGAACATGTTAGTCTAAATAACGTATATCAAAAATCACTTCATTTTGAAGTCCTATTAATCTAGTTATTTACCAAATTATGATATGAAATTAAATAGTCGTTTCCTAAGCCATAACTTCTTTATAATTAAATAGACTGACCCTGAAGAATTATCTCAAATTACTATGGCAACTATATTGAAGAGTACTGAAAATGAAATACAAAGATTCATTTCTGTTTTGTTAAAGTGGCTGAATAGAGGAAGGATAGCAGTGTGTTCTCAGAAGCTCTGAAAAGGCCAAATTTTTTAAGCCCTGACTCTACTAAAGCGAGGGACATAAAACGGTGATGTCATTAGAACCCGCCTCATTGGTTCCTACAGGATTAAATGAGTCAAGAGTAGGAGCTGGTGCTCAGCCTTTATTAACTACCACGAGGTCATTCGCACATTATGCTTTAAGCTTATCGGCTAATACATGATGGGTGTTACGGTTTGAATCTAAAATGTCCCTCATGGGCTTATGCTTTGAACGACCAGTCTCCAGATTGTGGTACAAATTTAAAGGTTGTGGAGACTTCAGGAATTGAGCTTTGGGCAGCAGGAGTCGGTTACCAGAGGCGGGCAAGCCTTGAAGGATATACCCGTTTCTGTTTCTGGTTTGTTTCCTGCCTATAATGTAAGGAACAAGAGCTTAGTGATCTTGTATCCATAGACAGAAGCTCTCCCACCAACACCCCTTCTCTGCTTTGGTGGACTATAATCTTTCAGGGACTATAAAGCAAAACAAACGTTTCCATTTTTGCAGAGTCACAAAAGTTGGTCACGGTGATGAGAAAGTACCACATCTGCTGAGCATGTCAAGAATTGGTACTAGAATAACTCATTAGCAAGGGCTACTTCCATTCCTAGTATCATGATGCCCCAAAGCTGATATTTCTACTTGATTATTTATGTCATTTAAATCTCCTTCGAGGCTGCTTCAGGTCCTATGAGCTTCCTCCCAGCACCTACAAGTTACTTCCTGAGGTAAATATTACTGTTGCTGTGGTACTCAGGTCCTAAAGGGTAAGAGTCTCATGAGACATAGATCGATCTTTCCCTTCAGGGCTCCTGCACTCCTTAGGGCCTATCTTTGTCTGGTGTGTGTTTCTGTGAAAAAAATATTGAAGAACGTAGTTCTTTGGTATAGGAACAACTTCTTGTGAGTCTTAAGTCACCTCAATGAGATTAAAATTAATTTCTCTTAAAAAGCTAATCCCCATCTTTTGAAGACATATGACCACAACACTGCTATGGTGGCATTGTTATGTCCTTGCTGCTGTCACACAACACCATGTCCAAAAGCAATCTAAAGAAGGAGAGTTTATTTTGACATAGCGTTCCAGAGGAGGAGTCCATAATGCTGGGGGATTTGTGGTAGCTGACAGCAGAGCAAGGAGATGAGAGATCACATCTCCATTCATATGTAGAAAGCAAAGAGGGAGCTAGAAATGAGGTGAGGCTATCAGTTCTCAGAACCTACTCCCAGTGGCATACTTTCTATAACAAAGATCCATGTTCCAAAGGTTCCATAACCGTGCCAAATAGCACCACCAACATGAGGAAAGATGCTTAAATACACACTCTGGGGGTTATATCTCATTGAAACTACAAGAGGGAACCAAGCGTCTACCACATTGTGTGTGACACCTTTCTTGGAAAGCCATGCTCCCCAAAGACCAAAGTTGCAATACCACCAAAGTCCAATTTAGTAAACCAATGAGTTTTTTTAGAGTCAGTTACAGGAGTATTGGTGAGGAGGTACTTAGAGAATCATGGTACCCTCAAAAGTTGCTGCATCACTAAAACCCACTCCAGCATGAGTGACAAATTACAAAATGGAACCATGGGGCTTGTGGGAGGACATCCAGACAGCTAGGCAGGTACTGAGACTCTCTTCCAAGAGAAGCCTCTTTGAGTGTCCCCAGCAGTTCTAACTGCTTCTATAACCTTGAAGAAGATGAGAAATCTTATGCATTTGCTTACTTTCAGGGATTTTCTGAGACTTGTGCTGTTTATTTCTTGAATTTTAAAAAGCAACCTTTAGAAGAATTTCCAGAGTCTTGGTGAGCTTGCTTCTGGGATGGAATGTTTCAACTCTGAGGAATTGCTATACAGCATGCTTGAGCCTTTGTGGGTCAAGCCCAAATCCAACTCGGAACAGCTTTGTTCTTTGTTACTAAGACTGTACTTTCTATGATCTTTGCAGCACTTGATAAAGATGTTTTTTAATCATTGCTTCCAGAGCATTGGTTCATTAATCTTCAATTCCTCTTTCTTCAAATGTCTTGGAATGGTGACATGATTTAGGGTACCCTACTGGGGGAAGAGGATTTGTAGTTACATTTAGTCTGAGTTTAGAATGTATTCATGTGGGTGATAGTCACTTCCATGTGTAGCTAAGTTGTTGATGGACATTCCAGTTAAAAATAGCTCCCCCAAATGATTATATATATGCATATATATATGAATTTACTTTTTGCCGCTTATTTTGTTTTAATTTATATATTTATACATACATAAACACTATATTATATGTTAAAATATTAAATATAATACATTTATATATGTATAAAAATATATATTTTATAAATATATAATACTTTAATTAAATCAAAATCAGCAGCTAAAATATATATAACATTTATATAGAATACAGTATATATAAATACATATGGAATATTTTGTATATTTACATTTTTGTAATATATAAACATATATAATTTATATTTATTATATTATATATTAAATCAAAATCAGAAGCTAAAAGCAAATTCCAACCCATATTATAGTACAACAATCTTCTCATCTTGGATATAGATATTACAAAGTTGTACATGAAGATGAGGTCAGAATGATTACAGGCAAATATAATGAAATATGTAGGAATTTGTGCTGCCAGGTTCAGACTGTAGTAAAACAAATGTGTTATTCTTCTTTAAGAGAGTTTCCAATTCTTTGAAAGCGTCGGAATGGAAACAGATTCACTACGCGTTCCGATAAGCAAGTTTCAGTGGTTCTAAATATTTTGCCTCAAATTTTATTTTCTTTTAATTTCTGTTTTTTAAAGTTCATGATACTCTAAAATGTTGGGCCTTTGTGGTATAATGTGTTTGTGTGTGTGTGTGTGTGTGTGTGTGTGTGTGTGTGTGTGTGTGTGTGTGTGTGTATTCTAGCATTCTATTTAACAGATTGAAGCCCACAGAAATACTATTTTAATTTTTTTCAAAAATGCAAAGAATCATATTTTACAGGTTACTTTTCTCATTGCCAAAGCCAAACACCTCACAGAAACAACATAAAGGACTTTGGCTCATGGGTTTCTTTTTGACTCCTGGTACTTGGTACCATGCAGAGCCCCACAGTGGTAACACCTTGCCGCAGAGGAAGGACTGAGAAGAGAGCCATGCACAATATATTCCAAGAGACCTGACCCCGGTGAGCGGTTTCCTCCAGTTAGCTCCTATACATTGAAAGTTTTAGAACGGCCTCCCATCTGGGGACCAGACTTCAACACATGAGCATGTGGGAAAGAGAAGCATTTCTTATCCAAACAATTACAAACTACTGATTTCCTGAAACATTTACTTAACTCACATTCAAGTTCAAAAACTATGAAAACATGTTTTAAGAAATATCTGCTATCTAACCTGGATAGTAAGATCCATTTCCTAAGAAAATACATAATTTGTATGTCAATTTATATTGTGTTTTGCATTGCTTACATTGCTTACAAGTAAACAATATAAACTATGTTTAATTTTACTATATAGTAATATGTTATTTAATTATGAACACAACTTTGTATTTTTTATTAAATAAATATATGTAAAGCTATCATGTTAGTCAGGAGATAGGAGCAGGTACAACTCTGCGATCTTGCACATAAACTTTTGAGTTGTTTATTAGCATCTCCTGTAAAGAAAGGAGAGAATACTGGCACAGGAGCTGAGGATGGAGCTGGCTGTGATAGTCGTGGTGGTGGTGGTGGTGGTGTATGCCACTGATCTCAGCACTCGGAGGCAGAGGCAGGCGGACCTCTGTAAGTTCAAGGCCAGCCTGGTCTACAAACAGAGTTTCAGGACAACCAGGTCTATTACACAGAGAAATCCTGCCTCAAAAAAACAAAAACAAAAGCAAAACAAAACAAAAAAGAACAGAAGATGGAAGAATGCTTTGAATAATACCATTGTACATGCAAGAGGTAAATCCTCAGATTCTGGACAGAAAAATGAAGGCACTTGTTGAGCATTATGAGTTTCCTCAAGCTGAGCAGGAAGAGTCTCCTCAGGAGGGATTCTGAGGACAAAGACTGTGGAGCTCTGTCCCGCACATTTGAAAAAACAGAGTTTGGGAAATGTGGTTTCTCAAAACAGCAAAACCTTTTAATACTGGCAATAAAAATCAGGATTTTAATATTAGTAAATGCATTTGCCTAACTAAAATTTGAACACAGATTAGGATAGACTGTAAATGTTTTATCATTTAACAGGCTCTGTTTTGTATTGATCCAGAGGGGTCATAATTTGTGTCCCAAGTCAAGTCTAGCCACTGGTCCTCAATAGCTAACAAAGAGAGGCAAATTAATAGTGGAGAGCAGAAAAAGGAGATTTATTCAATGTGGCCATATTAGGAAGAGAGGCAAAGAGATCCAGCGAGCCCTCAGGTCAGTCTTCAGAGTTCTGCAGTAGGATCAAAGTCGAAATGGAAGAGAGGCCAGGATAGCTTCTAATCAGTCCCAGTCAGGATGTGGTCCCACTCGCCACTGGCCCATCTGATCTGGGTTTCAGTCTGATCCTGTAGTGGTCTGGCAAGTTGTTAGAATAGTCTGAAATCTCTTGCTTGAAGAGAGACAAATTACCTGCAGGGTGCTTTTCTCCCAGCATAAAGTTCTGGAGAAATTCCCATTTCTGTGGAGCCCATTGTTTTAACAATCTGATAGTCTGTTGAGAGACAAGTGTCTCATTAGAATACTTTTTACCAGATGGGTTATGAAATCAACTTGAACACTTTATATTCATAGCAAAATGCATCATTTTAATATTAGAAAATGTTTGTCTAATTAAAATTTAAACACGGGCCATAATACATAGCAGATAGATTTTGCCACTTAATGTGCTCTGAATCATTTAACATGCTCTCAGATGTTTTTGGCATTTAGTTCAATGAATATTTACATGTCATTTCATGTTCATATAATATTTTATCTTAATCAGTGTATATCAAACAGACACGTTTTATTATGAAATTGCTCTTTAAAATATTGGTATGTGCTATTTTATTATACAATGTTATATATCATGTAAATAATTTAAGGCAAATGACTTCCCTTCTAACACTATCCTTAATCAGTGTGTTCCAAGTATCACCAAAAAGGATTGGAAGGTATCCTCATCAAGGGTGGCCAGAGTGTATAAAAATCTAGTTTCCTAAATTGAAAAGAGATTTATAAACATAGCATCCCCATGATAGTCACCCAGGCAGTAAATCCCAAGTAAGCTTGGGGTTATAAATGTTTCCATTGCCCTTGGGATTTCAGTGGTTGATTTATGAGTCAGTATACAAAAATCTATACAGGCACAAATCTTACTCTACGATTTCTGTTTTAGCATGTAATTCATAAATCCTGCTCAGCAGGTTTTTGACTTTCTAGATGATCAGCACCTAGCATTGAGTCTCATGTGTTTTTATTTAAGAGGTTGGAAGGAAAAAAAAAAAAAAAACACCTGGTCATCCGCATGCAGTTCCAGTGGTAAATAAAGACACCAAATGAAGACAGGTATGGTGACTTAAGCTTGTCACACCAGCACTCAAAAAGGCGAGTCAGGAGGGTTGTCACAGGCTAGATTGCACTGGGTAAAGGGTTTCAGACTAGCTTCAGCTGCAGTGTGAGCTCTTGTCTCCTGAAAAGAAGACAAATCAGACCACCGCAACAAACAGACAGCAAAAAGGAACTTTCTCTGTTTTCTGATGGGTTAGTAAAAACGAGCTACCAACCCACTGACAATGCCAATGGTTGAAAATATTTTCAGTTTTCATTTTCTATTAAACTTCTTCCTGATTGGGTCTTCTAGTCAGTCATTGCTTGAGTCAGAAACCTGATTGTTTCCTAACATTCAATCTATCATCTTCATTTAATAGAAATTTAGTACCACCCTGATGTCCCTGAATAAGCACCCCACCTACCTTCTTAACTTGGGGCGTATGTTTGACCAACTCTCAGCCAATGGTTTGTGAATGCTGATCATGGGTAACATCAGTCCCTATTCTGTCCAGCCTGCAAAATCCAATGGTACAAATGGAAAAACCTGAGTCACTAACTCAGAGTGCCCTTTTTAAAGTCTGGAATGTTTATGTAATGCCTGGATGAGTAAATGAGAGAGGATACAAGAGAGAGGAAAGGGGAGATCATTTGGGTGCAAGTGTACATGTGCATAGTGTGCATGTGTGTTGAGAACGGAAGTCAACCTTGACTATCATTCTGTAGGTACTGGGTCTCTCAGTGGCCTAGATTTTGCCAATTAGACTACACTGGCTGGCCTGTATTCTCCAGATCCTTCTACGGCCACCTACCCAGCACTGGAATTATAGACCACTCCACAACGACCTCTTTTTTATTTGAGTCTTGAAGACCAAAATCAAATCCTCATCCTTCAAGGCAGGCACTCTACTGACTGAGCTGTCTCTCCGCCACACAACTTCTAAATTTTAAAGCAAACTTTTAATTTCTTTCATAAGAAAGAAACAATATTGATCTTTTAATAAATTAGCTGAGTACGTTCTTCTTTACTCCGATACTCATTGTATGAGTAACTCAGCCTTCCCCTTTTTGTTTTATGCTAAGTTGTCATTTTCTTGTGAAGTTCTTATTTTAAAATTTAAATGTAAATTTTAAACTACAACATAAAAACAAACATTTGCATTACTAATTGGGCATATTAATTTGTTTCTTAATATGTTAATACAGAGAACTGTCTTCAGTGCTTCCTAATGTTTGCCGTTAGATCATAAAATTGCATGATTTTTAATTATTGTGGCTCCAACCTTATTAAATTCACTTTGTACTTTGATGAAGGATTTTCGTATATTGGTTAAGATTTTCTATGCAATATGTATGTATCTTATACTATGCATATATAGTCTGTGTAATATATTTCACATAAAATAGGATTTTACTTCTATTTTCTAATGTATTTCTTTTCGGGTTTTTTTTTTTTTTTTTTTTTTTTTTTTTGTCTTCTAATAATTTGGACATGTTGAAGCTATTGTATTGAAGTTGTTATATAAGACTATTTATCTTGTTCTGGAACCCAGGGACAAAGCTCAGTGTGACCTTAACCTCTTTATTGGACAGAGGGAATTATCTTCTGCATCTAACTCCTGTACCTAATGCCCTGAGCCTCTTCTAAGGGATGGAGTGCCTCTTTGCATCGATTGAAAAGTGCTTTAAATGGTTGATGCTCAAAATTTACATCACTCTTGCATTACTAGGAAAACGTTCTTCCCCTCATCCTCTCTCTGCTCCCTTCCCCCTTTACCCCCTCCAACTCCACCTTTCCTCTTTCTTCCCCTCTCTGTCTCTGTCTCTATCTCACTGTCTCTGTCTCTCTGTTTCTCTGTCTCTCTGTCTCTCTCTGTGTCTCTGTCTCTTTGTCTCTCTCTGTCTCTCTGTCTGTGTCTCTCTCTCTCTCTCTCTCTCTCTCTCTCTCTCTCTCTCTCTCTCTCTCTCTCACACACACACACACACACACACACACACACACACACACACACGCATGCCTTATCCTACTTTTGTGGTAGGGAGTGACATTGTATCTTTCCAGCTTCCAAATGAGTCTTTGTATTCAGAGTGCAGATCCCTGAGTTTCTGTCTTCAAAGTACCAGGCATGTAGAGAGTAAGTAATTTGTGCTTTTAAAAGGTGCATGTCATTAATCCTAACACTTGGGAGGCAGAAGCAGAGGCAGGTGGATCTCTGTGAGTTCTAGCCCAGCCTTATTCTACAGTGAGAGTCTGGGACATCCAGGGCTCTGTGAACAGAGAAGCCTTTGTCTTGTCTTTGCAAAACAAAAACAAGCCCCCTCAGGAACAGTCATAGGCGAGGGGAATAAGGGGAAAATGGGAGGGAGGGAAGAATGGGAGGATATAAGGGATGGGATAATCATTGAGATGTAACAAGAATAAATTAATAAAAAATTTAAAAAAGCAAAACAAAACAAACAAAAAAAAACAGAACAAAAACACAAACAAACAAAAAGTTGTTCTGACACTCCATACATTTTGATTGAAGTATTTAATTTCCAGTCAGTCTAATTGGATTCACTGGTTCACTATATATTTTCTGTTTGCTTCATGTTTTCTGGTTGCCTTTCTCCTACCACTTTTGAAATTGTTGAAATTGATTTGGGAATTTCATTTCACCAATTGCCTTTCTATATTATTTATTTCCTTGATTATGTCAGTAATGATATATAAATTATAATATAGTACTATTAATTTTTCTCTATATTGAAAGTTAATGGTTTATGATTTATTGTAAAGCATAACAACTTTCTTATAAATCTTTTACACCTTCTCTGTAATACATACAATTTTTTTTACATAATGTGCTATCCATGTTATCATTTAAATTTAAGCAGGCATAAGTGTGTTAGAGAAATGAAGATATATATTTTGAGATTGTGAATGTAGCCTAGTAGATAAACACTCTCACAGAATGTGTAATGTTCAAGCCCCAGGAGAGAAAAAAAGCTGAATTTTTAACCGGTACAATTTTCCTCTTTCTTGAAAGATGTGTATTAGCTCTTCTTTTAGGAATGGTGTACTGTTAATGTCATTCATTTTTCCTTTTGAAAGTGCATCCGTGTCACACTTCCTTTCCAGTGCTTAGTGACCATTAAGGAAGAGGATGCAGATAGCATGTGGGAGCCAGGACAGACCAGGGCAAAGGGTGTCTGCTGTTTGTGTCAATGCACTCATGAACTCAAGCAGTTGTTGGCACAATACCAGAGCAAGATCAAGCCAGTAAAAGTCCCAGCATGAAGGTTGATCATATGCTCATATACATTTCTCAAAGAGTTAATTAAAACATGGCAATTTTCAAAAAGAAAGAAAATGCTTGTAGATTATCCTGAGCAACTTCAAGGTTGCTCCTGAGTTTGGTTTCCTACAGTGACATCTTGGAGTTACTTTCATATTTTGTCAAGAGTTCATAGTTGCGATTTGTGGCAGGATTTACCCACAGGAAGGATACAATCAGTATTTTTCTCATAAAAGAACTAGCCACACCCTAGCCATCACTTTTGAAGAACAACACATGCTAATGCCCTGAACAGAGATGATGCAAACACCCACAGGCAGATGTCTAAGAAAGTCCTTTCAGGAAACAGTTTTCTAAGACGCAAAATAGCTTCTTTTTAATGTGCCTGTTTCCTATTTAATTTTTGCCAAACCACAGAAGAAGAGATAAGCTGCTTTTCAGGAGAGGGATAAATTTCAGGTATGAGTAAAATAAATAAATAAAAGAAGAAGATAGAAGAGGAGGAGGACTAGGAGGAGGAGGGGAAGCTACTTATAAACATACCAGGCTTCGGCTATTTTGTAGACTGAATGCAAACAAATGTCTACCTATAATTCCCCCTGAATCTTCCAAAGCTATGATGATAAAATATTAAAAAAAAAAAAAAAAAAAAACAACAACAACAACAACAACAACAAAACACCTCACAAAGTAGAGTACAATGAGACAGAAAGCTAAAAGCCTATTTTCTCCGTATAAACCCCCAGAACTGTGCAGACTAGAGCCCATGGGTTCTTTGCAAGCAGGTGTGCCCCTCCTCTCAAAAAATTGGAACTAGAAATTAAAGTGGTGCTGAAAGATCAAGGAGAAACTGGGCTTCCCGGGTATGCTCTGCACCTCTGCTGCACCAGGGAGAAATCTGGAGCCAGTTCTTAGAGGCGTCTCATCATCACACAGTCTCTGAACGTGGACACAGCTAACGTACGGAGACGGAGTGCGATGTGAGGGTCACTAGGAAAAACCTTCGCAGTGAGCAGAGGTGAATTCTCTGCGCAGGTCAAGATAGGCTGGAGGTTGGTGCCTGTTTCTAGGAAAATCGATCCACCCTGAAGTAAACTCCAGCAGTGTGCACCCTGAAATGCAGCAGTGATTGATCCTAAATGAGAACAGTAATTCGTCCCCGTTTTCACCAGCCTCTCTGAAAGCACACATTTCCCTCATATCTAATGTAAGCAGCAGGCCGTCATTACATAATCACACCTGGGGACTCTGTGACAAGTAAGAATCACAGCTATTTTTTTCCCTCCTGTAGGACTCATCCTCTATTTTTCAAAATTACACCATTATTTATAAATTACAGCAATCTGAATATATAACGCTGACAGGGAGACCGTGAGCTTCACCTGAGTGCCTTAGCACCAAACGGCCTTTGAACAATAGACACAGTATTAGAGTGCCCCCTATCAAAACAGTGTTTCTACTGTGACAAACATACAGGGGGACTGATAAACTGGTGACCACACTCAGGCTTCGGAAAGTCCTTGGGATCTTTCTCCCCTTCTTCCTGTTACCCTGAGGAAAGAGCACTGACCGCTTACAGGCTAGACCAGTAATCTACCATGGAGCTTTTCTGCTGACTTTCATTTGTTTATTCATCTATTTACTAAATTGCTCATGTGGGCCTTGAACTTGCAATCCCCCTGCCTCAACCTTCCGAGTTGCTGGGATAAGAGCAATGCACAAGCAGGCCTGGATTGAGGCGTGTTTTTTAAATATAATTTGCCATATAAGAGACAGCCCCTTATTTGGCCATGTCCCCTTGATGGGGAGGCCCAGTGGCACTGGGAGGAAGGATAGCAGACTACCAAGAAGAGACTTGATACCCTAGCATCATATTCAAGGGGAGGAGGTCCCTCTAAGTCACAGTCATAGGGAAGGGGAATGGGGTGACAGCAAAGCGAGAGGGAGGGAGGAATGGGAGGATACAGGGGTTGAGATAGCAATTGAGATGTAATATGAATGATTTTATTTTTCAATTAAAAAAACAGAGAGAGAGAGCTGGCCTTTGAGGAAAGCCTTGCTGTGAAAGTTAGAAACAGAACTGATAAGAATCAAACAAAAGCAAAGAGAATACAGACAAAGCGGTAGATAAGTAAACTGCTAACAAAAATTTAACAGTTACTGTCCTACAAGAAAGGGAAAACTACATTGCATCCATAAAAGAAAACCAGGATGACACACACAAAAGAACAAAGAGCAGTAAGTAGCTGTTGGGATTGAAGTGTATAGCTTTGGTTAAAAATCCAGCGAATGACTGGAAAGTAATATTTAAGACAAAATTATTCTTGACGTAGAAAATGGAGCAAAGAAATGGAATGTCATTTTGTGAATTATGCTTATTTTATATCCATAAAACATTATGCACCCCAGTAAACACCTTCTGACCTCCACTTCTGTACAATACCCTTTCCCTCTATGTATAGTTAAAAACAGGTGGTCAGAAGTAAAGAGAGGTCCCTAAATGGCTTGGATACAGACAGCGCATCAGTAGCAGCAATTTGTTCTTTATGGAAACATCAATATCTGACAAAGGAAATGCTCATCTCTGTGGTAGTTGCTACTATTACTCACTGATTCGGTCCATTTAGGCTACAATAACAAATACCATCAACTGGATACGATACAGACAACAGAAACTTTTTTAGCGCAGCCTTGGAAGCTGGGTGATCCAAGATCAAGGCATGGGCAGATGCCATGTCTAAAGAGGGACTGATTTCATACACGTGGTGTCTTTTCACTATGCCTACGTGGTGGAAGGGGCTACAGAGCTTCCTGGACCTCTAAGTGCACTGAATCCATCCTTGATGATGGCTCAGCCTTTATAAACCTCCTCAAAGACTGACTCCTAATAACATCACATCAGGGACTAGTTATCAGCATGAATCAGGGGGCTTAATAAGCCCTGGATCTAACACTTGCTGTATAGGTCCAGCTTTCCGGTTAATAGCTCCACCTGACCGTACCCTGAACATTGCCTCGGTTTGCTTTTGGCCACTATATTACTTACTTTTTTCATTGCTGTGACCAAAGCCCTGATAAGAAAAAAGTTAAGGGTAAAAGAATTTAATTTTGCTCACAGATTATGCAGAGATACAGGGCATTAAGGCAGGGAAGGCATGAGGTGGCTAATCACATGCCTTCACTGACAGGAACCAGAGGGAGAACTAGAAGTAAGGCTGGACTAAGAAACCCCAACGTCCATCCTTAGTGACCCCCTGCCAGCAGCTATGCTTTTCCCTGGGACCCTCCTTCATCTGGGGACCAAGTGTGTAAACCCGGGAGCATCATTTCACATCCAAGCCACAGCAGCCAGCAAATGCACAGTGCTCCTCAAGAAATACTCGTTCACAGTCTGGACTAGCACAGCCTGTTCTCTGCCATGGGTGAGGATCCTCTTCCAGGCTGAATTGCCATGTGACAATGGAGGGACAACACCCTCCTTTTTTGCAGGCTCGGGTTGTACGTAAAGCTTGAACAATAGATAGACCTTACTTGTATCCACAGTGAAAGCTCAAGACTGCTTGTGTTACATAAGAACAATCACCTGTTCCCATGCACTTGTTTTCTTTTAGGTTCTGAGCTATGAACGTGCCCCACCTTCAAATTCCTATTAGAAACCAACACCCAATTGCATAGGAAAATATTAGGATATGAAGCTAATATTTTACAGACATTGAGATGAGATGAATTCATAAGGGTGGGGCTTTTACAATGGCATTGGTGAGTTGCAAATGAAAGAGTGAGAGACAGGAGCTGCCTTGCTGGGTCTCACCACGTTATGCTCCTATGCTATGTTATGATACAACAAGAAAGCCCTCAGCAGATGCTGGACAGAAGTGGCTAGACTTGTGAGATTCTAAACCTCAGAGCAAAATAAAATTCAATATAAATGCCATGCTCTCAAGGGTTCTTCTTCTTCTTCTTCTTCTTCTTCTTCTTCTTCTTCTTCTTCTTCTTCTTCTTCTTCTTCTTCTTCTTCTTTTCCTTCCTCCTCCTCTTCCTCCTCCTCCTTTTAATATAGCAACAGAAAATAGATCAAGACTTAAACCAAGGTGAGTTGCTTCAGCAGAAGACTAGCAGAGAGCAAACCCACAATCTCTTTCTGCCTGAGCCTTTACCTTATACATTTGTTAGTTGGAGTCTAGAAACTGTAAGTCAAACGTAGCATATTTCAGCACCGTTCACAGAATGAATGAGCCCTTTAGACTTTACCTGTTCTCTCTGATAAACTCCTACCTAGAACATCTTTCTTCTATCTCTTTCTATTTTCTTCATTATAATTTATTCATATTACACCTTGATTGTTATCCCTTTCTATTTCTCAGTTAACTTATATTCACTAGTTACTATTCTCTTTGGGGTATCTCTGTCCATACAATGCCTCTGGACTCTGCTCATTAAGGAAGCTTCCTTTATTTAAACCCCTACAATGTGGGCTGGAGACATGGCTCAGCAGTTAAGAGCATTGCCTGTTTTTTTCCAGAAGATCTAGGTTTGATTCCTAGCATCCACATGTTGGCTCATCACCATCTGTAAATTCAGTCAACACACATGGCCTTCATGGGCACTGTACACATGTTGTACACATACATACATACACATAAAATACTCATAATTTTAAAAGAAAAATTAATTACAAAGAAAATCTATAATGTAATTTCATTTACAAATCTGACTAGTCTTAATAATTACTCCTTTTGGAAAGTTTTAAAATTACCTTTATTTGTGAGCATACATGCCACAATACATGATAAAGTCAGAGAACAACTTGAGGGGGTCCACTCTCTGCCATGTGGGTCCCAGAGATTGAACTTCGGCCCTCAAAGATTGACAGCATTGGAAAGCCAAGTCACTCATGCTGTCATATCTTGGACTTGTCTGGAATGGTCATATTCAGGAATCAAAATCATCATGTGGGTTTCTGCACAGTAAGTCCTTAGTGAATGAATGAGCAAGCAAATGGAGCATTAAAAAAAACCTTAGAATAACTCTAAAAAAATACAGAAATGCTGTGGCTTAAGGAATGAAGAAATAAAGATTCTGGACCAGATGAAAGCAACTAAAGAATTGCCAGGCAGTGATGCTTGGGTAATGTCATAGAGCAGACACACTTTCTTCCAGCATCTCAGGTGGCTAGAGTTATAAAAATAGAGAGTGAAAAATCAAAGTGAAAAAAAAAGTTTCCATTTTCTTTCCACCTGAATGTTGAATTTTTAAAGCAAGCTTCAGGGCCTTGCTTATCACATCAGAGTGACTCCCACCATGCCTTTCAAACATGAAAACCTCTGAGCTTTGCAGGAAACAGTGTTCAAGGTGGACCAACGTGACTTACACCTTCTAAAAAAGAACTCTTCAGTTGCTGGCACTCCTGATGTGAAAATGGTATAATTTGCCATCTCCATCCTTTGATCCTGTGCACTCTGTCTTCACCCACGTCAGTCAGATGTCCATTTGTTAAAACCATATTAAGGCATCTTTCATGGAAGCAGGGCTCTAGTCCCATGATGTGTTACCAATCCTCTTTCTAAAGCTTCCCTGGAAGCTTATCAGTTAATGCCAAAGGATGCATAAATTTCCTGCTTCTGCATGGAGAGGGCATGCTGAATAGGTGTCTGCACTCCTATTCTGGACTCTTATTCTGGAGTCAGCTTTCTCCTGTTCTTAAGTCTGGTGAGGACATTGAAGAAGCCTTGGAGGATGGGATGCTGAGGGAGGCCACTGATGCAGGATGTTTATAGGCAAGGAAGAGAAGACAGAATGTAGACACTATGGGAAACAAAGGAAATGGCAGAGCCAAGATTGCTGTGATGAAAAATTCATAGAAATGTTTCCTAATGGTCAACAAAGTGTTTTGATGTTCTTGGTTGGTTGGTTGTTTTTGTTTTTGTTTTTGTTTTTAGCTTATTGTTGACCAATTAAATTACTTAAACAAATTAGAAATGAGTGTTGGCATGAAGCTAGAAATGGTAGAATGTGACATGTTAGGATGTGACATGTCATATGTACTTGCAATTTTATGCCCCTGGTACACTTTGGCTTTGATACTGAATTTAATGTTTTGAATCACCCTTCTGTGTATCTGAACTCTAAATTGCAAACAAAAGCTTCCAGATACTTGCCATGAAATATTGTGACCTTGGTTAGTATATAAAATGGTGGGTTTTTTTTTTTTTACTCTTGGTATGTTGACTTTGGTTTAGATTGGTTGCACTGGTTTTAAGAGAGGATCTCACTGTAGTCCAGGCTGGCCTTGCACTTGTTATGTAGTTAAGGCTGTGTTTGAGTTCCTGATTATCCTGCCTCCACCTCTCAGTGATTGAACTAGTGCTCAGGTGTGCATCATTACACCTATATGGATTTAAAATAGTGGTTTCTAGAATTAATGTTTTAGTTTTCTTATGATGTCAAGAACTGATCAGTGTGCGTGCATGGACACACACACACACACACACACACACACACATGCATGCGCACACACCACCGCCAACAGTAGTGGTAATGTCAACAAGCTGATCGTGAATGTCAATACTGTGTGCCAGCTTGACAGCTAAGGGAAATCAGAGTGAGCTGTGATGAAACTTACGGACGAGACTAGCATTTAAATCCTGATGCAGATTACATGGTCAGTCTTGCTAATGTAAGGGAGCATGATTTCACCCATTGAGGCCTCAGCCAGAACAAAGGGGCAGAGGGAGAGCAATTTTGCTGTATTTGGTCCGATCTTTTGTCCTTGGACTTTAGGGGTCACGATTCACCACTGTCACTAGAAGATGGGCTGGACAGCAGTAACTTGAAATTATCAATACAATACGGGAGCCATTGAAGACCAGATTTCTGTTATCACCCAAATCTAAGTGCCAACTCAAGCTCTAAATGTACCTTTAGCCTCTTAATTATTGTAGCAAACAGCCAAGTGCTTAATAAGATAAAACCTGATTGCAGTGAACTGTGGGGACCTTTGTCAAAAGCAGCATTGCCCACAGCTGGTAACTGTAATTTAAATTAAATTAGGATTGATGACATTGTCCTTGGCTATTACAAACCTTGCTTGTCTGTGACTTCAGGATCTGTTTCTACATGCCATATTGATTGAGCCAGCCTCCAGTTCTAGACAGTGGGGAACATCTTCTGACACCATGATAATGGCTGCTCCTACAAACTTCTACAGATTTAGTTCATCCTAGCCAAAGCCGAGAAGATTCTCTAGCGTTTAAGACCTACTGAATACCCATGTAGGGCAGTATTCTTCAGGAGCTGAGTACTTTGTGAATGTAATGCCTGGCATCTAATGAGTATCTCCAGTATATGTTAAAGGATCTAGATTCCAAATAGTTACTTTCTCTAGTTTCCAAGTAGCTCAATTATTTCTTAAAGTACTGCACATCTCCCTTAGAATAGGCAAAATGAACATACTTAGTGTGCTGGAAACAAAATGGACGCTGGACTACACATACTAAAAACCAAAATGCTTCATTAGGCATTTCCTGTGTTACCGTAGGCAAACTACTAAACTCTTTTGAACCTGACTTTCCCTGTACATTTGACAGCAGTGACGACTTGCAACTACACAGTTGTTCCATGACGTAAGGAGCATGTATAAAGTATGCAGGTGCTGTGGAGAAGCACTTGGAACAACTGCCGAGAAGGACTCAGTATTTATTTCCGTCATACCTAAGGCCCTTTCCTTGCTGCCTATAATGGGCTATGTTTGTGGAGAGTAAACAGTAAACAGCAGAATCCTACAGGCTTAGCTCAGCCGCCCACTCTGGGGAAACCTTTGCTTAGGCTTTAAAGAGATGCTCCTCCTCTTTCATTCCTCTTCACTGATTCCCACCTGCAGTCTCCAGCCAGGGTCCTTAGGAGAGTAAGGAAATTGACTTCTGATCCGGAAATGATCCTACTCTTAGCTTAAAAGATAGTACCACCCCGACAGACTGAACTGAATCTTAAATCTTTTTTTTTTTTTTTTTTTTTTTTTATGTTTCAGACTTTTAAAAAAATTTTTATTAATTTATTCTTGTTGCATCTCAATGGTTATCCCATCCCTTGTATCCTCCCATTCTTCCCTCCCTCCCATTTTCCCCTTATTCCCCTCCCCTATGACTGGTAAACTTTAAACCCCTACCCAGATCTAGCCAATGGACAGAACATTCTCCACAGTTGAGTGGAGAGTGGGGTATGACTTTCACACTTACTCTAGTGCCTCATATTTGACCATGTCCCCTGGAGGGGGAGACCTGGTGGCACTCAGAGGAAGGATAGCAGGTTACCAAGAAGAGACTTGATACCCTATGAGCACATACAGAGGGAGGTAATCCTCCTCAGAAACAGTCATAGAGGAGGAGAATAATGGGAAAATGGGGGGGGGGGAGAGGGAAGAATGGGAGGATACAGGGATGGGATAAACATTGAGATGTAACAAGAATAAATTAATTTAAAAAAAAAAAGGAAATGCCCCTCTGAATCTTAAATCTTATACACTTATTTCTTCCAATACATTAATATATTTCCAAAAATATTAATAAAAACATTTAAAAGAAAAGTTTGGAACTAAAGCAAAACTTCATTTATTAACAAATGATAATATGTTAGTGCAATAAAATCAACATTTATTTCAACTCTGTTTCTGTAATTCATCACCTTGCTCCTTCACTGATTGGCACCTGCTACGCTTTCTAGCAGAGTGTGTCTCTGGATTTTTCAGTCATTGGAAATTTTGCTAAACCCTTTCCTTTGTTTACAGAACTGCTTCAGTCACAGAATTAGACTTTGCTTCCTGAAGCTTCTGTGCTACTTTTATGAGTTCACATCTTTGTCTAAGCATTAAACAACAAAAGGAATGATGCCATGTTCACCTTCAATAGCCCTGGCTTTGTGGGATTTTCTAGAGACACAATGAGTGAAAGGACCAAGTGATGGCTGAGCTGTTTGTTGTGTCATTTGAACAAAGTATTCTCCTGATACCTGGAAATGATTCTGATGCTTTGAACTTGAATTTAGCAGCAGACTCTATTGAAATAGCCTGTTCCAGAGCAGCTCCACTGCCTTATTTATTATAGAAGTCATCTAGCCATATTCATGCAAAATAAAGGGATGCACAACTACAACAATGAAATGAAGCATGCCCACGCAAACACAGGCCGCCTTTACTTGATGATGAAAACAAATCTATTCAACTCTTAGTAATTGCCTATATAATAAAAGATGTCCAAATCCAGGAAGAATGTGAAAAGCTTCTGTTAGGCTTTTTCTTTCTGGTCAACTTTCTAACTTTTGAGGTTTATGTAACAGCCACTGAGTGAAAATTAAAGTGAAAGGACTTTATTTGTTAGATGTGTAGCTGGGATTATGTTACATAATTACAGTTTATCAAGTATATCCAACATCATGCTGGGAGGGAGCATGAGAGAACTTCAGAAGTTAAGCTGGCTGGTTATAAATATTTGACCATGTCCCCTTGATGGGGAGGCCTGGTGGCACTCAGAGTAAGGATAACAGGCTAGCAACAAAAGACTTGATACCCTATGATCATATAGAGGGGAAGGAGGTCCCCCTCAGTCACAGACATAGGGGAGGGGAATAGGGTGAAAACAAAACGAGAGGGAGGAAGGAACGGGAAGAAACAAGGGATGGGTTAACAATTGAGATGTAATATGAATGAATTAATTTTTAAAAAGTAAAAAAAAGAGAGAAAAATAATGGCAAATTTATTTTCAAAGTAATAAATAAGTAAATAAATCCCAACCCCTCATTTATTGACAAGATTTTTACTTTCATGGTATTTTGGTCTGTGGGGAATTAAAAAAGAAAGGGGAGCACCTCTCACTGCTTTTGAACTCCTATCTTCTATCTGGTTTTAGCTAGTCCCAAATGTCTAAATTGCTCTTTTTATTTCCTCTGAAGCACAGTTACAAGAGGGTAGGCACCAGCTGACTTCTGAGTGGTCACATGATGAATTAGAGCAGATTTTGGGAGGTGAAGTGTTCTTGCAAAGACACTTCACTTTCAGAGTCTGCTCACTTTATCTTCTGTTGCATTTTCAGTGACTGGCACACAATCTTGGCCCCTCTTATGCAGAAAGAGTGTATGTTCTCGGGCTGAAAGCATTAACAAAGCCACAGTGTCCCCTGAATTTGAAGACGCCTGTAGCTTCCTTATTTCCTTTGATACCTAGGACCCTGAAGCAAGGATGGGAATTATTCTACAACTGTAAAGATGAAAAAAAATGTAAATCAAGAATTAAAGGGGTGAAGGAGGCTTATGAAGTGTTCAAAGGCACTTAACTAATAAACGGCTCCAGACTGAAACTTAGGGTTTGGGGGGATTCTGCACCAAGGTCCCAAGGGAGAACCATGTGCTCTTGGAGGCCTTTAGCTGGTGTTGGAAACCTTCCCTTCATTTTAAGCATAGTTGTATCATATCTCTTCAGGCAATTTAAATAGCTGTTATGTGCTCAAAAGACATTTAAAATATATGCTTTTTAAAAATATGTGATAGTAAACTAGAAATTATTTATAAAAAGAAGAAAATTGGGAGGAGATGAATTCTTTAATCAGTGGGGCTACATACATAGACAATCAGTGAAATGACGTAAAGGTAAGCCATGATTATAGTGGCTCAGAGAGGTCACAAAGCCAATCACACCTTTCATTAACGAAAGAATCTTTCAGGAAGCAGAAAGGCTTCCATTTAGTATGCTGCTATAAATTCCTTAAATAGCTCATAGACAAATAATAGGAATGTCATTTTAATTACGAAATTGCACTGCCCAATAACAACAAATATCCTTGTACACAGACACAGACACACAGACACACACACACAAATGTATAGGATTCCATTTTATCATAATTACAATAAAAATAAACCAATTAACACACATTAGAATCCAGAATTATCTAAGATAGATTCTATCTAACTACTGAATTCTTTTATGATAAAAGAAAAAAATTATATAAAAAATGTTGACGGTAAGAGAGTGAAAGAGATACCATGCAAACATTAACCAAAAGAAAGCTTGGCAAAACACCTGTGTGAAAGCAACAACAATAAAACCACTATGAGGCAAAATTGAGGGAAGGTGCACTATGTTATAATATAACTCTTAGCTGCAGGAGAAAGGCACAAACCAAGACTACAGCTATCTTTGCAAAGATGCAATCCTAACCCCGTGCAACCAGAACCCCTGCTTAGACTGAAATGAAGCAAGAGTTGACAGAATTTTAAGGAGGAACAAGTAAAGGCCCCAAACAACCTTGATGCATGTTAGGAGTTGTCTCAGACACCAAAAGACAAATACCTAGGTAAATATTAGCCATTTAAAGAAACAGGGCACAAGTAAGAATTTTACTCAAAAATGCTGCCAAAAAAAGGGGGGGGAGGAAATTTACATTTCTTTCAAGAACACATGGAACATTTATAAAGTAGAACAACACAGAAATTTAAATAGGAGGTAGAAAGTGGTATCATACAACCCAACCAAACTAAAATTAAATTAAATCCTAAACTCACCAGGACAGTTAAAATACTACCACAAGATGTTATAAAAACATCTTTTGAAAGCTAGCATCTTCAACAAATGGTGCTGGTCTAACTGGATGTTTATGTGTAAAAAAATGCAACTGGACCCATATTTGTCACCTTGCACAAAACTCAAAGCCAAGTGGATTAAAGACCTCAACATAAAACCAGAGACACTAAGTCACTTAGAAGAAAAAGTGGGGAAGAGCCTGGAACATATTGGCACAGGAGACACCTTCCTGAACAGACCACCAACAGCCCAGGCCTTAATGTCAACAATTAATAAATGGGACCTCATGAGGCTGAGAAGCTTCTGTAAAGCAGGAGACACTGTCAAGAGAACAAAGCGACAGCCTACAGACTGGGAAAAGATCTTCACCAACCCTACATCTGACAAAGGTCTAATATCCAAAATATATAAAGAACTCAAGAAATTAAACACCACCAAACCAAATAACCCAATTGAGAAATGGGGCTTGGAACTAAACAGAGAATCCTCAACAGAAGAATATCAGATGGCTGAGAAACACTTAAAGAAATGCTCAACCTCCTTAGTCATCAGGGAAATGCAAATCAAAACAACTCTGAGATTCCATCTTACACCCATCAGAATGGCTCAGATAAAAAATTCAAGTGACACCACATGCTGGCGAGGATGTGGGGAGAGAGGAACACTCCTTCATTGCTGGTGGGAATGAAAACTAGTACAGCCACTTTGGAAATCTATCTGGTGCCATCTCAGAAAACTGGGAATAGGGCTTCCTCAAGACCCAGCTATTCCACTCCTTGGAATATACCCAGATGATGCTCCAGCACACAACAAGAAAATTTGCTCAACCATGTTCATAGCAGCCTTATTCATAATAGCCAGAACATGGAAACAGCCTAAGTGTCTCTCAGTAGAAGAGTGGATAAAGAAACTGTGGTACATATACACTATGGAATACTACTCAGCTATTAAAAACAAGGAATTCCCGAAATTTGTGGATAAATGGATTGAGCTAGAAATGATCATAATGAGTGAGTTAACCCAGAAGCAGAAAGAATCAAATGGTATATACTCACTTATATCTGCATACTAGCCCAAGGGGCATGTCCCATGAAAGCCTTCACTTACCAGGAAACTGGGACAGAGGGGAGGACATCCTACTGGGACTCTAGATGAAAGAAGCATGGGAGAATAGCAAAGTAGAAGGACCCAGAGGGTCCTAGAAACCTACAAGTAGAACATTATGATAGGCAGATTTGGGCCCAGGGGTCCCGCTCAAACTAAGGCACCAGCCAAGGACAATACATCCAGTAAACTTTAAACCCCTACCCAGATCTAGCCAATGGGCAGAACATTCTCCACAGTTGAGTGGAGAGTGGGGTATGACTTTCACACTTACTCTGGTGCCTCATATTTGACCATGTCCCCTGGAGGGGGAGACCTGGTGGCACTCAGAGGAAGAACAGCAGGTTACCAAGAAGAGACTTGATACCCTATGACCATATACAGAGGGAGGAAATCCCCCTCAGGAACAGTCATAGGGGAGGGGAATAAGGGGAAAATGGGAGGGAGGGAAAAATGGGAGGATACAAGGGATGGGATAACCATTGACATGTAACAAGAATAAATAAATTACATATATATATATATATATATATATATATATATATATATATATATATATATATATATATAGAGAGAGAGAGAGAGAGAGAGAGAGAGAGAGAGAGAGAGAGAGAGTTGGTAATAGAGCAGCAGCTTCACTTTCTAGGCATCCTGGCTCCACTATATCAGCTAAAGCCCCTTAAGCCTCTACTTTGACTCCAAGACAGTTTATTTTAGGCTGCCTTCTAGAGTCTGTTGCTGAGAAAAGAGGATTAAGATTCCATATGTGCATGAATCAAACCTATTTTTTCTTTTCCTCAACACCAACTTTGACTGGAGTGGCCCAAACATTCCGAGTGAGCTGTTTGGAGTTGTTGGGCTGGTGGAAACAGTGACCAATTTGGATATTCCAAATTTAAGCATAAGAAACGTAAGCACCCTCTAGCCCGCAAAAGGAATCAGTAAGCAGGCGCGTGCATTTGTCTTAAATGTCAACTTAAATCTTAGAACATACTTTTTAATTTTGTTTGTTTGTTTGTTTGTTTTCCGAGACAGGGTTTCTCTGTGTAGCCTCGAAGTCACAGAGATCCGCGTTCCTCTGCCTCCTGAGTGCTGGGATTGTAGGCGTGTGTCACCATGCATGCTTTTAATATAAATTATGTAATCCTAGTTTGCCAAGATATCTCACAAAATCTCATTAATCCAACTAGAAAATTATCAAAATTCTCCATTCTTTTTTTGTTCTTATGTGAGAATAGCCCTAGTGCCAACTGAGAAAATTGGATATTAATCTTCTCTTAAACACTCTTAGAGGGACCAAGTGGTTCTTTTTTTTCTCGTTTGCTCTTGTTTCTTCTCCCCCCCCCCCACCCCCCCACCCGCGTTCTCCTCTGATGACCAGTGTGAGGTTCTCTGTCTCTCCCTGAATGTCCACAGAATGGGGAAAATGCTGTTTTCACACACTCACTCAGCATGGCTAACCAGGCTGTGGTTCTCCCTAGTCAAAACAAAGCAAAGTGTGTTGTACAAAATTTATTGTCTTCTCTTCATCACTCGGGCTACTTTAGCAAGCTACCAGTCAACATGCCTTTCTCAACAGTATGTGGTCTGGAAGTACACCACGGTGAGGTGCTGGATGACTGAGTTAAAGGTGAGGGCAGCCTTATTGGCTTACAGAGACTCTAGTCTTGTCACCTGGCAGACACAAAAGACATTGATCTTGCTTCTTCTTCTTCTTCTTCTTCTTCTTCTTCTTCTTCTTCTTCTTCTTCTTCTTCTTCTTCTTCTTCTTCTTTGTTTTTTTAATATAAGAACACTAATTTCATACTTTGGTCACCAATCTCTAACTTTGTCTGTCTTTAGTTTCTTCCCACAGGCCCACTTCTAAATACCATCACACTAAAAATCAGAGCTTCAGTATGTGAACTTCAGGGGCATATACAACCCAGTTGTTAATAATTGGACACTGACGGCTGGAGTTCATCAGTTAAGAGCACTTGCTATTCTTGCAGAAGACCAGAGTTCCATCCTCAGCACCCACATCAGGCACCCAGGTGCCTGTAACTCCATCTCTAATAAATGTGGCACACTCTTCCGGTCTCCTCACTCACACTAACACACACATATATACACACAAACAAAAATAAATATTAGCCATAGGTGCCTATTCATACCTTAAAGGCAACTATATTATTACAACTGTAGTTTCATGCCTTCCTTCCTTATAATTTTCTTTCATTTCCCTTATATAAATAAAAAATGGGGCTTTAATTGATCTTTGTGAAACAAGTAGGTCCTAATAATGCCACGAAGCTGAGGTAGATGGCAGCCTTCTCGGATGTTCATTCACCAATTTGCCACTTGCCAGGCCCCTCTGCAGTGATGACAATTCTATTTCTGCCAGCTCCAATATGGTAACTACATGTAACTCTTTTTGTGCCCAGAACACTTGATTCTTTTCTAGGTCTGTAAAAACCTCTCTAGCTTTCCAGTTCCACTTAAATCTCCAGCTAACATTGGTTATGCTAGGAATTAAACTGTCATTCATTTTGCTTCCTTAAAGGAATTTTCCTGGCATATGATCATTAGCTGTGTCTGAATCTCCTCTGATGATACCTGCTCTTTCTTCTTCTTCTTCTTCTTCTTCTTCTTCTTCTTCTTCTTCTTCTTCTTCTTCTTCTTCTTCTTCTTCTTCTTCTTCATCCTCTTCTTCCTCTTCCTCTTCTTCTTTTTCTTCTCCTCTCCCTCCTCTTCCTCACCCTCCTCCTTCTTCATCACTGTAGCAGCATCCTACCACCAGTGTAGAGTGGTTGCTCTACATCAAACATTAATTGAAATAAATCAAGGTCTATCTTACTATAAGAAGCTGTATTGACTTCCACAGGTTCCACTGGTGCCATAGTGGTGGCACATACCTTTAATCCCAGCACTCAGGAGGCAGAGGCAGGTGGATTGCTGTGAGTTCGAGGCCAGTCTGGTCTACAAAGTGAGTCCTGGATAGCCAAGGCTACACAGAGAAACCCTGCCTCGAGAAAAAAAAAAGAGTGACCCCATCCATCTTAATGAAATCAATCTGTCTTTTACTAAGATGTAGCCTTTGTACTGTGGCTGAATGTTTTCAATCACTGTAAGTGCTGAGATTCACTGGTAAATGAGTCAGGACATTCGGCCTCATGAGAGTGACAATAACACACTTGCAGGTCACAAGCAAATGCTGGAGTCCCGAAGAAATGCCTGTGTGTGATTATGTGAATGCCATGTGGAGTTTCCTGAAAGTTCAATAAAAAATGTTCTGTCTACATTATCTCAAATCTTAGGGCCCTCCTGTCCCTTCTAAAAGCATTAAACATATGTCTGATTTCCCATGACTCTATTGCTTTAACAAAATAATGTTTTTATATGAACTAAATATATCTAGATGAATGACTAAATGTTCTCCTGCAATTTTCTTTCACTTGCAAACATCTAAGAAATGATTAAATTTATCTGACAGGGTACTTAAAATATTATTAAAACTATATATAATAACATGAAACTGAAAATGGATTCTAGAAGGAAAAGATTTGGACATTCCTAGTACAAGGTTGTTTTTCTTCCACAGTAATTCACTTTATGGGGCGGGGGCGTTATTTTTTAAGCTTGATTATAGTCAAAGTTATAGTTGGATAAATTTTCCTAGTAAATTCTTAATCCTGGAGAAACCTTGTTCCTCTTATTTTCTAGGACTCCTTCATTAACTTTCAGCTTGCATATGATTTTAATATTAAGTAAAAGAAAATATTTTGGAGTACATATTGCCTCAAATGCATGCCACTCTAGTGGGCAATGTGTCTTTGACTTTGAACACTACAATGCACGATATAGAATGCTACTATTGCCTAGTTAGGCATATAATTAAAATTGATTTTATTTTGGGAAACCTCTGTAAATCTATCAAAAATAAAGAACTTATCACCTGGCAAAATATCTGGGTCTGGTATTTTGCCATCAGTGTTTCTTCAAATGTAACTTTTAGAAGGATGTTCTAAATATTGTGGTACATATTCTTGTAGGCACTGAAAATGAAGATAATTTTTTATAATCTAGTACTCAGTTGTCACCTATTAATAACAACATTAATATTTATCAAGTGAGAAGGAAAATCTCTTTTAACAGTTTAAAACATCTTCAATATGGCTTGCCCTTCAGTTCAAACTGCCTTTCAAGCTCCCAGACTGTTTGCAGCAATGTAAATTATGTACTAGAAGAAATTATGCAGGCATTTGAATAGAACTTCTTGGCAGTCTCCCTGAACCCAGGATGCAAATCAGGGTAGAGTTTTGTTAAAGACTGAAAATAAGGTTGCATGCCAATGGCACTACACATACAGGCAGTGCGAAGTGCTTGCTTAACTCAGATCTTCCAAGATCTCTGCACTCTGGAGGCTAAAATAAGAGAATCATTCCAAGCTACACAGTGAGATCTTACATCACTGAAAAGAAAGTTAGAAAAGAAGGAAGAGAAAGGGAAGAAGGGATTCAGTCATGACAACTTACTCCATTTCTTAGAACTGCTTCAGTCCACAGAATTCTAGTCAGAAGAAAGAATAGCACAACTTGTAAGTAATGGAGTCAGAAAAGAGGAGTGAAATGAAACCAACATCCTCATGATCCCATGATAATTTCTTTCCAGATCAACCTTTGAAGGAAAACTTGAAACTATGAAGGGGCCTGTATTAGTTACTTTTCTATTGCAATAATAAGAGACCACAACCAAAGTAACTCAGAGAAGAGAGGGTTTATTCGGTGCTTACTGTTCCAGAGAGATAAGAATGCATCAGCATCAAAGGAAAAAGGCCTGGCAATAGGCGGGCATGGCAGCTAGAGCAGCAAGCTGACAACAAACCACAAACAGGAAGCAAAGAGCACTGGGAACAGCACATGACCTCTAAACCTAACAGCCCACCCCTAGTGGCATAATTCCTCCACCAAGGCCATATTCTTAAACCTATCAAAATAGAGCCACCAATTGGGCATCAATTACTCAAATGCCCAAGAATATGGGGGGCATTTCATTAAACCCTCCACAGGGCCTAAGAAAGTGGTATTTCCTATATGCATTATTCTTAGTACTCACCACTTTTTTTTTTTTTTTTTTAGAATTTTTTCTTCCTTTTCATTTATTGTTATTTTTTGTTTTTGTTTTCAAAATTTTTTATTAATTTATTCATATTACATCACAGTGGTTACCCCATCGCTTGTATCCTCCCATTCCTCCCTCCCTCCCATTTTCCCCTCACTCCCCTCCCCTATGACTGTGACTGAGAGGGACCTCCTCCCCCTGTATATGCTCATAGGGTATCAAATCTCTTCTTGGTGGCCTGCTGTCCTTCCTCTGAGTGCCACCAGGCCTCCCCATCCAGGGGACGCGGTCAAATACAGTACTCACCACTTTTGAAGCACTGGTTTTATATAAGTAGCAACACAACACACTTACGTAAGATTTGAAAAAACAAGTCCAAATTATTCTATGTTTACAGCACACTTCTTGAAGTTTGTAGCATCTGTACAAGTGCTGTTTAAGATCAAGTACAGCATCATAGAATAATAGAGGAGAACATAGCTGGAGAAGGAAGAAAGATTATTTATGACTTCAGATACAGGAGTGGAATCCACTGAAGACCTGACTTTCAATGACAGTGGTTGACTGAGAAGAGCCTAAGGTGAACGGAGAAAATGCATAAGCCTTGAAACTCAATGTAGCTCCTCTGTCCAAGAGTTGGATGGCCAGGGATCCAAAGCAGTCCCCCAAGAACTAATTACATTCTTTTGTTTTGTTTTCTTTATTACTTCTTTGTTTGCTTGTTCAGACAGGATGTCCTTCTACATCCCAGGTTGGCCTTGAACTCACGCTCTTTCTGCATCAGCTTCCTGAGTACTGGGATCATAGCACCATGCCCAGCCCCAGTATTTTTTAATTACTCTTGTGTTTTAGGGAACGTATGACCGAGTCCACATGAGTTGTAATCATCATGGGCCAGCTATAGAGGAGGTACGAGCTATCTAACAAATAAAAACTTATGGAAACACGGTGAGGAAAGTAGTAACACTATCAGGCATTCCATGTAGGGCCCTTGCAACCTATTCATTCTTAAGTATTTTTTAAATCTTTCTTATTCATTTAATAGTATTCATCAATAAAGAATAATATTGTGGAGGGAGACAAATAGCAGAATTAGTTTAGATTCATGTATGCCTGCCCTTAGTTTTCAGTTCCACCATTTAATTAATCTCTATTAGCCTGCACTTCTTCGTCTACAGACAAGTAAATTCAGCTTCCTTGCAGAGTCTTTGCGCATGCGTCCTGAGAAATCGTAATAGTATCATGGGCTCTGATAAACAGTTAGTGCTCAAGTCAGCTTCTCGCACTTGGTCCTCTCTACCTTCTGCTTGCTTCTCTCCTCTGTGAATATGAATATCCACCAAAGCTAGGGACATTTTTCTGTCTTCATCAGTTTCTCTAATCTCCAGCCTCTGTTCTATGGAGAAGAAGGAGGAGTAATTTAAGGAATCCTCAGAGTTTTGAGTTCCATTCTAATCAGTTTCTGTAGGTTTCTCTCTAACTCATGATCTGATCTCATATTTTTAGAGTCCAGCTGGTCTTCAGGGTCATATCTGCTGGATTCACATCTAGGCTCATGCCTTTCCAAACTCTTTGTTTCTTATAGAGCTCAGCCTGCCCACCACACCTGTATTATACCACTAATGTGCCTGTTACTATGCCAGTAGATTTCATGGGGACCTTCAACTTAAGGATAGAACTGTGGTTTCATTGAGGGCTGGCTTGATGCCTAGACTGAGTCTCAGCTTATGGAAACTGTACATGACCTGCACACACATGAAAACAGCCTTAAATATGCAAAGATGACTGAGTACAGTCCAAACACTTAAGTACTATATGATCCGCTAGTAGATAGGAGCTGAGTGTGTGACAAATGGCTGTACAAGACAGGATAAAGAACGTGTCAGGGGAGTTCAAAGTAGCATGTAAATTCCTCAAAGCAGGAAGTCGCATTAGCTTGACCTATGTGTGAACTACCACAATGAAAGTGATACCTGAGCCTCATTTTCAGTGTTAAGTATCAGTAGGTAAAGAGCAGAGTAACATGATCAGAGACAGGGCTAGTAGAGTGGTACCAAGGGAAGAATAAATAAGTGGCGAGTGGAAACGTGAATAAAGAGATTCTCAACTGGTCCAGATTCTGGTAAACTAAGAATGCTTGGGTGAGGAAAATAACACTTAGAAAAACAGATGCCAGCGGGGAGGACTGTGGCACACAGCCACACATTGCCAACATCAGGGGCATTGCTCATATACACTTGGGCTTGACTATTTTTGTGTATTATGTGTCCAACTAGCAGACACTTTAAGCTGTGGAGTTTGTGTATTCTAGGGTGCAATTATTCAGTCCTTGTAGCTCCAAAAAAAAAAAAAAAAAAAAGCTATAATCAATGCATGAGTAAAAGATAAAATGCATCCCCAAAGTTTATGTATAAACACTCACATTTAATTTGTAAAAGTATTATTGTGAATTAAATGAGCACAACTACTAACAATATGAAGAATATGATGTTGATAGCTAGCTGGACATTCAGCAACAGGCAGCATGCCAAAATTCTGGCCCTTGGACTGTACTTTGGCGAATCCTGATACAGGCTCAGTGTAAATGATACAACTAGAATTGTAAAGACTAACAGGAAAAGGCGAGAGATGAGAAAGGAAACAAGTTACGCTGATCCCATTATTCAAGCTGTTGTTGGGTGGCGGGTGTATACGGTATGTGTTAGGCGGTTGTATATGAGGTGTGGGCATATGGTGTGGTGTGTGAATGGTGTGTGTATGTGGGATGAGTATGTATGGGGTGAGTGTGTATAGGGTGTGTGGTGTGTGTGGTATGTATTATGATATGTGCATATGGTGTGTGTGTGTGTGTGATATGCATATATAATGTATCTTGTGTGTATCTAGGATGTGTGGTGTGTATTAGGACGTGTATGTTTGTATGGGGTGTGTGTGTAAGGGGTGTGTGTGTAAGGGGTGTGTGTGTAAGGGGTGTGTGTGTGAGGGGTGTGTGTGTGAGGGGTGTGTGTGTGAGGGGTGTGTGTGTAAGGGGTGTGTGTGTAGGGGTGTGTGTGTAAGGGGTGTGTGTGTAAGGGGTGTGTGTGTAAGGGGTGTGTGTGTAAGGGGTGTGTGTGTAAGGGGTGTGTGTGTAAGGGGTGTGTGTGTAAGGGGTGTGTGTGTAAGGGGTGTGTGGTGTTTTGTGTGTAAGGGGTGTGTGTGTAAGGGGTGTGTGTGTAAGGGGTGTGTGTGTAAGGGGTGTGTGTAAGGGGTGTGTGTGTAAGGGGTGTGTGTGTAAGGGGTGTGTGTGTGAGATGTGAGGCATCTGTAGTGTGTGTGTTGTGTGTAGTATGTTTATAGTGTGTGTGTAGTATGTATGCACAGTGTCTGGTGTGTACTATGGTGTGTGTATGGTGTATGTGATGTGTATGTATGTGTGTGGTGTGCATGTGTGAGGAGGGTGGATCTGGGCTTTCTATTTTTTACATAGCCACATTCCTAATCTTTTTATTCTAAACACTCCTCACACCCTGCCCTCAGCTTGGTTCAGTAGCCATCTGGCTGAGTATTGTGTTTTCATCGTAGAGGATGGTAGAAGCATTCTAAAGAGAATAAAAGAAGAAAAGCAATCATCCTCAAGGTTACGAACCTTTACATAGGGGAGCAGCTCACATCCTTGAGTGAGGACAGTAGAATATGCTTTCAGCAAGTTAAAACAAAGAAGCAGCCACTTTGCAACAAGCCATTGTTGCACCATAGAAACACCCCGTGAGGCACACTGCACTGGGCTCTGTCACTTTGCTTTGCAGGCCGGCACTTGGTATGCTTCAGCGTGCTGGTGCAGTGACCCTGTAGAAGGCCTTGTCTCATTATTCATGTATCATCTGACTTCCAGTGTCCGGCTGGGGGTGTCTATTGATGTCTGGCTTGGCTAAATCCATCCTCTTTTGAACAGCACAGCTGAGCTATGTAGACCAATAAGAAAACAGGAAGTTTAATGACGAGATTTATTTAGAAGATTCTCATCTGTATTCTGTGTGTTGCTTACCCTAATACTGCTAGTTTATAATCTCTAATACTTTTAGCTCTCTATTTGTGGCCCTTGAGTGACTTTGAAGATATCCCTGCTGTTTAGTATATACAATACAGCCACTAGCAACAGGAACATCATTTATTCCAGTAACTGGTGGACCTTCTACAGAGCCATCAGCTCTTTATATGAAGTACTTGCTGCTGGATACAGATGCACACAAACAGAATGACCTTTCTCCTACATAAGAAATGGCCTACCACAGTGAACAGATGGAGTGTTCATACAGACCATTTGTTCACTTTGTTAGTAATCAGAATAGATAACTTATATACACATGTTTATATAGTTTAAATTGAATGTACCTAAGAGATTCTTTTTGTAGTTTAAAATACCTTTTCAAATGTAGAAACCTGATCGATTGGCTATCATTACTGCTGTTATTAATACTAACCCTTTACCATCAACAACCACCTTGAGGTTTACATTTATTTACTTTGAAACTGGGCAAGAAATGTGTCCATTAGACATCTAAATTTATAAAAGGTAATGCCACTAAAGGATTTTGTCATATTTTTAATACAGCCTAATAAGACTTCAAATCCCTGATATTTGGTTATCATCACACCTCGTGCTAAAAGGATGCAAATCATGAGCAGTTGGTTATACAATGTATCAGCCTATCCAGGGCAGAGATCCCCTCTGCAGAACTCCCATGCTGACCATCCAGTGCACTGAGGGTCAGAAGCACTGCAGAGAAGTGTCGCTAAGCTCTTAGTTTACAAATTTATGCTTTTACATTCTTTAATTAATCTTCTTCGTGCTCCATAAATATAAAATAATCTAATGCCAATTCATAAACAGATACTTATTTCAGTGCTGAAGGAATCCCTCAGACCTGAAAACAGTAACATCCACTATGATCCTAACAGTAAGCTAACTTCTTGTGCTGGCCAATAAACTTCAGGAATCTGCCCATTTCTGCTTCCCCCAAAGCTGGGATTACAGGGTTATGTAACTGGCACAGCTTTTTTACATTACTAGGGATCAGAATTCAGTTGTTTGTGCTTGGACACCAGCGTTTTAGTAACAGCCTTCTCCCCAGCTCTCCATTTATAAACATCAGGGTTTATTCATCATTTGCAATGCCTGAAGTGTGAACAGGTCATATGTTGTTTCTCCTTTTTTTTTTTTTTTTTTTTTTAATTTGGTAGCAGAATACAGGAACTGATACTTGAGTTTTATTTATCCCACATGACTAGTAGTTGGCTTATCCAGGAGTTCTGCCCACCCCTGGTGCTTCCTCCTCCTTGGCTCACAGCATTGTGCCACACTGCAACTTATGGACATCAGCCTGGTGTAGATCTAAGCTATGATAAGTTATTGTTTCATCCACGTTAAAGTGGCTGTTATCAAAGACAGAGAGCAAACAAGCAAGCAAATGCTATAAAGCTAAGAGGAAAGGCAGTTCTCAAACAGGGTTTCTGGGCATATATTGTAGTGTAGCTACTACTGGAGACAGTATTGAAGGTGCCCCAAAAAGTCTGAAAACACGGTTTTGATATGACTCAGAAATACCCTAGAAGGTAGCTATCCAAAGATAATGAAATAAGGATATTATTCACAACTGACAAAATATGGATTCAACCTAGGCTTTTAGGAATGGAATAATAGCTAAAGAAAATATTGAATATCATTCACCCTGGAAAAGAATAAATTTCTGTCATTTGCAACAATACAGATGAAACCAGAGGACATTTTAACTAAAATAAACCAAGAACAAAGCAGACAAATGCTACATGTTCTAACTTACATGCAGAGGCTCATAAGTTCATCTCTAAGAAGTAAAAAGTAGAATATTAATTATAAGAACCTGGGAATGGCATCAAGGAGGGGAGAGAAAAAGAGTGTAATTAGATGGACTCGAGGGTATAATGTTGAATCAATTGTGCACTTCTAAACAGCTTGTAAAGTGGATTCTGAATGTTCTTAACACAGAGGAGTAATGAATATGAGAAGGGGGTGGCCAGTCCTACCATCTTGATCTGACTGTGTGTCTATATTATATACATGTGTTAAGGTCAGAGAGGTAATGTGTGTGTGGCACATCATGGAAAGTCTTTCAGGCAACTATGAGATCTTTTGCCCTTGTCTTGAGTAAAATTGTAAGCCAATGAAAGATACAGTGCAATGTGGTAACTTCCTTGAATTTAGACTTCCTTCACCCGAGAGTATTTTTATTGGATAAAATTTATGCAATATACTTTGATCATGTTTCCCCTCCCCCAAAACCTCCCAGATCCTCCTCACCTCCCGACTCACTCAACTTTATGTTCTTTTCTCTCTTTAAAAACAGACAAACAAAATAAAAAACAAACCCACAAGAAAACCCTACAAAAACACAACAGCAGTTTTTAAAACTGTACTCGTGATCCTGAACAGTTAGCTGCATCAGTTACTACAACATTGTAATGCTGTCATCCATCATGGAATACCCAACCCAGAAGTAATTCTAGCAAACCTATGCTATTGGTTAGTTCAGAAAGCTAGCTGTCTAACTTCCCTATACCCTCAGGTGCAGTTCTCTGGTTTGAAATATTTGCCAAACAGCTGTCAAAGAGATCTTTGCAAGAGTCATTACCTATCTTTCAGAAAGTAAAAAACATCATCAGAAAATAAAATTCCATAGCACACAAAGCAATCACTTGGTGTGTCCTAGGTCATTACAGAGGCTTACTAATCTCATGGTTTGCTGTGACATTCCTATATGAATACTCAAAGAAGTCCAGGCTTTAGAACCGTTGTGTTGATTTTCTCAGTGCAGAAAATTCTCCAGATTTCCTCAATCAGGATCCTCAGACATTAGTAGAAGGTTTTTCTTTTCTCTCTCCAATCCCATTTTCTGGAACATAGCACAGCCTCAGACTTAGTTCTTGTTTCCTGGCATGTAAATTGTAGAAAGGCTCCCTGGGAGCATCCCTGGCTCTTCATCTTTTTGCACACTGTTGAAGACAGAGTCTTTCCAAAACCAGATTAACTTAGGCTATCACTGGTTCCTCCCTCTTCTTGGGCTTAATGACTCCCTCATGACCGAATTCCTGACTGTATTTTTAGCTGCATCCTTTGCCACTCCTAGACTGCGGTGGCTGCTGCAGCCATATAATGTCGCTTGTTTTCCAAATGTTATAAGCTATTTCACACATCTGTGACTTTACAAAACTGTGCCCTCCAATGGAAGGTTTTCACATCTTATCTTGCTCGCCATTTCCTATTGCTTTCAGCCCTTATTTGTATGTCAAAACATTTGTGAAGGTTCCCCTGACTTCGCCTTCAGGACTCTCTAGATCAGCAGTGACTTTGAACTTACTTACATCAGCACCACAAGACAACTCTTGGATGTCAATCCTCTGAAGCGAAGGCAAATAGTAGATGCTCAGTCATGGTCCGACTCTAAATACAAAACTCCCCACAGATGGGTGCTGACATATCTACGAGAATGTGGCAAGTGCATCTCAACACACAAACAATGAGGCCCAAGAGACAGAAAAGAGAACTGTGTTCTCACACACTGCCTTAAGGAAAATGGGCGTTTATTTCAGTAGTTTATTGGATAACTTAAAACTGAATAGAATTTTAATAGCAAAGTTGGTCTTTCACAGAGTAGGGTTTTGTAGATATTTTTTATTTGTTTGGCATCTTGATGCCCAAGAATAATCTTCGAAATTCTCATTGGCTTGCAGTGTAAATTCTCCGATGGCTGACCTCATTTTACTGTCTGATTCTTTGACTAAAAAAGAGAAAATGGTTGAAAAAAAATCAGCCCCTCAATCACGAAATGTGTGCGAAGAATGATTCATTTAAGGGAGCTGTCCCAGAAGCAATGATCAAGTAATGAACATAAAGATGCTTAACTTCAGCAGTGCAACATTGTTTGGTATTTATATTTAGCCCTGTGTTTTTTATTACAGGGTAGCATATGTTCTGGGATAGGACATTGCTGTTTTTTGCCTCATCAACTTGAAGCTTCTCTCTAGTCAGCATAAGGTTGGCTACGGCAATAACATGCTTTTATAGTGATGGTTGAGTCATCTGTTTTCACATGGTTGGTGCTGTAAGAAATTGAGACATATGTCTCATGTGTCAAGATAGAGTGTGAATCTGAAAGATGAAAGTAAAAAGAAACCGCCCCCCCCCCCAAGCAGATTCAAGTGAAGATTGCTGCAACTTGTGGGCTGAGCATTTTCAGAGCCACTGTGACTTTTTGAAGACTGCAGTTTCACTCTATTCTCAATCCTTTCATGCAGTGCATAGAAAAATTCCAAGCTCCAGGCTTACCAGTTCTGTGATGAAAAATGGAAAATTTCTCTGTGATCAGCTATAAATATTGATCTGCTCTTACTAACAAGAGCTGCATTTATTTACCAAGCAAATGTGAGCAAGTAGTCAAATGAGAGGCCAGAGTTATTTACCAAATGGGCATCCACCTACATTGGGTAAGAACCCAACAGGAGTCCAAACAATGTTTTAATTAAGGCTGTTTCTCTTTCTAGAATGGAAAAATTCACAACATGGGCATGTGGGTCAGATCTCCAGGGTAAGATCAGGCACACTGGATACCTTGAAATGGATGGTAACATTCTATCAAGAATGCTAAGCACACTGGTGATTTTTACTCCCAAACTGAAACTAGACCTTCATTAGAAAAGCGGAGTTAGCCGGGTGTGGTGGCACATGCCTTTAATCCCCGCACTCAGGGGAAAGAGGCAAGCAGATTTCTGTAAATTTGAGCCCAGCCTGGTCTGCAAAGTGAGTCCAGGAAGGGCTGTCTTACACAGAGAAACCCTGTCTTAAAACAAACAAACAAACAAAAAGGCTAGCTGTCCCTACTGTTTGCCTTTGTGTCTTCTCAAAATCTACTTTCTCTGAACTCTTACTAAGCCTTTGTCTGAGTTGTTTTCTATTGCATAATATGGTTAAATAATATTCATAGAGTTTATAAATCCAAAACTATGGTAACACTAAACCTTAGTAACTAATAGTTTAATGAAAGTACCATCAAGCAGAAAAACTAGGAGCCCCCTGGAAAGAGGATAATGTCAGCATAGTGCCAAGGTGATCTAGGAGAGGGAAAATAAAGTAAGATTAATAGATGAAGACTAAAAGTTTTTTGTTTTTTTGTTTTTTGATTTTTGGTTTTTTTGTTTTGTTTTGTTTTGTTTTTTTGTTTTTTTGGTTTGTTTTTTTGTTTTTTGTTTTTTGTTTTTTTTTTTTTTTTTTTGGTTTTTCGAGACAGGGTTTCTCTGTGTAGCCTTGGCCATCCTGGACTCACTTTGTAGACCAGGCTGTCCTCGAACTCACAGCAATCCGCCTGCCTCTGCCTCCCGAGTGCTGGGATTAAAGGTCCTTTTCTTAAGGACAAAACATAAACTCTGAAATAATCAACAGAAGTGATCCCCCTTTGGGAGTAGACAGTGGGGCTACTGACAGTGAACTGAAGGGCTGTGATAACAGTTCCGTAGGCAGATATTCAAATCCCGAAAATTCAGCAAGCAGCCTATTTAATACTCAGGTACTATTAAAAGCAGTAACAGCATAATATCAATTAGTGCTATAATCATCAGGATGATAGTAGCTTGATCATGTTAAAAAATAAATAAACAGCACTTGAAGAGTTTAGAAGGGAAGAACCTTGATTTCATCTAATTCGACGAATGAAGAGTTCCTTAATGTGGTCTCACGTTGGTTCTCCCTCATGACGACAAACAGTTACAGACTTTGTTGTCATGTTCTGTTTTCTTATTAACCTATATTCTCCAGGAGGGAAGCCCTCCTTCCATCTATAGAGTTATATAGTAATTTCCTTTCCTTTTCTTAGAAGTTCATGAGTAGCTTGGCCCCATGGCTGCCCTGAGCAATCTCTGTATCAGAAGCTCCTGGTCTTAGCATCTTAATTAACCAAAACATAACTCTAATGATCATAGCTAATGTATACCAAGCATTTGTGATACGTCAGGAATTCCGCTTTCACACATATTCTCATTTAATTCTTGTAATATCCTCATAAGTGAACATTAAGAACATGTCTTTTTTTTTTTTTTTTTTTTGCTTTTGCTTTTGTTGTTATTGTCATCATCTTCACATTGGCTTTTTTAATTAATTAATTCATTTGTTCACTTTACATCCTGATCACAGCCCGCCCTCTCCTCCCAGTCCCCACTCACCTACCCCCATTCCCTCCTTCTCTTCAGAAAAGGGGAGGCCTCCCATGGGTAATAACCCACCCTCTCACATCAAGTCATGGCAGAACAGGTGCATCCTCTCACACAAGGCAACCCAGCTAGGGGAAAGGGATCCAAAGGCCGGCAACAAAGTCACAGTTAGTCCCTGCTCCCGTTGCTAGGTGACCCACATGAACACCATGCTACACATCTGCTACATATGTGTCTAGGCTCTTCGGTGGGTGGTTCAGTCTCTGTGAGTCCCCATGGGCCCAGGTTAGTTTACTCTGTAGGTCTTCTAGAGGTTTCCTTGACCTCTGCAGCTCTCTCTATCCTTGCTCCCACTCCTCCACAAAACTCCCCAAGCTCAGCCTAAAGTTTGTCTGTGGGACCCTGTATCTGTTTCCATCAGCTCCCCAGAAGACAGTTATGCTAGGGTTCTTTTTCTTCCATTCAAAGAAACTGTGAAAGTAGGTGAGGCTGCACCGTGACATGCAGCAGAACTGAGGTCATTATAGCTTCATCTTTAGCTCCCTGGAAACAGCATCTCTCAGTTCTTATGCTGAAGCTTATCTTTATTTGCAACATAGGCTTCTAACTGCTAGCTCTCTCTCTCTCTCTCTCTCTCTCTCTCTCTCTCTCTCTCTCTCTCTCTCTCTCTCTTTCTCTCTCTCTTTCTCTCATGTACATGGATGCAATGAAGATTTTTAAAATTTCTTGCCCCTCCTTACAGCTTCAACTTTACTTATTATATATGATTACCTGTATCACTAATATCCAGACAAAATTTTATTATTTCTTTTAAAATACTGTTGTGTGCTCAGGAACTAAGCAATACTTGTTCTGATTCCCTGTTGGAAGCAGCAGTTGACGGTCTTCAGCAGTGTCTCCTGGCAACAGAGTTTCCAGGCACATCATGCTGAGAGCCAAAGTGAGCAGAAATAATATGAGACATAGCAAAATTGGAAAAGGAAGAGCAAAATACACATACATATATATGCATGCATGTACACATTTGTATGTGTATACATGACTTGAAGAAAAAAATTAAAAAGAAAGATTTTGTTTTTTTAATTAAGCTCTTAATGTCAATTGTGAGATGTGAAGTTATTTGTTTAATAGTATTTTACTTTTATAAAAATATATAATAATCTAATATTTTTCCAAATAGAAGTTCGATTGAATTTGATTATAAAACAGTTTTAATAGATTTTTTTCAGTCCTGTGAGAAGTGGTTAAAATCCACAGAATTTAAATATTTAAGAGTAGCCCCCTCCCAACTAAAGAACAGATTCAAAATGCTCTAGAAAAAAATTAATGCTTCATAAATTGCCTTTTTATATTAGAACCTCAAAGAACCATTAACAGTGTTAAATTACTATCCTGAAATTAGAACTGTTGTCATAGTGAATGATTTTTTTTTATGTGTGCGGAATCCCATAAAGCTGCAAAACCTGAGTCTTCTGAAGACAAGGAAAAGATAACATTAAGCTTCCCACTCTCATTTCTGTCCACTCTCATTTTCCTTGGCTCACTTGCCTTCAGAATTAATTATCAAATAGATGTTTTTAACTGCAGCAAATATACTCAGCATGTATCTATAGGGCAGGCCATAAATATCTTGATAAAAATAAACTGCCATATGCATATAGGAATAAAAAGAAAAAAATCATCATTAAAATATTCATCAATGGTGGCAGACCCCCACCTGTTCCTGAAGAAGAAAGGATTTAAGACACACTGCTCTTTAACATTCAGCACAACTCACGGGTGTATTGCCACCTACAAGCAATGTAAAATACAAAACACACTTAGGGCTACCTGCACGCATGGATACCTGTTGTGTGTACACAAGGAGTTATTCTAAAAGAAGACAAAGTAGACATTGATCTCTTACCCCTGTGTACGAGTAGAGCAAGAGAACGTCAAGGGCAGAGCACCTCATTATTCTTTTCGGGGAGGTTGCAGCCTGAAATAAGAAGGACCCCCTGACTTTTACTTTTTGACAACTGTCTAAATTCACAAATACCATTCACAAATAAAATTCACAAATATTCATATTCTCTTATTACACTATTATTGCTCTGCAATTTCAGCCTGCCCAATTTGCTCTGCATTATATATGCTCCTTGAGTATCTTTCTAGCAAATCACTATACATATCCTTATCTCATCGCATTTTGTGTGATTAAAAACAAAGGCCATGATCAATTAATACAGCCCGTGGCGGGTTTTGAATCCAGAGCAGCAGGATAGCCCTGAAGTCTTTTATCTTTTTTCTGCTTCTGAGTATTACTTTCCTATTGCAGATAATTCTAAATCATCCAGGCATGCTGCCTGCTTTATTTCAGTCTGAGTGTATAAACCAATGCTGTGGTTTAAAAATCTTAATGCTCCTTGTTCAGGATGCAAAGAACAATGCACTATTGATGCCTTGCATTGTCGCAGTTTGTAACTGCTTTTGTCTTTTTAGTTATTGTTACACATAGTCTGTTCTATCCTGAGGCATTGAGACATTGGGCCAAACAAGACAAAGCCCTCTGCAGTGTGGTTTCTTACCACGTTCATTAAAATGTTTATCCCTTGGTGCTTATTAATACTACCCATCCCCCTCCCTCCCTCCTCTATCCTTCCCTTCTCCCTCTTTCCCTCCCCCATCTCAGTGCATCCTTAAGTATACTGTCACTAATTCTTACAATACTTTAGGGAGGTATATAAGACTTTTATGTAGTCTAACTGTGGGGACCCTCCCATCGAGATAACGACATGAAATTGGGATTCATTATCACCCCTGTACACAGGTGAAGAAAATGAGGCTGAGATAGTTAGCTGTGAAATGATGAGAATGACAGAGCATGTGCAAATGAAGTCGCAAAGGCTTTCAATCCCAGTTCTCCATCCTGGGTCATTGTGTGTACCTGGTTAGTTACAGACTTCTCCCTTGGCATGGGAAAGCAAATGAAATCTCTGTGTGAAGCTCCCTGGCACAATCAAAGGAGATGGACCACATACACTGCACCCTGTGATTTGCATATTTTTGGTGCAGCACCAAGGAATGGGAAAGCACCCATGCAGAAAGGACCTTTGCCACCTTGTTGATTTTCTTCTAAACAAAGGTTTCTCTCCTGGAACTCATTTGCAGGAAATGTCTGTCCTGTGCTTTCAGTGTCTATGCACATAGAACAAACATGAAGCTTATTAGAGGAGCAAGCCGTAGCTAGCCCATCACCTGTTTGCAGGAAGCTTTTCTCATCTGGGAGCTCAAATGTAGCAGAACTTTTTGACTCATGTTTAACCTATAAGTCTTGTAAGTCTCAAGATGTCATTTTGATTTTTAAATGATTTTAAGCATCTCATCTACAATGTCAGCAAACATTTCAGATATTATGTGAAGCTCCTCCCCATCTGCCACCCAAATCCAGCAGTTGATGGGCCACATGCTTTTGAAAAGAGAGATGCTGGTAACTCTGTTGCTGGCCAGCACTGTGAGAGCTGAGGTGGAAGTGAAAAGAAGAGCAGAAGATGGCATGGAGCTGTGGCTCAGCTCTTCACACACTTTTCTTGGCTGCTCAGTCTCTTTTATAGCTGCCTTTAGCTACACCGCCTCTACTCTACTGCATGCATGAGCTTGCTGACATCTACAAGTGATACCTGTCCTTTCATCCATGCACCAATTGTTGGACTTCCACCAGCCATTCCACATAGACAGGCTGTCCTGGAGCAGTCTTGTTATTTTTTCAGATAGTTATCTCAGAACCTGCCCCACATACTAATATTGTGTGATAAACACTTGAACCATAGGTCATCAAATTCCTCATTATAAATTGAATATTTGCCTCTTCATAAAAATGTAGCTGGCAAAGTAGAATCAATATGATGATATTAGAATGTGGAAGATTTTGACAGATTTAAATGAGAATAGAAAGGTGGAACCACATTGTAAGATGGATGAATATAGGGATAGAATAACACATCAAAGATTCCTCTCCCTGGCATATGAAGACTTATAAAGGAACCGCCTGCAAGTAGGCATCTTAAACTTGAATTTTGTAGCCTACAGAACTGTAAGATACAAATATCTCCTGTTTAATCTTTGCATGTGGATTTAGTTATAGCTACCCAAGCTGATTGTGGCATTGCTTCATTTGTACAAGGTATAAATTCTACCTGTTCTATGGTGGAATCTCTTACTATAGTGCTGTAGACTCCTACTCTTTCAAGAAAATACTGTGTTCTCCTTATTTTTGTTCCCTTTCTGATTTTGCTTTCTACTGCTCAGAAAACATCTCTTTCCTTTAGCCAATCTAATCCACATGCTGATCGGACCCAGTCAGATCCACAGAAGCAGTTGGACCCAGCACCTTTTCACAAACATAGCACCTGCATGCCCACTCCTCACTCATGCATGCAGTAGTGTCCTTCTCCACAGGACTGACTCAGAATCCCCACTTGCCTGCACTGACTCTTTCCTCCCGCCATTTCCTCTGCCTTCTTATAATACTACCTACATGTTGCTGCCATAACAAATTGCCATAAAGAAGTCTTTCTTTTTTTAAGCATCAGAAATATGTTTCAGAATCTCTGAGGACCAGAATCCTCAAAACAGATGTCGAACAGACCCCACACCCTCTAGCTATCTCTAGCCAAGATGTCTGGTTTCTGGAGTTGATGTCATTCTTTGGTCCATATTGAGACTTGTTAAAGCACACTTAGCTGACTATGATCATGCAGCTTTCTCCTCTTTTGTCTGTTACACCTCTCTTGTGTAGCCCTATGAGCATAGTTGACACTGGACCACTAAGTTCTAGTAGGGAAAGATTCAAAAGTATCACCTAGTAATGAAAGATATTTGTTGGAATATTTAAATGTCTGCACGATGCCAGTCAATTCAACAGTATATAATTTCAAAGACTGATTTATCAATACTGTATTATTTAAGCCACAGTATACAGGATAAACTAACAAAAATTTGGACTTGATTGTACAGGAATGACAAAGCTATTAAAATTTCTATTATATTTGTTTATTTCTGGGAGGGGCATGCAATAATATGCATGTGGAGGTCAGAGGACAAGTTGTGGGTATCCCCTCCATCCTTTATATCCCAATGATTAAATCCATGTCATCAGGATGAGCAGCAAGCACCTTTAGCCACTGAGCCATCTTGCTGCCCAATATCATTTTAAAAAGTAAATCAACAAAAAACTAAGGGAAATATGATTACAAGAGAAATGGTCATAGAATCCTTCAGGTTTTTTTTTTCTGAGAAAGAGTGGGGAGGGAGGGAGGAAAAGAGAGAGAGAACAGCTATTACATGGATGTGTGAGTGTAGAGGCCAAAGGAAAACCTTACATGTCTTCCTTGTGTACCTCTGAAGGTAGCGCTTCCGGCACTCACCACTATACTGCCCTGAGCTGAAACCTTTCTAGCAGTCTTTCCTTGGAACATGATCCTCACTCTCCCTCCCCAGACTGGAGATCAGAGTGGTCAAGTCATAGAGCCCTTTAGTAGAGACAACTGAATGGTTTCAAACCTTAGATGTTATGTGCTTAACCCAAATCCTGAAGATCATGCGTCAGAAAGTCTGTAATGCCAGTGACTTAGCACCCCTAACTGCTTCATTAGCACACCAGCTTATCTGTGTGTCCCTCCTTGAAGCTGTGACTGGATGACTCAGCCTCCACTGTCCATCCCAGGATCCTTTGTTTCCTCTTACACAGGCTGGGGATACAATTGTGAAGTAATTGAAGAGACATTAACTGACTCTTGCTCATGTTGACAGGGAGTGACACATTCATAGCCCTTGGGGAAGAATGAGCAATATGGCCCTTCTAAGGAGCATGGGAAGTGGGAAAGATGGAGAGTAGAGTTCTGCTACAGGTGAGACATAAATGTCTCCTGCATTTGCTGCCATCTCTCTTACTACGTTGAACCGGTGAGACTGAAAATATCACCTTCTTATCACATGCAGGTGGAGTTATCCTTGTTGGGTTCTCCTCTCTGCCCACTCTTCATTAATTTGACCAGAGCCATCTTCAGTCAGTAGAAAGAAATCCAACTGCAGCATCCCTTCTTCTACTGTCTATAGCCTGTCGACTTTTGTGATATACCGACAGTTTGTCAATACAGCATATACTAATTCTCCTCTCTGCTGGAGGGAAGACCATCGCTCCTCAGGCTCCTCCTCCTCCCTGTTGCCTGTATTAATACAGGAACAGAGTGAAGATTTCTTGACACTTAAGACACAAAAACACAAAGTGATGTTCTTGCAAACATCAGGAATAAATTTCATTCAGTGAATTGTGAAGCCATAGAAATGAGAAGTCTCTGGCCTATGTAAAGTTTGAAGACTACAAAGAAACATGTTCTGCTCTTAAGGAAAGAGTAGACCCCACCTTTTTCTCCAATCCTCTTATTTGACAAATGAGAAAAAAATAATGTACGTGTTTACAGTAAGTGTGTGTGTGTGTGTGTGTGTGTGTGTGTGTATATATGTGTGTGTGGGTCTGTACATACATACACTGTAGAAAGAGAAAATAGTGCTAAATGATATATTGGCTCTTTAATTCTCTTAAGAAAAAAGAAGCCATGTGTAATACCTGCCATCATAGAGTAGTTGTTGCGTTTTTTCCAATATCTTTGAGATAAAGCTATATCTTTTTAAAGTGAACATCATAATTTAAGAAGCGTCTTGGTAATAAGCATGGTGCCACCTACCTGTAATTCCAGTATTTAGGAAGCACAGGCATAATGATTCTGAACTTGGTGCCAGCCTGAACTACATGCTCAGACTCTGTGTGTCTATGTGTGTGTGTGCACATGAGCATTTGTGTGTGTGTGTATGTGTGTGTGTGTGTGTGAAAGAGAGAGACAGACAGACAGACAGCATTTGTGTGTGTGTGTGCACATGAGCATTTGTGTGTGTGTGTATGTGTGTGTGTGTGTGTGTGAAAGAGAGAGAGAGACAGACAGACAGACAGACAGACAGACAGACAAAGGATTAAAGCACTGGCTAGACAATATGACAACATACAATTATAATTACTTATATGAAATGTTTATTATTTCCTATATGTTTATCACAGTTCCATCACAAGATTGTTTCTTACTTTGAGAATAAGTGAGGTAAGAATTATTGGAAAAAGATTTTCCCTCCCAGAATTGGAGATGATATTGCCAAAAAATTGTGTGATTAAATACAGTTTGAGCTACAACTAGTCAATGTACATTGAATTTTGTTCCTCTTGCTCTACAATTAATAATCACACTGTAATTTAATTCTGTTCCAATCTTTTTTTAGCATTCATTAAGTTAAGATTTCATCTGCTTTTCTTTCCTTTGCTGACCTGCAGCAACCATGTTACTAAAGTAGAATTTCTGTTAATTAGGCATGGTTCTGGGGAGCTGGAGGGAACCCCAAACATCTCTAAACCAATTAGATTCTAACTGAACAAAGATCTGGGCAGCAAGATCAGACTGCATGGCATTTTCTAATTATAGCTCAAAGACTACTTTCTCATTTATGATTCGCAGAAGTATAAGCACATTTTGAGAGGTCACTTAAGAGGTCATTGATTAGAGGACCAAAGCAAAATTCCTATTGGTACACATTTGTCATCTTAAAACTCTACTGAATACAGTTAAAATATTGCTGTGTCTTCTAAACACATGATCAAGTTTGGAAAATACACTTGATTAAAATCAGACCAGTAAGCAACAAGATGGACAAGCCTGTGCCCTAGTCTCACTGTGATCCCTTCCTTAGTCTGACCATTCTTGCTTTTCCTATAAAAGGTCAGAACACCTGTTCTGCAGAGCACTCTTCATTGGGAGATATGAGAGTTCCGATAGACTAAATTCATCCTAAAACATTATGTCCCACAGGAGCATCTTAACATTCTGTTTCACGTGTACATAAGATACACGTGGCCTTAGTAATGTTTAAGTACTGGAATTATTCAAATGCTTTGAGTTCTGGAGAATAGCAGGTGGTTACAAAAGATTTGGGGGAGTTTGATTTGATGACTCAAAGACAGCCATTGGTGAATTTTCTGCTTTGGCAGGCCTTCCTCAATCTCTCCCCTGGCATAATGCCATGGTCATGCTGAGTCTTCTTTATTCTTCTCCAAGGGCACTGCACAATTCTTTTACTAAATGTCCTGGGTGTGATCTCCCATCCAGAGCCTACACTCTGCACCACATGTGGAGCTCTCCCCTTCTTTCTTATCCTTCCTAGTCTCACATCCTTTAAGATGTCACTGAAGACCATTGTAATCTTCCCACCCAAAGCCAGCCTGGAGTGTTGGTATTACCAACTACAGAAATCTACAGTGTGTGTGAATATTTATGCCTTCGCCTGCCAACCCCCTTGCACTGTGTCATATGACATATGTTTTCCCTCTGTGGTTACAAGTAGCAGGTCTGAGGACAGATAACTAACCTATGCTGGCTCACTCAGAATAACCCTGGCCTTGGATGAAAGTATTGATACAGATTATTCTCTGTCCCTAGATAGCTAGTCACATTCCTTCACTGGAACTGTTTCCTATTGAGATGAGACAAGATAAAAGTGAATTTTTTTTCAAGTAGATAATAATAAGATAGAAACTGAAGATCAATTTGGCTATAGATGTAGCCATGTATCCTGAGAGAAAATGAAACAGTGGACTGGGAAGAGTAGGTTGTTTATGACCAACTTTAATGAGACTGAAACTAAATTCTAGGAAGAAGCCAAAATGTGCCCTCTCCAGTCCATCACAGCAGGCTGGCACAGGTGAGGCTGTGTGCAACAAAGACCCGGATAGAAGTGCAACAAGGCAACAGCTGCCAGGTCTGAGCAGCTCCAGCTCATAAGAGTGGCACCCAGAGGAAAAATGTCAGAGCCAGGCAACCCATAGGCAAGATACAGCCTCAGTAGACAGTGATCAGTCACAGGTTTTTTTAGGCACAGGCAGCGTCCAGAAAAAGCATCACAATAGTTCAGGAGAGAGGCCAGGTTTGCATGTATAGTTGTTCTGTCATCAGAGCCATATAAGCAAACTGGGCTCATAGGCTCATTTTCTCATAAAGCTCTGTCATCTGCTCCTGCAGTTCTGTCAGGAGGGCTTCCACCCTCCTGTGACAAGCCAGGCCTGTGGACCTTGTTAGACCTTGCAGCGCTGGGCCATGGAAGCCAGCTGCTACTCTGTCGGGGCAATGGCTGTGAAGCTGCATGTGGATTTGAAATTCCCCACCCTGCAGTCAGTGGAAATCCAGATATGCCAAGATAACGATGATTTTTCTTCTGAAAAATCCCTTTAATGATTTCACTTAGCACTTCACTCATAGGGAATTTATTATTCCTAGGCTAATAAAATTGGGGAAAATGTGTATGTTTGTGTCTCTAGCATAGACTAATGCTTTATCCACAGAATAGTAGTGATAAGAAAACAGTATTATAACATCACAGTCCTAATATAATAGTCATGTGGCTATCTAACAAGATATAGAAAAAAGAATAAGAATGTAGTTCTGAGGCCCTAGAGTTATTATTGAAAGTTATGCAAGTTAATGCTCTTAGGACTAAAAACTATTCTTCATTGTCTTGTTTTCCTGTGGGCATGTGCTTGCGTGAGTATTTGTCCACCACATTCATGAAGGGGCCCATGGAGAACAGAAGAGGATTCCTTAACACTAGAGTTGCGATCACTTGTGGGTGCTCGGAACTAAACCAGTGCTCTTGACTGAGGAGTTATAACTCCAGCCAGTTGTTTTCCTATCCTTACAATGCCGTGATGATTTAGTAAAACATCATAGAATACAATGTGTTCATCCCTTTTAAATTACACAAGCTGAAATCTTCTTAAATTTTACTCCTTATTATACTTTGCTAAAATATTCTGCTAAAGCATTAGCTTTGAAGGATATTACAGCAATGCTTTGCTCAAAACCCCAAATCATTGGGGAATTAAACTATTCTAATGGGGAGTTTTGTCATACTTCATTCCTTTTATGTGTATATCTTACTTCCTTCTAATGTCCAAATAAGATTTTTTATTATCCTGTCACATCATATATAGATTACCATAAATAAGTTGGGACATTTAATATTCCTTTCCCCAAGAAAAGATTAAACAATTTGATTCACCTTTAATTTGTTATATTATAATAAGAAATGGACTCATTTTAAATTCATTCTTTTGTAAATTTGGTTGCTTTTTCCAGCAAGCAATCTCTTCAAAAAAAAAAAAAAAAATGTATCTCCTGCTGTCATTATACAGACTATCCTCCAGACACAGTGTCACCATCGTCATGGGTTCGGGTATGCCCTCTCGAAAAGGGACGGCGCAGCTAGGCTTCTTAACTCTCGGCTTTCCCTCATAGGAGGACAGATTGGAAGAGTCAAGGAACCTGATCCATATATACAGCCCTTTGTCAAATCAGGTGAAGGCACGTGGTCTCTGAGAGGGAAGAGAAGTAAACAGGCTGGGAAGAACAAGGGAAAGAGCTCTGTATGCCCAGCCACAGGGGCGCTGTCAATCACGCTGGATTCAGAGCCTCCCATGTGGCTGCTTGACAGTCTCCCATGCTCCCATCCCCAGCCCCTCACTCATTGCGCTAGGAATAATTCTATAAACACACTGATTCTCCCAGTGAACTCTGGGCAGATTGTTATGTGGTTTGTCACGGGGACTTAGGAAGGAAGGTAGATTTTTGTCTAGCCCCCGACCTTGCCACCGCCTCCTTCCACACGCAGCTTACACTCCTAGAAAAGATTCTCACAACAGCTGTGGAGGTCTTCGAAATTCTTATGTTTATGTGAAAGGTTCCTCCTAACAGAAATCATTTCTGATCCTTCATATTGTCGTGTAGGCCTTTACTTCTCTATGGCTTCTTGTTTTACTTTCCTGCCTCATTGTGATTGATGTCATTAAATTACTACACAGAATAACCATAAATACTGAATTATGCTGTATTATAATATGTATCTGCAAATTGAGTCATGTCAGAGAGGGAAGAAAATATTACACAATTTTTTATATTTACTATTTTACATAAATATCACTTAATAGAAAAATTGTGTCAAGGTATCTATACTAAATTGCTGTGGTGAAGCTGAGCTTGGAAAAGAAAGTATACTGTAACTATTATCACAACAATGTATTATCCAATTTTATTATATACAGAGAAAGCTATTTTGGGAGTAAGAAGCATCATCTCTAAGCTTGTTATAAACAAATTTTCTATTATAATCAGAGCCACTAAAATACATTTATGGTCTTGATTATGAATTGTCATTTGTTACAAACTTTTAATCAATTATTTTGTTCTAGGTTTTTGGTTTTGTTTTTTTTTGTTTTGTTTTTTTTTTTTTTCCTTTCATTATCAATAAATGGCGTCTACTGATAGAAATACGGCACAGGTGCTTGATACTTACTTGAATGTACAAAGATTCATTTTAACATAAATAAAAAAAGAAGTGTAAGCATTTCTATTCTGCTTTCACACACACATATGCACATACACACACATTCACGCACACATACACACACTACTGGGAAGTAAACTCAGGGCCTCACACGTGCTAAGGAATTGTTTCCCTGAGCTTGCCCAAGTGCTGCCTTTTGCTTACAAGTCTCACGAGGTCAGCCAGGCTGCCTTCACTCATCTATGCAGCACAGGCAGGCCCTGCCCTTTGATCCTCCTCCTGCCTCAGCCTCCACTCTAGATGTGGAGGGGGCCATGTGCCACCATTCCCTGTTGTCTTACCATGTCACTCCACTGCAATATTAACTAATCAGAATTAGCTTCTGGTTCCCCGGGGTAAATACTCAGTCCCATAAACGTTTCCCCACCTCAGATGTCAGGTGCAAATTTCCAGTCCTCAGGTTACCAGCCCTGACTGTGCCTGGACTACAAAATGGAAGCATCCTACTCTCCCACCGTGGGGCTTGGGCATTTGTGGGAACAGCTCACAGGACTCAAGAGAACACTTACCTGCTGTTGTTAGTGTGTGCTGTTGTTATTGGTTATTACCAGAAAGAGTCAGATGAAAGATGCAGAAAGCAAAGTGTTAGGGAGGAGAGGTGGCACTTTCAGAGCATCTTTCGTGTTTGAGGTATCCTTCGTACATATCAATGTATATATGATATATACAATGTATATATGCTGCCACATCCACCCTCATCACCCTCCATCATCCTTTTTCCACTCCTACTGCCTCCTTTTCTCTTTCCAAATAGTTCTTTCTCTGCTTTCTTGTCATTTAAATTTTTTAATCATATATATGCATATATGATATGTGTGTGTGAGTGAAGCTCACACCAAACCTCTCTATCAGTTTTACAATTTCCCTGGATTTATAATTATTCCAAAATAAAAATTTAAAGGAGCAAGAAATATGCCTACCTTGCCAAACAATTTTACAAGAAAAAAACTTTCCTAAATGTTTCTTCAAGGCACAGTGATGCTGAACTTCCCAGGCTTAAAGCTTCTCTCTTTCCTGACCAAGTTTTTAGATACAGAAAAGTGCTGCGTGTTTATTCTTTCTTTTAATTAATAGCAAAATAAGTGGTGTTATAAATTTTATCCTTAATGTGTCTTAGGCACATTTACAATTGCTAATGGGTAGCAAAGGATCAAGGACACTAAAATCATGATTTAATCTAGAAAAATTCACCAACCTCATTTAGCATACTACTGCAACCCACGGGACCTTAGGAGGATGCACTTTTGCCAGAGCTGTCAACAAAAAGACAGAATGCAACTCATTTCCCACTTTCTTCTGTTTAAAAAAGAATGACTAATGAATATAAATTTGCCCCAATTTGATATCTTAACAGCTTGCAAAAATGCAGACTTTGGAACTCTATGCTTAAATAATTGAGCCATTGATTATTTCAGGAGCATAAATTAAACCCTGCAGGTTAATCATATTTAAAACTGGAAAATTATAATACAAAGGAGATTTCCAGATAACTTTTCATATCTTCCTTCAGATTACCTCCTCTGACAAATCTTTCTCTTTGCAGAGAAATAAATGACTAAACGCTACCGTTTTTAATTGCTAATAGGAAAATTTCCAGAGCTGCCTCCCATTCAGTCTTCATAACTCAAGAACAAAGTGAAAAGTTCCTGTAAGAAATAAGAGTGTGTTGGACACCTCGGTGGCATTGAAGTGAGTTGGGGAGAATCTTACAGACAGAGTGTCTTTGAGTAACACAAGTTTAGGTCCGTTGTCTGCACTTTCACTTTTCAGAGCATTTAAGGATTTCAGAAATGCAGATGAGAGTCAATTAGTGCAAGAACAGGCTTGAAGCAACCAGGGCTTTTTACTGGTCTCTGGGTAACCTGGAGATATTAGCATCCCCACTGTAGAAACATCCATATTCTCAGGACACAAGGCTGTCTCTGATACTGACATACACTACGCCACACATGTATCGATATTCGAACTTTTTTGGTTTGTGGGATACCTGCTTGGAGGTGGAAATTATGAGGTAATCATAGAAGATGTGTGATAAGTTCTCAAAGCACGCTGGCTGTAGGAATCTACTTATCTGGCAAATGAGTTTGTGAACACAAATTCCTGACAAGAAATCTGGCAGAAAAGGCTGATAAGTACCTAGCTGCCTGTCATTTTGAGAATGACAAAACTGAGGCAAAGAGAGGCTATACACTTCATCTGAGGTACCAAGCTGCAGTTAGAAGGTAGCTAGAAAACGTGGTTTTTAAACCTAAAAGGCAGCAATCAGGTTAGAGCAAAAGATAGGGTCTCTGGAACAAAAGCTTGAGGACTCTGTGAAAGTTCAAGCCTTTTTAGCAAAAAAAAAAAAAAAAAAAAAAAAAAAAAAAAAAAAAAAAAAAAAAAAAAAAATTAAAGCTTTAGGGAATGTTTTTAGTCAGATTCATCTTCTTCAACAACAAACAGAAAAAAAAAACTGTTTTCTGAGGAAAAAGCAAATCAAGAAAAAGACACAAAAACTGAGTTTACATGTCTCACTTGTCAAATTCCAGCCTTGCACACTAAGCTTAGAAGCCTTTTTTTTTTTTTTTAAAGTAGAGGAGTTCATCAGTCTCTATTTCTATAACAAAACACAAATGCTTTTATAAAAGAAAGAAAAGGAAGAAGAAACAAACAAACAGACAGACAAAGGCTTGTTTATCTTACAGTTTTAAAAGCCAGAAGTCTGAACAGTACGGCTTTACCTTTATCAAGACCCCATCTGGCTGTGTCTGTCACATTAGGGTGACTGAAACTCTGACGAGAACGCACGCGAGGGAACAATTACAGGAAGAAACAAGATGAATCCCGAGGGAGCTGAACCTCCATGAATCCTATCTTTGGGTACACCTTCAAAGACGTAACCACCTCCCACAAGGATCCTCCTTTTACTTCCTCACATCCCACAGTAGTGGCCAAGCTCCCAGCACACGTACCCTTTCACGTGCCTTTCGGTAACACTGTTGCCACATCCAAAACAAAGCTGGGAGGATTCATGGATGACCAGACCATTGAGTGGAACACTAAACATGAGAGATCAAATTAAGCAATCAAAAGAGCCCTCTAACCTCTTCTGCTTTCTCTTCACTTTGCTTTCTGGCTGCCATAAGGTGAACAACTTCTTTGCCTCTACCTTTGCCCCAGGGAAGGTATACTATAAAGCCATTTTCAGCCACCCAACCCTCCTTTTGAGTCCCTCCATAAGAAGCCACTCAGGAATGTGGTCCTGAAACTGAGAACTTAAAATCCAGGTCTAGAGGATCCAAGATGGCGGCGAGCAGTGTGGACCGCGTTTGGAGGCTCCAGTGAACAATTCAGGGAATTGCACAGATTTCTGAGCCGGGAACACCGAGGTCCAAACATCACGGCAGCAGGAGTGCTCCACGGTTCGGAGGGACCAGGGTGCGGAGGACCTGCGTGCCCCTGCACATGGGAGGAGTGTGGTTTTTCTCTGATCGGAGCGGCAGCGGCAGAGGCGGCAGCACCAGCAGCACCAGCAGCGGCGGCTGAGGTTTGCAGCTCATAGCCTTCCGGTGGAGGCGATTGGTGTGGTGGTTGGTGGGAATTGCTGCGGGAGAGGGGACTCGGGGCAGGATTTGGGTCACGTGGAGCCTTTGGACCCAGACTGGACTCGGCGGACAGTTCGGCCCCAGAGTCCCGGGTATTGGCCCGGCCCAGCAAACAATTCTGCCTGAGGCACTAACTCAGCGTGGCCATAGCTCCCCTGCTGTGGCGCAGGCTTAGTTGAGCACGCCTGCTCCACACTAGGCACCACCTCAGCTCAGCGGCAGCTCCCCCTGCGGTGACACAAGTCCGGGTGGAGCACTTGTTCCACCACTGGCGCTAACTCAGAGCAGTCGCAGTTCTCCTGCTGTGGCACAGGCTGGGACAGAGCTCTCGGTTCCACCAGCTCTAAGACTCTGGTTGGACACAGTGTGCAGTTTGAATCCAGAATTCCTGGCTGAGATTGGTGGTCAGTTCGGGCCCTGAGTCAATAACTGACCACAGCACGCACTTTGGGCCAAAAGGCCCTAGTGGAGCTTGGTGCGTAGTCCCAGCCCAAAAATTCTGGCTGGACCCCTGTGTGCATTTTGGGCCCAAAATCCCTAGCTGAGCTTGCAGTGGTTCAGGCCCTGAGGAATCTAGCTGAGTTCTGCCCGTGGTTCGGTCCCAGTGCTCCTGGCTGGACTTGGCAGGGAACACAGAAGGCTGTGGATACCTTGGCCTGACCCAACGCTCATTCAGAGACCCAGAACCAATTGCAGATCCACAGCAGAGGGGGACTGAGGATCACTGGCTGTGAGAGACCAGAACAACAGGGCTAACCTCCTAACAATCCACACCAGTGAAGCTTTGAGCTCGCCAGCCTAGGGAAATCGTAAGAAAACAAGTGAATCTATTGTCAGACCACCCTCCATTCACTCTGGAGAAGCTACCCAACAAAAAAAAAAGACGGCAAGATGTCTAAAGGACAATGAAAAAGCATACGCAAAAAACCCCAAAACAACATGGCGTCTCCAGTTTCCAGCTATCCAAAGAAAAACCACCCAGAGAGACCTCAAATACAACGGAAATACAAGAAAATGACCTCAAATCCTTAGTAATGAGGATGATCATGGAGGAAACAAATAAAAATTCGTAATCAAATGCAGGAAGACGCAGACAAACAGGTGAGAGACATAAAAGAAGCACACAGAGTGGAACTGGAAAAATTGCAGGAAAATGCAAACAACCAGATGAAAGAAATAACTAAAACGGTTCAAGCTCTGAAGACCTATAAAGAGGCAATGGAAGAAACTCAGGAATATACAAAAAATCAGATGAAAGAAATCAAAAAATCAGTTCAAGATCTGAAAATGAAAATGGATTCAATGATAAACACACAGACAGAAGAAAAACGAGAACGTGAGACCTCAGAGAAGAAGGCGAGCAACACAGAGGTGAGCTTTTCTAACAGAATCCAAGAGATGGAAGAACGAATCTCAGGGCTAGAAGATACAATCACAGATATTGAATCAACCATTAAAGAAATGCCAAATCTGGAAAACTCCTGACACAAAACATCCAAGAAATTAAGGACACCATGAAAAGAAGAAATCTGAGGATAATAGGCATTGAAGAAAGAGAAGACATCAGACTCCAGGGCCCAGAAAACTATTCTCAACAAAATCACAGAAGAAAATTTCCCCAATCTAAAGAAAGAGATGCCTATAAACATACACGAGGCCTACAGAACACCAAATAGAATTGACCAGAAAAGAAAAACTGCCCGCCACATAATAATCAAAACACAAAACATGCAGAACAAAGAAAAAATATTAAAAGCTGCAAGGGAAAAGGGCCAAATAACATTTAATGGTAACCTATCAGAATTACACCTGACTTCTCAGCAGAGACCATAAAAGCCAGAAGGGCCTGGACAGAGATCCTGCAAAACCCTAAGAGAACACAGATGCCAGGCCAGACTACTTTACCCAGCAAAATTATCAATAACCATTGATGGAGAAAACAAAATATTCCATGACAAAAACAAATTCAAACAGTACCTATCCACAAACCCAGCTTTACAGAAGGCACTAGAAGGAAAACTCCATCCCAAAGGGTCAAGCTACAACCAAACTACCCAGGAAATAGATAACTATCCCATGGCAAAAACACAACTACACAAACGCTCGACTGGAAACAACATCAAAATTAAGACTCTTAACAGTCACTGGTCATTAATATCTCTCAACATCAACGGCCTCAATTCTCCAATAAAAAGACACAGACTAACTGAATGGGTACATAAACAAGACCCAACATTCTTCTGCATCCAAGAAACACATCTCACCCATAATGAAAGGCATTACCTCAGGGTAAAAGGTTGGAAAAAAATATTCCAAGCAAATGGTCACAAGAAGCAAGCAGGTGTAGCCATTTTAGTATCGAACAAAATAGACTTTCAACCAAAATTAATCAAAAGGGATGAGGAAGGACACTTCATACTCATCAAAGGTAAAGTCAACCAAGATGACATCACAATTCTGAACATCTATGCTCCCAATACAAGGGCACCCACATATGTAAAAGATCTCCTAAAAAAGCTTAAACCACACATCGATCCCCACACAATAATAGTGGGAGACTTCAACACCCCACTCTCACTGAAGGATAAGTCATTGAAACAGAAACTAAGCCGAGAAATAACATCATTAACCAATGCCATGGGTCAAATGGATCTAACAGATATCTATAGAACCTTTCACCCAAACAAGAAAGAATACACCTTCTTTCTCTGCACCCCATGGAACCTTCTCCAAAATTGATCACATCGTAGGTCACAAAGCAAGCCTCAACAGATACAAGAGGATTGAAATAATACCTTGTATCCTATCAGATCACCATGCTCTTAGGCTGCAATTCAACAACAACAGAAATAACAAAAAGCCTACACGTTTGTGGAAACTAAACACCTCTCTGCTAAATGACACCTGGGTCAGGGAAGAAATAAAGAAAGAAATCAAGGAGTTTCTGAAATTCAATGAAAATGAAGAAACAAACATACCCAAATTTGTGGGATACATTGAAAGCAGTGCTAAGAGGAAAATTCATAGCACTAAGTGCCTTTAAAAAGAAATTGGAAACATCGCACATAAGCATCTTAACAACACAACTGGAAGCCCTAGAAAAAAAAGAAGCAGAAACACCAAGAGGAGTAGACGCCTGGAAATAATCAAACTCAGGGCTGAAATTAACAAATTAGAAACTAAGAAAACAGTCCAAAGAATCAACAAAACCAAAAGCTGGTTCTTTGAGAAAATCAACAAGATAGACAGACCATTAGCCAAACTAACTAAAAGGCAGAGAGACAGTATTGAAATCAACAAAATCAGAAATGAAAAGGGAGACATAACAACAGACACTGAAGAAATTCAAAGAATCATAAGATCCTACTTTGAAGGCATATACGCCACAAAATTTGAAAATCTAAGGGAAATGGACGATTTTCTTGATCAAGTTCACTTGCCAAAGTTGAATGAAGAACAGATAAACAAGTTAAATAGTCCCATTTCCCCTACAGAAATAGAAGCAATCATCGATGGTCTCCCAACCAAAAAAAGCCCAGGGCCAGATGGTTTCAGTGCAGAATTCTACCAGACCTTTAAGGGCGAGCTAATACCGATACTCTTCAAGCTACTCCAAAAGATAGAAATGGATGGAAAATTACCAAATTCATTCTATGAGGCCATAGTCTCATTGATACCTAAACCTCACAAAGACTCAACAAAGAAAGAGAATTTCAGACCAATTTCTCTTATGAACATAGATGCAAAAATACTAAATAAAATACTTGCAAAACGAATACAAGAGCACATCAAAGATATCATTCATCATGACCAAGTAGGCTTCATTCCAGGCATGCAGGGATGGTTTAATATACGGAAATCCATCAATGTAATCCACCATATAAACAAACTGAAAATAAAAAACCACATGATCATCTCCTTGGATGCAGAGAAAGCATTTGATAAAATTCAACACCCATTCATGTTTAAAGTTTTAGAGAGATCGGGGATACAAGGCACTTTCCTCAACATAATAAAGGCTATATACAGCAAGCCAATAGCCAAAATCAAAGTAAATGGTGAGATACTCAAGGAAATTCCTCTCAAATCGGGAACAAGGCAAGGCTGCCCACTCTCTCCATATCTCTTCAATATAGTACTCGAAGTTCTAGCCAGAGCAACAAGACAACAAAAGGAGATCAAGGGTATCCAAATGGGAAAGGAGGAAGTCAAATTATCCCTGTTTGCAGATGATATGATAGTGTACATAAGTGACCCTCAAAACTCCACCAGAGAACTCCTAAAGCTGATAAACACCTTCAGCAAATTGGCTGGATACAAAATTAACTCAAAAAAGTCTGTAGCCTTCCTATACACAAATGACAAGCTTGCAGAGGAAGAAATTAGGAAAACCACACCCTTCACATTAGCCACAAGCAATATAAAATATCTAGGAGTTACCCTAACTAAGCAAGTGAAGGACTTGTATGAAAAAAATTTCAAAACTCTGAAGAAAGAGATTGAAGATGACCTGAGAAGATGGCGTGATCTTCCTTGCTCATGGATCGGGAGAATTAACATAGTAAAAATGGCCATCCTACCAAAAGCAATCTACAGATTCAATGCAATCCCTATCAAAATAACTACACAATTTTTTAAAGACATTGAAAGTTCAATTCTGAACTTCATATGGAAAAACAAAAAACCCAGAATAGCTAAAACAATCTTGTACAATAAAAGATGCTCCGGAGGAATCTCCATACCTGATCTCAAACTGTACTATAAAGCAATAGTACTTAAAACAGCATGGTACTGGCACAGCAACAGGCTGGTTGATCAGTGGAATCGAATCGAAGACCCAGATATGAATTCACACACATATGGTCACTTGATTTTTGACAAAGAAGCCAAATCCATTCAATGGAAAAGGATAGCATCTTCAACAAATGGTGCTGGTCTAACTGGAGGTCTATGTGTAAAAAAATGAAACTGGACCCATATTTGTCACCTTGCACAAAACTCAAATCCAAGTGGATTAAAGACCTCAACATAAAACCAGAGACACTAAGCCACTTAGAAGAAAAAGTGGGAAAGAGCCTGGAACATATTGGCACAGGAGACAACTTCCTGAACAGAACACCAACGGCCCAGGCCTTAATGTCAACCATTAATAAATGGGACCTCATGAGGCTGAGAAGCTTCTGTAAGGCGGGAGACACTGTCAAGAGAACAAAGCGACAGCCTACAGACTGGGAAAAAATCTTCACCAACCCTACATCTGACAAAGGTCTAATATCCAAAATATATAAAGAACTCAAGAAATTAAACACCACCAAACCGAATAACCCAATTGAGAAATGGGGCTTGGAACTAAACAGAGAATTCTCAGCAGAGGAGTATCAAATGGCTGAGAAACACTTAAAGAAATGCTCAACCTCCTTAGTCATCAGGGAAATGCAAATCAAAACAATTCTGAGATTCCATCTTACACCCATCAGAATGGCTAAGATCAAAAATTCAAGCGACACCACATGCTGGCGAGGATGTGGGGAGAGAGGAACACTCCTTCATTGCTGGTGGGAATGCAAACTAGTACAGCCACTTTGGAAATCTATCTGGTGCTATCTCAGAAAAATGGGAACAGGGCTTCCTCAAGACCCAGCTATTCCACTCCTTGGAATATACCCAGAAGATGCTCCAGCACACAACAAGAAAATTTGCTCAACCATGTTCATAGCAGCCTTATTCATAATAGCCAGAACATGGAAACAGCCTAAGTGTCCCTCAGTAGAAGAGTGGATAAAGAAACTGTGGTACATATACACTATGGAATACTACTCAGCTATTAAAAACAAGGAATTCCCGAAATTTGTGGATAAATGGATTGAGCTAGAAATGATCATAATGAGTGAGTTAAGCCAGAAGCAGAAAGAATCACATGGTATATACTCACTTATATCTGCATACTAGCCCAAGGGGCATGTCCCACGAAAGCCTTCACTTACCAGGAAACTGGGACAGAGGGGAAGGCATCCTATTGGGACTCTAAATGAGAGACGCATGGGAGAACAGCAAAATAAAAGGATCCAGAGGGTCCTAGAAATCTACAAGTAGAACAATATGATAGGCAGATTTGGGCCCAGGGGTCCCGCTCAAACTAAGGCACCACCCAAGGACAATACAGGAGGTAAACTTTAAACCCCTTCCCAGATCTAGCCAATGGTCAGAATATTCTCCACAGGTGAGTGGAGAGTGTGATACGACTTTCTCACGTACTCTGGTGCCTCACATTTGACCATGTCCCCTGGAGGGGGAGACCTGGTGGCACTCAGAGGAAGGACAGCAAGTAGCCAAGAAGAGACTTGATACCCTATGAGAATATATAGGGGGACGTAATCCCCCTCAGGAACAGTCATAGGGGAGGGGAATAATGGGAAAATGGGGGGGGGGGAGGAATGGGAGGATACAAGGGATGGGATAAACATTGAGATGTAACAAGAATAAATTAATAAAAAAAAAAAAAAAAAAAAAGAAGCAAAAATAAATAAATAAATAAAAATAAAATCCAGGTCTAAACGGAAAAGCTCTCGATTCAGAAGACCTGAGTTAGACCCGGGAATGGTTCGGAGATTTCCATGGAAACAGAACAAACCCGATGAGTATTTTTTACTGTGCTTGAAAGTGAAAGTTAATGTTAATTGCAGGAAAGATTTCAAGGAACCATGGGCAGGGGAAAGAATTACAGTGGTACATACACAGAGAAATGGAACCAGTAGAACTTCCTTAAAATGGCTTGTAAGAGAAATCTAAGTTTACCACAGTACTCTACTTGGCCCAGCAGGGTACACTGCAGTCAGTGGTGATATAAGTATTGATAGCAATTTTAACGACACATAATTATTATGAAGGAAATATGCATGCAAAGGGTGCAATATATAGATAAAATTGAAAAAAATCAATTAAAATGATAAAGAGAAATAGGATTACAATAATTTCCAGAAAAGAATCTTAAAGTTGAAAATGGTAGCTATTGGTGCAATGCACAAATTAGAAAATGGAAAAATGCTTTCATTGTCCCTTATTTACAAGTCATTATGTTATGTATTTAATAGGTTTTAATGCATAGGCTATGCATTTAAAAACTTAGTTCATGAAGATACAGCTTCTCCTCCCAGGGAACTGCAGTTATCCTGCTAATGCTGATATTGTATGTTTATACTTGTGTTCTTCTTCACAATATCATTAGGACGTTAGACATGTTGAATATCATGCCCCTTGCACTGCAGTCACTTCGGTGAGCATCCTTGTTGTGTTGTTCGTGCACATATTACTGTGCTATGTTTCCAGGGAAGCACCGTGAGAAACGACACTGCCCAGTCAGGTTCTTCACTTTGGTAAAAATGAACCACTTCTAAAACCACTGACAAAAAATTGATGCTACAGACCATGTTGTACATAAGTAATGTTGAGTATCTTCTGCAATATTTTTCAGTTGTTTTTGTTGCATGAGCTAATGGTTTCTCGGGTAAACCATTAGCCATCGTGGAAATAGAGGCTTTGCTGACATTAGTCCTGGATTTAATGGGAATGTTTATTTGTTGTTCTAGCCGCTGTGTGTATGGGGTAGGGGCACAGATGGCGCATTTGGTCTTCTTTGTTTTATGGGGGGAAATTGCCTTATTATATGAAGCATTTTAATTGTTGCACTTGAGGTTTCTCATTGAAACAAATGTTCTCCTTGCACAATATGCATATTTTTGCTGTTCAAGTACATAGCCAAATGGTTTTATATTATTATTTTAGATCACTATTTTATCGGTGGAGATTACGATTAATATAAATTTATGAATTAAAAAATTTAAGTGTGTGTGTGTGTGTGTGTGTGTGTACATGTGTGTCTGTAACAGGGTGGGTGTCTGTGAGTGCTGATCTTACAGATGGCTCTGAGGTTCCTTGCATGGGTGCGAGAAACCAAACTCAGGTCGCCTCGAATTATGCACTCTTAACTGCTGAGCCATCTCTCCATCTCCAACTGTATGAAATTTTAAAGCAAGAATCTGAATGGAGGGTTTGTCAATGTACTATACAAAGATTCCCTACAGGCTTTCAATTTTTCTTACTTGTTGAAATACAAAAGACCATTTGCACCAACTATCAATTCATAATTCTCAGAAAATCTTTTAAAGTGTGAGATTTTAAAAATCATTTTTCAGTGTATATGTAAATGTTTTATCCCATACATGTTTATTCAACTGGACCATTTAATGTTATAGCAACTTATATTTCTTTAAGTTTCATTCAACTTTACTTAGTATTGAAAACGCATGAAATGTGCTTTAATGCATAAGAAGCACAGTGGATAGCAGCAAAGGACTGGGGTGTGAAGTGGAATCTGGTCGTTCACATTGTGATGATTCTGCACAGTGAGGAGATAACTCACACTTCTAGACCATCAAGACATCCCTTTCCAAGAACCAAAATAAACTCAAGATGCCTAGTAAACACTTCCCTACCCCTGAACAAATCGATGACTCTTTCACACATAAAAATTCAAAGTTATGGCATCAAAGACTTCAATGGCAATGTAAGTCTGTAAGCTGTACTCCAGTCTTGTAGCTGAACCCCAAAGTGGAAGAAGCAGGGCTCGCAGTCTCTCAGTAGTGCTTCTCCTGCAAATAATGCTTCATTTTGTTTGACAAAGGCAGTTTCTGAATTAAGTCTATTCTGGTGTACTGACATATAACAGATACTGCAGAGAGCACACATGCATGAACCATGCACTGCATTGGTCAGTCTGAACTGGGAAGTCGCAGATCCAGGCAAATGAGATGAATTGATACAGCTGGTAGAAACATATCTTGGACAACGCTTTTCTAAAAAAAAATTTTTTTTAAGGACGTGATAATTGTTTTGGTTGTGAGAAGTTGAATTTTTCTGTTGCTTCATTTTCATCTTGTGGTTTGTCTCTTTTGATAAATGGCCTTACCATTGTTTCAAAAGATAACTCTGGTTTCTTGTGAGGTGTGTGTGTGTGTGTGTGAGAGAGAGAGAGAGAGAGAGAGAGAGAGAGAGAGAGAGAGAGAGAGAGAGAGAGAGAGAGAGGGAGAGAGAGAGAGACAGACAGAAAGAAAGAAAGAAAGACAGAGAGACAGAGAGAGAGAGAGATTCAGCTAACTGTTTTATCTATGATTTCTTTTTATTTCTTTAGTTAATATTTTCTTACATAAATTTGACAAAACAAGTATTTCCTTACATTAAAGTTTATGTAAAATTAAAAACAAAAAAGTCCCATTTGCTTTATTAATTCAAGGGGTTCTCTAGATAAACACTTTCCTTTAAGCATGATGGCAAAGACACACTTTGCTGAGAACCTTGAGCTGTGTTTGAGACTCCTTTCAGATCTTTGACGCAGATGTGCTTTTGTTTTCCTCCTCAGGGGCACTGCCATTGCAGGCATTGTGTTTGGAATCGTGTTCATCATGGGGGTCATTGCAGGAATTGCCATATGCATCTGTATGTGCATGAAGAACAACCGGGGAACCCGGGTGGGAGTCATCAGAACAGCCCATGTAAACACCATCTCCTCCTATCCTGGTAAGCAACATGGTTTGCTGTTCAAAAAATGAGATGGGTTTGTCAGTCAGGCTCTACTCCTTCAAGAGCCAGTAAAAGAACTCTCATTGAAATAGTTCCCGATTTTCTAGAGTATTCCCAAATAAGGATAGATTGAAGCTGTAGCTTTGAACAAAGATCTTGGTAAAAAGAATATGTTAGTATATAGTCACACTCTCAATAACTGTGTCATTAGCTACAATCACCAGTCAGCCAGAATGAAGATAAATAGAAAATTCACACTCGTTGTGTCTACCTACCAATGAGTTCTGACAAGTAATTATAGAGAAAGTGTGCAATCTATCTCAATAATCTGGCCTCTGAGGCAGTAGGTACATATGTCTCTTGGGGAAGTATTGGAAATGGTTCTTATAGCCCTTGTTAAGCAAGAAATATAGCTTCCACATAATATTAAAATTCTTAACAAAGGGCAAAGGTGATATATTAATAATTTGACAAGTACATGCTGAAAATTTGCTAGAACTTCTACATATGCATACATTGAATGTATACATGAAATTCTGTATAAAAAACCCTTCATCTTGTGTTAGAGAATCTATGTCACTTTCTGTATGCAACATAAAACATATAAAAGGTAAGCAGCATCATGAACTCACAGCAGCTGCAATAAATCTGGATAATATCAGTGAAAATTCTGACACACAGATGGCTAGATGATCTCCAGGCTCCTGCCCTTACCAAGGAGCAATTGGGAGTTGATAGACAGGGAAACACATTCTCTTTGAGGATGTGGCCACTTTCAGTTTTTCCATAGCCATAGCTAGCTGGAATTTAGTACACTATCAGAAAAGAATAGAAAGAATTGATGTTTTGGAGGGAAATTGTTGGGAAGCTGTAGGTGAGTTGAAGTGATAAAAGGGGATAAATAAGATTATATTTTATTGTCTACCTGTATGAAAATTTCAAAAATAATGGAAAATTAAAATATTCACAACAATAATGATATGATGAACAATTTCTAAATTGATAACTTTGTAGGATATTGTTTTCTCATCCATACTCATTGTTTCTCTCAGTCCCATAAGAAAAGGAACAACACACACACTTCTAAGTGCATCCACTGTCAATGCTTCCTTTTTTAATATTTATTTGCTTCAACATGAAGAAACACACTTCAGATGAGTGTAGAAAAATTTTTCCATTTGTTCTGTCTTCTCCCATATCCACGCACTCTTGAGTCTTCTTCCACATAGTATCCACTGTTCTATGGCTGTGTCATTTTGCCCACATGAGAAAAGAGAGAGAGACAGACAGATGGAGGAGGGAGGGAGTGGAGGAGGAGGAGGTGGTGGAGGAAGGAAGGAAGGAGGAGGAAGAGGAAGAAGAAGAAGAAGAAGAAGAAGAAGAAGAAGAAGAAGAAGAAGAAGAAGAAGAAGAAGAAGAAGAAGAAGAAGAAGAAGAAATTGTATGCGGATGTTTCCCAGAGTTACATACTGCTGTTCCCAAACTGCTTTTCGGAGTTTAAGATTTATTTTTATCTCAGCACTCATTGGACATTTCCATCATAATATTTAGTCACTATGTAGAAATGAACATGCTTAAAGCTACATTTCTCATCTTCTCTCCCCTCACAACCTATAGTTCATCTTTGCTCTGTTCCTCAGTTACAATCTTCGTCACAAAGGGTGAAGCTTTTCTAGTCTACTAGCTCTCAGACCAACACATTGGAGTCACCTTTGTTTCTTCTCTCTGACCTAAAGCTACATGCCATCTGCAAGGAACAGTTCTCAGCACCACCTTTAAAACATATTGTGCATCTGACTACTTCTCATAAAGATAGACGTGGTTACTTCCTGGGTGGAAGTCTGTGATGGGTTGAATGAGAATGGACCCCAAGGATTCATATATTTGAAGGCTGGGTCCCCAGTTAATGGAACTATTTGGGAAGAATTAGGAGGTATGACCTCAATGGAGGAGGTGTATCATTAAATGTGAGCTCTGAGGTTTCAAAAGCCTAGCCATTCCCAGTTAGTTGTCTCTCTGCCTCCAACTTGCAAATAAGGATGTAAGCTCTCATCTACTGCTGCAGTGCCATGCCTGCCTGTCTGCTGCAATAGTCCCCCTCGCAACCGTGATGCTCATGGACTCTCCCTCTGAAATTGTAGGGCCCAATAAACTCTTTCTTCTATAAGTTGCCTTGGTCATGATGTCTCTTCACAGCAATAGAAAAGAAACTAAGACAGAGTCACGTGGCTAGCTTTCACCTCCACAACTACAGCAGTATCCTAACACCTCCCAGCACCTAATGCTTGACCCTTGGTATCTACTCTCAAAAAAGTTGCCATAGCAACTTTCCCTTAAAGGTGGATGTTGAATTATGTCACACATTTGTACTAAGGATCTTCCAAAGGCACATAATTTACCTCACTGAAGATCCAAAGTCAGTGGTTTCTCATGTATGCAGGCAAAACACCTGCACACATTTTTGAAAGGAAAGAAAAAGAAGTCACTGTGTCTGTCCCTCTATACTCACACTGAGGGTAGGCTACAGACATGTGCACTGAATGTGGAAGACTGTTGAGTTCTTGCCATGCTTCCTTAGAAATCACACTCATATTTTAGGCACTTTCTGGGCAGGCAACCTGCCTCTGTAGGTGAAGGAATTGGCCAAATGAGCCCAGTGATCTGAGTTCAATTTCAAGAGAGGCTTCTGAAAGCTGCCAACTGACCTCTACATGTACTGTACCATGGCATACACACAGACACACACACAGACACACACACACACACACACACAGACAGACACACACTCAGTAATAATAATGTTTAAAATAAATTATAATATACTATATTATTTTCATTATAAAATTAATCAACAACAACACTAATAAATAGATAAAAGTAATGTTGAAGAAAAGAGTAATTTGTTCTCTGCTAAAAATTTATACTGGAAATATGCTGTATAAAATAGTGCTATAGTAAATTTAAAGATACAACTCACACTAGAAAAAAAAACAAAACAAAACAAAATGGGCACAGTGATGAACAAGATACCACCCTGGCAGTCAGAATTCAAAACTTCTTCTGTTGTTGTGTGAATTACGCATACAAAATCGATGCTGCAGATAGAAGTTTTTGTTGTATGTTGTAATAGTTACTTGTTCTATTTCGGTGATAGAACACTATGGGCTTATTTGGGGCTATGGTTTTAGAGGTATAAGAGTGCATCGTCATATCAGGGAATCATGGCAGCAATAACAAACAAGAGGCAGAGACAGTGTACTGATAGCTACAAGCAGCTTTGAAACCCAAAAGCTTACCCTCAGTGACACACTTCTTCCAGCAAGACCACATGTTCTAAGCCTCTCAGACAGCTGGAGAACACATAATCAAATGCCAGAAACTGTTGGGGACAGGGACATTGTCATTTTCAAGGTATACCCCTTTAAAATGGGCAAACTCTCTCACCTGTCCAAAACTGAGTTTGGCCCAGATCAGCCTGGATTACCAGAGGACTTCTGCTGGTTAGATAAGAGGCAGCATTTCTTGGGAAATTGTCAGGCTGGTTGCCATCTACCAAAAGGAGTTATTCCCCTTACCTCCAGCAAAAATGATATATAGTTCACCAATGAACATGTACTTGTGTGTTTTCAAGTCCATGTGACCATCCTAAGACTTCTCCCCTCCTCCTCTACCCTAAAGTCCCTCCAGTTCATGAGCTTGCCCCCCCCCTTCCTCAGCTCCTCAACTTTCTTATAACCCTGCTGTTCTCTAGGCTTCTGCTCCTGCTATTTTCACTATGACTTTTCTATTCTCTATCCCCTACTGCTCTCTCTCTCTGATCAATGATAGCCCTGGTATGTCCAGTCTGCTGGCCAGTCCAGTCTATTTCTTTCTCTCTCTAGACTCTTCCAAATGCCTATGGATGTTCTCTCTGATATCTACAATAAAAACCTTCCCTGTAACCATTGAGGACTGGTGGCTGAGCATAGCTTGTTAGGGCTGCCAGGACAGGCAACTGCTCTGTACGTAACAACTCTAGCAACATGGCTGCCCAGCAGAGCCGCGGCTCTGATAAAACCTAACACTCTAACTACTCTGTATCATGTTGTCAGCATATACAATGGTGTCTCATTCAAACCACCACATACATATTGTGTGAGGAAGTAGAAAAGTAAGTACAATTTTCTTTAACTTTCACTTTAAAATGGATCAAGAAAACATTTTTTTCATAGAGAACTGTAGTTCATGGTGTTTTGTATTTTAGCAATTAATATATAAAATAAAAAAGAGGAAGCTGGTGACTATATAGGGCATGAGCCATTATCAAAGGTCCAAGTCTTGGATGGAGAGGTGGCTTAGTGTGTGAAGAGCTTGAGGACCTGAATTTAAGCTCTTCAACTCACATAAAGTTGGGAGAGAACTGGCTCCGTAAACTGTCCTCTGACCTCCATGTGAGTGCTCTAGCACACGTGTGCTCAAATACATACCCTGTACACACCATGATGGCTTTACTTTTTAGGTAGCAGAGTCTAAGCATGAGACAGAGTTCGATCCCATGTACAAGTGGAGTGGTTTACTTTCCTTCCCTTAGAGGCTTGGATTTGGTCATCAGATATGAGAGTCTTTTCTTCTGTTTGTTCCTATTCTCTCTGTGAAATAAGCACCCAATCTTCTTCCGAGAGATAAGGATATGCTTGAGGTGAAGGAGAGTGAAGAAAACAACCTCAGAAAGTGGGATGTGTGAAATGCCTAGTGTGATACAGGCTCTCTGAGCAACACCAACCCACTGACAACACATCTCAGTGCTTTAAAGTGAGATCAGTCTGCATGGTACAGATACAGAGTAGTTAGAGTGTTAGGTTTTATCAGAGCCGCGGCTCTGCTGGGCAGCCATGTTGCTAGAGTTGTTACGTACAGAGCAGTTGCCTGTCCTGGCAGCCCTAACAAGCTATGCTCAGCCACCAGTCCTCAATGGGCCAATTAAGCAGACAGTAGCAAAAAGCAAAACAAAAATATCTATCCGTCGTGACCACACTGGGCAGAGGAACAAATAAAGGGAGCCAGGGATCTCTCCCATGTCCCCTTCAGTCTATCTTTAGGCATCTGACATGAGGCTTAGATATAAGTAGAGGGCAAGACGTATACACAGCTGGGCAGTCCTGGCCAAGGTGTGGTCCTGCCCATCACATCACTGACCCATTCTTGTCTTGGCTCTGTCTCTCCTGCAAGGTGACATCACAATTTGTCACTCAGACTCCACAGAGACAAGTTCCTCTTCTGGCTGAGATCAGGCTTCAGCCTTGTGCTTCCAGCAAGAGATTCCTGGGGGGTAATTACAATTCCTAGGGCTCCATATCCTGACAGCCTGATAGCATAAGAAGACCCACAAATATTTCTCTTCAGCCATCCTCACACCATGGTTACCATAGGGACAGAAAGATGTAAGAGCCTGGACACAGATGCAAAGGAATAATTTCAATAATGATGCATAAATACCAGGTGCTAAAGGACAGGAAGATAAAAAAAAAAAAGAGGTGGCATAAACTTCAGTTGTTTAATTTGCCCTCGATATGTTGGGAATCATTCTAGAAAAATAAAAAGAATCATATTTTAAAGATAAAAATTTGCAAAATATTACCATAATTGATCGTTACAAGGGGGAGGAAATGATAAAGCAAAGCATAAATGTCATAGGCATGTGAGGCAGGCTCACGTGGACATTTTAGTGAGCAGGAGTGGTAGTTGATGTTGGAGATGGACAGATAAATGTGGACCCTCTCCTGAGTCCTCGGTGAATACATATTTGGGTCAGGAAGGGTTACAGATATCTATAAGATACAAGAAATAGAATTCCATGGCTTGTATGGTACAAAAGAATTCAGACATTTCAAGACGAAATAGATAATGGTTTGAAGAATGGCTTTGACGTGTCCCTGCCCCGCAGATTGTAGGGAGCAGGAGGAAAATAACTCTAGTTTGATAGTGTGGCAGAGGAAGACATCTTTTGGGAGAGAAATTAGATGTTTTAAATATTTTATTATTACTATTAATATTATTATTATCATCACCATGACTTCTGTGGGTTTTTGTGTGACATTTGTGGGTGCTTGTATCTCAGCTCACATGTGGATGCTAAAGAACAACTCCACACAGCTAATTCTATTTTTGCAGCTTTTTGTGGGTCCTGGGAATCAAACTTAATTCCTAGGCTCATGGAGTAGTGACCTTGATCTCCTTGAGCCATCTCATCAATGGAAAAAAAAGTCGAAGTTTTAATTAGATGCAAATGTGAAGCTATTGTTCATATCCATCTCCTTAAAATAGCAGTCTCACATTCCTCGTCCTTCCCCAAACACAAAACATTCTGATCCCACAGCAAATACACTCTCCATGGCTCATGTTTCTGTGAGAAAGAGGCACTCTCAGGATGTGGCAGTTGACTGCGAGCTTGCTGCTCAAGCAGGAAGAACCGAGTTGAGTCTCCAGTAGTCAGGTAAAAGGCTGGCGATGGCAGGGTACATTTAAGATCCCAAGCTAGGCTACCTGGCTAGCTAACCAGCTAGCTTAGGCCAATCACTGGTGAGTTTCCAGTCCTAGTAAAATAATCTGTCTCAGTGACTGAGAAAGAGACACTTTTAGTTGATCTACACCCACAGTGGTGCAGGCACACACCACAAAGCAGACACGTTAGAAAAGAACGGAGCTGAAAGATTGAAGAACCAGGAGACACCTGGGACTTTGCTAAGGCCAGCTTTGTTTTCCACTTAGCCCGCAGCAAATTGAGTCAAGGGAGCTTGGGAAATTAGGCAGACTAAGAGTTGAAAGCCGTCCTTCGTTATGAGTCTAAAATGAAGGATGTCCTAGGAGATTGTCCTTCTAATAGTGACACAAGGATGCAGGACATGATCGACTAGTCCTGATGTTATCAGAAAGGAAGAGGAACAAAGAGTTCTAATATGTTTTAGCACCTTGGCCTTTTGTGGAAGAAAAACAGCCGTGTTTGAGTGGTGCGTCAGAGGGTGGGGCAGTGCAAATCCTGCCAGCCACTCAGGGCTTCTGTGTAAACTTTCTGATCTGGGTAGGGCTCAGGAGCACAGAGTAAAGTAGAACTTGCTTACAACAACAAAACTAAAAAATGTATGTAAAAAGTTTTCATGAGTACATAAATGACTTACATACATACAATGCAACATATACACACATATAGACAGCACATGTGCATACATACATATTCTCACACACACACATACACACACACACAATGCTATTGAAGAGTCCAATAAGATACTAAATCTATTTAAAATCAGTAATAAATAAGATAAACTGCTACTGTATAAACAGACATACCTGGTGCACAGGACAGAGCAAGTAGATTAACAAGTCCATTTTCTAACTGAAACATAATAATATGAACTTTGAGTATTATTTAATAGGCTACATTTAGATATTTGGCTTAGTAAAGATTAAAACTTTAGAAGAAAATTAAACTTTACTACAACATCTACCAAATACAAAACTGTGGCCCACACTTTGGTAGTCCCAGTACTCAGAGAACTGAGCCAGAAGGATCTGTGCTACATGATAGGATTCTGATCATACTATACTTTATATCAATGTCCTGTATCCAAAAAAGTATAATTATATAAAATAAGAGAGGGTAAACTCAGAAATAGAATGGTTATGAATTAGATATGTGAAAAAAGGTTGATTTTTATATCTACAAAGAGCAGAACAATAAAGGTGAAAAAATTGTTATATACAACTTTTAAACTTTGAAATGTCCAAAATTATGTAGTAAAATGAGCAACCATGATGAATTATTCTTTTTTGATGTTTGGTTTTGTAGAACAAGTTGGCTTCAACCTCACAGAGATCTGTTTGTCTCTATCTACTGAAATTAAAGGTGTGTTCCATCACACCCAACTGACAAACTATTCTTAAAATGAAAATATGTAATTTATAGACTTGTTTCTTTACTTATTATTAACTTTAAGAGTCCAATTTATAAGTTACCAGACTGGAACAAAAGTGAATAAACACATAAATTACCCAGTCTGAATTTCAAGCACCAAATCAGAATATAGATGTTGTAACTCCCAGCCTTGATCAGAGAAATGATGGGATAAGATAACTATCTTTTCTTATTTATGAATTTTCTAATATGACAGCCTGCCTGTGCCATACTGGTATCTGTAGAAATTTTCATAATTCTTTTGTAAATAGGCTCACCATGTAACACACCACAAATAAAAACACTTAAGCACTGTTTAACACAGATTTTTAAAATTTTTGTTCCAAACAAATCAGTCAGAACAATAAAGTCTCCAGTGAGAACATATTTGTCAGTTGTTTATAATAATAAAAGTGGTAACCCCAGAGTAAGTAAATATAAAGTAGAATAAAATATACCCAGTAATAATAAAATTTCAGGAAGAATACACAGAAATATAAGCAGTACTATCCTGTGCAGTGATGAAGATGATGCCATTATATGTGGCTACAAGAGTGTAAATGCACAAATGACCAGAGGTATGGGCGTGACTGGTGACTACAGACCAAAATGACAAAGCTCAGGATGATTTTTTTCTGCATCCATATTTTCTGCATATTTTGGAACAGTACTTGAATTTGTTGAAATCTTTGCATTTCTTCTCTGAATTTCATATTTTCAGTATCTATTTGTTTGTTTATTTACTCACTCACTCATTTAGTCATTTTTGATATAGGGGGGACCTGGAATTAAGTTTATATTCCAGGCTGGCCCCAAAATCGAGATCCTCCTGCCTCAGTCTCTCAAACGCTGGGATTACAAATGTACACCATCACGGCCAACATCAGGCTTGTAATATTATAGATACATGTATCTGCCATTGAAGATGAACAGCATATTTGCAGTTCTTACATCAGAGAACTGGAATATCAGATACACAAGTTCTCTAGAAAGGCATCCATGCATCTTCCAGAAATTATGTACCCAACTGAAAAGAACAAAACCCCTTAACTAATTAGGGTTAATCAGGAATTCCAAAACTGATACCTTGAACAGCTATTTACTTATGAGACCTTACTGTCACGAAGAAACGTAACCCAGTCCACTATACAGAGCTATTGCAGACATGCCCTCCAGAGACACTACTGCAAAAGAAACAGCACTTTCATGATGAGGAATCCTCAGAGCACCACTCTCCAGCATCACTGCAATTTCAGCAGAGTTCAAAGGATCTGCGAATGAAAGACCATTGTTTTACAGCTGAAATTCAACTCACAGCAACATGAAACAAGGATTCTGACCCAACTGTCTGGCAGCAGTGCTCAAGTCGTGCCAGAGCCAAGCCTAAATGCATTGTCAAGGATGCATAAACGCACACCATAGGTTTGTGAAAAAGGAAGAGGTGGAGGCTGTCTGTGGGTGAAATTAGTCTGGGTTCTTCGTGCCAGAGGCAGGAGAAACTTAAGCTTAATAACAAGGTAGAATTACCTGTTTACAAGAACCAGTGTGGTGGGGCAGCCCAGACCGCTGGGACGTCCCAGTTTCATGTGAAGGCTGTAGGCCCTCCTTTCTTGGTATGCATGAAACACTTTGTAAATATTTGTGTCTTCCCTCTTATATTTAACAGAGCCCAGGAATTGGGCACAAAATCCAGAGGGAATGTGAATGCCTCCATAGGAGTTACTCCATTTTGTCACAGAAAACAGATCTTACAAGTCAGGCACCTCTAGAGGAGAGCTAAAGAAGCTGTGAGCATCTCTGCTGATGTCTTCACATAGACCAGGTCCCTGTCAAAAGACATCGGTCCCCTCGGTCCACTAAGAGGTGTCTTATCTGCAGAGCAGGGCTCTCTGGAAACTTGAATTGCACTAGGGTGGATCCATATTTCTCTTTTCTCTGGTTACTTAATCTCTTTCTTCACATCCTCTGTCTATACTGAGATCAGTATGTGACTCTTAACATGTATTGGTAAAGAGAGGCACACTAAAGAAATCTAGCAGAAACATCGTTTCTGTTTGTAGTAGTCTAGACCTAATACATGCATGTGCCTGTTTTTATCAGAACTGTTAGGCCCTTGGGGGAAGAATACTTTGTTGAAATGCTAGCTGTTCTCTGCTGTCATTGCAATGTTGAAAACTTGGCAATTTAGTCACATTATTGTGACGTTAGTCTTAGGATCCGTGCTACATTCGCGGTGACCAGTTAAGGCCTGTCACTCCCCAAATAGGATTTGAACCCTGAGGATGATTTTATTTCTGGATTTTCATCATGAAGACATAGATGAATTTCAGCTCACAGATGCCTCTCTCCTCCCCTAGAGACAGAATTAGGATCAGTGCAAAATAGGTATCCAGGAGAAGTCACAATCAAGTATAGTCAATGTGACTATTAAATGCACTGACAAGTAGTAAATGACATTAAGACAGATTTTTCAAATAAGATTTAGAAAATGATATCCTCCATTTCTATTCCTAAACTTTGTTTATCCTGAAAATTCTAGAACCTTCCTTCTGCATGCCCAATAATTTTACCTCTCCTTTCACCTTCTTATTCCTTTCTACTTTTCCGGTGGCTTACAGACTCAGCCACTTGGTGTTTTATGAATATTCCTTCCTTGCTGTCATGAGAGTACTTGAATACTCTTGTGTGCTGCTCCATCACCTCTCGTATCTTCAGTCTGCCTGTGTCCTCTCTGCTGAGAGAGTACTATCACCAAAGCACAACTACTAATCTACTTTCCTAAGTATCAGGAAGCTATGTACAGCCCGATGCTTACTACAGCACTGTTCACAGTAATAGTTATGAAACCAGCCTGTGTCCAGCAAAGAGAAGGGGACAGAATGTGGCCCAGATGCAATGGGATCATCTTCCATCACAAAAGAGCTTGAGATTACATTGTTTGTAGCAAAATGGGTGTGACAGGAGAACATCGCACTAAGGGAATTCAGCCAGTCTCAGAAAGACATCGTGCTCCCATTTGTGGTTCCTATATTTTATATAAATACCTAAAATCATGTATGACATGAAAGTAGAAATCAAACAAAGAATGAGGGAGAATAATGATGGGTGGGGAAAAGGGGAGGGTAGAGCCTATGGGAAGAGCCTGCTCAATGTGCAATGTGTATTTGTATGAACTAAACAGCATTGTGTTCGTATGCAATGAATCATTTTAAAGAAATAAATTTTACAATTTTTTTCTAAGAATGCCACGTCATTTTCTCTACCCATGACAACAAGCCCAGCATGGTGACAGGGAATCCAGTTCCCTAGTCTCTCCCTCTCTCTCTTTTCCTCTCTCTTTCTCTTCTCTCCCTCTCCCCTCTCTCTTCTCTCTTCTCTCTTCTCTCTTCTCTCTTCTCTCTTCTCTCTCTCTCTCTCTCTCTCTCTCTCTCTCTCTCTCTCTCTCTCTCTCTCTCTCTCTCTCTCTCTCAGCTTGGTATATATTTTTCCTTTTTTTTTTCTTTTTTAAATTAGTTTATTTAGATTACATCTCAATTGTTATCCCCTTGCTTGTTTCCTCCCATTTCTCCCTCCTTCCCTCTTTCACCCTATTCCCCTCCCCTAGGTCTGTGACAGAAGGGGACTTCCTCCCCCACCATATGGTCACAGCCTATCAAGTCTCATCTTGGTAGCCTTCCTATTATTTCTCTGAGTGCTACCAGGCCTCCCCACCAAGGGGAAGTCCTCGGTCTCCTTTTTCATTTCTCTTTTTCCCCACTTTTCCTGCTGAAATACACAACTGTTCTATTTCTGTACTTTTAGCCACTCTGCTTCTTCACTTTCTGTCCCTTCAGCATCATACTTCCCAGGGACTTTCCCTAATCCCCCAACTCCGAGCACCCTCATCCAGGGCAGTGCCTTCCAGAGAACTCACCTGTTCCGTCATACCTGCCCACGTTCTGAACAAATACTGTTTTGCAAGCGAAAAGTATTTCCCCTCTCCAAGTATCTAGCAATAATGGCTTCATGCAGTCACTGAGATATTTACTGATTGCCTGATTTTTTCTCCTTTTCTCTTTCAGTGGCACCTCCCCCCTATACTTATGACCACCACGAGATGGAATACTGTACAGACCTGCCTCCACCATACTCTCCAACCCCACAAGCTTCAGCCCAGCGTTCTCCACCCCCTCCTTATCCTGGCAATTTAAGGAAATATTCCTCCTCCCAGAATGGAATATGTGCCGATTAGCAATTTTACCCAGAACAAAATGTCTCAATTTAGAAACAGGCAAAAAATAATAATTGTCTACTGGTTAGAGTCAGATAATATCTCATGCAGAACGCCCATGTGGAGCGGGTTACCACCCTGCTCAGAACTGACCCTCCCTTTTAGAGAATTATGCTTGGTTCCCGGAAGTCACATATTGAGTGATCTACTGATCCACCCAAGCACACTCAGATTAAAGCAGTGCACTTGGCAGACCATCTGACAAGCATGCTGCTTTAGGACTAGCTGAAGGAGATTTCAGTATTGAACCTGGAATAAAGAACAGATAACAGCCTGATCCACATCAGGAAAAAGCTTTATTCCATATACTTTTAGAAGGACTAGAGTAAGTCATTGCTTCATTTGTCCACAAATATGTATTAAGTGCCTTAGAAGCCCCTCTGTGCCTGGCACCACTTGGGGCGCTGGATGGAAGTAGCCAGAAGAAAACTTGGGCTTTGCCACAGGCATACCTCACCTCCTTGCACTTTGCTCTTTTGCACTTTGCAGGTGTTGTACGTTTTACAAATTGAAGGTTTGTGATAACCTTGCTCCACACAATGTCATCTTCCTCAGCAGCAAAAGCTTACTTCCTGTCTTTGTGTCACATTTTGGTAATCATCACAGTATTTCAAGGTTTTTATTGTTGTTATTATGTCTGTTATGGTGATCTGTGATCAGTAATTGTTGATGTTGTTACAGCCGTCTTTTGTTTGGGGTTGTCATGAACTCTGCTCACAGTAGAACAGTGAGCTTGGGAGATTGATACATATCATGTGTACTGTGTCTGCTCCACTGAAAAACTCCATCCCCTCCTCTCTCAGTTCTCCCGATACCAAGAACAGTATTGATTAGGCCAGTTAATAGCCCAACAATGCTTTCAAGTATTCAAGCTGAAAAAAGAATCATGTGTCTATTGCTTTAAACTCAAAGCTAGAGATAGTTCATCTTCGTGAAAAAGGCATGTTCAAATCTGGCATGACAGGCTGAAAGGCTGGCTTCTTATACCAGCTCATAAATTAAGCTGTAAACACAAATGAGGATTTTGTGAAGGAAACTAAAAATGGCTCTCTCCAAACACATGAACGATAGAAAAGAAAGAGAGAAGGGTCCCAACAGTCTCTAAGGAGGACTCTTCAGTAGTGTAGGGAGCAGATAAAAACAGCCATATTTCCTCAAGTCATAAAGCTCACTCCTAAGCTGGGACCTAATTCTCTTCATTCCTCGAAGGCTGGTAGAGGTGTACAAGAAATGTCAACATGTGAAGGGAGTGGAGATCAGGTCCTGAAGTGAGGGAAAGGAGCTACCTCTATAGCATCAAAATACAAAGTGAAGCAGTGGGCCTTACTCTGGGGCTGCAGCCCATTCTCCCAAAGACATAGTTAGGATCACACATAAAGGTGGCTGCAGTAAACCAGAGTCTTGATATAAATGAAAGACCCTACTGATGAAAGACATGGCCTTCTAGAACTTCCGCAGCCAGAGAAAAGAACCCATCCCTACTCTAAAGCCTCAAAAGACAGCCTGGCTTTTTTGTTAGTGCCAACAATAACACAGCTGGTGACTTTCACATGAAGCCATTGTTCAATATTCATTTGCTAGTCAAAAAGTCTTCTTAAGAATTACTAAATCTACTCTGCCTGTAGTGTACAAGGAGAATAACCAAGCCTATTTTCAATGGAGTTTAATGAATGCTTTAAGCCAAGTGTTGAGACCTATTATTGCTCAGGGAAAAAACAAGGTTTCTTTCAAAATCTTACTGATTATTGACACTGCACTGATCAACCAAATGTTCAGATGGAGATGTACAAAGAGACAAAGATATTTTCCTGTTTACTAATGATCCCAAACTCACTCTGTGTCTCATAGACTACAGTAAACTTCAACTTTCAAGACGTGCTTCTTAGTAACTGCCTTTTATAAGGTCATGGCTGACACAAACATGGGGTCTTCTGGGGCCTGATGAAGTAAATTGGAAGCAGCCTGGAAAGAACTCACTGTTGTTGATGCCATTAAGACCACACATGATTAGTGAAAAGAAGTCAGGCTATCAATATTAATGTGCATTTAGAAGAAGTTGATTTCAACCTTCATGCATAACTTTGGCGGTGTTAAGGCTTTGGTGGATGAGGTACCAACAGAGATAGTAGACCCACCAAAAAACTAGAATTAGAGAAGGAACTCCAAGGTATAACTCAATTGCTACACCTCACAACACCACTACCAGATGAACAATTTTGTCTCATGGGTGCACAATGAAAAATGGTTTCTTCAGGTGAAATATACTTCCAGTGAAAGGAGCTGTGGGCAGCAATGGTAGAATAGTAAAGAGTTCAGAGCATTTTAGGTGACTTGATAAGTCAGCAGCAGGAACAGTGATGACTACAAATTGTAAGGAAGATATACTGTGCATTAAAAGCCACCAAAGAACATCACAGGCTGCAGAGAACCCTTTCATGAAGAAAATTTTCAACCCATTCAGCTTCACTGTCATCTTCCTTTAAGGAATCAACAGTCTTCTTCCTTCAGCAGCCACCAGCCTAAGCACTAAGCAACTCTCACCATCACCACCAGACCTGCTGAGAGCTCCTGGGGCTAGTTGTCATTTTTTCAGCAATAAACTATTTTGATGAGGTGTATACATTGTTTTGAAGACACTTAATAAACTGGAGTACATATAAACTTTAATGTGCCCTAGAAAACCAAAAAGTATCCATGTGATTCTCTTGTGAAATTGGATTTACAAGAAAACCAAGCCGCTTCATGGGTGACATCGACATGCTACTGGTATGGACAGAACATCAAGCCCACACCTTTTCTAAAGTATGTCTGTTTAAAAAAAATGGTTGCAGCATTACTGTTTATAATATACACATTATAGTGTTGTGAAGATCCTTTCCATCAAGATTCAAACAAAATTGGGCTGTGTATTAAAGAAATATCCTAGAAAGAAGCCCTAAAAATGAATAACAGATTAGTCCTTTGAACATCAATTTCTTGCTTATGTTTCATCTAGGTGTGAAGTGACCAACTGTATCTCCAGTAACAAATGCAGTAGATGAATCTTATTCATTTAATCTGACTATTTAAACAAGATCAAAGGTACTCAACGGGTTCTGGGAGCTACAGTCCCATAGTCATTGCTAACCACTCCTATAAACCTAGTCACAGGTATGATGAAGGTTGCTCCAACTGTGGAATAAAAAGTGAGAAACAAAATATTCCCAGGGTTTTAGATGAGTAATAAAATGCCATAATTTGACTATGTACATCAGATATTTTTAAGAGGGAAATAAAATATGATTTCTTTCTACATAAATATGCTCCAATGTAATAGCCAATTTCTTTCCATTTTATAAACTGTAACTAATCTATTCTTTTCTACAGTTAGGTAATTAACAGCCAAGTTAAGAAAGCACCCCTGTTGCCTATCGCCCAAGTACAGACTTGTATGAAAAGATTACCTTTAAATGGAAAGACAGTCAATAGAAAATTCAAATGTGTCATGTTCTATTGCAAGTGACCTTAACATTTATATTTTTATGTTGGTCCTTTTGTGCAGTTTAAAACTGCTGAACACTAGAGATTGATGATAAGACCTTTATGTTACGCTAAAAAGGAAACCTGAAACACACAATCTAATGTCATGACTGTAACTCAGGAGCATTCCAAAATGACACCAAGAAAGTTGATAAATAGCCAAAAGAAATATCTTACAGCATAAGTTATGGAATCTGTGCTTGTATTTGAGAAGATTAATGCGTGTGAGTAGTGATATTTGCTGTATCAGTTATCTACATTAGGAATGTGTGGTTCCGATGGAACGTGGTCTACAGAAGATGTCAAGGCAAGATTTGTTTTGAGTGACGTCCTAGGCTTAGACAATGATAAGATAATCTTAGCATAGAAGATGGGATGCGTTCAAGAGTCCTGGCTATTCTAGCGAGAAGCTCCCTGCCCCACATGATTTATCGGCATAGTGTTAACAGTGTAAAGGCTTTAATTTATTTTTCTTCTGCAAATGTGATTAGTTTCCACCAAGCTGCAGCTATAATGCACAATGCCAAAGTCTCTGTGGTTTGGGAATGCTGTTTGCAAATGCACTAAATGTTCCTAAAGAAAAATAGAGAGGCAAGTCCGGCTGAAATGGAATGCTCATCTTCACACTAATGTACATCCACCACATGCCTCCAACATTCTATAAATATTGCCTGCAAGGGAGCCATTTCTGTCCACACCACCTGTCTTTGCATCGTTCATGGCTTCCCCTCAGGCATAGCACAAATCTATATATTTACATTAGATGAACAATTTTACTGATTTTATTAGTGTCGTAATAACATGAATGAATATATCATAGATGTCTAAGTTCACTGATTATTTCCACAAGTGATATATATTAGAGGAAAACAATATTTGATGTAAAAATTTGGGTTGTGGTTATTTAAGAACTAACATTTGCTATGTCTAAATTGTTTACAATGAGCAATAAAATGAAAGAACTTATTATAACAAGAACTGTGTTTTAACTGTCATGTGTCATTATTCTTCTGTTCTATTGCTGCTGAACAAGCCTTTTTCTTTGCACAGGGAAACAGGTCTGGGGCCACACTGACTTTTTAATCCTGACTCTCACCTATGTGATTTGAGATAGGATACTTTATCTCTCATGGCTAAATTTCTGCTCTAAGAAATGTGAACGATATAATGGGCCTCAATGGGTTTTCTGAAAATTGGATGAATATGTGAAAATTTTTTAGTTTGGAGCCTGAGACTTGGAAAATATCCTATCCTTATGAACTAAAATTAAATTTTAAAGAGATGTAATAAAATAGCAGCTCGAAACCTGTGCTTTTAGAATTAAATTTATTGAAATTAAGTCAAGTGAAAATTTTTCTTCAGTGCCACTAGCCCATCTCGAGTGATGTGGTTGCTGTTGGCCATTCTGGACAACAATGCACTAGAAAGATCAATGAAAACTATGGTAACAGGGAGACTCTAAAGAACTCAATCACTTCCAACTAGAGAGCTTGTTAACTTTTGCTCTTTGATAATGCTGGGATAGTATTTCAATACCAACAGGCTGCACTGTTCAGGGGCCCCATGAGCAGCCATGCCTTCTCAACTCCTTCCAATGAAGATGGGAATGCTACTGCAAATGCTAATGGGCTGATGGCCAGAGACAGACTATGGCTCTCATTTAGGAGTTGGTCAGACAACCTCAGTCTCTTCTCAGAGTCAAATCAGTTCTACAACTGCCAGCTCAGCTCTACACACCACAGGAACATCCAAGGCCAGCCTTACCTTGTGCAATGCCACATTGTTCCTTCTGTTTCTGTAATCTGCTGCTTTCCACCAAACAAAAACAACACACGTCCCACATCTACACTACTCCAATCTTGTCTTTTTCTAGCAAAGCTCACTTTGACAAAGCTTGGTTGTAGATGATGTAGGTCTAACACCCAGGAGACAATATCAATATCAAAGTTTGGAGTGCTATATGCTATTATTTCTCTTTGTTTTTAATTTTTTGTTGCATATATTCATTGTCCATGGCATTTTGTTGTTTCATTTTTTTATCTTCATTGAAACAATGTAACACCAGATTATAAAGTCACAGGAGGCCTTGCTAATCACCACAGATGTGTGTATGGATTGCCAGGACCTTAATCCAGGCTTGCTTAGAAAGTGAAATATTCATTAACTGATTATAGACACCATCTGTAAGGTATAAGGCTACATTTTCATGATGGTCAATGCCACTGTGTTAGGCTTTAAGTTGTCAGGATCTCCAAGAAAGAAAAGTGATCTAGATGACTAAAGAGATCCTCAGGCAGGCTACTTTCAGCCCTGTCCATCTCATGTTGAGAAATGATACCATCTTTAAGATGGAGATACTTTGATTTTATTTCAGATTCGACCATGTTCTAACTATATGTTCTGAACTCTGCCTCCCCCTGCCCCTGTCTCTGTATGTGTGGAAAATACATATATCACCACTGTCTTTCAAAATGTGATGAATATCACCCTTACTGTATTGTTACATTATTACAAGCTATACATGAAGGACAACTGTCACACAGACATTAATGTATATACAGATTTACTTTCCAACTTTGTGCCCCTCTGAAAGCTGGGCTACTTCCATAATCAAGGATACAATTATCTATGGCTGTGAAACAAAACATCACATGAAACACATAGCATAAAACAGGATTCATATCTCCACTTTACCAGATCAGGACTCTAGGTTCTGGCTCAGGAGATCGCCCAGTCTGCAGTTGAATCAATGCACAACTAAAGAAGTCTGCTTCTAGATCTCTCCCAGGCATAGCTGTTGACATGAATGAGTTCCTTAAAGACACTAGGATAAGGAATCTCTTAGGCATACTGACTATTGACTAGCGGCCACCTTCACTTTTGTACTATCTGGGCTTCTCTATGAAGCAAGCAAATGAGAGTAAAGTACAGAATGCCAACAGGATGAGAATCACAGGGTTTTGAAACTCCTTCTACGGTGGAAGTGAAGGCCCACTGTAGTGAGAGTTTTGGCTTCCTTTGAAACGCAGTTCTGTAAATATGTTTTTGTTTTAATGGTGCTGCTTCAGATTGTCCACAGCAACAGACTATGTGCCTCATGTGTGCTCTGGCATGCTCTGATTCTCCCAGCTGAAGATAGTTTAATTTTGGGGACTCTAGAGAGGGTATAAGAAAACCAAAGCCCTAAGAGAGGAGGTGTGGCTGTTTCTCCTTCTGGATGCTGCTCCAGATGCTGCTGTTGCTGGTTTGTCAAGTGGTCAAGAGAAAAGAAGTTGGAGCTATCCTGATGAGAAGATTGGACTTGCCCCAAGAAACTCAATACCCCTAGTTAGCAAGAAGTACTGTAAAAAGATTTCAACGCCCCCTCTCCACACTAACCTTCAGTCCCCCCTCCTGGTGTTGGGGAGTTTGAAAGGATTGGGGTGGATAAGGGTGGTAGATATAAGAACCTGAATAAAATAGCCTGAAAATTCCAAGGGCCCACCATTTCTACCATATCTCTTGCTTAGAATTAGGGTTCTTAGAATCAGGTTCAATCTACATAAAACAAGAGGAATCACACCAGAGCACAGAAAGAAATAGGTGGAGAGTGTCAGAGACCATCTTGGTACTATTTTCCACAGCCAGGGTATTTTTATCACATTCTCCTATGGCTGCTATTTGGACTTTGGGCCATGTAGAAAAATAAATGTTTCCTTCTATCAAGAACATAGTGACTCAAAAACTAAAGGAATCCCAGAGCTGTGTCTAGCTATAATGAAATTGCTTTTATTGAAGTGACAATAGTAGAAAGTATCTGGCAACACTGAAAGGGCATGCTAGCTAAATGCCACGTTCCTAAGCAATATTGAAAGAGACACATGCAGCTTGTGTTTCTCATAAAGTTCATCTATGCTCTGCATATTGCACTTGGCAGAGAAGGAAGTGTGTACATACCACTCACCTCTCCAGACAAGTCTTAGCAGAGTCCCACATTCTAGCCTTTTGTTTTCAATTTCTTCCAAGATGCTTACATAATCTTCACCAGGGCAATCCCAAAACATGTTTCCAAATGACTGTTCATGGATCAGTTGTCCTGTAGCCTAATCCTGAACACCTTCAGGAGAAGTAGAGAGAACGAGTCCAAGGAAAGATTTGAGACCGCCCAAATGTGCTAGGAAGCTCTGCCTTCTCTGGAGCAGGGAGAACGATCAAATGACTCACAGATCTGTTTTTTTCTGCTTGGCGTCTCCTCTTCTAAGCCATCGTGAGTAGCTTCTGGTGTGGAGGGACAGCATTTTCTCACATGTATTTGACTGTAGTTGGTAAATAAATGAGACAGCTGGACTGGATTCCATGGCCCGACACATGGATGTTTTACTTTTCCGTGACTGAAATCCACAGACAGAAAACAAGATAAGATGTAGTACTTTCATATCAATCTCGTACAGGTGGTAACTTTGGAAGCCGATCTGAAGCGTTGACTGTTCTGAATTCAAGTCCTGTGAACATGCCTCAGAGTGTAGCCCCTCTGATTCCTTTGTCACCATGTGGACAGAGGACATTAGCTTCCTCACCTGATGGCCTTGGGAATAGCTCATTCCCTTGCTTATTCTGTGGAAATGTGTTCATCCCTCCAGACATCATTAAAGGGCCCACACTTGAAGGAGAAAACTGTAACAGGGATTTTAGTCAGAATTCGCCGTGTCCCTCCTCTGCCTACTTTTGCGGCCATTCTGTATTCTTCATAGCCAGCATTATCCGTCTGTCTCCCCTTTACCTGATAAACTCTTTGAAAGCAAGAACTTGGACATTGTCTCCAGGAGCCATTATACATTTAGGTCACAAAATAATTGGGTAATGATATTCAGTCAGAAAACTATTTGACATTTTAAAATATCAAGGCTGAGTTGGGGTGACAGTTCAGTTAGTAAACTACTTGCTGTGCAAACATGGGGACCTGCGTTCAACCCCCAGAGCTGACACAAAGGAAAACACTACACATGGTAGCACAGGCCTGTGACCCCAGCACTGGGGAAGCAGAGGCAGGCAGCTCTCTGCAGCTCACTATCTAGCCTGCATTACCCGAGTTCCAGATAGAAATGGAAGACCATATCTTCAAAAATTATGTGGACAGCTCATGAGAAATGATACCTGACATTTTTCCCTCAGGCCTCCCCATACCTGCTAATTCATGTGCATTCACACCCTATACACACTTGGGCACTCATACACATGAGCACATATACACAAACACACAAAAATTTAGATTCAGCTGTGGTGAGCCAATAGTGAATAGAATATTCTACATGGTGTCCAGGATCTGAGGTGTGGATTAAAAAATCACAACTGATGACGCATATCTCTCTAGACACAAATGAATTGTGAAGTTAATTACAATGTATTTGTCTGTCCATGTAAATGATGGTATTCATCTTGACTGGTCCCTTTAAAAAGAATAAAACTACATGCCAAGTTGGCAGAGTCACTTGTCTAATTCTTCCTTAAATTTAAATTGAGTTTGTTCTATTTTACATAAAAAGAATTGCTTCATAAGTCACATTTCCATAGAATGGATTCGGATGTCACTTGTACAGTGTACAAGCGACTCACTCAAAAGCATTTGTACTGAAATGAGATTCCATGATTTATTCATTTCCATTTCTTCAGGGTATATTCAAAAACTGAATATTTTGAAAAGAAATAAAGACCAGTTAAAACAGAACGAAAAATGGAGAATAAATGGCAAGCAGCTATTATGCTGTTATTAAATATATGAAGAGTAATAGTATATTGACTTACATTATAAAGAGAAATGACTCTTAATAGACTTATCCTTACAAGTGTCACCAGCCATAACAACACTGACAATATCTCTGTGTGTGCATATGAGCATACGTATACCAAGCACTGTTCTAACACACTCCACATTCAAATTTGGCCCTGCTCAACTCTATGTGGTAAGGATTATAACAGCCTTAGATTCTCGTAATTAAAAACTGTACTATGTGACTTCACAGCTAAAAAGTAAAGCCATTTCTTTTGGTAGGAACAAACTTTGAGTTCTTCAAAGGAAACATGCAGCTTTATTCCTTGTGAAACTTGCCTGTGAGAGTCTTAGGTCTACTGGAGAGACCTAATTTCCAAGCGAATGCCTGCACATGTTTAAACAGTTTAATGACTCATGTCCTTCCATTGCTCATCTCTTGTTATTCTTCCTTGGGTTCCGGTTTGTATGACAATGTGGGCAAGACAAGAGAGTGAACGGACATTCTTATCTCTGAGACAGCACCTGGCCCAGCACCAAGCTTTACTAGATTGCCCTCCACATTGCCTGCCACCACGATGAATTTTCCATTCTACAAGTCCTAGAGTTTTCATTATCTACAGCCAGCTGTGTTCCAAATATAATAAATAGAAAATTCCAGAAACAAACAATTCATAAGTTTTACAGTGTACTCTATTTTTAGCGGCATGATGAAAACTCACCTGTTTTGCTACATCATACTCTGGTCATGAGTCCCTCCTGTGTCCTGCATACCTACCCTTTATGCTACCCATTTAGTAACTTTCTATATGGTCAGGTTATTGACTGCTGTAGTAAAGCACTGTTTGTGTCCAAATAACCTTTATTTTAATGGTCTAAAGTAAAAGAGGAATATGGCTGCTAATTCAGATATTTTCAAGACAAGCTCAAAAGGCTTCCTTTAAGTTAAAAAAAAAAATACAATTAGATGTTCCAAAAGGTTACATTCATATAACTCTTATTCTAATATATTATTATAGTTGTTCTAGCTTATCATTATTGGCATTGATTGTTTACTATGTCTACATTATAAATTAAACCTTATCATAGGTATGTACATATACATGTAAGTGTAGAAACAGACTACATACCTCAGTATTATCAGTATTTTCAGACATCTACTGAATGGCAGGTCTATTTTGTCCAAATATTCCTATAAAATTTGTAGGTACTATTGTGTTGCCCATTCCAGAAGTTCAAATTCAATACAGAATATTAAAAGAAATATATACGTATATGCCAAGTAATTGGATATTACTATGGATAGTAGATAAGAAAGAACTTTAAGATGAAAGTAATAGTTAGCCTCCATATTTTATGCAAAGAGCACAGTTTATTTTTATTTTATTTTATTAATTTATTCAGATTACGACTCAATTGTTATCCCATCACTTGGATCCTCCCGCTCCTCCCTCCCTCCCGCTTTCACCCTATTCCCCTCCACTAGGTCTAAGACCAAAGGGGAACTCCTCCCCCACTATATGGTCATAGGCTATCAAGTCTCATCTTGGTAGCCTGCTTATTCTTTCTTTGAGTGCCATCAGACCTCCCCACCAAAGGGAGGTGGTCAAATATGGGGCACCAGAGTTCATGTCAGAGTCAGTCCCCGCTCTCCACATAACTGTGGAGAATGTCCTTTACATTGGGCAGATCAGAGTAGAGGTTTGATGTTTACTGCTTGTATTGTCCTTGGTTAGTGCAATAGTTTGAGCAGACCCCCCTGGTCCCCAATCCACCCATCAAGATGTTCTTCTTGTAGAGGGTCCTAGAAACCTACAAACAGCACAGTTTAAAAATAACTCTATTAGACTGTCTCTTGTGGCTGCCACAGAATACCTGAGACTAGGTAATTTATAGTGAACAGAAATGTATTTGGTTAATGATTGTGGAGGCTGAGAATCCCAAGGGCATTGTCCCAGTTCTGGTGAGGGCCCTGTACCATCTCCTCTATTGTAGAAGGTAGAATATGAGAACAAAAGAACAAGGGAAGAAGAGAAGACACAACCCACCTTTAAACACTACTCTTGGGACAATGACCTCAATCCATTCACTAAGGCCAAGACCAAGGCTCAGTAAGGCCTGACATGGAAACCCAATCCATTAAATCATCTTTTTACTCCATCTCTTATTTATTTTGTTCTCAACAAATGCATAACATTTAGTGTGTACCAAGCACCATATGAAACTTTTCACAAGTACCATCTCATTTAGTCAGAAAATAACCTGTACTCCTTGGATGAATACAGAACAGCTGGGAAGGAGAACCTCTGTACTCTTGACATAAAGCCATTGCTCTAAACAGAAAGAGAAAATACATGGACACATGGGAAAGCTATTTTGGGTGGACTGGGCTCTGTGATGGAGAAACACAGCACTCCCAGAAACTCAGCATGTTTATTATACAGAGTTGAACAGGGAGGCAGGGTTATTACATATAGCTGAACAAGGAGGCAGGCTTCTACATGCAGATAAACAGGAAGTCAGTGTTTATAGTTTATGACTGAACAAGGTGACAGGCTGAGCTTATCTCAAAAGAAGCAGTAGAGAGTAGTAGGCAAGTAATCTTCAGGCCATAAACATCTGCAGAGAAAATTATGGTGGATATTTTCTACACATGCTGTTAACATCTGCACATGGAACAGAAGAAGACTTTTCCATCCATCCCTCAGAATCACACTCGAGAGGAAAGACTTTGCCATTTTCCCATGGGTTTAAGGCTAGGATCTTTGACATAGCCATGCCCATAACATCATCACACATTCACTGGGGACTTCACTCATTCATAGCTTTCTCCATTCCCTGTAGTCTAGACATTAACATCTTTTTTCATCCTTCAGAAATCTTCTATGACTCCATCTGAGTAGGTCTCCAACAAACCCTTTGTGTGCCTTTCTTCATGCTGCCTGAAGACACTTACCTAAAAATGCATCGTTTACTTGTTTTTATCTGGTATCCTCTCTCCACTGAAGTTTAAGTTCCAAGAGAGTGAGAGCATGTCAGATAAACACATAACTCCCAGGACCCAATGCAGCCACTCAGTTAAAGCAGGACATGCTGAATTTATTATCTAATGTGTCTTACAGAACTAAAACGCAGGTGCTAATAAGAGCAAAGTTGAATCTAAGCTCAAACTGCTTCAGTTAAAAGTTTCCATCACAGGCTGGAGAGATGGTTCATTAGGTGGAACATTTGCTGTGTGCACTAGAGGCTCTGAGTCTGAATCCCTGGTTGAATCAGGTGTGGCAGCACTCACCTGTAGCCACTGATCCTTTTGTCCAGAGACAGGAAGCCTGACGTATGCAGCTGTGAGCCACAACACCTGTTTCAAACAAGGGGAAAGGCAAGGGCTGACATTGGAGGTTCTCTTTTGATCTTACATGCACAAGTCCATGTGCATGCTCTTATCTTTCGATCTTTACATGCACATCTCCTCCTCCTACATGCTCACATTCATACATAAATGCATACGAAGATACAAACACAGATACTCAAAGTGGTCAACACAAAAAGATCTCCCCTTCCCCTTGCTCTTTTCCATGCTGCCTTTCTTCTGGGTTTGGCTCACAGAGAGGAATTGACCCACCCATACCAATCTCTGGTATTTGAAACTCTAGTTAGACCTACCTAGGGAAATACTAGTGATCCTTAGCATACTATGAAACATAACTCTACCCAGGTACTACAGTAGAGGAGAGGTCGTTTTCTCCAAGATTTGCTTTCTGAGGGTATCGTAAAGAAAACCCAAAAGATTAGCATATAATTCCTAAGACTTTAGAAATGTTACCAATGTGTAACAGCCTTAATGGATGCCATCAGCAATAATGTGCTTCTCTGGCTGGAGTGATCTGCAGAGCAAAGGGTACTGGGAAAGGTTCAAGCTCCATTTCTTTTTTCAAGCTTCAGGGGTTTGTGGTACATTCGCTTCCCAAGCTGCAGTTATATTGTGACAACTGTGTTTCGCCCAAGTCATAGCTACGTATCACTGCCTCTCCGGGTCATATGCAAATACCCGTTGTTCAAACCAGGATCTATTATTACCTAATAGCAACCTACATTCTACTCTAAGGAAAGCTATATTTTATTGTTGGTGAGAAGCAAGTTGTAATGGTGCTGGAGTGAGAATAGCTGATACTGGGATATGTGGGCATCTTCATTTGTTAGGGGGCATTCCAACCGAGCAGTGCTGTTTCCTGACACCAGATCTGACGCATGCTTTGGGAAATGGGCTTAAGTGAGTCAGGCCCTGTAACTGTAAGACAGCATTAAAATTAGAATATTAAAAGTGACATGTCTACTTACATTAGGAAGAACCAAAAAAAAAAAAAAAAAAAAAAAAAAAAAAAAAAAAAAAAGCAAAAGAAACCAATTAGTAAGACGACATCTCTGGGAATAAATTTAAAAATAAAATGATGGCTTCTTCCTAGAACGTTTCCAAAAAGTAAAGCAAGCACATCTGCAAATACTTTCTTGGTCATCGTGGTCATTCATTTCATTTCATGTCTGTGGATGATGACTAAACATATTTTAATCCAGAGCCTATTTTGTTCTAGTCCTTGAAACTGGAGTTAGAGCAAAGAAGGAAATGGCCATGGTATCTTGGCTCACAGAAACAGAGCAGTCTGTACAAACTGCACACGAAATAATCACTAAAGGCAGCGCTGTCTATAGAGTTGAAAAGAGAGAGAGAGTACTGCATATATTCAACAAGGGGGCCAGTTATCACATACAAAAACAAAAAAACAAAAACAAACAAAACAGTGCAGCCTCAAATGTCACCAAGTTTCAAACTATGGTCTTGAAAGCAAGAGTGGTTAAAAAAAAAAAAAAAACAAACCTGCGGTGGGAGGAAGTGTTAGTGGTTTCACAGCAATCCCTTGGAGATCCATTCTCAACGTGGCAATGCTGATGCTAAGAGGTAGAGCCCTGAGAGCTTGCCTGGTAGGAAGGAAGCTGTCCTCTGGGAGCAGTATGCTAAGAAGACACTAATGCTGGCCTCTCAGAAGGACGTTGCACATGAGCGGGTTGTTACAAAGCATGGTGCTCCATACGCAGACTACTCTGCAGGCAGCCAGCTCTGCTTCCTCTTCTTTTCCATCTTGTGATCCAACCAAGAGGCAATTCCATATTGTTTAGACAGCCCAGCTGCTAGATTGTGAGCCAGATAAACTTCTTTTCTTTATGAGCTAGTCAACCTCAGGTATTTTCTTGTAGAACACAAAATGTACTAATATACAGGCATCATGGCTGAAGAGAGCGGGGTACTCTGTGTGCATGCTTGGTAGGACGCTACACGCAAAACGCAGTTTCATATTTGCTTTCCATGAAATTCACTCAGGTTAGAAAACACTTCCTGTTCTATCCTGACAGTTCTCCTCTTTTTGTTTTTAACATGATCAAACAATGACACTTTCCATCTAGTTCATTTTAGCTGTTGATTATAAAGCTATAGTTTTCTTGCTGATTGTCTCGGGGGCGGGGGGCGGGATGGTTGCTTGCTTGCAACAGGGGCTTACCTATTTTACAGTTTACAAAAATCATTATAAAGATTGAAACCAAACCAGCAATATACCTCAGTGGGTAATATTTTTTGCTGTCAAGTCTAGTCCTAATGAGCCAAGTTTGAGTTCCCAGATCCCATAAGGTGGTAGAGGAGAACTGACTCTTCAAAGTTAGCTCTAATATGCCCACTCATTGGTACACATACTTGCGCGCACACACAAACACACACACACACACACACACACACACACACACACACACCCCACTAAATAAATAAATTAACTTAAACTATCAGTTCAGCAACCAAAGAAGACCTTTGAGTACTACATAGACCAATCTTTGCTAACATTCTTTGGTTCATTCAACAAATACTGACTGAGAACCTTGTATGTGTCAGCTGTGGCTGTGGGCTTTGTGGATCCCCCAGAGAGCAAAATTCTTTCACACTTTGTTCTAACAAGAAGGACAGAAGATAAAAGAAAATGCAGTACATCAACTGTGAAAAATCTCCAAGGGAAAAAAAGCAAGGACGAAAAGAGAGACTAGGTTTGATGTAAAAATAGCAGACTATGCTTGGTAGGAAACTGGGTAGACTTTCATTGCTATATTCTTTGAGCAGAGAACTAAAGGTAAGGAGGGAGGCATGGGGTGCGAGAGACCACAGGAAGAAGAAGCACATACTCAGGCCTGTGGCTAGGACACAGTTTATTTAATGAAGAGCAAAGAATTTTTAAAGGCTGGGTGTAGGCTTCAAGCTTTTTCAAACCTACTTTACTTGGGGTTCTTTAATGCTTATACCTCCCTTCCATCCTACCTATCCGAGATAGGAGAGAAAACAGGTTAATGGGAACAGGAGAAATAGACCTTTTTAGCCTCAGTTCCTATGAGCAATTCCACTAGCAGGATTCTAGCAGACTCGTTAAACAACAAACCAGTAATTCAGCAAAAATGGCTGCAACTGCAATAGCTGGAACCCAGAGCAGCAGCCAGGACTGGAACGTTGAAGTGTTCGCTGGAGCGTTTCTCTCTAAGAGTGTCTCAAAGTGGAGCGATGAACAGCCAAACGATAGTAAACAATATCAAGGCCAAAGGCCCAGCCTCTTGTTTCGGCTCATGCATACATATCACTCCTCTCAGAGTCCATACTATGATGTTTTTCAGCTGGCAAAGACCAAACCTCTCACAAGTCTGTTTCCCATCCCACACTTGGGATCAAAACAAACACATGTTTGCATCCACTATTCTGGGGCAGAATGAACAGAACAAAATGAAGAAAGATGAAATATTAGAATAGCAAGATGTTTACTCTGAGTAAATTGGGGGAAAAAAAGCAATGGGAAATATTGGGTCAAAAGAGATAGGTAGACCATAGACAGATGACAGATAAATGGATGGATAGATGATAGATAGATAGATAGATAGATAGATAGATAGATAGATAGATGATGTTGAGGATAGATAATAGATATAAATCTATTACTAATAATATGTTCAATTCAAATGACAAAATTGGAAAATCTATATTCTTTAATTTTAATGTATAGCATTTGTGTATTGTTCTCCAAATGCCAATAGGCTTCTGTTTATAATTGCCATTGTCCTCAGAGGGGTGCTTGATATTGAAAGAGAAGGGTGTATCAGGGACTGAAAGAGGGGAGGGAAAGGCAAGGAGGAGAAAAGATGCACACAGAGAGAAAGAGAGCGAGAGAATAGAAGCTGAGTTAAGGTAAATATGTACCCAGAGACGACTTGATCAGTTGCTGGCTGTCTATACAGCAATGTTGCATGTGCATATTTGCATACTACAGAAGATAAAGGAAATTTTAGAATGTAAGGTCAGTGGGAAGGACCTTGAAGAGGTTAGAGATAAAGGAAGATTTGAGGGTAGTGGTTCAGGATGGTAGACAGGGAGCAGCTGTTCCTATAAAACAATAACTATTAACAGGAAGTTACTTCTCCCTGAGCATAGATTTTTTTTATTTAGATATCCGTTAATTCCAAATGAATACAGGCAGAACTCCAGCTATCTTTCTGAGACTGCATTACATGAGGGGTGTGTGTGTGTGTGTGTGTGTGTGTGTGTGTGTGTGTGTGTGTGTGTGTGTGTCCGGCAATAAAATTCCAAAGCGAAAGACTAGTTTCAAAAAATGGGTTTTTTAAATGTGTTTTCATTTTTTAAAAAATTCCTTATTGGGAACTGAGGAGGCTTCTCTGTGGTAGAGCACTGGCCTAGTGTGTGCAAGGCATGGATTCCATCTGCACTGAGACAGAAAAAATGGGGTGGGGAGAAAAAGAGGAAAGAATAGGAAAAAGAAGGAGGAAAAAAAAAGGAAAATTACTTAGGTCTTATCTCTGAAATGTCAGCAGCCTGTGTCTTGTCTCTGAACCAGAGACTGGGCCCCTTTTTGTGTTTCAGGCTATCCATGGTCAGTTTTCTCCTAAATAGACACACACAGCTGGTTTCACTCATAATATGGATGGCAGATGGAGATGGTAAAATTTATACCAGACCACATAAAAGCGAGGGCTGGTAATTCTGTGTTTCTTCTGAATGTTTGAATGGAATATTTTTGCCAGTTTTCTCTTAAAAACAAGATATAACTTCGGCCCTTTATTTCATAAAGGCATTGTGATCTGTGAGCTATTTAAGATCTTTTGTGCACATCTTTGGGCACTTATAAAGGAAAGGGGGCTAGTGCTGCTGAGTGTGCATTGCTTACCTCCTCAGTGTTGCAGAACACACCAGCAACACGTTTCAGGAAGAAGGTCTGTCATCACAAGATGACAGGCAGCAATCGACAGCAAAAGCCTAAGATTCCTCCTCAGGGTTGGGAAAGCTCCTATGGGCAATGGGGTCAGAACTGTGTGTTTGCACTGCGGCCGAAGGACTCAGGCAAGTGGCCTGCATTTTGTACTGGGGTCAAGTGACCTGCTGGGCTAATGTGCTTCCAATGGCTGGAGTCCACACCTCCTAGATACACAGTGAACTGTGTGACACCTTGTTGTGGTAACATTTTTTTCTCTCTCTCAAGGCCCACATATATAAGACTCTACTTCATCTATACTTTGAACCATTTTCATCTTTGTCACAGGGCTTTTAATATTAGGACCCAAATAAAACTTGAAGGTTTTGTTATCTTTGATAGTTACCTTCCTCTCTGACTCAGTTGTTCCACACCCTCTAGCACAACCTCACTGTTCAGATGCCTGTAGCAACAGGAGGTGGGCTGGGCCAGGTTTTCTCTCCTCTGACATGAGCTCTGCAGGGATTGGTAGAAAACAGGTGAGAGTTGAGTGAGTGGCTGCATCAGTCTGAAGATGTGGGAGGAGGTAAACACACTTGGATCTTCAGAGTCAAAGATGAGCTAGAATCTCTGTTCCATCTCTGAGATGCTGCAGGACCTTTCTAAAGTGACAGAACTTCCTAGAGCCTCAGTTTACTCAACTGTCAGTTATAAACCAAAGACTGTGGGTTATAGTTTTGCTTATATTTCCAACAGCTATCTGTGATTTTTTTCTTTCTCACTATGTTTCTCAGGCTCTTCTGGAACTGGGGTGATGAAATGATGGGCCTGGGCAACAACAGCCAGCAATCTGATATTTAATTTTGTATCATGTTGATCTATTTATGGTGCCCTGTTATCTGTTCAAACATTAATGTATGTTATTCTGGGAATATCTCTAATAAGATGGATATTTATAATCAATTGACTGTAAATAACACAGATCGTACTTCATTGTGTGAGTCAGTCTCACCTGATCAATCAGAGACATGGAAGCAACTACTGAAGATTCCTGAGGAAGAAGGAATTCTAAGACTTCAACATGGAAACCTTGCTGAGCTTTCAACCTCCTGCATTGCATGGCACATTTTAAATTTGGCAGCCCCAATGATCACATGACCCAGTTTCTTAAATGGTCCCACCAGTAGATGAAGAGCTACAGGTGGCCAAGGGCTCCTCAGAGATAGCAGATCAGTTCCCTCCATTGATTGGCTCCTGCATATGTTGTCCAATCACAAGTGGTCATCCCTAGACACATGTACACATGAGCAATGTGAAGTAAAATCCGTGGATTGCATTGCATATTTACATGTATATGTACAATGAAAAATTTAAAAAGATATTATGAATGGGGAGGCCACAAGAGGAATTGTAGAGAAGACAGAGAGGCAGGAGCAACACAGATGAAATGCTCATGTACGAAGTTCTCCAAATACAATGTAGGGGAAAATACGCACATAGGCAATAGATTCTGTTTTCCAGAGACTCAACAATACACTGTCTGCTCTTGTTATATCTATAAATGGAGGAGGTCCATACAATGTAAGAATATCATAAGTGCTCAGGTTTATCCATTGCCTACTTCCTAATAATTATTGTGGGACATGCACCCATAAGGCCATATCTATATGCAAACCTGCTTTGCCTGTTATTCTTCATAGAGGAATCAAGGAAAGGTTCCATTGCTAGTGACTCCCATGAAGAAACAACTGTAGGTGTCACTCTGTCTTTTGCCACTGTGTTTTCACAGAAGCTGCTCATGACAAAAATAAACAAATAAAATAATGAAGTCAGTGTGCCATCAACCATCATTTGACCCAGATCCAGGCCCAAGTAGGGTCTCGTTCTACCATAAGAGAGGGCCTTGAGTCTAGCTATAGTCATGCATTTCAAAAGATAACTGTTGGCCCAGTTTCTGAAAACACTCTCACATCAAGTTCAGGACCAGGCTGTGTTTCACCTGGGTTCTGGCTTCTAAATTAAAAAGAGTAGAGAAAGGAATTTCAAAAATAACTCCATCAGAAGGAATGCTGAAATGTAAGGTAAAGGTTTTTCTTTCTTAGTGAATGTGATAAGAATAATACAGTTCTATGAACACTGTCACCTCTCTCCATGAAAATCCAAAGGAAAACTCGATCTGAAGTTAGCTTCCTTATAGAGGTAACACTTCTTACAAGACAAATGGATGCAGTTCAACTACTCAGTAAATAGAGCTTAGTCCTCTCCACATTTGACAGCTTCCTATTGTGTGTTCTACTGAGAAAAATTCACCTGGGAAAAGACTGATATAATCATTGTTAAGAGAACATTGTCACAGATTTCTGCAGTCAAACTTAATCAGTTCAAGGCTTCAGTCTGGGCAGTCTTCTTAGTGTTATGGAAACCAATTTCCTGCCAATAAATACGTGTTTAGAGAAGGAGAGACACAGGAGGAGCCTGTAGCATGGAAACAGAAAACTCTAACTGAAGAGCACAGAAAAGAAAAATGCGCATCTTCACCTCTGTGGTTCCAGGTACAGGAGACAAGCTATAAGAAACAATAGGATAAATATGCAAAGATGTGCTCATAAGTACTGAAGTTGCAATGCTGAATGTAACATTAAATCAGCATAGTTATACATTATAATGAACCACACTGTAAAATAATCTCCATCTGCCACAACAGAGCTAGATAAAACTACATGGTATCTATACTGCACAAAACAAAAAGAAAAAAATGGAGAATTGATTGGGTTTTAACATAAATTCTATCTTCTGCATATAAAAGACCAGAACATAAAGGTGCTATGTGAGCTCCCAAAAGAGGGAAGTAACCAGTAGTTCTACCTAACTGTGATGCTTATGATTCACCACAGTGACCAGCATGCAAGATAACACTAAAGATTCAATAGTGGCACTTACATCTTGGTAGTAACCAACAGCTGTCTAGATGGACTTAAGCCTAACCAAAGGAAAAGCATGCCCTTACACTAGAAACCTACCCAACCTCACAGAGATAGTGGAATCATGGATCTTAGAAAAGACTCTTCCATCACCACTTTAATAAGCCAGCATAATTCTTTACCATATTTTAAATATTGTCCTTATACCCACAGATTAGTGTAGCCCTCACTCATCATCAAAGAAATATTTATTTGTAACAGAGGTAGAACACTATAGAAAAACACTAGTCAAATGGAAAAAAAAAAAAACAATTGACTATTGGGGTGTCTATCTCCAATAGGTACTAAGTCTCAGGGAATATTGCAGAAGAGGAAGCAGAAAAATTTTAGAGTGGGAGGACCTGAAAATATGATTATGTTTCTCAGATACAGCAGGGAAGCGACACTCAGGATATCTCAATGGTATGGATTCCTAAATAAGATGTGACTAACTACAACCCCATGCTAACATGGGAGGTGGCAATCTCACAGGGTCCCACCCCTAAACATAGAACCACAAGTAACTAAGGAATGCTCAGAACAGAGGAAATAGTCTTCCTCAGTGGAGAGCCACCTACCTGGTTTTCCAATACCAATTAGTCAGCCCTGACATCATGTACATGCAAATAACACTAAGTAGACTGAACAAGTTGTATTTATATATGTAGGCATGTAACAATAATAATTAAAGAAAGAGAGGCAATGAATTTTAGAGGGAGCATGGAGGGAGGTTGGAGGGGAAAAAGGGAGGAGGGGGAAATAATGTACTTATATGTTAGTTTCAAAAATAAAAAAGTTATCTCTATTGGAGGAAATGCCTCTATTACTTCATTTAAAAATATTCTAGATAAAACATCCATTGGCATCTGTAATTAAAAACCAATAGATAATTATATTTTTAAAACTCAGATAAGTGTGGGCTTTTCCCCCTGTACTTTAAATGGATATCTTGGCTATTTGGAGGCGTTTCCTATATTTGGGAAATAATGTGCAATGAAGGTCATAAGCAGCAGTAGAGGTTTTTTGTTTTTTGTTTTTTTCCAATTCAAACAAAACAGGGTTCCCAGCAATCAAGTGCTTAATAATAAGCCCTTCCAAATAAGACAGAGACTGGCATCTCCCAGCTCCTGAACGTGTTTGTCAGTGTCTGAATCTGTGGAGAAGCATGAGCAGTTTGTCAATGAGCCAGTGAGGGGCCGTGAGGACTGACTCCAGGCACTGTCTGCTATGGCTCCCCTGTGTACTATGACAAAGCTTATGTTATCATCTCAGCTGGGGCTGTTTTTACATTGTTAGCTGGTACAGAGATTTCTCTCCAGATATTTTCCCATTGATTTTCAAAACAAGGCCTTCTAAAAAATGAACCTCAAAGCAGATATGCCTTGTCATGTATTTAGTGATAAAGAATTTAGTCATTTTAGAAGGGGGTAGCTTGCATAATAGAAAAGCAATTCCCCCCACCACCACCACCACCAAAATAACAAACCAAAAGCACCTGACTGTCAGCTCAAAGCATTCAGTTGTGAATGGACTAGGACAATGAGTACAGTTGCTTCTGGGTTGCATGAGGTGGAGATGATATTAAAAAAAAAAAAAAGAAAAAGAGTGAGAAATTGTATTGGGGTACTTTGGAACCACATAACAGCTATTACAAAAAGGAACTTGGTAGGCTGACTTACACAGTAGGGACTGGGCAGTCCAAGACCCCCTCTGCACAAGGAACCTGGTAACTAACTGCTCAGACCATGACACTGGGTGCCTCATCAGTCCCTGTCTGGGACTGAAGGCCTGGAAGATTCCTGGAGAACCCTTGTTCTTCAGTTTACGTTGGAAAGCTGAACAAGTTGGGTTCTGGTGCCAGCAAAGGATTGTAGCAGCAGCAGCAGCAGCAAAAAAGGGACGGAGCACCAGCCAGTGTGAAGGTAGAAATCCGCACTGCTGTTCTCTCACACACCTCTTTACCTGGGACACACACAGAAGATGCTGCCCACACTGGGGGAGTGTCTTCCAGCCCGTCCCACTAGTCATTGCAGGATTAACCTACAGACCCACCCAGAGACAGTAGTTCATTCAGAGCCAGTGAGGTTGGCAACCAAGATAAACCCGAACAGGAGTTAAATCAAATATGAGTGAATAAAATTCAGCAAAAGATAAGGCAGATCCTGGGGCCCTGTGCTTCATTCAAACTTTAGTCTTTGAATTTCTGAGTACTTGGGAGAAGGAAAGGAGCCTGGGCTGGAGCCAGCAGAGAATGCAAGAAGAACATGGCAGCCTCAGAATTAACATACATTTGATAAGTTTATGTCCATATTTTAACAATGATGGAGTCACTCATTCCCACTGTCTACTTTGGGTTTTGTTACCAGGGTTTTGGTTAGTTCTGGAAATGCCCTGATTCCTCAGGCTAGATTACAGCATGTGTGTGTATTCCAAGATTTCTGGAGAATATGGTTGCTCACACTCAAGAGGGAGCTATTAGCTTCCAGCAGGTACACACAGACTCCTGCTAAATACATTACGGTACATACGATCATCATCTGATCCTAAATGTTAACAGTCCCCAGTTGAGAAACACTGCCTTCAGCATTTTATAGAAAAGCTGTAATGAAGATTTCTAACAATATTCCTTGTCTGGTTCATTGATATGCCAATGTCAAAGACCTGAGTAAAAAATGAAAAAACACAAAACAACTTGGAAGGTACTATATTCACCATAAACATTTTCTTTCTCTTTTTCATCACAAACTTTCTTATTCTAGAATGTAATGTTTGTGCTCTTTGAAATGACTGATTATTAGATACTGTCTAGATATCTTTGAAAAAAATTTTTTGAAGAATTGTGGATTTAGATTTTTAATTTTTTTTTTTAATGTACAGGTGTTTTGCCTGCATGTGTCTTACATGCATGCCTAGTGCCAATGGCAGCCAGAAGGGGGCATTTGATCATCTGAAACCGGTATTACAGATGGTTATGAGCTGTCCTATGAATGCTGGAAGTTCAACATGAGTTCTCTGAAAGAGCAACAAGTGCTTTTAACCTCTAATCCATCTCTCTAGCTCCCAAGAATTGTAAATTTAATGGGAAAAAGTAGTACCTGTACCAGCCATTGTACAAACTTACTCAAGAGTACACAGGTGTAATGGCTAACAATGACAACAGGACTGTATCTAGAATCACCAGAGAGACAGGCCTCTGAGCATATCTGGGTTGGTTTTCTAGATTAAATTAACTGATGTGGGAATATCCACCCCAAGTGTACATTGCACAGTTCCTTGGACTACAGTCCTAGACTGGATAAAAAAAAAAAAAAAAAAAAGAAAGAAAGAAAGAAAGAAAGAAAAGAAAGAAAAGAAAGAAAGAAAGAAAGCTAAGTAACATGATCCATTTTTTACTTGAGCATGATTTGTACATAGTTCAGTGTGGTCCAAAAGTTAACATACCAATAGCACATACTAAATACAAGGAACAAGATACAGTTACTCTTTGACTTTTGTATTATGAGATATATGCTCAAAAGAAACATCTTTTTGTTTGTTTAATTCTCTTTTAAAATTTATTTATTTAATTATTCACTTCACATCCCAATCATAGTGCCCTCGCTCCTCTCCTCCTGGTCCCTATGCCCCTCCTCTACCCCTCAGAAAAGGGGACCTCCCCAACCCACCTCAGTACATCCAGTCCCAGCAGGACTGAGCATTTCCTCTTTCACAGTGTCCTGGCAAGGCAGCCTACCAGGGGGAAGTGATCAAAAAGCATGCAACAGAGACTTTGTCAGGGACATCTCCTTACTCCCACTTCTAGGGGACCCAAGTAAAGACCAAGACGCCATTGGGTGCATATGTGTAGGAGGCCTCAGTCCAGTCCATGCATGGTCCTTGATTGGTGTTTCAGTCTCTGCAAGCTCCACTGGATACAGATTAGTTGGCTCTGTTGGTCTTCTTGTGGAACTCCTGTCTCCTCCAAGTCATTCTATCCTTCCCCCAACTCTTCCTTTACACAATGGGATACTACTCAGCTATTACAAACAAGGAAATCATAAAATTTGCAGGCAAATGGATGGAACTAGGAAAGATCATCCTGAGTGTGGTAACCCAGACCCAAAGACAAGCATGGTATGTTGTCACTTATAAGCAGATATTAATATAGTACAGGATAGCCACACTACAGTACACAGACCCAAAGAAGCTAGGTAATGAGAAGGGCCCAAGGGAGGATGCTAGAATCTCACTCAGAAGCAGAAAAAGAATAGACAACAGAGGTGGTTGAAGAGAGGGAGCAGGATAGGAGAGGAAAAACTAAGGGAAATGAAGGTAGAGATCAGATGTGAGGAGGGGGGTAGGACAGAGGGCTTGCAGAGAGAAGAGAAACTGGGTAGAGGCACCTCTGAGACAAGCTGGAGACCTACAGCAGGGTAGTCTCTGGAGGATATGGTGAGACCCCTAGTAGCGGGGGTCACAGAGACTGAAGAGGCCACCCTCTAGCCAGACAGGACTCCTAGTGGAAGGAGGGGAATGCCAACCCACCCACAAAAACTTTGTCCCCAAATTTACCCTGCCTACAAGACATGCAGGGATAAAGATAGAACAGAGATTTAAGGAATGGCATCAGTGCCCAGCCCAACTTGATACCTACCCCATAGGAGAGAACCAACCCCTGACACTAGTAATGACACTCTGCTATGTTTACAGACAGGAGCTTAGCATAACTATGCCCCACCCAACAATGAAATGAAACAGAAGCTATGACTCACAGACAAACATTGGGTGGAGCATAGAGATCCCTGTGGAAGAAGCATCTTAAATTAAGCCTATTATAAGTTGAAAATGTATGTAATACACATGAGCTTCCATACAACTTAAATCAGTTAGCTGCACAGCACACCATAGAAAAATGGTCATTCACATTTATGACTGTGAGGCTGACTCAGTATTATGGCTGACAGCCACTGCCCAACATTATAAGAAAATATGTAACCACCTTTCACTACTTCAGGAGAACAAAATTCAAAATCGAAAGTAACATTTCGACTTCATGGATACGGCTTTAACACCATTATAAAGTCAAAACTCTAAAAAAAAATTTTAAAAAATTAAGTCAAAACTCATTAAGTCAAATCATTGTATGTTAGAAACAATTTGTAATGAATATTTTCAATTATTTTACCTTTGGGGATTTTGAGGAGGGTACTATCTCTGGAGATCTAAGACTATGGACATAATACCATCTATTAGTTAGCTATCTGTATAATGCAAATTAACAAAACTCTTCAAAGTTATACCTTTTACATAATAATGTAAGTGACAAAGTAAAACATAAAATATCAGGCTTCAGTATGAGAGAAAATTTGAAAACTTCTGCCATATTTTCAACTGCAAATGCCCACAGGGTTGCCTGACAATGTGAATGTACTTCCAGTTACTGACATTTGAGCTTAAACTTGTCAAAATGGTCAAGTCTGTGTTATTTATAACTGCCAGGAAACACCAGTCCTGTAACTAAAAATATTTAAGCTGAATCTCTTTCATCTAAATTATAAGAATTTATTAACAGTTGTCTCTGTCTCAAAATTAAAGTAGCTGTCTTTTCCTGTCCTCTTTAACTTTGTGGACTGTATTTACTCATATCCATATGCCATGTGTTGGAAGTCTCTTCTGCCCCTGTCACAACTTAATGGTTTAGTGACAGGTGTTACTTCACAATGACTCCTTGCAGGTAGGGACTCACACTGACCCTCCTAATGATGACATTACCCTGTGATGTCAGGGTGTGGAGCTTTACTGTTGCTGTACCTTAGAGATTACATGTTGCCTATGTCATGCCATCAAACTGTTGGCTAGAAACTGTTTCTGGCACTTTCAACATGTATTATACACTAAAAAGTGGTTGAAAGGCACCAATCACTATTATATTTCAATGTGAAATATCCCCCCAGCAGCCTTGAGTTTTGAATACTTGATGCAATTTTAGACAGTTGTTGAAAGCTTATGGGAAGTGGCCTTGTTGGAGGAAATGCGTCACTGGAGGTGAGCTTTTCTTTGAATATTAGGCCAAGTCTCCAGCTGGCTCCTTTGTCTGTCTGTCTGTCTGTCTGTCTGTCTGTCTGTCTGTCTCTCTCTCTCTCTCTCTCTCTCTCTCTCTCTCTCTCTCTCTCTTTCTCTCTTTGATTCCTGTCTTTGACAACAATTTCAGCTACCACATGCATGTGTTGCCATGATGATATGTCTAAGTACAGAGGGTCAAACTGAGATATCTGAAACTGTGAGACAAAGGAAGCAACCCTCTACTTAAAGTTGCTTTTTCCAGCTATTTTTTCACAGTCATAACTAACAAAACTAAAATAACTACATCTCAAAATACTAAACAAGCAAAGGTATTTTACTTTTCCCCTGCATTGAGTACAGAAGCCTTGGTCTGGAGAATATTCAGCTGTATCTAGAAAAATATGTCTGGGCATGTCATAGAAACAATTTTTTCCACTCAGGTAGACTTCTAGAAAAAGAGAACTAGGGGTGGGAGGAGAAATACTCAGTTTGCTTTAAGTGACAATCAAAATATAAATATAAAATTCACAATGAGAGAACCTTAGAATTTGACTGGAAAACTCACCCTGAGTCAACCTTGAATAGAATTTATACTACTTGGAATTATGTTTTCTCCTCCTCCAACTCCTCTTCCTTCCCCCTTAGTATTCTTATTCTTGTTTTCAATATCAAGGTTTAAAGATGGAAAATTTACTAGCACTGCAGATGACTACATACAAAAGCTTGAAGACATGCATCAACAAGACTAGATGGATTGTCCATTCTTCCATATATGCAGTCAGAGTTCCAGAAGGAAGTCGTTCTATTGACTGGGTATTAAAGCCATGACTCCAAACCTCCAGCACTTTCTTCCATCCAGGCTATTAATTAGAAGAAACTGTTGTTGTTATTTTAATGTCCTCTGCACCAAGGAGACATAGGATGAGAAAAGGAGGTTTTCCACCATTTTTCTAACTAGATATCTTCCCCTTTAGTGATCTGTTCAACACAAAATTGCCCCAAATAGAAAAAGGGTCAACACACATCTATCTTTGCGCTGTATAGCAAATCACCATCAACTTAACAGCTTTACATCATATCCATTTGCTAAGTCACAGAATTCTTAACTGGGTTTTCTGCTTAGAATGTCCCACTGGTGAAAGTGAAGTTTTGCTTGGGCTAGACATGTCTTTGGAGGATTTGGAAAAGAATCTTCCTGTGACTCTGCTGACTACCAGCCCATAATCACACTTGGGTCCTAAGGACTGTTCTGTGTTCCTCACACATGCTCCCTCCATCTTCAAAGACAGAGATAATCTAGAGACATCCTTCTCAGGCCTCACTTTCTGCTGACATTCTCTTCTCTCAACCAGGAAAACACAAGGTTTACAAGTGTTAACAATTAGAATAGGCCTGCTTTGACAATCTACTTAAGATGACAGTGATTTCAGGTGTGAAGGTCATGAGGGTTATTTTAATATTCATCCCACCACAGCTATGAAAGTCCATAGTGTCTCATGGATGTTCCTATTTTGGAGCTGTGTTATCATATGAATAGATGTAGCTCAAAGCTGTAACTTTATTAAACATAATGTTTAGGCCTTTCCATGTATTTCTATAACCAAATTTACAACAATAGTTCTGTTTATCATTGATTTCAAGTTATTAATTCTGTAAAATCTATGAGATATCAGTCTCATTTTTCCTTCCATTATGAGTCATGGAATAGAAGACTCCAGTGCAGTTTAGACACAACAGTCAAGACCAAACCATGGTGTGTGTGTATATATATATATATATATATGTGTGTGTGTGTGTGTGTGTGTGTGTGTGTGTGTGTGTGTGTGTGTGTGTGTGTATACATACATACATATATATATATTCAGCACACCAGGCTGAATTTCTTTGTTTTATTTGGGTAGATAGTGCTCATCTACTTAAAATCTACAGATTGCATAGAAGTACACAAGTTATGATATTCTAGACATAAAAGATCATAGGAATTTTGATGAGTTCTTGGTAAGTGAGCATGGTTGAGGTATCCATGCTGTAAATGATAGGATTTACCTTGGTGGAGGGTAGATCTCTTCCTGGAAGGATCAGCATGCACCACAGAGCTTGCATTGAAATATCTAGAAAAGCAGGGTCCCCAGAGGCAGATCTAAGAGGCGGTTGAGTCTGGCTGCCTTGGCGATGTGTACAAACTGAGCCTGAGCACTCCAGGACTCAAGTGGGCAAAGGTGGGTCTAGATGTGGGGTAGGACTGGTGAGCAGCTTGTCTGGGAAAGAAACAGAGATTCTGTCAGTCTCCAGCTTCATGTTTAACTAGAGAACTGTGTTCATTTAAGAGGGAGAATAAATCAAAAGAAAATATTGAAAGGTCATACCCTCACCAAGTCTATAATAAGCACAGTGGCTTACTCTATTGAAATTTTCTCCTATGTTTTAAGCAAAAGGTGTAAGGTCTTTTAAAAATCCATTTTATAAGAAGATTAATCAATGCAGTCTCAAATAGTGAGTTCACATGGTGAATTTCATTTTCTATTCAAATAACCTAGCTTTACAATGAATAGTTATAGGAATCTCTTTGAGCTCACAGCATGACTATAATATTGGATGCTATGATTTTCTTGGTGTTTTGCAGTGCCCTTCCAAAGATGGTATCATCCACAGTTGTTTTCATTTAAAAATATGAGAAAACTGAGGCTAGAGATTGCTTTGGTTTGTCCTTCATGCATTGTGACAGAACAGGAAAATAATGTTCTTTTAATTTGGAATTTCTCACAGAAATGTACTATGTTGCTTCAAGCATGGAGTGTGTTTTTCTTCTTCTGTTCTGTGTTTTATTTCTTAGATACATATTTATTCTTAGTGAAATTGCAAAATCAATTGGACATATATTAAAGAAAAATGGTAAAACTAGCAATCAAGGACAGTAAAGAACCACTATACAAGTTACCTATATTAAAACATATATCATTGGATACTGTTCCACATGCTTGTCCTCAAAAGTTCATGGAAGGATTGTCATGTGTTTAATAAATTGCATAGAAATACACAAGTTATGATATTCTAGACATAAAAGAGCATAGGAATTTTGGTGAGTTCTTGGTAAGTCCACTCCAGGGCTCCTTTTAAAGAAGGAGCATTTCCTTGCCTTCTGTCATTGCCTTGCATGATCTCAAGTGTTGTTTGGGGGCTCCACTCTGTCTTCTGAAAATTGACTCATCCAATAAGATACCTTAAATATAATAAATCAGAAATAATTTCAAACATAATAAAAATATTTTATTAGTTTTTCCTTCATGGAAAATATTGGAACAGTTCATTTAGGGGTTGGTTCTTCATCAAAACCAGTACTTTGATAAAGAAAACTTCTTACTATGTCTGAGAAAACAATCCCCCAGTACCTCAAATGAGTTTAACCACCTAAATTTAAACGTCTCATAAAGCTAATTTTTAATTGCTCTGACAATTACATGAAAGAGCTTTAATACAAGAAATGAAGAAAGTCAGCTATTTCAGGTCAAACACTTATTAGGTAGCATAAGTGATGAGCTGCCTTTATTTTGTATTTAATAAATGTTATATTTATAAGAGTCTGAGACTCTTCTGGATCTTTCCACTTGTGGAACCTTGAATGTTGTGCTTATGTAAGACCATAACAGAGGTGACATTACCTAAAGAACAGAAAACTCCCATTATGATAGGCAGATTTGGGCCCAGGGGTCCCGCTCAAACTAAGGTACCAGCCAAGGACAATACATCCAGTAAACTTTAAACCCCTTCCCAGATCTAGCCAATGGTCAGAATATTCTCCACAGTTGAGTGGGGAGTGTGATACGACTTTCTCACGTACTCTGGTGCCTCACATTTGACCATGTCCCCTGGAGGGGGAGACCTGGTGGCACTCAGAGGAAGGACAGCAAGTAGCCAAGAAGAGACTTGATACCCTATGAGAATATACAGGGGGACATAATCCCCCTCAGGAACAGTCATAGGGGAGGGGAATAATGGGAAAATGGGGGGCGGGGAGGAATGGGAGGATACAAGGGATGGGATAAACATTGAGATGTAACAAGAATAAATTAATAAAAAGAAAAAAAGAAAAAAAAAGATATGTTCTACTAGTCAGCATAAGACATTTAAAACTACTTAGAGTTCTGTTTATTAAGGGACATTTCAATTATGGGAAAATAATATTTAGAGTTCTGATGATGATAAATAATTTAATTTTGAAACATCAATGTCTCCATGTACATTTTGGTTTTAGTATATGAAATATACATTCTTATTCTGTAATCTGTATTTTTTTTTTTTTTTGTCTCAGTCAGTAACAATCATTTTCTTTCCTCACCATTTCAAAATTCTACATTTCCTAGGAAGGTCTACACACACACACACACACACACACACACACACACACACACACACACACACACACACACCATTCCCTTCCTAAATAAAAATCTCAGCATTGTGTTAAACAAGATGAGTAAATTCAAACAAGCGAAAGCTGTGATGTCATATAAAGACAGCAAAAGTATACAGCAATAATATCTATTTAACATGTCAGTTAGAACATTTACAGATTCAAGTACCAAAACATACTCTCAGCCTCTAACCAGCTACTGATTCATTCTTGGTCCACTCTTCCGGGAGTTAGTTGAGCTATGAAGGAATAGTCTATCAGCCTCAATTTTCAGGAGTACAGAATCTAGGATGGTAATTTTTTTCTCTAGTACTTGTCCAAAGCATTTGAAAAATATAAACACATCTTACCTGTGGACTTGCTCAGAACATTTTTCTCCTAGTAACTGTCTGTAGGAGACAATCCCTGAGAAGCTCCTCTGGGCATGTTCAACATCACAGACCTGACAATACATGGAATGAAAAATGGCAAGCTGACCTTGCAGTTGAGATCGATCTGTTACTTTAAACTTTGAAACTTAGAGGGTTATTTATCATTCTCACTGGCTCTCCAGGTATGGCCTGTTCTCGTAACGGTTTTCAGGTCACTGTGTAGTATCTTATTTCTTTTCTTCCTGTAGGGATACAAATCCTGAACTTGACTTATGGTCTAGATAGTAAAGAAAAAATGGCATGTTGCAATGAGAAAATTGACTGAGTCCAGAGCTAAGGTTCCACCTCAGAGATTTACAGCAGGAATTGTGGAAAGATATGAGGCTGTCAAGGTATGGTGATGGGCTCCTTGAATTCGCAGCTTGCTTCTTTTCAATCCAGTCGTAAAATGGGGCCATAATAAGCACTATTTAGCATGCTTTTCTTTTTAAGTAACAATAGTCTAAGAGAAATGCTCTTATTCACATTAGTAATCATTGTAGAAGCATTAAAACTTGCTGTCCTTCTGATTCCATGGTGGAGTTCACGATAGCCATCTAAAGAAAGGACACTAGAAAAATAGCCAGCTTCAAAAGGTAAATATCTTACCAAGAGGACTAAGCAAATGAATGAGGGCCAGGAAGAATCTCCGTTCCAAAGGCTTGTGCCCTTAACTAGCTACCCAAATTTGAACAGTCTTCTCTTCGTGACTCAGTTTTGTCATCCACACAGTGAGAAACAAAATGGCTGCTAACATCTTTCATAATTGAGAGGCCTTAAGATCTACAATCACACATATATTGGTAAGAAATAAGCAAATGCTTATCACTCACATTGCTACCAATTCCATATAATATGTGTGGCATATATGTTTTTGTTTTCAATGTTTAATCTTGAGCAACATTTAGCAAGTGTTTCATTAAGAAGATAAAATCATTATGATAGGCAGATTTGGGCCCAGGGGTCCCGCTCAAACTAAGGCACCGTCCAAGGACAATACAGGCAGTAAACTTTAAATCTCTACCCAGATCTAACCAATGGGCAGAATATTCTCCACAGTTGAGTGGAGAGTGGGGTATGACTTTCTCACGTACTCTGGTGCCTCACATTTGACCATGTCCCCTGGAGGGGGAGACCTCGTGGCACTCAGAGGAAGGACAGCAAGTAGCCAAGAAGAGACTTGATACCCTTTGAGCGTATACAGGGGGAGGAAATCCCCCTCAGTCACAGTCATAGGGGAGGGGAATAAGGGGAAAATGGGAAGGAGGGAAGAATGGGAGGATACAAGGGATGGGATAACCATTGAGATGTAACAAGAATAAATTAATAAAAAATTTTTTCCTTTTTTTTTTATTAATTTATTCTTGTTACATCTCAATGGTTATCCCATCCCTTGTATCCTCCCATTCCTCTCCCCCCGCCCATTTTCCCATTATTCCCCTCCCCTATGACTGTTCCTGAGGGGGATTACCTCCCCCTGTATATTCTCATAGGGTATCAAGTCTCTTCTTGGCTACCAGCTGTCCTTCCTCTGAGTGCCACCAGGTCTCCCCCTCCAGGGGACATGGTCAAATGTGAGGCACCAGAGTACGTGAGAAAGTCATATCACACTCTCCACTCAACTGTGGAGAATATTCTGATCATTGGCTAGATCTGGGAAGGGGTTTAAAGTTTACTGGATGTATTGTCCTTGGCTGGTGCCTTAGTTTGAGCGGGACCCCTGGGCCCAAATCTGCCTATCATATTGTTCTACTTGTAGGTTTCTAGGACCCTCTGTATCCTTTTATTTTGCTATTCTCCCATGCGTCTCTCATTTAGAGTCCCAATAGGATGCCCTCCCCTCTGTCCCAGTTTCCTGGTAAGTGAAGGCTTTCGTGGGACATGTCCCTTGGGCTAGTATGCAGATATAAGTGAGTATATACCATTTGATTCTTTCTGCTTCTGGGTTAACTCACTCATTGTGATCATTTCTAGCTCAATCCATTTATCCACACATTTCGGGAATTCCTTGTTTTTAATAGCTGAGTAGTATTCCATAGTGTATATGTACCACAGTTTCTTTATCCACTCTTCTACTGAGGGACACTTAGGCTGTTTCCATGTTCTGGCTATTATGAATAAGGCTGCTATGAACATGGTTGAGCAAATTTTCTTGTTGTGTGCTGGAGCATCTTCTGGGTATATTCCAAGGAGTGGAATAGCTGGGTCTTGAGGAAGCCCTATTCCCATTTTTCTGAGATAGCACCAGATAGATTTCCAAAGTGGCTGTACTAGTTTGCATTCCCACCAGCAATGAAGGAGTGTTCCTCTCTCCCACATCCTCGCCAGCATGTGGTGTCGCTTGAGTTTTTGATCTTAGCCATTCTGATGGGTGTAAGATGGAATCTCAGTGTTGTTTTGATTTGCATTTCCCTGATGACTAAGGAGGTTGAGCATTTCTTTAAGTGTTTCTCAGCCATTTGATACTCCTCTGTTGAGAATTCTCTGTTTAGTTCCAAGCCCCATTTCTCAATTGGGTTATTCAGTTTGGTGGTGTTTAATTTCTTGAGTTCTTTATATATTTTGGATATTAGACCTTTGTCAGATGTAGGGTTGGTGAAGATTTTTTCCCAGTCTGTAGGCTGTCGCTTTGTTCTCTTGACAGTGTCTCCTGCCTTACAGAAGCTTCTCAGCCTCATGAGGTTCCATTTATAAAAATTTTTAAAACACGAAAAAAAAAAAGAAGATAAAAGACATCTCTTCATAGAGTGGCCAACATACGGCACTTTATCTATAACTGTATCTGTTTTATATCCACAGTCTTACATCACCCCTAGTCCAAGAAAACCAGAAGCACCAGCCAACTAGTGACACTGCTATATCACCATATTACACCTGCCATCTCCTGCCATGATTGCTTCCTTCAATCAGGAGTTCTGTTCCCTTCAGCTACTAATTCAATCTCAGGCAACATTGATCTTACATAAGGAACTGTAACTTGTGTCATTTAAAGAGCCTGGAGGAGTCTGCACAGCTGATTGCTTACCTAGCATCTACTATTGTGCTATATCTGGATTCCTGCTCCCATCTCCTGACCTTTTAGCTATAGCACTGCTAAGCTGCTGTGGCCTCCCTTTGCTCCCCTGAAGGGATCTGAGTCTGTCCTTTGTACTCTTTAATGAACTCCAGAGTCTTCTGTTAACTAACTAATCTTCCCACCTATTGTGAACTCGTCTGCTCCCCTAACTTCTATGCAAGCACCTAAACCAGGCTCTTCTTTCACTAAGGCACTGGAAAGCCTATACCAAACAAAAAAGTCCTGTACCCTTTGGACCCTGTAACTCTGCTGAGTTAACCTTTGTCTCTACCACTAGTTCTTTTTGACAGTGGATTTCCCACCAGCTGGAATTGCTAGGGATCTCAGTGAAATAAGAACCCAAATAGTAACCAGACTCTTCCACTTCTAATTTATAGTCTTTGCTTCCTTCATCCTTGGTTCATCACTAAAGCTTGTGGCATAGCAGGTTTATTGCTCACACTTGTGGTTGATGCTCATAGCCAAGCTCTTCATGCATACTCAGATTAACTGTCCCTCAAAGTCACTGGAGTGCCTCTAAAAACATGACTATGTCAACAAGAGGGTGAGAAAGTTAACCTCTGAGTCTCTTCGAATGCTTAAAAGTCAATCCAAAGTTTATCAACCTTTGTTGTACATGGATTGTACTATTATTTAATGTAATAAAGTGTTCTAGGGGCTGGAGAGATGGCTCAGAGGTTAAAGACACTGACTGTTCCTCCAGAGGTCCTGAGTTCAATTCCCAGCAACTACATGGTAGCTCCCAAGCATCTATAATGTGATCTGATGTCCTCTTCTGGCCTGCAGGTATACATGCAGGCAGAGCACTGTAAACATAATAAGTAAGTAAATCTTAAAAAGAAAGAAAGAAAGAAAGAAAGAAAGAAAGGAATTTTTTTTTAATTTCTAGGAAGAGCCCCCGCAGTTTAAGCTTCAATGACTTCTTGAAAGAACTATAACAATAACTAATAACTGAGTAATAAAAACTATTATTAATATTCATAATAGCATTACCACTAGTGTCACTGTTACTATAGTAGAGGGCATCATCATGATGAGAATCTGGCTGTCAATAGACACTATGAATCAAAACTTTGCTTAAATACAGAGCTTGAAATGTTTGCCCAGTTGGTAAAGGACTTGCACAAATCTCAGACCCCAATAGCACACAACAGTGTTTACTAGCTAACACACCTGTAATCCCAACACTTAAGAACTTGAGAGGTAGAAGCAGAAGAAACTGCTAGTAGTTTAATGTTATCTTTGGCTATACAGAAAGTTTGAAGCTGTCTTAGGCTACGTGAGACCCTATCAAAAAAGGAGGAGAGGGGAGGGAGAAGAGATAGAGGAGGGGAAGGAGGTAGAGGAAGAGGAGGAGGAGGAGGAAGCAAAGAAGAGTATTCACAAATCAATTCACACTTGTCACCAAAACATCAGACCTCAGTAAGAGGCCCAGGCAATAAGGAGTAGCTAAGAGCTTCCTTGCCCCCAAGAAGGTTAAAATGGTTGCTGTGGTGCTGCTGAAGGAATAGTTAGGTCCTCACCCTATGACAAGGCACAAACCTCATAAGAGATTGATGTACAGCCACAAGGAAAAGTCTGTTAGCAAGTTTTGCTCATTGGCTCATCCCAGAAGCCTCTTCAGAAGATGGGAGGCAATTGTGTCAATAAAAGGAGAAATATTCAGTTAACAAGAGCAAAGAGACCTGTACTTGCTACCTCCTGGATACAAACTGTCACATACATTGGGACACCAGGGGTAGAGCAGAGGGCAGGAACGGAAGCTTTGAAGAAGTGAGTGGCCGTGGGGCAGGAGGCCAAGAGCAGCTGAGACCAGAAACTGCTGAAGAGGCAGAGTTGGCAGACACCCTAGAAGAGGGCAGCAGAACAGAAGGGAGAGACAAAAGAAGCCATCCGCATCAGAGCACCAGCCAGCTGAGTCGAGGCAAAGCCAAGCCCTGTGTGAATAAGACAAGGTCAGGTTGGGATATAAGGAATCATACAAAGGTGTCACCACAATGATACAGGTAGAGGCCCATGGAAACAGGAAGGAGTTGGGTTGCTTGCTGCTGTAACCTCATTCTTCAAACCTCCTAAGAGCATACATGGCTGAATGTTCTAGCATATCTCTACTGCACTTGCCAGTTTAACCAGGAAGGTTCCAGACATACAAGCACCCCAGTGACAATGAAGTACTTAAAGAGCAAATTCAAATATTTCCAAGACTCATCTAATCAGCATCAGTGGAGGATGAGCAAGATCACAGCAACCTGCACCTACTGAAAATTTATACTCTGAGGCTGAAGGAATTTGGCTGAATTCAATGTAACTGTACTCACCACTTCTGTCTAATTCCCAGGGAGTGTGACAGAGAACCAGGCACACACACACACCCTGCCAGCACCACCACTACTCTATACACACACACACACACACACACACACACGCACACACACACATCAAACACACTACACATACGCCATACACACACACATCACACACAAACTACCACATATACACCATAAACATACACACAGATGGGGGACACAGATATAAGAACTCTGAACAGTTAAAAGTCTAAATTTTACAGTCAAAAGGTCATAAAGATACATAAATTTGAAAATCTGAAAAATCACCTAAATATTTAGAGATTTGAATTCTTTATCTTTAAAATTAAGGCAATAATGTGGCTTCTTGGTTTTATTATAAACATCAAATAAGTAAATTACGTGTGAAAGTGGTAATTGCTACAAATGGACATTATAAAAATTACCTAAGGTAATATGATCAACATTTAATTTTTACGGTATTATTATTTCATTTTCCTTTATATTGCTTCTATTTTTTGGCTCCTGTATATTGATTACACATATTAACAGTGTTCAGTGTGCTATTTCAACACAATACAGTGTACACTGGAAATGTGGTATGACTATATGCATACTCTTGACATGTATATATAAAACTATTTAAATAATGAAATGCTGTCACTTCCGTAAGAGTTGGTAAAATTGCAAGACATCACAGTAAGTAATAAAAACCAGACTCAAGGAGACAAACCCTGTGTGTTCTCTATTGTATGTGGAAGATTGAACAAGATCAGACCAGATCTCTCTCTATGTCTTATGTAGACATATATGCACATCCTAGCCTGAACACATTTGCCATCCTAGTAAACATGATAAAATACAGAAAATGCAACAGGAATTTTTAACCATCAGGCTGGCCTGAAACACTGTTCAGAACAGTTTTGAGGTCTGATTTGTACCAGTAGCAACAACAGAGTTCATGATGGTTCTCTAGAGCTCTGAGACACTGGAGCACATCTCCTTTGCTTATGCTCCTTCACATGGGGAATGGCTCATCCCCCGCCCAGACAGCCTTTGACCTAGCAAGCCACCAAGTAAGCCTTCTTGCCCAAAGGTTTAAAGCTATGTGCTTATGTATAGAAAGATGATTAAAAATGTATCTCTGCTTCCAATGTTACATAATACCATGACAATGTCTATAATTTCTTTTCAAGGTTTCTTTCCCTTGAAGACGAAGTCTAAAACCTTTGTTCTGGCTTTGTGCTCTCTTTACATTTAAGAAAAGGAAGGAGGTAAGCTGGTGAATCAGAGAGTTTAACACTGTGGTGGTTCCCTGCTATATCCACCTCGATTGGATTAAGAAACACCTGGGAAATGGATGAGGAACATGGAAGTATGTGGCGGCAAGAGTTGTCATTTACAAAATCACCAAGGAGATGGATCTTGTGGGTGAGACCATTCTCTGTCGGGAGACCTCGGGTGGTATAAAATGAAGAAAGCATGCTGGGCACAAACACATCTGTTTCTCTTTGTCCTCACTTGTGGATGCAGCTGCTTCAGTCTCCTGCCATCTTTACTTCCCAACCAAGATGCACTGTACCTTGAGTGGAGAGCCACTGTAACCTTTTTCTCCCCTATGCTGCTTTTGTTAGGGTGTTCTCTCACAATAACAGGAAAGCAAACTGAGACAGGGTTTCTTTTCTTTTCTTTTTTTTTTTAATTTATTCTTGTTATATCTCAATGGTTATCCCATCCCTTGTATCCTCCCATTCTTCCCTCCCTCCCATTTTCCCCTTACTCCCCTCCCCTATGACTGTGCCTGAGGGGGAATTCCTTCCCCTTTATATGCTCATAGGGTATCAAGTCTCTTCTTGGAAGCCTGCTATTCTTCCTCTGAGTGCCACCAGGTCTCCCCCTCCAGGAGACGTGGTCAAATATGAGGCACCAGAGTACGTGTGAAAGACAGATCCCACTCTCCTCTCAACTGTGGAGAATGTCCAAGACAGGGTTTCAATGAGAGTATTTCTACAGAGAACTGACTGGTAGGAACTGCTTGCCATGAATGAAGAAGGCTTCCTACAACGTACTTGGATTCTGGAAAGAATAAAAAGAGACAGCTGAGAGACAGTATTCATCTATTTTTGCTTCTGGTCCACCAAGAAGTAAGCACATTGCCTCATTCTTCCATCATCACAGACAACCTGATCAGGCCACCATGCCTTCCTTATCACAAAGAGGGTGTGTCCCCTCAAACCATGAACCCCCCAAAAAATCCCCCTTCCACATAAGCAGATTCTTTCTAGATTTTATTACAACCCCAACTAAAGTAACTAATTTAGGAATTGTTATAAATCTCTGCTAGCTCTAGGATTTTTTTTTTCACACATGTATCTAGCTGGTCATTAAATGTGTCTTTAAATTTTATTCCTGTTCTGGCTTTTCTCTCTTTAATTCCCATCAAGTCTGTTCTCAACCCTAATCCTCAAAGCTTTTACAATACTCTTTTAACCGTCTTCTTTTAGTTCTTCATTCATTCTGGCCAGCCATTAGCTGTCACTGGGTGCTCCCTTTAAAGGCCACTAAAACGAATGGTTCTCTGCTGCTGAAAGACTGATATCACATCTCTCAAACATCAGTAACCCAGAGGGTCACACGTTAACACGCTTCTGCCAAGCATCTTTTTTCTGGACTCCCAGAGGGGACTATCTATAAGTCTTACCAGACTGTGATGTTTTTAAATGAAATCACTTTTTAAAATCATTTTGGAATGATCACATGGCTCAAACTCGGAAGGTTTTCTTTCTTCCTGAAAGATCATTTTACTCTATGTTAAATGATCATTGTCTTTGTCAAACTTATTGTAGGAAAACAAAACATTACCAAGTCTGAAAGGGAGCACCAATATGGTGTATCCATTCAAGGTTGTCACTTTATGTGCTCTTCACAGCACTGAGTACAGCAAACCAGGTGGATCCAAAACAAAGTACCTCAAATGGAGTGAACGGAAAGACAGAATGGTATTGTGCCACAGCTCTGGAAGCTGGACACCCAAAGTCAAGGTGTTGGCAGGGCCATGTTCCTTCCGAAAGTGCTAAGAAACATCTCCCAGCTCTGGTCACTGTTAGGCTGGCAGAAGCATGAAGCCTTTCTCCTTACAAGACACTCTCTCTGTGTTCATATAATCCCATCCAAACAGTCCCTTTTTTATGGCCACCAGTCATACTGGATTAAGGTTTATCCTAGTGACCTCAGTTTTAACTCAAGTCTTGAGGAAAAGCTTTATCTTCAATACAGGTCACACTCTGAAGTACTCAGAGTTCAAACTCCAACATATCCTTGATAGAATTGTAAGCACAACCACATTCCATATCAAGTTGGAGAGAGATCTCAATCAATCCCTTGCTTACAGCATGAGGACCCGAGTTCATTGCCCAGTGCCCACATTAAAAAGCTAGGCATGCTGACATTTACTTGTAACCCTGATGCTTACGCAGCTCCCAAGGGCTCACTGGCTAGCCCCTCTAGCCAAATCAATGAGCTGAAACCCAGTCAGACATTTTGTCTCAAGAAACAAGATGTGTATCACCTTAAAACTGGCACCTGACATTGACCTCTGATTTTTACACATACACAAGGAAAAAAAACCTCACAATTATATATTTGTTACAATTCACAGAACAGTATATGTAAAGTAAGTGCACTGTTGTACATATAAATTAACTTTATTAACGTTATTCTGGAAATCTGTAAGATGCATATTTTTAAAAAACAGAGTTTGATATGCTCTCCTGTGGGTATGATATTCCACTACAAAGATATTTCCTTTATTCTTTCTAACTGTGTTGAGTCTTGGATATTAAATTCAGCAAAATACACCATTTGTCCCATTAATTGCCATAGGTGACAATTCCTCTGGAAGGATGTTCATCTCTTAAGTTGCTTGAGTTCCAAACAAGAACTGACTCCTTTCAGAACACAAGACCATCACAGCAGTTAAGATGCCATAAAGCAGTAAGAAGGAAAAGACAACCAAAGTCAAGGACTGGGCACTATTTTAAGCCACTGTATATTGGCCTTATCAGCCAAGTGCAATGCTGGAGAGGAAATCTTGGACTCAGTGGTTAGAAACATGACAAACCCAGAAACTTAGAAAGTGAAGGCATTTTGAAGCCCAGTGAGTGATAGATTCTTTTTAGAGCCTTGAAGAGTTCAAGAGCTTTGTTCAAGGCTACATTAAAATGGGGATCAGACACTGCATTTCCTCACACCTGACTCCTGCTCTGGCCATACTCAATTCCTGTTGCTAGGCACCTCAGAAAATTCAGAAAGAGAGAAAGATTGAGCCTGGTCATCACAGAAAGGAAAAGAGAATAATATCAAATCTTATTTCTGTATAGGAGAAAAGTGCAAAAGGACAAAGAATGAGCTATATTGAAACTGAACAAATTGTACTCTACATATTTGGAGCTACTCACACTAATGTAGTTTTTTTCAAAAAATTACTATCATGATCAGTTGTATGAAAGCTTGAAAAACAGATTTTTTTCTGTCTTAAATGGTTCTCAAAGTAGATTTTAAATATATTCCTAAGAGTTTATGTATTTAATTAAATATATTCATTTTGCTTTCAATTATTAAAAAAACAGTTCATTGGCTTTAAGCCTAGAAAAGAATGCAATAGCTTTCTAATATTCAAGTAAAACAAAATAAAATGTATCTTATTTGCCTTGTATAGTAATATGTTTAACATTAAAGCCTTGGCCTCCTCCCAAACCAATTAACTGTCTGAAGATCTAGTCATTTATAATATGACTTTTGTGTATCGAGTATATATACAAAATCCTTGTGTTTATTCTTTTAATTTGTAATGAAATAAAGTTTTAGGGAGTATTTTTTTTTTTTCAAATCTGACTTTAGCACTATAAAGTTTTGAGATACTAAAATATAAAGTGGCTTACATTTTTTTCTGTTTGCTTATTAGAAATATTTACGTAGACCATAATAAACTCTGGGGAAGTGGTTATTTAAATAAGAAGACCTAGAAAGTCCTCTCTGGGGAGAGGCTTGCACAGAGACCTGCATAAGGTTGGGAAGCGAGGCTGTCTATAGTTGGTGAAAATTGCTGTAGACAAGGACAAAGCAAAGACAGAGGTTCAGGTTAGAATCCAATATTAGTGTGTCCCGGGCATGTGGGGGTGGGAGTGGAAACATAGAGCTTCTTCTTTGCATCCTTTAGTAAATGGAACGGAAAGTCTCTGGGATGTTTCTGAGATAAGAAAGAGCATAATGTGATTGGCATTTCCAAAAGGTCACTTTGCTTTCTCTATGTAAATGAGGAGCATGAGAGCAGAAGATGAGCTGCCTGGCTCCTGGTGGCAGTCCAGGAGATGATGATGAGGACGAGGTGCTTAGAAGGAGATGGCTGGGGACCTAAGCAGCCAGGTGAACAGCGATGTCATTTAGTGTAGCGCTGAAATGGAGAAAGGAAGTCACCTCAGTAATATATTCATAGGTAAGAGTTTGCCAGTATATAGACCTTCTCTTAAATCATCCATTTTAATTTTCATAATGGTCATAATAAAATTCAGCCCAGAACGCACTTTTTATATTATCTAGAAATGTTCTGCAGGGGGAAAAATGCTGAGAAATGCAAAGCAAAAGCTTAGTTTCCCTTGAGCCACATTTTAGAGTCGATCTGCACCACACAGAGGATGGATCCAATTACTGTGTACTCCAAAACCACTCCATGGATATGAGTCCCATTCAATTCTGTGCCACCAAATCCAGAGAAACCAAGGCTTAAAATGACACTAAAAAAAAGTATCCGATTCTTCCCAGACATTCCAATAGCCCTGCCACGGCACAGCACTAAACCAAAGCAACTGCTATTACACAGATAGTTAGGAAAAGAACAACTCTTTCAAAGGTCACTAAAGGCTAAGAACATGAAAAGAATTAACCAGTTTTTGAGGTAGGCAAATAATGGGATTTCCCTGATACTTCTATCCCATTGAGGTTTGTAAGCTAAAGTGCAAAGCGCTCTCTAAATGCTGTGTGCTTCCTCTATGAAACTGTTTTGAGGATTTTCTCTTAGGCAACTAACATTTACAAGATCATTTCCTCTAATTGAAATACTTTGGGCTGTGCACTCTGGGTCAGGCAATCCTTTCCCTATAGCCAAGACCTCATCTCTAGAAGACTAAAGAGAGTCACTTGCTTTTAGTGTAAGTGTTCCCCAATCCAGGCTCAGAACCCTTAAAACCTAAGCCCTTCAGTTTTAATCTCTTGCATTTCTCAAAATGCAAGGCACTCATATACATGAAGACAAATGGACATAATTCTTTAAAGATTTATTTATTTTTATTTCATATGTATGAGCTTGATGGCCTCCGAATTTTACCATTGCCCCACCATGGGCTATGCTAACTCTGCAGCCAGAGAGAATGGGTGTGTCAGCTCATACCATCTTCTCACACAGAACTCTCTAACACACCAGTTTCCCCATGGTAAGGACTGTGGACTTTACAGTGTCTGACAATGCTCATGAAATTCTAGTCTGCTACTTGTCTGATCTCATCCCCTGAAGAGTCTCCTCTCTTCAGCTCCCTCATAATCACAGTGACACCTTGGCTGTTTCTGTCACTTGAGAGCTTGTGCCTGGTGTCTTATGTTTACCCCTCCAGACATACTCTCCATCTTTCTAAAGTCTGCTCTGTGTCCTGAAGTGATGAGTCTACAGATTGCCACCATAGCATCAGTGACCTTTCGCTTACAGCATGTTCAGTGGCTGGGGCACCCAACAGAAGGCCCGGCTTCTCTTTTGCAGGGTTTGCTCAGGTACTATATTCCCTGAGGTCACAGCTCCTGACAAGAAGATTCTGGGCACAGCGTCTCAGAGTCAGAGTCATGCTCCTTTAATCCACTCTGTATTAGATAACCAATTAGGAGGCTCATTTCTGGAGAGGCTAATTCACCATCTCTCAGCAGTCATCAGTTGTCTGCAGATTTTTTCTTTTTTTTTTTTTTTTTTTTTGTCTAGAAGTGGACCCCATGAGATTTCATTCTCCTGGGTTAGCATGTCTATTGATATTGGCATTGTTCTGGTCTTATTTACAGTTGTTTTGAATAGGCACACAGCAGACTTCTTGGTTTTCTGGCTTTTACACTCTATCTGGCCCGTCTTCTGTCATGCTATGTGGCTACAGACGAAGGAGCTGTGCGTAAGGTGTATGCTTTGGATCCGGGCTCCCACAATCTCTTGGTCTTTGCACCCTGTCCATGTGTGGTGTCCTATAATGGCCTCCACATGCTGGAGAGAGGAGCCTCTGATCTCAATGTGTCCTCTCAGCCTGTCTTCCTCTCTGCTACTAAACTCTATTTTCCCCTCCTATTCCTTGTCTATCTTTTCCTATTTTTTCTTACCCGTGGTACCACCAATCTTTAAACAAACTAATTCATTCACTGCTTTGTTTGATATGTTACCAGCTATAGTAAGAGCAATTTGAGCAAGTCTAGTAGCAGGGGGACCAGCATGAAATAAAACATTTTTCCTAACCTTTGTAAAATGAAAAAAATAAACAAATAAAACACTGAACACACACATACCCACAACAACAACAAGCAATTAAACAAATAAACAAACACATTCCAAATCCCTACACAGCTGAGAGAGTGTGAAGAGTTAACAAGGTTGAGTAAACAAGTCTTGGTCAGTTTATTTTCATCCAAGCCTGTGTGAGTCATTAGCTAGAAATTTTATTGAGGTGATTCAAGATTCCTATTTGAACCAGAAAAGTCTGTAAAACAGCTCTGCCCTTTGAAGTCCACATTTAAGATACATATTGTAGCCCATGCATCACTTTGGACATTTAATTAAACATACATCCAGGTCTCCAACTGTGTCAAGGCAGCAGCTTCAGTTAGATGCCTGCAATCACTCAGGGTTTTCTATCTCCTGCCAGTTTGTTGAGACTCTGTTTTGTGAGTTTGCCAGAGAAAGCAATTTTACTCATATAATTTTGCATGAGTGAATTCCCAATATCCCAGTATAGTTATTCATAAATGAAAAGCCAAGAAAAAAGTAACACTATTTATTTAACCAGTACCTTATTTTAATCAACAAATATTTAAAATATATGTTGATTAAAAGATTATTTTTCCATATGAAAAATTTACCAATGATTAAAATTATGCTTTAATCACACAAAAATACTATTGAAATTATTTTCTTTATTTTTAAGTTATTATTTTTGAAATTTCATACATGGGTACTACATATCATGCCCACCCCTATCTTGTCCTCTAAAACTCCTTCCATGTTCCTCTAAATCCCTTTTGAATTAATGATATATTCTGTTTAATTACTATTCACACACACAGACACCCCCACATGTACATAGACACATACACACACACACGCGCGCTTAAATAGAGCCTGATGAGTTCATTCAGCATTTGATTTGTGCTATATGAAATGTTTAGAGTTGACTACTTGATAATAGATAACCTATCAGAGTCTCATTCTGGATAAAATTGATTTTCTCTCTCAGCACCCATTGATTGCCTGTAGCTCTTCATTTAGGAGTTGTACCTTGTCACTGTTGAGGTCTTGTTCTGGCATCCTTCTATTCTGGATTTCACAATTGTTCTACTCCTTCTTCTTCTTCTTCTATGGTGTTCATATTTAAGGACTGCTTTATAGATATACCTACTTGGCCTGGGTATACCCCCATCACTTATTCCCTGTACTTGACCAGCTATGGATCTCTGCAATAGCCTCTGCCTGCTGCAAAAAGATGCCTGATTGATGAGGGATGAGAGATACATTTACCCATGAGCATAAGATACTTAGACTATAATTACAAACAACTTTAACTTAGGAAAATAATTTAGTTCTCCTCTAGGGTCTATGACCTCTCCGATCTTTGATTTACTGTACGGGGCATGAATTCCTGCCTATCAAGCAGGTCTAAAGCCCAATTGCACATCTGTTGGTTAGATACAAGCACCACTATTGTGCCACAGGGATTCTCATTTTTGTTCTCAACTTCATTTTTTTTTTTTTTTTTTTTTATTCATGATGACCTATTAAGCTCAGTTAGTACCAACCCAATGCTTAATTGCATTGAGCCAATCTCCAAAATACTGCTCATTTAATTGGCTGGCTTCATTCTTCAGCTTAGTTAGTTGCAACTCTTTTTAAAGATAATATTTATATTTATAAAGAATGTTTTTTTATTCTTGAGAAATTATTTCATACAAGTATACAATGAATTTTGATTTTTCCTCACCCCTGGTTTTTCCCTCAGTTGTTCTCATTTCTCCCAATATGTCCTATTCTCAACTTAATTTTTTTTTAATTTATGATAACCTACTAAGTTCAATTAGTAGGAAGTCAGTGTTTAATTGTTGTTGAAGGTCTATGAATACCATCAGAAGCTATTGAGTCTTCTGACATCCACAGTGATCAACTGGCCCACATTTTTCTTATCAAAACAAGCACAGATTCCAGGATACTTAATGGATCCCCCAGCAGAATGGAGAAATGCCACTCCTTCCAGGCCATTTGCTAACTGCCTATGTGAAGTCACTGGCAGTGAGATGAGAAAGAATTGCAATTTGTCTCACTTAGCCTCAGGAAAAGTCAGATCATACATTTGGACTCCCAAACTCAGGCCTAGCCTGAAATTTTGCATCTTCAAGCATCTCCAATCCTTGAGGTACAAAGAAATAACTCTACCTAAATCAGTCACCTGCCCACCTTGCCTCTACTGTCCTACCCTTCCTAGACCTTCCTCCTTCTGCCCCCTGTAATCAAATGCGTCAGGAGTCAGAAAGTGCCCACATATTTAAAGTTTATAATTATGAACATAACAATAAAGAAACTATTCACCTGTTCCCTCCCTGCTTGTACCCCTATTCTGGAGAAGAAAGGAAGCCCCTGTTTCCTGGTCCCTGCATTTGAAACACCCAGGACATCACAACACTGATTAGTCTTTCAATCATGAGACACTAAAGTCAGAGTAACATATTCAGCCAGCTCCAAGCAAAGGACCAAGGCTTACAGAAATAGAAAGTCAGTTTGACATGGTTGATGACTCTAGATATAGCACTACATCAACGGGCATCCTAACCCAGCTTAAAATCTTCTTCTGGAAGCACTGTGGGGAGGACTGTTATTAACTTACTGAAAGAAGAAGTCAACTTCAGTGAGGGAAAACAAAGAAAACATTTACCAGTGGGGAATTAAGACCAGACCTTTTATTCTCCACGTTCTTGTGATTTAGTTGACAGAAAAGGAGGTGGCAGAGAAAAGGGAATAGGAGAAAGAGAAGTAAAGGCCTATTTTACACTTAGAGAGGTCTTGAATGAGCCGGTCTGAATGAGACCAAAAGGAAAGAGAAAACATCTCCTGTCCCTGCCTCACACACCCGTTTGAAGCAAGTCAGTGGTCTGCCTCTGAGGTCTACAAACAAGCTACTTTCTCAGCTTTAACCCTAAATAGATTTCCTTCAATAAATTATCGTTGAGTTAAAAAGATGTGTTTCCTTTCTTAGCACACTGGCTCTGGCTGTGATGTTTAGAACTATTGACAGCACATCTTTTTCCTCCTCCCCCTCCTCCTCCTCCTCCTCCTCCTCCTCCTCCTCCTCCTCCTCCTTCTCCTCCTCCTCCTCCTCCTGCTCAGTCCAGCATCTCACTCTGTCCTGACTTTGCTTCCCCTCTTTTTTTCATTTCTTACTCACACTATAAATATCTTGGTATCAAAAGTTCTATCCGAAACATTCCATGCCACCTTGTCCATGCTCCAGACACCCAGAATTCATTACTGGGCTTCAAGTCTATGCATCCAGTTGGCCGTGTGCGGCAAGCACTTAGACTTAGCACACGCTGATCCTCCTAGGTTTAGATGGTCTCAGTGTCTGTGAAAGGTCTCAGACTCCACCATAGCCACACGCCTCCCGAGAACTCTAAGCACTCTCTTCACAGTTGCTTGTGTAGATCCAACTGGTTGTCACCCTGTAGTTCTTCTTCCTGTATTTGTTTCAAAACAGCTTTCCTCTGCTTCCAATGCCCTCATTTGGCCATGTTCTTACAGTTTCATCTAGGCCAGGTCAAACATTGCCCTCCCTTCCTTTCTAACACCCATATCAGGCAGCTCACAACTGCCTGAAACTTCAACTCCAGGGTACCTGACACTTTCTTCCAGCTTCCATGGGTACCTACACGCATGTGGCATACATATGGATTCACAAAGACACTCACACACGCACACAGGGAGTGAGAGAGAGGTTTACTGTTCCCCTTTATTGGGATCCTGTCTATGCACTCACTTCTGTATTACTTCTGGAATACAGCAAGCCTCCAGCACAAGTACGGTGGACGAAATAAGAAGGAAATGGAGTAAGCATGGAGGGACGAGGGGCTGGGAGAGAGGGAAACTACGTTATTGCTCACTGTGCTCAATTCTCAGTCATTTTATTCTTCCACTTTTAGAAGCTCAGGCTTTTGTTTTCCTGTATCTAGAAATGGTGCCTCCTCCATGTGGCGTCCATGCCTTCATATCCTGCACACCATGCCCCAGGCAGCTCTGCTCTTGTACTCCCTCGTCAGTCAAAGCCCTGCCTCCAGCTCCTTTTCATCCACTGTGATCTGCAAATCTTCACCCTAATAAAATGATCCATTGCTCACTCTGGAGAGATTTACCCCTTTAACATTCCATGGTGCCCTTACCATGAAAGGAGCAAGAGTAATGTGGGCTTTTCTTGTACTGCCCTCTCATAAGTCAGCCACTTACTGAGCAAATACATTGTGAGTACCTGCTGTTTGCCTGGCTGTGCATCAGGTACAAGAAACCTGGTTTAGCAAGAAACTGGCAGACCAATGGACTCTTTCAATTTTTTGAGTCCTTGCTCCATGCCAAGCACTGTTCTTGATCTTCCAAAAGCCAACACTATGGTGACAAAGCAGACTACTGAACACGTGGACTCCTCTGTGGGAAACAGAATGGAGAGAAACAAGAGTGGCCGCTGCGTGGCCAGTTTTCCACGTAGGCTGTCCCGTGAAGCATGTCTTGAGAGGTGATGCTGGTGCAAAGAATTGAATTCAGCAGTTGCCAACTGTATCTACTAACAGATGAGAAAGGAATTATTCAGAAAATGGGTCAGTTAATCGGTTAAATTATGACATGCCAATAATTTCTACTGAGGTAGCTGAGAATAAAAAGAGTTGACTGCACTCGAATTGGAAAAAGGCAGTAAGATCAATAAAGTTAGCAAAGGAAAGAAAGAAAGTTATGACCTAAGAGGAATGAATAGAAAAATAATAAATGATGAGAAACTATCTGGAAAATGATTTGATTGTCTTCTCTGTGGTTTGAAGAGGAGGAATATAAGAAGTTATCGGTTTCTTTTCTTTTGCTTTTTTTAGTTTTAACTATGATACACTTCAAATATCTAAAAATAATTACAGCAAATATCAATATAGTAATTTCCCAAGCAAGGGCTATTTGTATAGATCAGTGATAGAGACTTGCCTAGCAATTCCCATGTTCTAGGCCCCATTCCAAATAGCTTGTATATATCAATTTGTTTAATTATTATAATGGCCTATTGGCATAGAGTCTATTATCATATCCATTTCATAGATTGGAAAAAAACATTGATAAGGTAAGTAATTTGCTCATCTAAGTTATGTGGAGAAGATGAAACTTAAACACAGGCGTCATGATTCCACAGTCTGTGTTCCTACTTGGTCCTCTGCCCTGTGCACAGGTATGCAGCTTGGTATACATAAATGTGGCATTTGGACACCAGAATGAAAGACAATATCAGCATTTCAACCTTCCAAGTCGCAAGAGTAGAGGAAATTATACAGTAAGTAAGCACACATAAGAAATTTGACTGAATCCAGTCATGGAGGCACATGCCTTTAATCCTGGTACTTGGGGTACAGAGACAGGCAGATCTCTGTGAATTCTAGGCCAGTCTGGTCTACATAGTGAGATCTAGGAGAGCTAAGGCAATACATAGAGACATTCTCTCAAAAAAATAAAAAAGAAGGAAGGGAGGGAAAAGGAGGAGAGGGGAAAGGGAAGGAAGGGAAGGAGGAAGAGGGGAAGGGAGAAAGGAAAGAAACCGAGCAAGTATGAGACACAATACTGTTTCCACATGCAGGAATTAAGAAAGGTGTGTAGATGGGAAAGGGAGAAACCTAAAAGAGAGTGGTGCCCCAGTATAATGTTGTCCCCCTTTTGCGACCTCAACCTCCTAGATTAATATAGAGATTAGAATATTACACACAAGATGGGCAAATATTTCCTCTTCCCACAGAAATCTGCCATCTGCAAGAAATTGCTCTCTCTTGGAAGACCTGGCCTTTGGAGACATCAGCCCTTGTTTCATGGCCTAAGAAAATGAAATATTCAAAGAAAGAGGAATAAAGTATATGTACATGAGTAATAAAAAGAAGTGCCAACAGAGTTCATTTGAATTGCATGCTCCTGGGCCACTCTTTGGTTAGGGTCCATTGAATATATTCTCCAGTCCATGCAGATGCAAGATTCCAAATAACTCCATCCTGTGGCATGGCTTCCCTTGTAAATAGACACTAATAAGATGTGAGGGGGTGGGGAATAGCATGTTTTCTTCATGCACAGCTCCCCTGATTTACCACCTGTGCTTGACAAAATTCTATAGTGAAATTAAAATGAGTCTCTATTTGTGGAACATTCAAAACTTCTAGCCCCGGCATAAAATGTCTTCAAATCTTGTCTCTGTAGAGGAATTTTAATCCAGCAATATGGCTGCTCTGGAAAGGGATCACATCCAAAGACCTAGGTCTGTGTGATTCAGCTGGAAGGCAGACGTGCCACATATCTTTAATCCCTCTGACCGGAATAGGCACACCCTTGGTACACACATACACCTTCAATCCCAAACAATGAAGGTAATGTAAGTTTGCAGAAGGAAGTACCCTTCTTTGAAAGTGACACTAATACAGGAGGAGACAAAGTGACAAATCAGAGAAAGATTTGACAGAATGAGCCAGAGATAAGGTATGTCCAACTGTCACAAGAACAGCAGACAAAAGAGAGGAGATTTAAGAGACCTCAGTAGAGCAGGGTACAGTAGAGAGAGAGAGTAGGGAAGACAATATAGTAGAGTAGAGTAGGGTAAGGTAGGGTAGGGTAGAGTAGAGTAGAGAGTTCAGTAGAGAAAACAGTACGTAGAGAGTTTAGGTCAGTCAGTGGGGAGTCAGTTGAATGGCAGCTCAGTTCATGAACATTTAGATGAGTTCAGTCAGTTCACTTGAATGGAGTTGAGTGAGTGCAGTGCAGTGGAGTTGAGTTGAGTTCATTTGTGAATTTGTTCAGAGGCAGTTGAAGCCAAAGAATAAGAAGAAACCAGATTAGAACAAATTGCCAGAGTTAGTTTGAGGCCAAGCAGAGAAATTCAGTGAGGCTTGGAGAGAATCCAGACTGAATCAATCACCTTAAAGAGGAATGTGAGCAGAACAGCTGAGTTGAACCAACTAGCCAGAGTTCAGAACAAAGGAGAAGTGGTGAGCATAATCAGCAATAAGCCTCCAAGATGACAATTACACGAGGTGAATAAAAGATACATTGATATGTCTCAGTGGGTAGTCAGTCCTCAGGCCTTAGGACAGCGGTTCTCAACCTTCCTCATGCCGCAACCGTTTAATATAGTTCCTCAGGTTGTAGTGACCCTCAGCCATAAAATGATTTCATTGCTACTTCATAACTGTCATTTGTTACTGTTATGAATCATAATGTAAGTATCTGTGTTTTCCAACGATCATAGGTCACCCCTGTGAAAGGGTCATTTGAGCCCCCAGGAGGCCATGGCCCACAGATTGAGAACCAATGTAGTAGAGGAACGTTTTTCTTTCAAACTCACAAATATCTCTCAAAATATATATGAGTGTGCATTCAAAACACAATTGTATATGTTTTTGCTCCACTATTAGGTGGAACCATTATTACACTCTAATTGCAAATGAGGTACTTAGAATAAATTTAGATATAATTAAAATTATGAGGGAATGATTGAGAAGAAATTAGTGAAGCAAAAAGAATGTGATACTTGAACTAGAGACTAAGCATTAGAAATAAGACTGGGGCAAAGGATGGGGGATTGGAGTGAAGAGGTATCACAAAAGAGAAGAATAGCAGAAAGAAAGAAATTAGCTATAAGAGAGATAGCTTGAAAGCTGGAGGCAGATGCTGAAAGAAACGGATCCAGACTGATCGAAAATGTCTGGGAAAGAGAAAGCTGGATGTGGAAATGACGATTAAGGGAATTAATCATTGCTCAACATGTCAGGCAGACATTCTCCACTGGATTATGAGGTTTGAAGAGATTACATTGAAAAGAATAAATGCCTTTCATTATCTGAACTTTAAAAAAAAGGGTATGTGCCTGGATTTGTATTAGAAGTGAGACCAAAAGAAGAATTGATATAGAAAATTAATGTTGGCCGAAACTAATTTTATTCCATAAGAACCTTTATATTTCAGTTAAAAATATAATAGGAGCTTGTAATTTAGCTACCAACACAGAGGAATATCTTATGTATACATGCTTGTGTATAATTTGCATGTTTTAATAGGCAAATTATATGTATAAATATTATATAACATTACTATATACACATATAATGTAAATGTACACATATACGCATACCAATATGCATGCAGTGAATACTACATATATAACATGTACCCTACCAAACATTTGTTTTTTTTTAAAAAAAAGGTATTATAGAAAGAATTAAAGGGTAGGATGGCATAGTTGTCATTTGAGAGCAAGACCCCTGAGAGTGAGACCATTATAATTGGTTCATCCTAGGATCCTCTCTCTCACTCACCTCCCTCCACAATGCTTTGTTTTCATCTTTGTTCTGCAATTTTTCTATTCTCAGCTGTTAGCTATATTCTTCTTTCTCATCTGTCAATGATTCTCGTTGGAGAGATGTTTGCACAGGCAAACCTTCAATGGAAGTATGAAAAACTGTTTTCAAACTCTAAAAGAGATCCTCCTGTCTTTCAAAATAGCAGATTTAAACATGAGTGAATTTTTAGAAATTATGGGGGTGGGGAGATAGGAGGGCTATGGAAAAAAATATAGCCGGATGATGGTGGCATGCATGCTTTTAATCCTAGCACTCAAAAGGCAGAGGCATGGAAGGCTCTGTGAGTTCAAAGCCATCTGGGTCTACAGAGTGAGTTCCAAGACAGCCAGAGCTGCACAAAACAGACAAACAAACAAAAAACAAAACAAAACAAACCCCCCAAAACAAAAAAAAAAAATCCTGTCTCAAAAAAGAAAAGAGAAAGATGTGTGTGTGTGTGTTTGTGTGTGTGTGTGTGTGTGTGTGTGTGTGTGTGTGTGTGTGTTCACATGTGTATAAACACACAGGTATCATGGAGACCAGAGGTATCATATCCTCCTAGAGCTGAGGTTACAAGCATTTGTTCGTGTCTGTCCTGTAAGGTTGCTGGGGATGGAACCTTGGTCCTTTGTAAGAGCAGTACATATCCTTAACCACAGAGCCATCTCTCCAGCCCTCAAATGTTTTAGAATGATACAAGATTAGCAATTTTCAAGGCATGGCAATGCCTGTAGCCACAGCACTCACACACGCAGAAGAATCAAGCCATTCAAGGCCGACTTGGTCTACATAGTGAGTCAGGCAGTCATCTGAGCTACACTGTAAGGTTATGTCTCAGAAAAAAAAATATCACCACCACCAACAAAAGGACTGATCACCAAAACTGAGACAGAGAATACAAAACCTAGAAAGGAACCACAGCCATTGTAAGACATGTTCATTTTGTCCATAAATAAAGCGAAGCCTCCAGAAGCCAGAGACAGGACTATGGCCAAACTAACAGACCTACAGAGCCGAGAGAAGACCAGAAATTAGCCATGCCTGGCTAATTATCCTTGCTCTTTAGAAGGACTGTAGACTCAAGGTGTGCTTAAACTACAGAGAAAGGTCAAGTCTCGGCAACTTCACTAGACCCCATCTCAAAAGAAAAAGAATAAAGAGAAGTGGGGCTGAAGCTCAGTGCCAGAGAATTTGCTTGGCGTGCACAAGTTCCTAGCTTCACTCTCTACTACAGAAGAAGAAAAAGGTAACTGACCAATTCATGAACCTCAACAGCAAACATACCCTCTTTTGTGAATGATGCTAAACAATTCAATGAAAGTTAAGATGGAATGATAAAGTGTAACTGGCAAAAAAAAAAAATAATAATAATGCTAAAGTTTATGTTCTTGCTATCTCTGAGATGGGTGGGTAATTATTGCTGGAAACTACTACTTGTTGTAAGCTCACCAGAAATTAGAGCAAACTGAAATGGTGGAATGTGGAAGAGGTTGGTTGCAGTCAGAGAAGATTAAAATTGAAGGTGTCCTGTTCTTTTCTCTCCAAGTGTTGGCAGCAGAGCCCAACACATCCTCACCATAGAAGACAGAAGGGAAATGGTAAGGCTGATTAGACAGGAACGAAGAAGGGTGAGCTTTCTGTATATTGAATACAGAAACTTTTAGAGGGAAAAGAATTTTCCTGAAATATACACACAGACATTAACTAAATATTGACGTATTTCATTGAAGTCCTTGCATATTCATCTCTGGCATACCTTTCCTATACCCAGACAGCCCTCAGGGAGCAAAATATCTGGTGGATATAAGGACTTCTAAAATATTTGGGTGCGGGGCCTCTTCTCCTTGGTGAGTAAAGAAAGACTGTGCAGAGAAATAGGAGGAAAGAGAACAAAGCAGGAGCCTGACTTAAAAAAAAAAAAAAAACAGCAATAGATACTAAAGCTTGAACCCATAAGGAGCCTGGGTCATAGAAACAGGCTTCTGGGTCATCAGTAGCCCTGAAAGACAGAAGAAGGAACCAGCAAAGAAGGCTGGGCTAGCCAGCATGGTTCTGTCTTCTTTTTCCCACCTGGAGCCTTAACTTACCCTGGGCTACCAGTGAATATGAATCATTTCTTTCAACTCTAAACCATTTGAATAGATTGACAAATGGCACAGAAGAAAATAGGGTGTTTGCCCAGAGGACCAGAAACAATGCGCTTTCTCCCTTTCAATACATTAACCTTCAGGGAAGAGAAGTGGCTTTAAGGACAGAGGAAGCCGCCACTTCCCAAGCATTAAAAAGATTAAGGGAAATAGTATTGGACTGGAGCAGAGAGGAAATTATTCGCCTGTCTCAGAGAGGACATTTCTGTTGTTATTGCTCCTATAAACCATCCTCACCCTCAGCTCCAGATCCAGCTGAGCTGATGGGATTTGTTGAGGCAATACATCAAATTAGGCCTGTTGAGGAAACTCCAGGGGGAGGCCTGGAGCCAAGGAGTGCCCTGAAATTTATCTAAGTGACAGGATAGTTAGAACAGCAAGTACAACCCCTTGTTCGCCAGACACTGTGAACACCACAGCCCCAAAAGTCCTAATTTTAAAAAGTCCATGCCTTTAGTTCCAGGGAAAATGTCCAGAGTTACTCAGGGACCACCTAAAGTCCTTACAACCACACATGAACTATAGTGAGAATTAAAAGAAATATCTTATTCTGAGAGGAGTTAAAAAAAAAATGGCAAGCAATGCCTTATCCAACATGTCAGAAATAATCAACATTACACAAATATTGCAAAGCAGGCAAATCATTTATGTGGTTTTAAAAGGAGAAAGTGTGGACAGATGTCCCAGGCACTGAAAGCTATGCTAAAAAGCTCTGAACATTCAAGGAACCCTCCTGTACCCTATGCTGCCATGCATTTATCACCCCAGGTGTGTGAGGCATAAAGAATGTGGACCAAAGCCACAAGACACATCCAAATGTAAAAACATAAAAACACCATGTTCTAAGAATACACACACTCTTGGCGGTCCATAGACCGGCAAATCTTTCTCTCTTCCTGACTCTAACCAGGAACTCCCAGACATAAGACAGAGCTCTACAGAGAGGTGAGTTAGCAGAGGCCTTAGGCTCAGCACCTGAGAAAGAATGGGGAGTGAAGTAAGAATTGGCAGAAGACACTGATTAAACAGAAGAGTCAAGTATCCCATGAGGAGCTCTAAAGTAAGGCTGCCCCTGAAGAGCAAAGGTGAGCAGAGCCAAGATGGCCAGGGTTTTATGTGTCCACTGATCAGGGAGGCAAGGCAGTTCACTGTAGGTCAGGCAGTCCCTGAAGGAGCTCACAACTGAAGGCTGGTGACAACAGCCCTCCAACAGCTGGGACAACAAATCCTCCCTTCCAAAGGATATCTGGACTGCACAATGCACCAGCTCCCACATGTTCTATCTCTATCTGCTTTTCCTAGCTATGCAAGAAATACGAGAGACTAAATGTGTAGATAGAGTTTGAACTCTCAGGTCTTTTTCGATACAGAAACCATAGCAGGAAAAAATTTACTAAACATGAAAAATGGTTGATGCCAAGATTCAGGAAGAATTAACAACAGCCTCTGGATCTGCAATCATGAGACCAAGATAGAGAAATTCTTCTGGTTTAAAAAAAAAAAATCAGTGTCTTCCCAGGACCAGCATGATGGATCAGTGGATAAATATGCTGGCTGCCCCAGCCTGACAATTTGAGTTTAACTCCTGGACTGTTGTGGTGACAGGAGAGACCTGGCCCTCAAAAATAATCCACTGACCTCCACACATTGTGATACACCCACACATACTCACACAATAAATAAATGTGAAAGAAAATGCCTTCCCTTTGTGCCCTGAGAAATGTTTGTTTCAAACTGCTATGTGCTCAGAATCATACTAGCTGAGGTTATGGGAGAGCGGAGAAATATGTAAAACTGCCTCCAACTTAGAGCACATTGTGATCTAGACAGGAGAGGAAATAGAGCACACACTTCATAGGAAAATATGTATTTACTGTATTGCATGCTCCCCTAAGGTTGACATGGTCTGGCACAGCAAAACAACAATGGAAAGTCACTTCCAAGTGTGGCTTTTGAAGTTGGTGTCTTATGCTGGTCCCACTAGAGATGTGAGTTTGGGCAAGGTACCCAGATCACTGAGAATAACTTTCTGTGTCTTTAAATTGGATCTAACATATGGACTTACCTTTGTGTTATGAAAATTAAATAGACTGGCTTTGTACAGTATAAAAACAATGCAAATGTTTGCTTTTTTCCCTCTATATAACTCTTACTGTGTCAAAGATAAGTTTTGGATAAATATCCCACAATGCCACTTTTGTTAAAGGCATGGACAGGTGCCCATGGTACTATTGAGAGATGCTGTGACTTCAACAGGTGAATCCCAGTGGGAAGAAGTTAGGTCATCAGTGATGTACTCTCACTCTAGTATCTAGTATTTATTATTTTACAGTGATTAGACACCATGGCCAGATCTACATTGGGCAGGAAAAGGGTTATTTCAGAGTATAGCTAAAGAGAAGTCAGTGCAGGAACTCAAGACAGGAGCATAGAGGCAGGAACAGAAGCAAGGCATGACTGTGGCTTACTGGACTGCTCTCTTTGGCATTCTCAACTTGTATTTTATACAAGTCAGGACAATATGCCAGGGAATGGCACTATTCTAAGTAGGCTGGAGCCTTCCACATGAATCCTCAATCAAGTAAATGCCCTTCAAACTTGCATATAGACCAATCTGATGAAGACATTTTCTCAGTTGAAGCTCTGTCTTGTGAAATGACCCTGCCTTGTATCAAATTGACAAAAAAAAAAAAAAAAAAAAAAAAAAAAAAAAAAACTACTGTCTCCTTGTCAACTTGACACACAAATACATCACTGTTAAACTACAAGTCTTTCCTGTTTTGTTTATCCCCAAGATTTCATGTTAATAAAACATAGTATAACTTTAAGAGTCCTACAGTCTTCAAATTTTCCAACACTTTATAAAAGTCCTCCAAAGTCTCTTAATTGTTGGTTCCTGTAAAGCCCAAAATAAGTTACACACCTTTCTGATTGCACAAGAGAAGAACCAAGATGCAGTTACAATTAGATCAAAGCAAAACCAAAATTCAACAGCATAAATAGCTCCATGTCCAACATCATGGACTCATTCACAATCTGTTAGGCTCCAAGGGGCTTGGACAGCCTCACTTCTTTGCCATTCACAACACACTCAACTTGTCTCATAAAGTGAGGCCAGCTCCAGTTCGTACCTGTGGCTGTCCTCTCACGCCATCTTGGCACCTCTGATACACTAGATTTTCCACTGCAACTTCATCTTCATCTTCACCCATGGCCTCTCTGTAAATCTCTTCAGGAACCTGTGATCTGAGTCATGGTTCAAACACTTAGCATCTATCTGTGACCCCTTCAGACCTTCCAAAACCAGTGCCACATGGGAGACTCTTACACAATATTAAATTCAGCTGCCAACTTGAGATGTAGCCTTGGCTGGGATAAACCACATTTCTGTATGCTGACCCAGAGGAAATACTTCCCAGAAGATTTCACCTTAATGATGCTGTTCTCTTAATATAATTTCTCTGCCCCATCTAACCAGCGAAAAGTTTTGCTTCAGCAATGCGGTCTCTTGGTAATCATAGCAGATTCTTCAGCTGTAGACCACAGCTGCTTAATTCAAAATATAGTATTAATGAGCTCATAGTCTTTAAAGGATTCTCAAAGTTCCCTCTGAAACTTCATAAGCCAGTCCTCCACCATCACTGAATTATTACCTTCCAAGCTTCCGCAGAACAGTCCACAAATCTCAAAGCACTCAATGGTTTCTACAGCCTAAAGTTCTAAAATGCTTCCATAATCCTCTTAAAAACAACTCAGCTGTGTCTGCCACAACAATATCCCATGAACCTGGTATCTCATTTGTTTTCGATTGTGGTGATAAAGCACTTACCAAAAGCAACTTGTGGAGTAAAAAGTTTATTTCAGCTTATAGCTTATAGTGCATCAGGGACCTGGAAGCAGAAAACTAAAGTAGGGCGTACAGAGGAATGCTACTTACTGGCTTGCTTTCCTTGGATCACTCAGCTTGCTTTTTTATATTGCCCAGGACAATCAGCTTAAGGGTACAACCACCTCTGGTGTACTGAACCCTTCCATATCAATCATTAATCAAGAAAGTGCTGCCCCCAAGCCAATCTGGTGGAGGCACTTTCTAGATTGAGGTGTACTCTTTCCAGATGACCCTAGTTTGGATCAAATTGACAAAAGCCAATCAGCACAGGGATATTAGGACAAATACCCTTCTATTCCCTTCTCTTTTTTTCCTTCCTCTTGTCTTACATAAAGAGGACATATCTGCTCTGCCATAGACCCTGCACCATGATATTCTTCCTTTCCATAATCCAAACACAATGGGGAAGCAAATAACCATGAAGTGAATAAATAAATAAACTTAATTTAAAAAAAAAAAAGGATTTGTGATGGTCATGGTATCTCTTTACAGCAGTAAAACCCTAAACAAAACACACAGAGAGAAAATTTGATGAGAAAGTCAGTGACTTCAGAAATATTGTACTGAGTCTTTGTACAAGGGCTTTAGGCTGTCAGTATCCCCTAGTGACCCAAATACCCACAGAATATGAGATATATCCTACGCAATGGTGAATTTTGTGGTTATTTTGAATGCCTTTTAAAAAGACATGCCCTTTTCTCCTAAGACAGTGCAAATTATTTTTGTGGTCTGTCTGTTAAGCTCGCCAACCAGGAACAAATAGAATGTAAAAATTCCAGAACTACAAAACATAGTTTCTAAGAAGTTAGGTACTTTTTCCACTAGTCAGCTGGTAAACTGTAGGCAGCTGGCAGGAAAGTAAGAAAAGATTTAAGGTGCCATGAGTCAAGTAGCAGGCCAAAGGGGGAAGTCTTCTACCGCATTTTTCTGACTATAAGACACACCTGACCATAAGATGCACCTAGTTTTTGGAGCAGTAAAACATGAAAAACAGCAATTGGACCATAAGGTGCACCCTAATTTCCTCCCCACACACTTTAGGGGGGAAAGTGTGTCTTATGGTCCAAAAAATACAGTAATTCTTCTGTTTGCAGTGTCACTTTGTCTTGTCTTATCCAAAACCTGCTCACAGGATACCTCTGTTCAAACAACAGGCAAGACTAGTTAGAATGGGTTTATAATGGTGTGCTGATGTTATAGCTTAGATCATAGGAACACTTATCATATTTCATTTAGTCCTCTTCAACAAATGCATACATTTGCATACTACGTGGTCTTCATAGGTGTGTCAGTTTGCTATCATTCTTTAATTGGGGGAGGGGAAATTGTAAGAGCATAAGATTAGAGAGGGCTAACTCTGGCAGGGACATGGTGGTTATTCAGGATCTGATGTTTTATTTGTTTATTTTAGATGAGGCCTTGCCTTACACTCTTGGGCTTAAGTGATCTTCCCATGATTATAAGGAGATGTTACTTCACCCATTCCGGAAGGGAATACTCATAGATGAGACAGGTGGCAGGTGACAAGTAGAGGTGAAGGAAGTGTATTCTCTATGGCAGTCATTCTGAAGGCTGGTCATCAGATAGAGAAGCTCAGTCTCATGGGAGGATTTGTTAGGCATAGAGTCTTGATCCCAAAGAATCACCTTCTCTGGGTATGTGTCCCTGTTGTCTGTCTTTGACTATCTCTATGGATGATGCAGAAACAGGCTAGAGCCTGAGATCTTGAGAGCATAAATGAGAAAGTTTATGAGGACAGCCAACAGTACAGTTAATAAGTGCTAGGATGATTATGCAAACTATAGAAGGCATGGTGCTGAGTTGAGCCTTGAATGGGGAGGGAGCATGAGATGGAGCAGAGGAAGACTCAGGAATATAAAGAACACAGGTGTTCTCTCCCAGGCATAATGTGGAGCGTGACAATATAGATCCAAACGCTGCAGTGTGCTAAGGTCAGAGTGATCCCAAAATAAGATACTTAAAACTAAAGGCACACTCATTATGCGTGTGCACACACACATACACACACACACATTTATCTTTGCTTTGGATATATATATGTGTGCGTGTATTATTTTATATATAAATATATTATATGTATATGTATGTGTACAATGCAAAGACTGAATATTCTCAACATTTATCTGCAGTGGTTTAAAAAAATGCTTCAAACAGTCCATCTGGAAATGTTAAGGCTATCAGTCAGAGAATTATGGTAATTGAAAGAGATATTTTAGAGCCAAATTGAAGAGGATGTAACAGTCACATTAATCGTCCAAAAGGCAGCCTTTGTGTTGAATATGAGAACAAGACCTCAGCTATAAGCTTTTAGTGAAATTGAATCTCTTCACACTCAGCCAAGCTTTCGACTTGTATAATGAAGGGCTGAAGCCCACCTCCCGGAAATGAACGTCTACAGCACTCCTGCCAAGGCTTTGTAAGACAGTAACAACCATCTCCTTGACGATAATTTGGACTTACTGAAGTGAATGTTGAAAAATGGAGTCATTTCAAATCTAAGGTCCGAAAATTCTAGCCATTCTTCTCGTTCATTCTGTGTTGTTCTTTCGCTTGAGACGTTTTTGCCTTTCTATATGACCTGTGAATGTATCTCACCAATTGTCAGCTTGTTTCTCCTCCTCTGACAGCAAAGACTGTGTGTGTTGCAAACATCATCCCATTTACCTTTATTTATGTTGTTCTTTGTTTGCTGGTTGGTTGGTAGGTGGGGTTTTTTTCTATCTCAGTTTTGTCTATATAACTTGCACAGACATTACTATTTAAGATCTAGCCTTTATAGATCCCTTTGTAGTGTAAGCAACTTCTCCATGTTCCTTTAACTGCACCCTGAGAAATTACCCAGCCACAGCTTTTGTAGCCAGGGATAGAGAAATGACTTAAGAGTCACTCAAGATTTCTCGCTGCTCTTATAGAGAAAAAGAACCTGGATTTGGTCCCCAGAACCCACATGGCAGCTCATAATCATCTGTCACACTAGGTCAAAGGGATTTGACACCCTTTTCTGGACTCTGCATGTACCAGCCAAGCACGCAGTACACATAAATACATACAGACAAACACTCATACACATAAAAGAAAAATATAAATCACTTTGAGAGAAAAAAAACTAAGTCTTTAAAAAATAAAATAAAAGTATTTTTAAAGGTGGGGCAGATGGCTCCACACTGAGTCAGACTAGCTTCTGGAGACTTGAAAAGAGAAAAAGGTGTGCAGGCCTGGATTAATAGTTCACAACCTCAGTTCCTAGGAAACCTTGACTTCATCGGATCCGATTCCAACTTGACCAAAGCATTCATTCAGCCACGGTCACCATGCCCTTCTTCAGTAGGGACACAAATGCCTGCTTCAGGCAAAGAGCAATCTCTTCTCTTGGTGATAAGAGAACTATTCAAATGTACTGTCATAGCATTTATTTAACTGGATGGCAAAAATCTTTTTTTTTTTTTTTTTGAGAAATAAATGTAAGACTTTTTTCCTTTGTAGATCTATAAAGAAAGCTGATTTCCAGTACCAAAGTGCTTTAGTGTGATTTGAGTCTTTTGAAAAATGAAATTTTGAAAAATCACCTTTAGAAAAACTTCATAGAAACCAGACTGCTATGTTAATCAGCATTTCTATTCACTTATCATTTTATTTTTCAAGCTTCCCTATTGATTGCATATAACTCTCTATACATTCTTCTCAAACTATGATAGATTTTTAAGAGACTTCTACAAATAGAACCAGAAAAACATAAATTACTGTATATTAAACTGCTATAGCACTAAATGCTACAAATCATGAAGGTATTTACTATATACATTCTGGCTAAAATGGCCCACTATTCCTTTTCTTGGTGTTTAGTGCTTGCTATATAATACATGACTTATACTGCTGTGTGTCTCTATACTGCTATTGACTTTTAAGCCTTTATTTTATGGGAGAAACAGAAGTTTAGGGGAAATCCTGACTTGAAATTAAGTTATGGTTCTAATTGAGAATGAGGACTGGTCTTATAGGGGTCTCTGACCTTTGTAAGTTGAGTAACAGCTAAGGTTTAAAGCCACATTTATTAAAGGTCTATTTAAAACAACAACATAACAGCACTAGAAGCAAGTCTTTTTGTCTCGAATTTAGCTGGAGATAAGACAAGATCTATAGCATTAAAAGACAAAAACTACTGAGCTGGAGATACGGAAGTTAAGAGCACCAGCTGCTCTTCCAGAGGATCCAGATTCAATTCCCAGCACTCAAATGGAGTCTCAACTATCTGCAACTCTGGCTCCAGAGGATCTGAAGTCCTGTTCTTCTGTGGGCACCAGAAAGTACCTGGACATACATTCAGACAAAACACTCCATATTAGTCAGGGTTTTATAGAGGACTAGGACATATAGAATGAATCACTCTACATAGACAAGGAAAGGGAATTTATTAGAATAGCTTACAGGCTATGGTACAGCAAGTCCAACAATGGCTGCCTATGAACAGAAGATCCAAGAATCGTGGATGTCTTAGCTGGTCTTCAGAATGTGCTGGAATCCCAAAGAAGTAGGCAATAATGCCAATGAAGAAATGGACTTGCCAATGAGAATGAGAGCAAGAGATCAAAGCAAGAAAGACCGTCCCTCTTCCACCTCCTTTTACAAGCTACCAAGAGAAGGTGTGGTCCACATCTTCCCACCTCAAAGATCTGGATTAGAATGGATCCCACTTCAAAGGATTCAATTAGGAAAAGAAAATCCCTCACAAGTGTGCCCAGTCACGTTTGTTCAGCTAATTCTAGATGTAGTCAAGTTGACAACCAAAAATAGCTATCACACACCCATACTCATAAAATTAAATGATAATTTAAAATAATTCTCTAATTCCCTGAGCATCCGCAAAACTGTACCTGGTGTGTCATTGGGAATATTTACAAGTAGGAAGAATTTTGTCTAGCAGATTATTGGTATCTAATAGGCATTATATCCAAACCATATCTCCTTTACTAGACCAGAGCCCTCATCTTCCAGCTCTTTAGAGCACTCCTTTCCAAGTCTCACAGAATCACCTTCTCTCCAGCAAGTGCCCGAGAGACAAGCTTCCACCACCACAGTAATGGCCTTTGGCCAGGGATTCAAGTGGCTAGCTTCAGTGTGTGTGTGTGTGTGTGTGTGTGTGTGTGTGTGTGTGTGTGTGTGTCTGTCTGTCTGTCTGTCTGTCTCTGCCTTTCTCTGCCTCTGCTTCTCTCTCTCTCTCTCTCTCTCTCTCTCTCTCTCTCTCTCTCTCTCTCTCAACCCTCCTCCTCTACTCTCCTCTCTCTCTCTCCCCTCTCTCTCTCGTCTCTCTCTCTCTCTCTCTCTCTCTCTCTCTCTCTCTCTCTCTCTCTCTCTCTCTCACACACACACACACACACACACACACCTCTGAGTGTGTATTTACATACACTCCTATGTGAGTATGTATATGTCTGTATGTTCATTTGTATGTGCAACTGAAAGAATAGCCCTGGGTGTCATTCTTCAGGTACTGTAAAGATCTTTTGATTATTTGTTTGTTTTGAGTCACAATCTCCCAGTGACCTGAATGAAGCTTCTTGACTAGGCTACACTGGCTGGCGAGCAAGTCCCATTGATCCACCCATCTTTTTCTCCCCACCACTGATGATATAAATGCATAACTTAATCCATCTTTTCTTACATGAGTTCTGGAGATCGAACTCAGGTCCTCACGCATGCAAAGGAAGCACTTTACTAACTAAGCATCTCCCTAGCAATCTTTAGACTGTTTGCAGGACAATGTTACACACCATTCATGTTTGGAGCTCCTCTGGGCACCAAACTATGTCTACCCATCAGCTGGTACCCACCCTCTTAAGTTCTCTCCCATGCACCACTCTGCTTTCTTTATATTCTAACAATTTTCTCCTGAAAGCATTTTTAAAAGAATTCCTTTGTCAGTGGAGACTTTTAGAAAAAACAATACATTTTTAAAATCAGAAGCTGAATACATTATTCTCTCTAAATACACAAGGAAAATATCTGTACACAATTCTTAGACCTTTTGTCAAACAAAATTTGAGAGACATCAGTACTGTTTACTTTGGCTTATCCATAATTTATGCCATCAGAAATGTAAAACATTGAGGTTTTGGGTTTCATTTCTGTTATGACATTTTCTTTCTTTCTTTTTCTAAGACTTTCATGGTTTAAACTTATGTTTTCCATAATATTTTCCTACCTGTAATTATCTTGTGTACATAAAGATAGGAAGAAAAGTGCTAATACTTTAGGGCACTAATTAGTCACCTCAGCTGATAGAATACCTAGATATTTTTTACTTATTATTCCAGATCTACCTATACCTTGTTCTGAGTGCCAAGATTCCAAATCCGGTAATTATGTCGTCAATAAGCTTCCCAGCCCTGTAGCATCCAATTTGGCCAATGGAAGACACTTGCCAGGATATTTAAGGATTATTGGAGAATGAAATACTAATTTTATTCAAACAACTACCATCTTGCCAGCTCACTGCAGCTTGGCTCTGACTCTTCCCAAAGCCACATTTCCCTCTGAGTCTTCTCTCTACCAGTAAATTCTTCTGCATCCTCCCCCTCCTCCCTTGAGACTGCTGCTTCCATTGACTCTAGAGGAACCTGCTATTACTATTATTTAATGTAATAGTATGCTTGATCCTGCCTACCTGACTGTAAATATTTCCATTGTTGAATTCTCTCCTGCAGACCTTTGTGTCTCTTGTTTCAGGTCTGGATTCTACATGCAACAAAAAATAGGGTACCCTGAGTTAAGGAATATCAAAACAGAAAATATTTCATACTGAAGGAAAATGTAATCTGGTAAAAAAAAAAATAGGTAATTTTTATAGATAAATTGCTTAGATAATGCCTGCTATTTTTGCAGATTGAGTCTTAGAATATAGTCATTTATTCATTCCTTCACTGTGTATTGATCATCTACTAAGATCGATGCTGACTAATCCATCATAAGCATGAACAACAAAGGTCTCCTGTGGTGTCTACTATATCATACATTTCTCCCCATGTACCATTTCCGGATTACCTTTGACTAATGAATATAGATAAATGAAAATGCGAAAGAATAGAAGGAACGCAGTCTAGCGTCTAATTAGAAAGGAAGCACAAAAGCTCACTAATAATGTAAGAAAAGTGACCGATAACACAGTACACCTAAATAAGCAACAGCAGTCCACTCTGCAGAAGGCTCAACTAGGAGGGTGATGAATCTTCGTCACAGAAATATCTACCCCTGCAAGATGCCTGGCGGGCAAGTATACAGCTGTGATGCTATACTGAATTTTGAGGTGAAAGAGACTCCAGTGCTTTGAAAACAATTTCCAAGGGGTCCTTCCTAAGGGACATCCCACTGAACAGTGACTAAGCAGTTTAGTGAAAGTCAATCAAACACACTGCTTGATATTCTAAGTAACAAAAGAAAACAATTGTGTGACTGAATTTTTTGTTTTCAAGACAGTCACTGTAGAGAAAACATGCATTTTGCAGATGATTGCTTTTAGTATAATACTGATGTTTAATCTCTAAGTCATTTCTTCTCTGCTACAGACATCTGGAAACAAAATTAATGCTACAGAGTGAGGAAGTTTTCAAGACAGAGGCTTGATTTAAGATACTACTTATAAAATATCTATAAACTTTCCCTCACTGTGCTGGTATACCACTGGAGCACACAGAAATGTTTCTGTTAAGAAAATGTATTGTTTGAGTCAAAGAAATGGGGGTGGGGTATTCATGGTAATGAAGAAAAGGTGCTCAACATAACATAAGTCAGGGATAGTGGTCTTCAACTTTAATTCCTACCACCTGGTCCAGTTTCAGGCAGCTTTATTGGTTATAAATAGTCTTAAATGACTATAGAAGAGTAGAGGGCCTGTAGATGTCACTCCTGTAGTTACGAGAGGGCAGGCAATACAATTAACATAGGTATTGACAAGTATAGAAAAATCTATCTATATAATAAAATGAACTTGAGGTCATGGTATGTAGATACATAAGACCTTCTGAAATGTAAGATAGATTTCTTGGAGTACAGTCTTTTCTATGATGTACTATCCTTGTTATGCCCACTATATGAATGCTGAAAACATGACGGGAAGGATTAGGACTGTAGACTCCAGGTATGAATTTGTCCTCCAGAGAGATGTGGGGGCTGGGGGGCTCCATCTTCACACGATCACATTGGGGGTGCACAAAAGTGTAGAAACCGTGGAGCTACCTTATCCTGGGGACTCATCCCTGGTGCTGCAAGATCATAGGATGAAATAGCCACATGACTTTTCTCCCCGTCCCATTCTGCCATTCCAGTATGGGACAAAGCTGGTTGCTTGAACTCTGTTAAACAAAGCATGATCGGGAAGCGACACAAATTCCTAGTGCTGGGCCTTTGACAATGTTCAGGGGCTGTACATTACACATCTGAAATCCCATTCCAGACCATGAGGCAGTGCTCAGTATAAAACAGACATGTAAAAGCTGGCAGTCCAGGTGGCAGGGAATCCATGCACATGAGATTTAGCAAAGAGAAACATCCCCTCTCCTTTCTAGCTATGAAAGTGTCACCACAGCAAATGACCTCATTCAATAGGAAGAAATTTTACCTGCAAAATTTGACATGAAGTAAAGTTTCTGGAAGGTAAATGCATAAAATGTGATGTACTCATCTTCCGGGAAATCAACTACTTTGGTTTATTAATGTAGTTAAGCCAGGAAGTTTGGTTCTTTGTGTATAGTCACTAATAGTCAAGTGTAGACAAGGTGGATGCTCTCTGTCCTTTAGTGTGGGAAAATTATCATCACTTTATGCCTTTAAGACCATGTATTCCAACTGTGATCCACTGCCCTGGAATTCCTGCTCTAGGCTGGCTCCTCACTCCAGCCCACGTCTCCTTGCATGAGTACATGTGCAGAAAGACTCAGGTGCACAGAGATAATACACAGAGAAGGCAAAGAGAAGGGTAAGACAGGCCTTGCTCTGAAAAGGTGCTTCAAGGTGATTTGAGTTTACACCTCACTTCTGAGTCTGTTCCCTGTAGTCTCTCTATGTCTGGTGGCCAGCCTTTCCTCCTCCCCCAGTTATTTGGGTGTGGCTGAGGGAGCACAGGACCATCTCTTTTTTGAGGCCATTCAATCCTACTGATCCTATCAGCCTGTACATCTCTTGAGGTCCATTCTCCCCTTTCCAGTCAGCACCAGCCCTTTTCCTGTATGCGGAACCTCCCCTTGCCTGGAACTACATTCTAAAGGCTCCGATTTTTAAATAAAGCCAAAACCAAGCTTTAGATTTCTAACTGCTTGTTCTTTGTTCTAGGCTAATATCTGTGTAGCAAGAAATTTCAAAGCCTGGTTTCTGCAAAGGAAAAGACAGATAGACTAGATGAAATGTATTTCCTCTGATTTCGCAATGCAAAAATGAACTGCTTGGGGTAAAATCCCACCAGGGTAGTTAGATGAGTATCTGAGATACAAGACTTGATTAAAGTACAGGCCTTTTAGAAAATATTTATTAATTAATTGCTGGCTTTACAAAAAAAACAAAACAAAACAAAACAAACATCTTTGACTGTATATTTTTACTTGCCACACCTGAAGTTCTAGCCAAGTGTAAGGTCCTGGGGTGGCAGTGGGTGTGGTACAAGAAGGTGTTCCACGTGTGTTTCCTTATGGGCTCTCGCTTTGCAGTATCATTCCTCTTCCAGAAGCTTAGCTGCTTGCAGAAATAAATTTAGAACTCAGGTGGGATGTCTGTTAAATAAAAGCTCAAAAGGCCTGGCAAACAATCTTTTCTAATTTTGGAACATGCCTCTACCTCACGGGCGCAATTCACAATGTTATACTGAGATTAACCCAACCTGTGCACACACAACTTTTTACATATTCTGTCTGTCAAACGGCTCTTATTTTAAATACTATTAGGGCTCAGAAAAGTATATCTCAAAGAGTGGAGTTTCGGCACGCCAAGCTATAGAAATAATTTCAAAATTAATTTCCCTTTAAGTTCCTCATGTTCTAACTCAAGATCTGGAAGGGGCTTTCTCAAGCGGCACCCTTTCATTAAGACAACTTCCCTAGTTGCTTCTCCTCTATGGCACTTAAAGCTTAGCCATTGTCCTTTCCTTAGTTTTATGTTTCTTAGTTTTATGTTTCGTGTGAGTTTCATGGTAAATCTGCTATGCCTTTCTCTTGCTAATCCATATTTGTTAAGTAGGTGTCAGTCAAGATTTCTTACCATTGCCAGGCTCCATTTTCTTCCTCTTATACAAAGCAAGTTTCTTTCTGAGAAATACATGAAATTTATTTTCCAGTGAAGGTGCTGTTCATAGAAGCAATTTTTAAAAGTATTATATGGAATTCTTTTCTTTATAAAGTCTAAGAATGTTCTTCCTAAAAAGAAGAAAAAAATCCCAGGGTTCTTTGTAAAAAGTGGTAAATGAGTGGGTTGATGCACTTGGCACAAGGAAAGGTGAACAGATCATAAAGCCGTGCAGCTGTAAACTGTGCAACGTGAGTTTGTGTGAGGAACTTTTTTTCTAAAATTTTGAACATCTCTTGCTTCGTGAGTAGTGAGGTTCACATTATATTGTAACCCAGCCAATCAGATACCTGTTTCCAAGAATGGATACACACATATTATGTTTATGTATATTTAGCAAATGTTCCAGTGAAACCTATTGTAGTCTAAATGTAATTAGCATTGCTTTCCAATACACCAAGTGCCCAGCAATAACCCAAACCATGGGCCATCATTACATCCCAACTGGAGCCTACAGCCCTTCTATGTGCTTTCTGGTGAAAGCTAATAATTCAGAGGCAAATCTGAGGGGACCTGTGCTTCAGTACTCTGTTTATTGTGAACTGTATTTGAACTCCTATTAAATCTTTATAATTATTGTGTGTGGTGTTGAAGAGCATTCAAAGGTGCCATAGAGAGAAGGCTAAGGTCAGGAAGAACCTGGTGGAATTGGCTCTTTACTTCCATCTTTCTGTGGTCTCCAGGGAGTAAATTCAGGTCATCATACTTGTGAAGAAAGTTTCTTTACCCACTAAGCTATCTGTGTAGCCATGTACTCAACCTCCTTGTGAATCTTTACATTGTTTTAGCTCAAAGTATAATCATATTTTATAGAGGATGGAAGATGTGTAAGGATCCTTTTCAATAATTTATTTTATTTTAACAGATATAGTCTTATGATGAATAAGGAATCAGTGGGTGAGCAGGGCCTTAGTTATATTATCTTCCTTGGCTCTATCAACTTTATAGACAACTTCTGAAATCATCTCTTGGTCTATTATAACAAAACTGTTTCACGACATAACTTATGAGTCCTGGATGTCTTCCTTCAAGGCCTGCACTTGGCTGGCATGACTGCTTTGGAAAATACCATAATCCGAGCCAGGCACCATGGCACATGCCTTTAATCCCAGCCCTCGGGAGGCAGAGGCAGGCAGATCGCGGTGAGTTCGAGGCCAGCCTGGTCTACAAAGTAAGTCCAGGATAGGCAAGGCTACACACAAGAAACCCTGTCTCGAAAAACCAAAAAGAAAAAAAAATACCATAATTCTTTAATACCTTGGAATTTTCCCCCATTCAACTATATCCTGATCCAGAAAATACTCCAGTCCTGTGACTGTGTCAGCTCTGATTGGCCTAGTGGACATCCCATCTTGTGGTTACATACTTTTCACGTTGTCTCAGTTCTCTTAATTACACATATTCTCCTGTGCTAGAGGATAATAAGCCAGGCTGATGGTAGGTTAGCAGAATAGTCATTGTGAGTAAGCCCTTTTCCATGCTTTGCAGTACTCACTAATATGGTCAGCAGAGCTGGCTGTGATGGGAAACGAAATCATACAGACACTGCTTCTCCTTGGAGCTGACTCCTGTTGTGCTCACAGTCCACGTGAGTCCCCTTCTGATCTGGCCTTGCACCTGACACCCAAATTAATTTTTCTTGTTCAGCTTGTATTCCTCATGTTCCTATGTTTACCCCTAAAGCATCCCTTCCATCTTCCTGATACACTACACTCCAGATGGCTCTGCTGTTTTCTTCTCCTTAGAACTTGCCCTTGGAATTCTGAAAATCATTTAGCTGAACATTTCAATGTTGAGAACATTAGCAGCCCTGTGATAAGAACAGACGTGCAAGCTAGCAACCTAGTTGCGCTGTGACATTCTACAGGAAGCACCATCACCTGTCCTTTGTTGGCCAATTCAATGCACCTGGACAACTAGGGAGCCCTACAACCCTCGATAGGGATCCCAGCAGGCCCATGTAGGCTGCTTCTCTACGCCTCCTTCTCATCTCTGTGAACCGTTTCAAGAGAATGAACATTTTCTAAAGGTATACACATAAAGCTCAAGCAAAGGAGATGTTTTACAACATTGTTTAATGACTTCACGAAACTGTTCACATGGATGCATATGTAGGGAATGCAAGGAAGGAATAAATTGGCCTCTTTTAATGTTTTTTGAAGAATGGCTGGGCTGGGTCTCAGCGCATGCAGCTTGGTTTGGCTTTGGCTCTCAAATCACTGCTAAAGACGTTCTCTAGTCCATGCTGACAACCTCTTCTCTCAAGTCATGTTGCATTGAAAAGTATGCAGCATCCCTCCATAGCCCACTCTCCTGAAAGGGCTCTGAGCTCACTGCTTCTTTTGGCATACTCCATTAGCCACACAGTACTGCCAAAGCGTTCAATGCCTCAAATCCTTAGATGCTACACAAGCCTTCTCATCATAATTTCATCACAGAATCTATCGTGGCAAGTAAAACTATTTATTTCAACTTTTACTTATCTGTGAAAGTACCTTAATAGTCTGTCCCTGTCTATATTATATAAGGGCACTTGGATATTATGTTATTTTTTTTTATCTGATATTTAAGATAATCATCAGAGTATAGAGTTTTCCTGAAAATGACCCAAACCGTCAAAGGAGAAACAGTAGCCAAGAGCATGTGGGTGGAAATGGCAAAGATATTGCTGGTTTTCAGAAATAGCGAAACCATCTGCTATGTCAACAACATTTCTGCCACAGGCAAAACCAGCTACGGAGATGAAAGGCCCTGCAGGATGGCAGGCATTGAGATGTGACAAGATGGTCCCCAAGAAGTTGGTTTCAGAAGGGAATTGACAATGGGAGAAAGAGCTAAGGGTGAGATGTGGGCCAAAGCAAGGTCTAGGTTTGCAAACACAGCAAAGATCCTGTCCCTGATGATGTTGCCCATTCCTGGTCATGTTCCAAGGATGCAACCATCACACATGAGCCCAAGTTATTCACTGGAACCTCAGATCACACCCTTGCCAGAGATGCTGTGTGAATACCTGTGAGTTTGATTGTCTTTCTTCCATAATTGTCCTGGAAAAGAATTTGGAAGGAGCAAAAGTGAATGGGTGTGGTTGGGTTAGACCATATTGAGAATACCCATGGGAACGTGCAGTGATATATGTGAGGAAGCATTCGGACGGCATAGCAGGGTGATTGAGAGTGTTCTACCATGAAAACATCTCCCTAAAGCTATGTATACTCAGAAAACAAGTCATTACTACCCTTCATTATTTCTTTCTATCCCTGAATTGTTGCCAACAGCTCATGATTCCCATTAATCTAATGGCCTCATAAAAAATGTCATTATCATTTTAAGGCAGACAGAGAGCAATTTGCCAGGAAGTTTAACAAAGGCATGCATTGCATCAAATATGACATTAAGTCTAATAAAGCAGAAAAAAATGCTTCAACTGTACATTGACTCAACCTTGTAGAATCTTGGAGTTGAGACTGTCTTTTCATTTATGAACCTAATCTTTGATATTATAACAGAATCAGCTTTGGGCCTACAAACCTTCAATAAAATAATGATAAGGAATGTATAAAGGTAATATTGTAGGCTACATAGATACATAGATTTACACAAGTATAAAAGTACAGATATAATAGACATAGATATATCATTATAGATATAGATGATAGATAGATAATGATAGATAGATAGATAGATAGATAGATAGATAGATAGACATAGATAGTCATTGTTTGTCTAGTCTTATAAGTGATTCTTCCGCCCTGAATGCTACTAATGACCAGAAAATATTGCTTTGTTTTATTATATTATGATAAGGATATTTTAAGAAGCAAGCCACAGCCTCCATTTTGCTACATCTTGGATAATCTCTTTCAAAAATAAACATGGCATTTTCTATATAAAGACACAATCATCTTTATTAGACATTTTTGGGGTAGGTAGTCTCCAACCAGCACAATGTGGAGTCCCCACAACCATTTCCTTGGATAATCCATAACTCTGTTCCTATCACTCTGTGGACCAAAGGTGAATGTGCATCTTATAAAGCTCTTTTGACATGACAGTTAATAAATATCCGATTTCCTTCTTGGCTAGGCTTGTCACTAACCAAGCATTCCTAACCACCATTTGCAAGGTGACTATCAAGATGTAATGCTAGTTCTCCAAGATGAGGATATTTATGTACTTACAAAGCAACTCTTCAGTCCATTAAGTCAAGCTATAAATCTTTCTCGGGAAATGGCGGGTTTGCCAACCTCAAGTCTCTGCAGTATGCTCAGTGTTAACTAGGCTACATGATGAGTTTAGCCTGCAGGTAGACTGCTACTGAGACATCATGGGCTAGTGAACATAACATTAAGATAATCTACTCTCCCATCATGCCCTGAGGTCCCAAGCAACCTTGAGTAAGTCATTTTGCATTCCGCTTGTAGGGTTCCTTTCTACAGTGATGGGCGGGGGGGGGGGGGGGGGGGCACCCATCTCTCTCTCTCTCTCTCTTTTTTTATATTGCCTCAATTTCTTTCTATTTCATCCATCCATTTTATTGTTTCCTGGTTTAATATGCCATCAGATGTGACCATTCCCATTCTTGGATAAGTATGTAATTATGTCAGAGAGATGGAGAGAATGTTTGCCTTGAGATGGAAACTGGATTAGAATCATTAGGCCCCTGGTAAGGCTCTGACTCTCCTTCCTCACTGAAAGTTTATCTACCATGAACTGTATTTCCTAATTGTCCTCTTTCTCCCCTAATATGTGTTCCATATCCTTGTCGAAGCTAAAAAAAAAAAAAAAAGTACACCCCACGGTTTTGGTTTGGTTTTGGTTTCAACATTCCAAGTTTCTAAACAAAGAAAAGCTATGCATTAGTGAGTTCAGCAAACATGGAATCAATAAGGAAGCTGAAGGTCTGCCACTCAGAAACAGGAGAAAGCAAGGAAAGAGTCTCAAACACTACATTTGAATCTGACATCAATGTTTTTCTCTCACATCATAGGCTTGCTCAGCTGTGAGTGATAAGGGATGAGGGACAGCATGGAGCTAGCAGAAGAAGGTCATACTGAAAAGGGTAGGAGTTTTAACTTCAGCAGATGCTTGCAAAACCTGCTGCACAGGCTGGGCCAGCAGAATCCCTGCTTGTATAGTGGCCGTCCTAAGGGGACTGATAAGAAGCAGGAGGCGAGAGTGGTGGGTCCTAATCAGTTAGATAAAGGAATCTTGACAAGGGAGCACCAGGCTGGTCTGTGAGCTCAGCTTTCAAAGTTTCAGACTCAAATCCCATCCCTGAACTTGCGAGGCAGTCCCTAGAGAGCCACCACTACCCACTCCTAATAAGGGAGTTGGTTAATAATGAATTTAGGATTTGACTCAATGTGTTGGGCTTTCAGCAATGTCTTAGCCTTAGAACAAACCGAGACTGTGGGAAGACTACACAGGAAGGGAAAGATGGCTCTCACATCTAGTAGATGGCCACACCATTTTACTCTCCTGAAAGATATAAACCTCATAGAATCCCGACATCAGAAAGATCACTCTGAAACTCAGACAAAGGAAGCCAAAAATAAGTCTACTTCAAAATTCTAAGTAAGGAGTACTTTGTCACCCACAAAACTTCAACCCACTCCCTGTTAGCCAAAGAAAGTGGCTGTTGTGTGTGTAGTAGTCCCTCTTGGTCGGTAAGATCATAGAGCTGCACCCACGGTTTACAGAGTAAAAGGCCACCTCTGTACACATCTACCACCCCACTCAACAAAGTCTAACATTCTTTTACCAAACACCCTGAGGTTACCTTGAGTGTATAGTATGGTCTCCTTTCCTGAACCAAATCATAAACCCAACATGTTCAATCGCAAGTGAGTTCCTCGAGCATGTTCCTGTGGTCTCCAGCAAGTAAGCCATGGCATAAAAAGTTAGGGAGAATACAGAAGGCCAGTTCCGAGGAACGGGCAGATGTCTAGCGACTGTGTCATACTTAGAGTTTTAGTATATTACCACTCTCCTTCTCCTTTTTGTCTCTTATATACAGGTATCAAAATATCTTGATTCTGTTCTATTTTTTAAGCTTTTATACTTATTCTGAAGTCTAGATGTTTTAACTCAATTTGTTCTTTGTCTAAGCAGTGGTTCTCAACTTTAGCTGCATGATAAAATGCTACTACTAGGAACACTAAAAACAAAATCTCATTGCCCAGGCCACATCTAAGACCAACTAAAGGAGAGTCTCTGGAGTCTGTCCCTGATGTCAGTGCTTTGTTGTCTTCATGTGAAGATGGTTCCAATGTTCAGATGACACCGACGGCCCCTTTACCACCACGGCTCATAGTTTCTTCCTCCTTAACAAGGATCTAACTACTTAAAAGTTTGGTCCCTTTCAAAATAAAAGCTTTCAGCTTTGTCTCTTTTGGTCTTAGCCATCTGCAGATCATAGGTCGATTGGGTTAAAATCTGAGAGTTCTAGGAAGGGTTAGTCAAATCTCTTTTGGCCCTAAAGAGTTGTAGAAGGTTGAGAAATCCTGCTGGCCAATACAGGAGTAACACTTAAAATGTTTCAGAATGGAATGAGATCAAGCTGTCAGGTAGGTGGAGCTGTGCTAGAAGAGATGGGAATCAGATAGACCTTACGCACATGCTAGAATCCCGATCCTAACTGCTGGCCAGTGTGAGACTCTCAAGACCAAAGGGGGGAAAAGAGGTCAGAGAAGCCAGGAGAGCAAAGCATCGTTGGAGGACCAAAGACATTGACTACTTTGCTGCTGTATGTTTGCTATTTACCGACACATTATACATTCAACAATGCCTACATCAATGAATAAGCTTTACTAACACAGAAAGCCCTTTATTATTTCTCACTATCTTTCAAAGGTATCTTCTTCTTTATACAATAGTGCCAAGTTCATGTCTTTGTTATTGTGGTTTCATCCGTCACACTTTCTACTATCACTTGTAATGTGCTCAGGCATGGTGGTAAAGTGTCATAAGGAAAAGCAATGTAAGAGAATGCTTGTTAGTTCTGTAGTTATGTGAGCCTTCATGCTTGACCCTGGTGCTATTTCATATCCCAGTTACCACTGAGCCTAGAAGAAATAACACTCAAAGAACTCTAAAACTGTGACATCTTAGGTCCTGTGGATGACTACAGGAGGGTATTTGGGTATATGCAGGATTTTCCTTTATCCTGTTTCTTGTAAATAGCTTCCTACTAATAGACACAGGAGAGGAGACAAAATTCCTTTTTCTGTACCAAGCTGTGAGTTACTGATGCATAACCAAATAGTAGACTCCTTTAATTATAGTAGAAGTCACAGCCAAAGCATTCATCTGGCCTAAGCAGAATGCCATATTAGTTCACATTTTGTCTAAACCTAGGGTGTTGGATACACTAAACAAACACTGTGCAACTGAGCTACATGCCCAGGCCTATATCTTCTCTGTCAAACAAGCCACTGGTAGATGATAAAGCAACAAGACCTGCATTTTATTCCACAGATGACAACTGCAGTGGGCAGCAAGCCTGCACCTCAGCATTTTGAAATCTGTGAGATGGCTTATTGATTCCAGAAAGAATTATTAATTTAAAAGAATATAGGACAATATATTTTCTTTACATTTTAAAATGTATAACCAATACACTTGATTCAGTGTAGGTTTTATACATCCTCACAACAATCCTCACAACAACACTACAGGGTACATGCATTTCAGTTGGTCTTGGCTAATTAAAAATAACCACATGAGTCACAAAATATTGTGCATGCCTAGAATCCTATATCTATATCCCCTATGTGGAGGTACAAGAATTGTGTATTGAGGCCAGCCTGGGTTGCAGCACAAACTTAAGGCTTGATTGGGCTATACAATGAGATCTTAATTTAACAATAACATTTAAAAATCATAATTTTTTCTATTGAACTATCTATATGACACATAGTGTCAGAAGGATGGGCATCTTTTCTCTGGGATTCGAACTTTAAAGACTACTTTCTGGGCATTTCTCTAAGTGGTGCTTGCATGAGTACCTTGAACTTCTGTACATGGTACCATATGCATCCTGCTACTTTAATTCTAATTTAGCTATGGGCTTTTCAATCTCTTATATCAAACTGAAATTTCTTCTTTTTTATACAGTGGCATTAATAATTTTTACTATTAGTTAATATTTAACACCATTCTGAGGACATAAATATTGGCCTCTCCTGTTAATGACTAGGATAAATTATTCAGTTTTCCACTGTACAGTAAAAAATCATTTTCATGTTGATGTCAAGAACAGATTGAGTGACCATAATTTAATCATATCACTACAGGGTATTACAGTATGCAGCTGTTATTATTCAGGGACTTAATTTGATAGTTGATACTCTTTATGATAAATGTCTGTACAATGTTGGATTCTCATCCAGCTATTTGAATACCCAAAGGAAACGTAACATTCTATTGAGGTCAGTCTTCTGAAAATAAGCTTTAAGTTTAAACTCTTTTAATGTATTCTATTTCTGGCATCTCTGCATATGATTTTTAAAAATACCTGCTTCTATAGGAAATGGCTACATGAACTTGAAATTGGAATAACTTATATGCAGGAAAATATGCTGGAGCTGAACATATGAAGCCGTGAATGAAAGACTTCGACAGTACTGCATTAAGTGAGACTGAAAAACTACTAACTTGTGGAGGGACAACTGGTTCTATACAAAAAGAGAAGAGTACTTGAGTGTAAAAGGGAGAGAAGAAACTCACAGACTTCTACTCAGTCCAGTCTTTGATATGGTCCAGACTGAGGGATCAGGACAAGAGAGGGGCTCCGTGCTGTTCATGATAAAGACAATTAGGTTTATAATGCCAGTAATTCATGGATTTCCAGTTGGAAAAAAAGGCATGGAAGGCCAAAAGCAGGAACACAAAAATAAGGAAATGGGTTGGAAATAGGCATCCAAGGTAGACTACTCAAGGCCCTTCTGAGACATCACGGCTAGTGCTGCATTCCATACCCACAGTGAGGCGGTCAGACCAGAAGAGGTTCTGGATGGGCTTGCAAGTGTTGCTCTACTGCAGCACTTTCTCTTCCCTTTGCCCTTGTGTGGTAGGACCTGGAGAAAAGGAACCTGGAGAATATTTCCATATCTCCTTGCCTACTGGCTGGAGACTATTTAAAAAGTGAACACGAGGGATAAGTTAGAAATGGAAGTGGTGGTAACAGAACAGGGTGGTCCCCGGGCTTGAGAGTCGCATGTGTTTAGTAAATCAGGTCAGCTCTAGAGTGTATCTATACTCCACCACCAAATGTGCTCAAATGTAAATTAGCCTCCAACAAAATTAAAGCAGCCTCAAGATAAAGCAGACTTAAGAAGACGAAGTTTTGGGGCTGAAGAGATGGCTCAGTGGTTAAGAGCACCGACTGCTCTTCCAAAGGTCCTGAGTTCAATTCCCAGCAACCACATGGTGGCTCATGACCATCTGTAATGTGATATTGCGCCCTCTTCTGGCTTTCAGGGGTACATGCAAGCAGAGCACTATATACATAATAAATAAATAAATCTTTTTTAAAAAATTTTCATTTTAAAATACATTAAATGCTAAAGCAGATGCAATGTCACTGTGGCTCATCACTCTCAGGTGCATTAAGTCATCATTTGTTGAACTGGTGTTGGTGATCTGCAGACTTTCTGAAGAGTTTAGTCCCTAGTCCCTAGTTTAGACATTTTTTTTTTTCATCTATACGAACATAATCTTGTTGTCTCTGTTCCTAATTCTTCATCTTGGCCTAGCTGCCTACATTCCTATTGTTCATAAGCCACACACCCCAGTGCAGGCATGGCCTTTATAGACATGTATGATGGTTACAGTATCCTGCTCTGGCCATCCCTTCCCCATCACATCTGGCCTCAAGCACTCACTTGCAATGACGGCACAGGTACAATATCCAACCGTTACCATTCTCTAAGCGTACAATAACAGGAAAATTTCTAGAAGTCTCTGCCCTGGATCTATCATTACCAAAAACAGCAACAGCACTCCAGTCACATCTCCCATCAGCCTATCCTCCTTTCTCCGGTTTCTCTGAGTCAAGAAATCTGTGATCTCCTTTGAACTATGTGCTAATGAACCTTTCAAAATGAGCATTTGCTGAAAAAACAAAAAACAAAAAAATGAACTGGTGGATTTTCTTGTCACCTCTCCCATGAATCTCTTTCTCGAATTCATTATATTAGGGTTTAGATATTGGTATTTCAAAGGAAAAGTCACTTTCCTGCTGCGCTGGAGCTGGTTACATCTGTGATGGTTCATATTGACTGCCAATTTGACAGGCTCTGGACTCACCATGGAGGGTGGGCAGATGCACAGTCAGTAAGAGTGCTTCCTGTGCAAGCATGAGGAACTGTGCTTGGATTCCCAGAACTCATGTAAAACAGCTGAACATGAACAGCACACTCCTGTAACCCCAGGTCCGTGTGGGGTTACCTCGGGTAAGAGGGTTGCTTGGTCTTGCTGGACAGCCTGAAAAGGCAAGCTCCAGGCTGAATGAGATGCCCTCTCTCAAGGAAATAAGGCAGATAATGATAAAGCAGGACTCACACCATCCCCCTCTGGCCTCTGCATATGCACAAGGATGAACAAGAATGTGAACGCTCACGTGCACACGTGCACGAGCGTGCACACATATGTCCCCACACCCACTGTGTGTGTTCACATGTGTTCATTAGAATCATCTTGAAGACAAGTCTCTGGGCATGTCTGAGAAGGGTTTTCTTGCTTATGTTAATTGAGGAGAGAAGGCCCACCCTAAATGTATTGAATCTCATTCTCCAGGCTGGTGTCCTGGACTGCATAAAATGAAAAAGGCTAAGTGAGCATAAGCTCACCATCTCCATTTGTTTCTTCACTGCAGATGCAATGTGACCAGCTCCCTGCAGGTCCTGCCACCATGATGTCTCTTTGTAGGAACTGTACCCTGGAACTGTAAGCCAAATTAACCCTTCCTCCCTTGATTGGTTTTCTTTCGTTGTTGTTGTTTTGTTGCTCAGTGCCTGTCATCAGAGCAACAGGAAAAGTAACTAACACTGTAAAGTTACTGTGTGGGGCACAGCTAGAGATCTAGAGGTCCATAGCAAGTGCTCACTCAGTCTGTTTCTTTCTTGTGCTTTTCATCATTGCTTTCAGGTAACATGGGAACTTTCTTTGGGACAGACAATTACATTTGTAGATGACGTTCATCACAGTTCACAACAAAAGGGTTTGTGTGATGTAAATAATTTGAAACCGCTAGGTGACCTGCACCATGTCACCAATTCTCTATTTAAAGATTAAGAGGAAGTATGTATCTTACCCCACAAAGTCTAAATGTGGGACATGGAAAATAGTCTAGAGAAATCTTAATTTCTAATGTTACATACCTACTACCTTAAAAACCATCCAGCCACATCTCTTCTAAAGATTTACATGTGCTGCTTCAAACCCTCTGGCTCCACAAATCCAGAGAAATCATGATGTTACCCAGTAACTTTATTTATTTTTAAAATTTTTTAAATATATTTTATTAATTTATTCATATTACATCTCAATTATTATCCCATCCCTTGTATCCTCCCATTTCCCCCTCCCTCCCATTTTCCCCTTACTCCCCTGCCCTATGACTGTTCCTGAGGGGGACCTCCTCCCCCTGTATATGCTCATAGGATATCAAGTCTCTTCTTGGTAGCCTGCTATCCTTCCTCTGAGTGCCACCAGGCCTCACCATCTAGAGGACGTGTTCAAATATGGGGCACCAGAGTTCCTGTGAAAGTCAGATCCCACTCTCCACTCAACTGTGGAGAATGTCCTGTCCATTGGCTAGATCTGGGTAGGGATTCGAAGTTTACTGCATGTATTGTCCTTGGCTGGTGCCATAGTTTGAGCAGAACCCCTGGGCCCAGATCTGCCCATCATAATGTTTTTCTTGTAGCTTTCTAGGACCCTCTGGATCCTTCTATTTCCCCATTCTCCCATGCCTACTAACTTTAAAATATTGTCTGGGCTTACCATGACTGGCATTCCCCTACCTAGGTCAACAAGCCTGCCCCTTTACTTTCCTCTCGATGTGAAGATATTCTGTCACATGCTATTTAAACTTCCCATAACTTGCCAGTTAACTGATCTTAGAGGCCAGGCTTGGCTATGTTTCAAAAACCTTTTATAGCATTACTGCCTACCACTTTCATCCTGACAGGATTCTGTACGAACTCCAGTCTCAAAGCTAAGTTTTCATGTACATTGCTACAATGACTGGTCTTCATTATCAACTTGGAAGGAACATCTGGGCACATCTTTGAGGCATTTCCATGAAGATTTAACTGAAGTAAGAAACTCCACCCTAAGTGTGGTTGGCACCACTCCATGGGCTGGAGCCCTGGGCTGAGTAAAAAGAAATCAGCTGAAGTACCTCACAGGAGCATCCATCCCACATCCTTCATCTACCTCTTCCCTAGCACAATGGACTCTGCTCCAAACCCTGACCAAATAAAACTTTTCATATGCTGCTTTTGTTACCAACCTTGTCCTAGTGATGAGGAAAGCAGCTAATTCAAAAAAAAAATTAACAGCAAGAGTGGGCCTACCTGCCTGGTGGATCTGACCATGGGATTCATTGGTCTTTGGAGCTGTTTTGAAGAAGGTATGTGGAAGAGTTTGAGGTGTGAGGATTTCCCCGGGAAGATGTAAACAAGTGTCTACTCATTCCAGACAGGGTACTGACAACAACCAAATAAATAATTCCACCACAGGACAATGTAGTGAATCCATGAGCATATTGGAATGACCTAACAAAAGTATGAACAACATATTACTTATAACAAAAGTGACTCGGAGGCAGCTGCCTTACCAAAGAGCCCAGCCAGTATGGGAGCAACTCATGAAAGTTGCTTCTTCCCTGGAGCTTCCCACACAACTTGCAGACAGCTTCACAGGGAAGAGAACCTCTCCGCTCGGGGGGGTAGGGGGCTCTTTCCAGAGGTCAAAACTGCTTCTATAACCTTCTGTGGGAGACGTGTAAATCTTGTATGCTTTAGCATCTTATAAATGTCATTCAATTCATGAATCTTGAAGGTACTCCCTCCAAAAGGGAACATTTCAATTTGGAACCTTCTGTCCTAACAAGCCTTCCTATGGTATAGAATGTTTACATTTGGGGGGGATGGATGACACAAAAAGCAATATGTGATAGGAGCCAGAGAATACTGCCAACAGAATTTAATGTCCTGTTACAATGGGAGTTTGAGAGGCCATAATCCTGAGAAAATTGGTACTAGAGAAAGCCTGGTTTCAGCAGGGAACAAGAATGCTATAGGAAAGTGGACTAGAAGCCACTTGTGTTAAATTCTAGCAAAGAAAATGTCTGTATTCTGCCAATGTCCTGAGAACATGAGTGAGTCTACATTGAAAAGCAATAGACTTTGGTCTATTTCTTTGGTAGAGGAAATCTCAAGACAGAATTCTGGCTGTGGTATGCCGACTGCTACTGCTCTTATTCAAGCTGACAGAGAAAGAAAAGAAAACATTTGAAAAATGTGCTATCTGGTGAGGAAGGAGTGTGAGTAAGATAAGATGGGAGATAAGGGAAGTGTAGATAAAGCATCTGTGACTCTTAGTGATATTAGCATTTTTAAAGAGAAACAGTGGGAAAGGTTGCCACCTGTCAATGGCTCTAATTTATTAAAATTAAAATTCATTTGAAAGAAGTCAAAATAGAGAAGCCTGCCACACAGCTTTTAAAAAATTGTTATTCCAAACTGATTTTCTTCAGAAGTGTCTTGAAGGCACAGAAAGATTGCTACAACTTGGTTAATAAAGTTGTTATATATCAAACTGCAGAAGTAGCCATTATTATGCAGTAGAAGTGGAGTATTGGGTTTGTAGCATAAAAACAATAAGGGTGAGGAAAGATAAAGCCTTGCTCCATATTTTCAGAAAGCTACTAAGACCAGTCAATATATGGCAGAGTCAGATTGTCTACAAGGCAACCTGAGACAACTAACTACATGAAGTTGTGCAGATGAACTGATTGAGGTTGCAATGAAAAGCCCAGGATGTTGTAGGTGCCAAGACTATGAGATTTCCATCAAGGATGCCAAAAATAGGAAGTTAAATTGATCAAGACACAGGCTAGTCAACTTTATGCCTCTGGAAGGGTTGGGCTAACCAAAAGAAGGGAAACACAGATGACCTCACCAAGAGCTCCACACGCTTAATCATGGAACTTCAGGATGCAGTGTTTATCCTCCAAGTCTCAGTCTTGTGTTGTCCAATCTTTCCTTACTGTGCCCACATTCCTCTCTTTTAAAATAGGAATGTATATTTAATGCCATTGTCTATTAGAGGTCGGTATCTTGTGTTTTGTTTGTTTATCTTAGAAGGAATTACAGTAAAGAGATTACATAAAGTTTCAGAAAAGACTCCAATGTTACACTGTTGTTTGGACTGTTAAAAACTGTGGAGATTTCTAGGTATGGTCTATGTGTATTTTGTATTGTGAGATGAACATTAAGTTTTAAGAACCAGTGATGGAGTAAAGTGTTTTAAGAGTAACATATTTGGAGAGCAGATGGGCTTGAGATAGTTAACTTCATTGTCAACTTGGTAACATAAAATTACCTAGGAGACAAACCTCTGGGCATGTCCATAAGAGCATTTCCAGTGAAGTTTAACTGAGAGAGTGTGGTGTTTTGAACAGGTTTGGCCCCATAGATTTATGTGTTTCAAGGCTTGGTCATAGGGAGTAGCACTATTAGGAGGTGTGGCCTTGTTGGAGGAAGTGTGTTACTGTGTAGATGGGTTTTGAGGTCTCATATATAAACTCAGGCTCCACCCAGTATGAAAGATAGTTTTCTCCTGGCTGTCTTCAGCTGAAGATATAGAACTTGTGTTTCCTGCTCCAGTACCATGTCTGCCTGCATGCCTCTATACCTCTCACCAGGATGATAATAGACTAAAACTCTGAAACTGTAAGCCAGCCCCAATTAAAAGTTTTCCTTTGTAAGAGTTGCCCTTAATCATGGTGTCTCTTCACAGCAATAGAAACTCTAACTAAGACAGAAGATCCTCAATGAATATATGCAGCACCAATGCACATGCTAGGTTCCCAGAGAAGACAAAGAAATAAGACAGGAGAAAACAAATGAGATGTCAGCATTCTTCTCTTTGCTTCCTGGCTACTTTCAGTGAGAACTGCCATCTCACTCTCCTGCGGCCATGTTTTCCCTATCATGGTTGGATATAAGCTCAAACTGTGAGCACAGATAGATCTTTTCTGAGATTGATTTTCTTAGGTATTTACCACAGCAAGAAGAAAGAATCAAATATAAATATATTTGATTTTACAGATGTGATTACCACTTATCCCTATTTTGTAACAATTACTATTGCATATTATGGTCAACCATTAGGTATTTGTTCTTTCAACTAGACGATGAGCCTCAAACAGAGGTGGCAGATCTTAATAGTATTCCTATTTCAGAATCTTGCCAGGGGGAAAACACTAAGAATCAGTTTAATAAGAAGTATTTAAATGAAAATAAAATGTCATAAAGTTATTTAGTTTGTGTGGATATTTATGAAAAATGGCTATTAAATTCTACCTCTAAGAAAGTAAATACAGACGGGGCATAATAGCTCATGCTTGTAACATCAGCACTTGTAAGATTGAGGTGGGGGGAGGCATAGGTTCCAGGCCAGGATGAGATAGAAATTGATACTTGGTCTCAAACAACCAAAGAGAACAAAACAAAACAAATAAAGTAGATAGCACTATGTTATGTTTGAGGAATTATAAAACCACAACCAAAATGCTAGTTTATCTTGGAAGAGATTCATTCAACACTCCCCTCCTGTAAAATCATGACTTGGGCTTTCTTATAGATTATTTTTAATTCCCAGCCACAACCTAGAAGAAGTAAGAACCGAAAACAATGTAGAACCTATAGCAACTTATAGGAAAGAGGTTACATAAAAATACACTCTTTCACCTGAAATAATAATAACAGCAGTAATAAAAACAACAACAACAGAAGTGCGGTTAGTGCTATTCAATCTTGCTGGTCCAGCTATTATTGTAAATCCACTAAGAGTATTGATCTAGCTGTTATCAAATGATAAGACATCTTGATGTTGAAAAAAAATAACTGTTTTAAAGATGTGCCAAAAATCATCTCATGGTAATAAATTTGTAGGTACTTTTAAAAATAGACATATGCATGTTCTAAAAATCAAATCTTTACAGAATCCAAAGCCAGTTAAGACAGCAGTTGGGTTCTACAGAGTTTGGGAAAATAACTTGGGAAAAATATTGTGATACATTAAAATCAATACCTTTCAAAATATACTCATCATAAAGACCTCTTCATAGTTTCCAAAGCATATTTAAATTGTAATGTTTTGGAGTTTAAAGTGAGTGTAGGTAATTCTCTCAAAAACTGACTTATTCAATTATAATGTCTTAAGAGATCAGATGTGTGTTAGAAATGTAACTCAAGGGGGAAAAGGATATAATTATTTGATTATTAAGCAGGATAGTTTATAAGAAACACTTGTGGAGATGATCTAAGTAAATATATTCTCCTATAAAACACAGTGATAACACACCATATTTTGAGGAAGAATCTGAATATATTTAACACAAAAATAATCATGGACAATCCCACAGACATTTACTTTATCTAGACACAACCCCAGATGGGATTGTTCATACCACAGAAAAGGGTCATTTCAGGCCAGAAAAACCTTATTTCACAAAATCAGACTTTTCAAACAGAGGTCATGAGGTCCTAAGATACACACTCCAAAGAGAAAACTGTTCTTCAAAATTAAGAGGTCTGGGGTGAAATGAGTCTATTCTGAAAGGTCCACCTAAGTCCATGTATGTTTTGGGCTAACTTGTGAGAGGTTCATATTTTTTAATTTTTTGCGTGTACTTGTATGTTATGTACACATTGTATATGTGCATGTTTATAAGTGTGTATGTACACATGCATGTGCATACATGTTATTCTAGTTTGCTTTCTGTTGATATGATAATCACCATGACCAAAAGCAACACGGGAGATCGTTTATTTTTAGTATACACTTCCAGATCACTATTATCATTGAGGGAAGTCAGACCAGGAACTGATGCAGAAACTATGGAGGAACACTGGGCTGCTCACTAGCTTGTACTCAGTGATCATTCCTAGACAGACTAGACTCACTTGCCTAGGGATTGTACCACCCACAGTGGGTTACGCCCTCCCACAACCATCATCCATTGAGACCATCTCTCACAGACATTGTCACAGTCTAATATGATTGGGGCAAATCTTCGTATCTTCAGTCATCCTCCCAGGTGACTCTAGGTTATGTGATGTTGATAATAAAAAAAAATAAGACATTCATTAAGGACAGAGGTTCATATCTCTAAGTCTTCCTCAACCACTCTCCACCTTGTTAATTGACAAAGGGTCTCTCAGTTGAACCCAGAGCAGAACCATAAAGCTAATCAGCTTGTTCTGGAGATTACTTGTGTCTGCCTTCTGAGTGCTCGAAAGAAGATCTGGCTGCTATACTCAACCAACATTGATACTGATGCACCTCACACTTGCACAGCCTCTAAGATTTTGGTCTTTCAATATTCTTTTTACACTCTACAATTAGGGTGGTCCAGAGTAATCAAATCTTTAAAATATATGCAAAGATTTGTCAACTGAAGTTTATTATGGGAAATAACCTACAGAATTACGTAAGTGGAAAGGTTCTTCTCACGATTGATCATTTACATGTTGGAGAACGGGAAAGCTGGTCCTATAATTAAGTCCTGGTCTGAAGACCTGAAAACGAGAAAAGCTAGCAAGGCCAATCCAAACCAGCCAACTCTACATGGCTGCATCTTCTCTAGCTTGCCCACGCACACTGGGTGAAAGTAGGTTTGCCTTTCTGAATGCTAATGTCTTCTGGTAAGGACCTCACAGGCCAACCAGAAACAATGTTTCACAAGGTGCTTCTTTTAACCCAGTCAAGTTGATACCAAAAATTAACCATCACATTCTGAGAAGCAAAGTAAGGCATGATGGTTCAAACCGAGGGCCAAATCTAGGTACTTGGAATAATGACGTTACAGCTATCTTGAGCTACATGAAGAGACACTGCTCAGAATAGAACAAAACAAGAAGCATAGCAACAAAAGCCTAGCATGTTAACTAAAACATAGGGGGTTATGGAGGGTGCCACCTCCAGACCCGTTCTCCTCCCTAGAATTTCTTTTCAGACTGAATAATGACGGATACGGGAAATTTAACAAGGTCTTTCTTTTGGCTTCTGATGTAGCTGTTCCTGGCTCCACTGTTTTTGAATAGATATTGTCATATTATTAGCTACCTCCCCTTCACAGTGATGATTAATATTGACTGTCACCTTGACAGGAGCTGGGGTCACATGGGAGACTAAACTCTGACCCTGACTGAATAAATGTGTAGATTAGGTTAGCTGAGTTGGGAAGATCCCCCCTAAATGCTGACAGCCCTGTGCCATGAGCTAGGGCTTCAGGGACAAAGACAAAGAAGAAAGGGAACTGAGCACCAGCCTTCAGCATTCAACTCTTTCTGCTTCCTGGCTGGTGTGCCATGTGATCGGTGGCCTACTGCTCCTGTCTCATAGCCTCCCACCCTGACAGATTGTGCCCTCACACTGTGAGCCCCAAGAATCCCTTCCTGCCCTAAGTCATGTTCCTTGGGTTAGTTTATCACAGCAGGAAAAATGCCTAACATACGCCCAGCACTTCTTTTTTCTCTCCTCTGGTAAAATTGCCCAAAGCTAGAGAATTCAGAAAAAGGAGGCTTGTGGGGCAGCTTAATGACAGCCTGAGAAGAAATCCACTGGTGGCTTCGTCCTGATCCATACGCCTCACACTGCATCACAGAAGTGAATTTTAGTATTCAGCTCCTTAAAAATGAACCTGAAAATGGGGTTAAAGAAAAAATGGGGGGAAGGAGGATTCTGTTTGTCTGTCACCCTTCAGCTTCCTCACTGATGTGCTTTTCAAAATAGAATGTATAGGAGAGCATTAATTCTGTTTATTGTTAGTAAACAGCCCTAATTTAGAACAATGGTGCCAATTATGAGCATTATATTTGGTACTTATGGACTATACTGTATTATTCTAATTTATTACTGTCTTGTTTGAAATGCATAATAGCCTACTGTAGTGACTAAAACAAATATTTTTGTTTCTGCTTATAATTCAGCAGTTTAACTTTCCAAGTTTTTAATCGGATGAAATTAGAAACTATAGCTAAGGTTCTTGAAATATTTATCCAACAATCATTATTATTGGAAGAATAGCCAATGAATCCTAGTTTATCATCTCAAGAGAAAAATAATAGTCAGTGTAATAAGCTATGAACACAATGCATTTTATAAATATACATTTGGCTATTTAAAATTTAACACCTTTAACTAAATAAAGCATTAGAGATTTATCTTCCCAACATGAAATAGCATCAACAATCAAGCCATGCAGATGGCAAGCACACTTTTTTGGAGGATTATATAAGGCTTTATGAGAATACCGTCATATGTAATTATAGACATCTTTTAAAATACATAAGGGGTTTAAGGAAAGAAGTTCTAAGAAATATACTGCATTAAGGTCTGTTGTTTGTGCTAATAGTAGAATTTTAACTTAAAGAAGGAAGATAGGAGATAAGTGTGAGGGAATGAGGGGACAGTGAAGAGAAGAAAAGGTTATATACTCTTTGGGCCTTTTCTTTCTTTTTGGGGGGGTCTTAATAAGAAATGTTATTACTATGTTTTATTGTCAAAATGTATGATCTTGTTCTTTCCTTCTTGCCTTTGTACAGGGCCCGAAGAGGCACACTGGCTACTTTAACAACTTAGAGCGACTCCAGGAATATCACCTACAATGTGACCTTTCAGAACAAATCCATCATTTTCCTCAATGAAATTTTCAAGCCGCCATCACTGGACACGGACACTGTGATTTTCTTGTTGTTCTTAATGAGTTGCACCCCCCCACACTTCCGGTAGCTGAATTTGGCTGTTTGGCTTCAATCCTTACTTTTTCCAGCACAATTCCCTTTGCATGAGAGGCACCCCCAAAAGGATTGGCCTTTGAGGCTGTGCCCAAGTGGGCTTTCTTGTATTGTTTATCATGCCACTTCTGGTCCAGTCAGTGACTGCAGAATTCCCTGACATTTGCCCATCTTGCTGGTGCCATGGGCCCTAGAGTAAGAAGCTTTTTGCACCCTTTCTAATCACCTGGATTTAAAGAGAATCTAGCCTTGAGCTCAGTAAGATCTGAAAAGGGTGTGGTTGAAAAACTTATTAGTTCAATGTGCAATGAGTACGAGAAAACTCAATATGACTGTTTAAGGAATTTTATCTTTATCATATAGAAAAATAAGAAAGATGCTCCACACCTGGGGTAGCTGTTACATGGTGTTATCAAGGAGTTAGGCTCCTTCTGTTAGCAGCAGTGCCACGGTTAATAAGTGAGCATTCTCCTCAAGGTCACAAAGTGGTAGCACGCTACACTCTGCCATATGGCTACTTTGAGAATGAAGGGAACATAGCAATTCAAACACTGGTCTTTGAGGCATCTGTGAGAAGAAAGGTATGGCCGAAGTTGCTGTACAGTGCACCCCAGAGTGTCAGTCACATTGTGTTAGAGTCAAGGTCTTTCTCGAAAAGGATAAATCTGACACAAATCCCAAACAATAGGCCTAGAAAATGTGAGACAAGAAGACATGGAAGCCCATCACGAAAATGGTCCAGGGTGGATTTTGTTTTGTCTCCTTGACAACGTAAAATGTTATCAAATCAAATCAAGTAATATTCACAGTCAGAAGAACTGACGAATGTGCCTAAGTAAACATTAAGTGCTTGAGAAATGTTTAGTAGGTAATAGAATGAACTGCCCCTTCTTTTGCAGAGTCAATTGCGTATTTAAGTCACACCTTCCATTATGCAGAGTTGCTCATGGCTGAAGCAGATTCATAGTTCATCTAATAGACTGAAGAAGTAAAAGCTTGACAGGATAGGCCCTATGCTGATCACTAGAATTAAGCCTGAGACCTGTTCTTACCGGAGTCATTAGCTTTAACACTTGACAGGTAAGGAGACATATATTGTCTGCTTGTTTTACTCCTTGATGGGAAATACCTGGCCATGAACCCTCCATTATCTGCAGAGCTGTTTAGTTTTAATCGCCTCTAGAATAAAGGATACTGTCGCTTCATAGCGTATCAAGTATAAAGCTGAGGCTTTTGCAATGAACTGGACAAAGGTAGTGTTTTCTGTGACAGTCACCTCACCTGAACGACCACACACGAGCTGCTGAAAGGAGAAGGTAGCAATACAGTCTATGAGAATGATACTTACCCTTTTTTACAGAAATCGAAAATTACAGTTCTGACTTGAGTAATAATCTGTACAAGATGAACAATTTTCTTTGTAAAATAAATAAATAAGAAGCTGTGATGAATGAAATCATATGATTTAGTTCCCAAGACAAAAAAAAAATCAGTAGTAACTATATAATGTTTTTCATTTTCGGGGAATTATTGTCCTCTAAGAAATATTTTTAAATACTATACAGGAATACGTGATGATTCGATTTAATGCATTTTGCACTTTTAGAATCTCAACTGTGTAGCTTAAAATTTCACAGGCACAGAGGGGTAAAATGTAATGTTCCTAGGGAAATTCTGTGCATGAAGAAGGGTCCCCATCACCACTATCTCACTTGTCTCCGAGTAAGAAGGGCAAGGCTTTAGGACTGTGCACTGAAGATCCAGCCAGAACCTTCATCATCTAGCCGAGCGCTGAACACTACTGGCAATGCCTTTGAAGGCTTGGCATTATTATGAGAAATAACAATGTGGGCAACAGTTGCTCTGCAGAAAATCTGGCACATCACAAGAAGAGTCTTCCCCCCGGGGCGTTTTTAGACTAGCTGGAAAACCACCACATCAGCTTGCTTTCCTTTTCCACAGAGGTTCTCGGGGAAAACGCCATCTCTAAGTGGCAGCTGTGATTTTTGCCACCTCCCTACTGGGAATTCTCAATATTCTTATTTGTATTTTGCAAGTGTTTTCAGCTTCCATGGGGAAAAGTGTTATAAAATTACTATTATTATCTAACTCCTCTTCCCACCAGTATGAATCTCTCTGCAAGTGTTATTCGTAGTTTCTGTAAAAGCCAAACACAGAATGTTACCTTGGAGTGTTAATGAGCCCTTAAAAATATCACACGCAATTGCTTCTGCAGTGAAGGCAAAGCAAAGAAAAGTGAAAGACCATCCGGAAGGAGAATCAGAATGAACAAACATACTTGTCAATTTTGAAACCCTTTAAATGTTTCCCAGGATATTCTTGAAAAATAAACTATTAGCTTAATTCATTTTCTTAAGAGTAAGTGTTCATCCAAAGCCAGCCCATCTCTGTTGTACCTTCTTGTGCCATAAACACGAATGAAGGCAGTACTGGTCTTCAAAGAAAACCCAGATGTTAACACCGAAATTTACCATCAGCTGCAATCCACTTTCTCTCCCGCTTGCCCACGCATGTGGACGGGTTTCACTGCAGCCCTTATAACTTACTATCATGATTATGTTCTATTCAGTGTTCTTTCCTCTTAAAGTCAGTCCCCTGCCTACCTCACACTCAAGTCTGCATCACAGCACCTAACATCATTCATAGTAAAAATAAATATAATCCATGCTCATATATTCATTTAATCAGGTCTACCCAAACAAAGGTCAGTATGATTAGCTAACATAAGTCAGCTCTAAATTACTTTTATTTTTTTAAATTTTATTAATTTATTCATATTACATCTCAGTGGTTATCCTCTCCCTTGTATCCTCCCATTCCTCGCTCCCTCCTATTTTCCCCTTACTCCCCTCCCCTATGACTGTGACTGAGGGGGACTTCTTCCCCCTGTATTGGGACTCTAGATGAGAGAAGCATGGGAGAATGGCAAAGTTGAAGGATCCAGAGGATCCTACAAGAAAAACATTATGATAGGCAGATTTGGGCCAAGGGGTCCCGCTAAATTACTTTTAAAGTCACCTTCCTAAAATAAAAAAAGCAAGAGTCAATGTTAAGGTGAAAGAGTGCCAGGTAGAAAACAGGATGAGGAGGCATCCTCTTGAGTGTGATGAAGGAACTCTGAGGCCAGCTTCATGCTCAAGTTTCTTTCCATTCTTAGCCCACAGAAGCACATTCCTTCCTATGCCTCAGGTGTTCCGAAACAATTACTGGATTAGGATTTTGTCATGGCTGATTCATCATCCCCCAATGTCTACCACAGTACGTGACTCAGGCAGATGCTCAGTATACACGGAGATATGACTACAGCAGTAGTGAGTTCCAGGACTTTGTAAAGATAACAAAGCTCTTATGATTAAAATGGGTGGGGGGGGCGTTCTGCATTTTACTGTAAAAGAGGTAACTTCTCAGCTCCTTCCTTAGTGAGCACAACAAATCCATTCCAGTTTCTGTGTAGTTCGTATCTCCCACAGCCACTTTGTAAACAAGTACCGTCTACTCTCCCTTTCCTTCCTCTCCACCGAGCTTATTTGAGTTACTCATCTAATCACTTTTCTTTCCTACCAGAGTGTGAGCATGCTGTACTGAAAGACCATCCTCTTCTTGTTTCACCATTGTACCCACTACACACAACACCGTTTAAACCTGACTAGCTATTGGCAACACAGAAACTGTCAACTCAAGCCGGAAAAATCGGATCAAAATCTCAACAACGGGCAGTCTAAAGCATCATCCTCTCAGAGCTGGATGATTTAATGATTGTAATTTGTTTTGCAGACAGTTGTAATTATAATTCACAGACAAGTTTGGGAATCACTTACATATAACCGACACATGTTACCGAGTGAGTGAATAAGGAAGTGTGGTTGACTAGAACTCACTACTCATTGCTGAGCATCTAATTTTGACAGGAGAGATGTCTCTTCACTCAACTCAACTTGAATTCAAATGATGGATTTTGATTGCAGCCTCATTCCTTAACCACCACAATAGCATCTCACAGTATCTCAGGGCCAGGTTATTTGTTTAGTTGGTCCATGGTATTATGGTAAGTAAAAGGAACCCCAGGACTATTTAAAGATAAGCAAACCCATCCGTGACAAGTGGGTGGTGGTGATAAGAGAACTGGTGAAAAATAGGAGATGGTAGCTACTGAGACAAGATACATACATAAGACACAAAATCACTGTAATGTGAAATCCTTTGAAATTTTTCTCAAAACCAATTGTTTTCCTCTGTCTTCTCTCAATCCATGATTCCCCTCTGCAGCCTTCAGAGGAGGAAATTTCCAGGATGATTGTATCTTGCCCTTCAATGAGCTTCCTAATCAGATAGGTTTATTCCTGAATTTTCTCCATCATCCTGTTGCTCACTCTGCCTCAGCAGTTAACACAGAAAGCATTGAAAGTGATGTCAACTCTGACAATGTAAACTATGGTCAGATGATCTTCAAGGTACTCCATATTCTCCCTGTGTCTTCCCTTCCACAGAGAACAACCAAAGCAGAGCATTTATGGTCGCTTAGCGTCTATGCCCTCAACCCTCGCTACTACTGCCTGGTACCAGACTGTATGGGTTTCTCTAAAAAAAAACTTTTTTTTTAATTTGTCACTGGCAGGGGTAGGGGATTGCAAATTTCTTGTAAGTTCTTGTAGAGTCCAGAAAGGGCTATTGAATCCCTGAAGCTTGAATCACAGAAGATTGTGACCAGCATGACATAGGTGTAGGTATCCAAACTCTGGTCACATGGAAAAGCAGTACATGTTTTCAACCATTGAGCTATTTCTTCATAAAACTGAACTTTTAATTTTTTTGAGATTATAATATAGTTACATCATCTCTCTTCTTCCTTTCCTTCTTCCTTGATGAGAGTCAGAACTACACTTCTCTGTGGCTATAGGGACACATATTTAAAATATCATTAAGGATCGTGGTGATTTAGTAAAGTAGTGGTTGTAGGCTCTCCTCCGAGATGCATATGGATTTTGCAAGGATTATTTTATTCAATTTCCAAGTCACTGAAGTGCTCCAAGAAATGATTAAGTACAACATGTGGTTAAACAAGCATTTCTTTAGATTGGCTCCAAATGTGAAACATGCTTTGGATTAAACATTACAAATGAAACAATTCATTTTTATAGAGAGAATGATTTGATTCTAGATATTATTCATGTTTCAGCAAGTTGTTTTGCACTGTGTTTGCCAAAATGGTAACCATGTAGTGGGGAACTTCTTCTTCTTGAATTATATAATCACAGACACACACTGTGGAAAAGAAATCTTGTAACTTTGACGTCACTTTTTCCTCCACTTGGATGATTATCTACCACAGTAGAATCACCTTCTACCATGTGAATTTATAATGTTGCTATTTCCCACAGGGTAACTGAACACAGTGAGATAATGATAGTTAATCTTTTATTTCTATAGATGCTGTATGGTGAACAAGGGGACCAAACGAATCCGGCTTTGTAGAGAAAATGTAGGATCCTTCTACCTGGCCATAAATTGATGTGAAATCAATGCAACTATAATGATTCTTTAATACTAAAAATAAAATATCACTAAGTGTATGGTTTAGCAGTAGTTCTCAACTTGTGGGTCCTGATCCTATATAAGTCACATATCAGATATCTTGTATATGTGATATTTACATTATCATTTATAATAGTAGCAACATTACAGCTATGACATAGCAATGAAATAACTTTATGGTTGTGGGTCACCATTACCTAGAAAGTGTATTAAAGATCATATTATTAAGAAGGTTGGGAATCACTGGTTTACGATAATATAATTTTAACCTGTCAATGAGCTAAAGACTGAAGATTAAAGTCGAGATATCAGCTGGATTCTGGAGCTCTCTACTAGCCTCCGCTGGCTGTTGGCAATCCTGTTGTTCCTTGGAGTATCACATTATCTAACACTCCCGTCTCTGCCTCCATCATCACGATTGTCCTCTCTGGGTCTGTGTTTTATCTCCTTCTCATATTGACTTTACCATTTGTAGTAGGAGCTACCATGCCTCTATATGGCTTTATCATGGTTACTCCATCTATAAAGATTCTATTCTAACATAAGACTATGTTTTTAAGAGCAAAGAGAAATTTTACAGATCACTTCTACATAAGTAGAGCAGTGAGACAGGTTATTTCTTTCATTACCACTAGCTTCAGGGTTATATTGTCATGTTTCCAGCCCAATGTCTATCCCCCAAGAAAAATGAAGAGGGGGGATGGTAGACTCAAAGCATTCTTTTATAATGTTAAGGCATTACATTTTCAAGAAGATGCTCTTGTCCTGTTTTTCCTCTTAAAAGGAGGCAGCCATTTTGTGTATTTCATACTTTAATGATAGTGGTGAACAGTGTTTGCTTGTGCTCTTATAACAAAGGCAAAGAGTGTCAAAAACAATGGGAATGTGTCAGTTACTTTTCTGTTACTGTGATAAAATACCATGACCAAGGCAACTTAAAGGAAAGTTTCTTTGAGCTTACAGTTCTAGAGAGTTTGTAATGCCACAGAAGGCTCAGCAGCAAGTAGTTGGAGCAGGAACCTGAGAGATCAAAATCCCAGGCACAAACATGAAGCAGGGAACAGAGAGCAAACTAGCAGTTGGGCGAGGCTGTGGATTATCAAAGCCTACAGTGATGGACATCCTCTAGCAAGGTCTAGTTCTTGATGGATCCACAACCTCCGGAAATAATGTCACCAACCAAGAATCAAATATTCAACTATGAGAGCCTGTGGAGGACATTTCTCACTCAACCCACCACAGGGAGTGAGTCAGTTGACATTCTGGTCCTGCTAATATAGGAATACTAGCAAGATATCTGCTATGAAGGAGGGGTATTATCATTCTCATTGCTAAGTCACCTTGGCAAATTGAGTCTTCTCCCCTCATAGTCTTTCTTTGTATTGATGTAAATAACAGTGTTGCCATGGTAACTGGCATTAGGAAACTCTCCAGGCAGGTCCCTTTCCCTCCCTCTTTCTTTGTCCTATCTCTCCTCACTCACATTTACTCAACAGACAAGAGCTATCTAGTCACCAATTAACAGGAGTCAGAGACAGTGGACCATAACAAATGAAACCATGTAGCAAATAAAGCAAATCCTAGACCATGGGAACATCTAGAGAACTGATGATTCTCTTTCTTCAAGAAAATAAAAGAAAAGGATATCCTGGGGCTTAAAGGAAATACTAGCCACTTATGGCATAATTTAAATAAGCTTAATAGCGATTTTTAAAACTCTCTAAGAGAGTTGAGGAGATATGAACACTGGCAAGATACTTATCCTACAGGAGAAATATTACATTCTTGTAGCGACCATTTTGTGATAATATCCCATTTAAAGAGTCCTACACTGAGATACAGTGTCTAAGAATTGCTCCCAAATAATCTAAAAGTGGGAATGGATGAAGATATTGAAGCAAGAAGGGCCAGGATCATATTTTATGAATGATGAAGTTGGATAATGATCATCTGACTTTACTCTTGAACTTCTCCCTTCTATTCTTTCTCTTCAGAATATACACAATACAATTCTCATTGAACATTATTAAGCTTCGATATAGCTATGCTCCATTATCATGACAAGCCAAAAACCAAACTTCCATTTAGAACAACTATCTAGGGTTCTTTCAAGGACACGTAATTATCAAAGTGACAAATTATTTTAGCATATGGCAGTCCCCCAAAAAGACCTTGAATAATGTACTATAGTCCTCTGTTTCAATAGTCTATTGTGTGTTTAAATAAATTTCCCTTTCCTATTTATTCATTCTATGAATATTCTCCATAATTTACCATATCCAAGGTCAGCTCCTAGTGCCAAGGAGACAACAAAGAACTATATAGTTCCTGTCCGGAACCAGCTTATAAACTATAGGATAAGATATGAAACAAATAATTGACAATTGGATTTATTACAAGTTTGTAAAATAACAAGTACCAGTTGCAATGAAAATGTACCACAAGGTCATCTAATATCCTCTTGAGATTCGTGATGGGCACCCACGAGTTCTCAGATCAAAGAATCCATGAGTCTTGAATTTAATAATAATGGAAAACTATGAGAGAACTTTGAATAGATACTACATCATGACTGACCCACTCTTCACATTCATAAACAACTCAAGTTGAGCAGTAGGAATCAGAAGTGAAGTAGATGGCTTTGCTTTGGTATAGACAGTCTGTACTCAAGTTGGGTTTTGTCAAGTGCCAATTTGTCAGTTGTTGGTACCCTCAGTCTCAATGTCTACATCAACAAAATGGCAAAACAAAGGTTATTCACAGCTAAAGCTTTGAAAAATAGTGCCTATTTTTAACTCTAGAAAAGATGAGAACTTGCACCACCAAAAGAAATTCTAAGAGTTTGATTAATGATGAAAGGAAAACTACATTTTCTCTCCATTAACTATACATCTTTTGAAAATCAATAATTGACTTCTGGAAGTCCATAAAACTATAACCAATCTTTCAAAATAAAAATAACAAAGTTTTAAACAGATGATAAATGTGAGAAATTGCCAGGTTGAAAGGCGAATAACACTTCTGACGAATCTTCCTTCTGTTCACAAGCTATATACATTGATTATTAAGAAGAGCATCAATACATCTGAAGCACAATATCTGATCCTAGCATCATCTTCCAACTTCGCAGGCAGCTTCTACCCTGCCAATAGCCATGAAAATTACAGCTCCTCTGTGTTACAGGTTACCCTGTACAATGTGGCTCCTTCTTAAATATCCCACCTTCTGTCATTCAAAGATTTTTGGATTTTCATAAACACCCTAATTTTTATTCACTAATACTAAAAGGGGGGAGCTTCTTGGTCTTTGCTCAATAATTTTAACTTCTGTGAACTTCTCACTGTTTCGTTCAGCATTTCATTTGTAGAGGTATCACTCAGTGTTAAGGCACTTATCTGGCATACATGATGTCTTGGGTTCAATCCACAGCACTATAAAAATGAGAAGTTTCCAGATATAAGTGAGTATATACCTGGATGGGGAGGCCTGGTGGCACTCAGAGGAAGGATAGCAGGCTACCAAGAAGAGACTTGATAACCCTATGAGCATATACAGGGGGAGGAGGTCCCCCTGAGTCACAGTCATAGGGGAGGGGAGTAAGGGGAAAATGGGAGGGAGGAAGGAATGGGAGGACACAAGGGATGGGATAACAACTGAGATGTAATATGAATAAATTAATAAAATATTTAAAAAATAAGTTGACAAATATTAAATTGTCCTAATAACAGCTATGTTTATAATGCTATATCTTTTCTTGTTGTATGATAGTTTGTAGTGTTAGTTTATTCACATATTCAGTCTAAAGTTGAACAAAGTTGAACAGCAATAAGTAACCACCTTTGTCACTGTAGCCTGTCATGCTGCACTATGACACCACCAACCTCAGCACAGGAGAACACACTGCCCCAGGAGAAAGCAATTGACTTGAAGGCCCTTGTGGCAATTGATGACATGGCTTCTATAACCCTTTAGCTGATGATGAGACTCTTTCTTATTCTATAGTCTATAAAATAAAGGAAATGAACTGGAGTAAAGATCAGAAAGTTAACATCTCTGGACAGAGGTTTACTGCAAGCTAAATCTATATTTTATAGATTTTGCAAAAATGCTAATGAGAAAGAAAAGTCATTTATTTTCTAGCATATGATAGACCTAGCCTTCTCTTCAGTGTTTTCTGTTTAATTATTGAACTTTATTTTACAGCAATTTTAGATTTTTTTTTAACAGAAAAACTGATCAGATAGTGAAACGCCCGTGGGTCCCACATATCACATTAACATGATAGATGCATTTTTATTAACTAAACTTGCTATTTCCTTGTCGCCTACCTAATGGGCTCTTTCTGTTTCATATTCCCATCCATGATCCCACAATGCATTTACCTTTCCAATTGCCTTAGACTTATATGAGATATGATACTTTCTCAAACTTTTCCTTGGTTTTGATGGGCTTAACAATTCTGCATGCCAGTGAAATATTTGGTAGGATGCTCAGTTGTTGGAATGTGATGTTTTCCTTATAAATACGCTGGCAGTGTGAGCTCTAGAGAGGTAGATCATAGAGAGAAAATGCCAATACTATCAGACCCAAGGCACACACTCTACACAATTTATGTCTGGGGATATGCTCTCCATCACCTGGATCAGATATTGTGTCAGACTTGTGTAGTGGAAAGCTAACTTTTTCTTCAGCCTTGTCTACTTTAGAAAGAAGCCAGTATGTGCAACTGGCTTTTTTTAAGGCATATGAATGTTCCAGTTCCCTAACAGTACAGTATCTACATAATAATTTGAAACCTTTCTTCATAGAACCATTGTTTCTTTGATTGTGACTTAGTCATTTATTTAATGACTCATTTATACGTGTATATATTCTCACTTTATACTTTGGGATATAATTCAATACCACTTGATTTTGTTGTTCAAGTTGTTCTAATTTGTGCTATTTAGAACTTTGAGTTGGCCCATCTTCCATTGGTATTGGTAGATTCAATAAATGTACAACTTGTTTTATCTGTTTGCTTAGCATGCTCTTATTTTCTACTATGAGAAGATGCTGTGGCTTTGTGTTTTGTATCTCTGGCTCCAGGAGCCATTCCTCTCAGAGTCCTGGTTCCTGTCATTGATGAATGATTTGAGGAACTAAAAATCAGTGGAGATGGATGCTGGTTCATGCAAGAGAGTTATTTCTTTTAGAACTATCAGCCAAACAAAATCCTTCTTACTCTTACCCCTAGTCAGATTATATTTCTGGTTACTAGGCTGGCCAGTGAAGATGTTGACTTTTCCTTGCTCAAGATCTAAATTATCTCTACACATCAGGAATTCAATCTGTCACACAAGTAGGTCTACTTATGGGAGTACATTGAAATGCAAGGAATTATTGTGGAACTTGTCACACCAATCTTTGTATGGGCACTTTCCATTAATATACGGCACACTGGTTCATTTCTTGTTGTAGTTTAAATATTGTGGTGGTTTGTTTTGTTCTCAATGTCAACTTGCCACAACTTAGAATCACCAGAGAATGAACAGGGCCTCAATCAAGGGATTATCTTGATCAGATTGTTCCTTTGGCATGTCTGTGGGGGAAAGTCTTGATTGTAGGAATTGTTGAAGGGAGACCCAGTGCACTGTGGTTGGCATAGCTTCATAGGCTAGGCCATGAGTTGTGTAAGCAGGGGCATGGGGTGCTAGGTGGAACAGCAAGAGGTGACACAGGTGCCTTCACTTCTGTCTGGTTTTGATGGTGGCTGTGACAAGATGTTTGCATTCCTGCCTAGGTTGTCCCTCAATGATGAACCATAACCTGAAAATATAAGCCAAATAAACCCTTTCTTCACCAGAGATGCATTTGGCCAGGGCAATTTATCACATCCCAATGCATAAGCTATTTTTAAGAAGAGATCGACAGTTGTTGAGAACAAGGACAAATCAAGTTTAAATTCTCTTTGCCACATTAACAATATCAATTGGAAGAATGTCTGAAGCTCTTGTACTCCTGAGTTTTTGTTCAAAAGTTTTAAAAGAATAATTTGGAAAGAATTTTCCCCAAAATTGATTTTTAAATGTTCCTGTCATCTTTATCCTATGATTACATGAGTACAGGGCTTGGGGAACAAAGGCTTAAGGGAAGATGGGAAAACTCAACTTTTTGTACTACTGCTTCATTCTCTGGCTCTGCTTCCATCTACATACATAGTAAGCAGTTCACTCGACTTGTTATCATCTGCAACTGTAACATCCAGGTACATGTGCTGTCTGTACCTCTGGTACTCTCTGCCCTACTCTGAAAACACTTGTCCTCCACTCTTTATGTGATAAGTACAAGGTGCCACCTCATGTTACAAATTTATCCATATAATTCTTATATATGTGGTATAGTCAATCTGCCATTGCGTTGTAAAACAAAGCCCCTTTTAACAAATCAGCCTATTCAGGACATTCAGACATTCTGCCTAGAAAGGGGCCATTCAGTCTTATTGCTAATTGAGCCTATATAAATCTAAGGCTGTTGTTGGTCGTTGTTCAGAAGAATGCATCCATCCAAAATAGAGAGAAACAGGGAGGACAGCAGTCATGTTTTGTCTTACCGTCGGTGACCTATCTCAGTATGGTAGATTCTATCATTGTGCATAACTATCTGTTTCCTTTCTGTGTGAAGATCAGTGTCCACTCTGTGGCTACACTCACAGTGCTTCCCAATGGAAAGAGATACTTCCTTCATCTATCGACATCACATGATTTGACTTAGCTGATATGATGTGGGAAAAATAAATGTCTCCATTCAAGAAGGAACTATAGACCCACCAGTTGTTTCTATGGTTACTTTTTCCATCTCCCTCAAGACTAGATGGGATATGGCTACTTCTTTGGCTAGGTTCCACAGGCACCTAGAAATAAGCCCAGATTATCAGAAAACCGCAAAAACTCCCAATGACTCTTACTGTGTGTTTTTCTGTGTATCTCTCTCTATACCTCCTTCCCTCTATTTCTCCTTCCCTCCTTTCTTATCCCTCTTTTAGAATATTCTTCCACTGGGGATTTTTATCGATGTAACTGGAAGTTAGCTAATAACTAATATATGTTCTTTATCACATTGCTAAAACACACAGTCAAGGAACACATTTACAAAGCAAATTATCAAGGTCAACATGTGCAAATATGTATATTTCATTAGCTCATCCCAGAAGTGGCAAATTCAACGTTAAACATATGTTCAGAAATACTAAACAAGTGTTCACAGTTAAGAGTGATTTGTATCTTGTGACACCCATTCCTATCTGTAACTAAAGTTTTGTTTTTAAACCTCTTATCTCTGAACACAATAATCATAATTTCAAGTTAATTTAATAATTTTTTTATTTTCACCACAAATATTTTGTATTATAGCTTAATGCGCCTTAATTAGTACTTAAGAATTGTTAAATTTATTTTGTATGTGCCATATTGGGTTTTTTGATGCTAAAATTGAAACTATTTCACATTTTCCATACATCTGGAAGTACATAGTGAAATAATAAAAAGTATTTCCCAGCTAGTATGTTCCATATTCCTTATGAATATTCATATCTAATTCTCCTCGCCTTCTTGGAAACTCCATTCTTCCTAGCAAGATTTCTGAGCTAAGCAACTAGTTTTACCTGACACCAACAGCCTTGCAACCTCATCCTGAAACCATTAAAGATACCTTGGTGACTGTAGCAGGAGGGCATGCTGTTGGCATCTACTATGTACAACATGGTACTGTTGATATTGACCTTACAATTCACAGGGTTACAGTTTGCATTTAAAGTATCCACCCTAGTGTCCTGTTTTGCACACTCGATCTACAGATTGGCACTACTTTGAAGGCTGGGGAACATAAGGAAGTGAGGCATGGAGGGCAGAAATAAACCACAAGGGAGGACCTTTGAACATTTCTCCACTCAATGGTTGACCTAAACCATGAGAATTGCCACACTCTCACACCCCTGCTGCCATAGAATGAAATGTCCTCCTGCCCCTGTTACTTCTTTCTCCTTGTGATGGGATAGAATAGCTCTGAAACAAGGAGCCATAATACAGTCTTCCTACCCTAAATTCTTTTCTATCAGTAATGTTGGTCACAGTGATGCAAAAGTGACTAAGATTTGCGGGAAAGGCCTGACTCTAAAAGAATACATAACTTAAAACTCCCAAAGTACCAGTGTTGAAAGCCCTAATTCTAGGCAGTAAAATGTCAGTTGAAGGCCGAAGTTTTCAAGACCTATCATTCTCTCAGAAGCTACTGTAGAAATGGAAGGAGTGCAAGAAGCAAGTGGCTTGCTATTGAATCAGCGTACAAAGAGGAGCTAGCTGTCTGAGGAGTTCCTCAATCCTTGACACAATGTGTCTGATGGTTGGAATATGAAATCCTCCTGAGAGGATCATGTGTGGAAGGCTTGGCTGCCAGAAGTGGCAGTACTCTGGGAGGTGAGAGCCAACATAAATCTTTCCTAATTGTGAATAAATTCTCAGGTATTTGTCATGGCAATGAAAAACTGGCAACTGGCAACTCATAATGTAACGCTAAAGTCATCTTTAATCATGTTACCATAACCAGGGTTAATTTGTCACTACTATATAATCTCTTCTTATCAATACTGGTAGTTTTATAAGTCTTGACTAATGGACATATAAATATTCTACATTTAAAACTACCATCTATCACCTGCATAGCATCTAAGAGTTTCCAAACATAACATGTTTTAGGCAAATAATTCTTTAAATTTCTACTCACTAATATATGCCAAAGATACAGCCGGCATTAGTCGAGCAAAAACAGGTTTTAAAGAATGGATTTTTTAAGCCAGATGGCAATATCCTCAATAATCTCTAAAATGTAGAACATAATTTCATGTGTGTGGGAAGAAATGATCACCCAGGTCTGAAAATGAAACAAGATGCTGTGATTTCCAGGGGGTGAGCAATGTTTTTGTCCAAAAGTCATACAAATGTGAAATGGGCGGCTGGAACGTGATATTTCTTCCTAAACACAGCAGATACAATGCTGCCGTTCCCAGCAGCCCAGCTGCAGTGAGCAATGAGTGCTCCTAACACAATGGATGATCACTTAGGAAGGAATCCAATAAAATCCATGCCAAAGCCAAGAATGAAATCTGGGAAAATGTCTTTCCCTAATCACCCTCTTCCCTCCCCCTGTGTACCAGAGATGGCTCCCATTTAGACCTTGTCTCACTATAGGTACTCAGAGGGACCATGAGAAAGGAAATGATGTTGTCAGCTCCAAGGCTTTCACTTGAAGGCAATGGTTTATTATCTTTTAGTATTTTCTACTTTTTGTATCTCTCTTAGAGTCAGAAAAATAATAAATCTCAAAAGGCTTCAAGATACGCTCAAAAGCCTTTAATTATCATGTTTTTATGAGATGTAAAATTGCTTGAGAATAAAACAAAAACCAAAGAATGAGTATAATTTTGGTGACTTCAGATACAGAAAACTGACAGGTTCCAAATGATGAGATCAGAAGCAACTACACATTTCATTTCAGATATCTCCAAGTGGAGACATTTAGTCACCAAGGAACCAATTAAAGGCAGAATTCAAATGTCTCATCTTTAAAAGCCTAAAATTAATTCTATGATGAGCATGCGTCTTCTTGGCCAGAAACTATTCAGATGTAAGCAAGAAAAACACAAAGTCATTGCCAAATTGTGCCGCCCTTGTGATATTCCTCATCTTCCTAGTAGTGGTCCCATGGAAGTGACTGCATATGGTCCTGGGAGGAACTGTCCACTGGTAGGTAAGGGATCTAATTCTGTCACTGAGCAACTCTAAAATTTGTAGACAAATACACAAATATCACTAGTATCAGACCACATTCATGTCCTAAGGAAAGGGGATGAGGGCAAGTCTGCACTCAAGAGCTGTATGGTTGGCTGGTTTATAGAAGGAGCCCACAATCCACTTTGTTTGAGTCACATACAGATGTCAGCTTAGTCCATACTAAAGAAGACTTGGCCGGAAGGAATGGGGCTGTAGAGAGCACATGGACACACTGGAACTGCTTGAATGAGAGCAACCATGTGTACCACCAGGAAAATATCAGAGCTGATTCAGGGGAGGCAAGACACGAGAGTGCTTCACATAGCGGCATAAACCCAGCCTGTGATCTGGACTGCCTCAACAGAGGGGCATGCAGCCTGTTCCAATGCACATATGAAACGGACAATATCTACAATTATTAATATTCTACCTCCTAGTAGAAAAGAAACTCCTACCTTCCCTCACACTCTAGACACAACTGGTCAAGCCCAGGAGTGAATGATGTTTGTTGCTGCATGCTTCAGCTACAAGAGAAAATATAAAGGTTGACTAAAATGAGCTCCTGGAAATCTTGATTTTTATCTTGTGTCCTTGGAAGTCAAATTCAGGGCTTTGTGTATGCTAGATAAGTTCTCTCCCTCTGAGCTACAAACCCAAACCACATTTTAAATTTCAAAATACTTCTAGACTAGTTTTAAAGTACTAAGGGTATCATAAGCCTATGTACTCCTCAATATATACAAAAGCCAGTGCTGGAGAAAATTGAGGCTGTGTTCAAATTTAACATTAACAATAAATAGGAAATTAGAGATAGAATTAAAATAAAGGGGAAAATCCTCCCCTAAAATTGCTAGAGCTATCAACTAAAATAGTAGTTAGAAATTAGTTTGTTGGAAGCTTAAAATAATTTACTACTGAATGCAACATGTTATATTACTTGACCTTAAATTTTGACTGCACTGAAATTATATCCCCTGCCACCTTCACCAACTACGAAGGTGGGGGATGCATATTATTTCCCACTCCCCCTCAGGTTGCCTGACTCATGGTAGATACTCTTGATTAATGGCCTCACAGGCAATACCTTAAACCCTAGTTTGTATTGTGGCTGGAAGGCATTAGCTTTATGATCTCACCTTTGGCAACAGCTTACATGTAATGGAAATTACAGCTCTTCTACACACACAACCAGTCAATCAATGAAGCCATAACTTTATCAACAAGTAGGAAAGCCCCGAGCTGGCATGAATGGTGGGTTTTTTATTTGTTTGTTTGCTTGTTTGTGTGTGTGTTTGTTTGAATTTTCTTGCCATTTTAATAATGTACTATTTATTTATAATTTGACAGATATAATCTTTATAAATGTTATCTAATTATAGAAAAGTATTGTGTAAATTATGAAAGTCGTATCTGCCTATATTCCCAACATTTATTTCTAGGCCTATCCTTTTATATATTTATATATATTTTTTAAACAGGGGGTATTTTATTATTATTACACATATATATAATAAACTACATACAGCAAGAAGAATTATGAAACAATCAAGAATTATATAAATGGGTGACTACTCAAGATTTATATAAATGGGTGACTACTCAGACAGAAAACTGTCTCTGTCTTTTTTTTTTTTTTTTTTTTTTTTTTTTTTTTCACTTTGGAAGCTGCTAACCTGTACTTCCTTGTTTACTCAGGTAAATGATTTTATTTCTTCTCAAGTCTCTAATGAGGTTGAAGACCAGATAGTTTAGTTTTACAATTAAGCTTAGTTGTTTAGGGGTTAAGATGTTTTTAGGTCTAGATAGATGTTTTAAGTTGCTAGAAATGAGATATGATAGACATTGGTTTACATTCAGAATTTTAGACTCACCAAGATTAGAAAGATGTTTTCTTCAAGGCTGCCAAATACAAATAGCCAAAACACTGTGAATGCTGTTTTCTTCCTTTAGACAAAATTAAAACTTCCAAGGGCATCATAGTAGCAATTGTCTTAAAACACAATTATCAATCCCTGACAATGGGTTTTTATTATTAGCCAAAACAAACAAAAAACAAAAAAAAAAATACCCAAACCTGATTAACTATGGGTAATAGTGGTCTTTTAAACAAAGCACAAGCCTCCCTCTTAGTAATCATAATCTCCCCCCCTCTGTCTACACATGTGCACACGTGCGCGCACACAGACACACACACACACGTAGGCTTTGATCTTTTTAAACCTACTTTATTTGGGGTTCTTTAGTGCTTCTACCTCCCTTCCAACCTACCTATCCTAGATAGGGAAGAAAGTTAATTATGACAGGAGAGCTAGACCTTTTTAGAATCAATTCCTTGGGGCAGTTCCACTCCCCTCATCAGGATTCCAGCAGACCTTTTAAACAGGAAACCAGCAATTCAGCAAAGGTGACTGTAACTGCAGCAGCGAGAACCTTGAAGTATTTCTCTCTAGCTGGGTCTTTCAAGCAAAGAGATGTGAAATGAAGAAGACAAGAGACATCAAGCAATGCAAAAGTGATTGATGTTTGCTTTGGGGACTATATATACTATATACTCTCCCATGAGGCAGTTCCCTTTCATTAGTCTGTCTCAGATGGATAAACATTACAGGCTCTCACATGAGGCAGTTTCACATCCCATGCTTGAGATCAAAACAAAAACATGTTTACATCCGCTACACACACACACACACATACACACACACACACACACACACACTTTGTCTGTCTGTCTCTCTGTGGAAAGGTCTTCCTCTTTTAGAAAGTTCAAAACAGTGTAGTAGAAGCTGGTCTAGAACTCATAATCCTCCTATCAGTTTCCTGAAGTCCTAGATGACGAATATACACAGTCACACAGTACAGAGCGTTTGTATATTGACACTGAGCCATGCAGGGGTTTTAGTGGTGACAGTGGTGGATTTTGTAGGCTTTCCTGGTTGTCTGATAGTGTGTTTGTTCTAGTTTGGGTACTACCTTGTCTTACAAAAGTCTTTTCTTCTGTATCTTGCAAAGCTTAGGCAAAGCTGTGTCCTTCTAGGGAAGGCACAGGGCTCTCAGGTATGCAGCCAATTCTTGGCCCATGCAGTAGAAGAGCTGTCTTTTCTTTCCATGATGCATGTGTCAAGTCATCTAATGCATATCATTAAGCCAGTGTGTTACTTTTCAATGTCTAATTACAGTGATTTCCAATAGGTATGTTCCTAAACGTCAAATGTATCAACAGCCAGTTGCTCTGTTATCATTCAATCCTGCTAAAGGTCAAGTTAAAGAACTGTTTTTGATTTTTAAAAAAGGCATCATTATATATCATAATTTCTCCAGCTAGTTGTACAACAAAACTCACAGATGATGTTCTTGGACATAAAAGGAAGTAACAGGTCATGTGAAGATACTGTTTTTCTGAAAGTTCTCAGTCATCCACAAAGCTCATTTTTTTAATGCCTCCTTTTCTCCTTCAATGCTTTTTATTAAAATTCTGAAAATATATGCAATTCTTGAGATATAGGAAGCAAAAAGCAAAGTAGACTGTATTAATCTCTTGCCAAGCATTAAATAGTTCTTCTTTGTGTCTCATATAAAATAAGCCTCATCGGCTCTGTGTTTTTCTTCCTCTGTCTCCTTTTAGATTATTGATCTTTGTGTTGTCTCTACAAGCACATGGAAAAATTTTATTGTGTGCAAGAGTTAATCTATAATGCACAGAGGCTGCTTTCCTTTGCTGAATATGTCTTTAATATACTTCAAAGTGAATCTGTTAAAAAAAAAAAAAGACTTCATTAAGAGCTGTTCCCATTATGACTTCTGAAATCTCTTGATGGCCTGATGCAGCTTTACAGCTTGCACTAAATATAAAAGAGGAGCAAATAAAAATAAATATTACACATCAGGAGTGCTCATAAAACCACCAAGTAATTGTTCTGCCCTCTAACCAAGGAAGTGACACCTAAAATCCTATTTTTAATGTTCTATACATTGTGTAAACCTCATGACTGATCCCAAAATAAGACCATATGCTTAATCCAGTTCTTGGCAACTTCCTTTTCCCTCCATTAAAGCCACACAACAAATCTTAGGTTTATCTTTTGGTAATATTTTTACTTACAAAAACAAAAGTTTTTAATATTAAAGGCAAGTTATTTATGTCTTGGGAATTTATCTTTCCACAATGTATAATACTAAGTATTTTGAATACTCTTTAAATAATGTGTGGGTCTCCTGGCTCCAGAGCATAAATACAAGCCATGTTGTTTCCACCAAGCACAGAACAGTTAATTATTTTTACTTATACTATTTTTACTCTTATAATATTTATAATGTATAAAAAATTTTCAGTAAGAACAATTGCAAAGTTTAAAAAAAATCTATGAAACTATAATGGAAACAGAGTTCCAGGAGACCTAAATGGGCCAAAGATGGTTAACACTGGATATCCAAGGGGCCCTGAGTCAGCCAATTACGGCGGACACCAGACATCAGAAAACCTGGAACAAGCAGAGATATCATCTGTCATTTAACTATTTCTGGGTGGAAATGCCACTTTGGATATTTTTGTGTAAATATGGTCCTGAGGTGAGAGTACCTTTACCAGTCTGTCTGGGTGTGTCTGTCTGTAGGCCTCTGTGCTTAATTTAGTGCACCTTGTGTGTGGGTAATGTGTACCTGGGTGCCTGTTGGCATCTGTTTATGTGCCAAAGAATAAAGATGTCATATCTGGTTAAAACTCCTTAAATTCACCCAGCTGCCTAGTGTCCTGGGCCCTCTTCATTTCCTGGTTTCTGAGCTCAACCCTCCCAGTTTCTGTGGAAATCAAAGAATCCACGTGAATGAACTTAAATCCTGAGTGGTTCGGGAGACTGTAATACCAGTGTTACATGTGGTGTTGTGAAAATCCACGTGTGTGTGTGTGTGTGTGTGTGTGTGTGTGTATCTATTAGAGACTGCCTTGATTCTTATTTAGTGTAGGAATACTAAGCCTATTGAGGGTGGAGTCATTCCTTAGGTAGGAGTTCCTGAACAGTATAGGGAAAGAAAAAGCTACCCGAGAGCAAGTGAAAGAGTAGGCAAACAAACAATCCAGCAAGCCAGCCAGACAGCAAGCAAAAATCTATTCTCTCTGTGCTCATTCTTATATATATAAATAATATATATAATAACTAGGTTTATATATAACTAAATATTCTGTTTATTTTCTCTTAAATAGTGGGTCTCTTGGCTCCAGAACATAAATACAAGTCATGTTTCTTCTAACAACCACAGAACGGTTGGTTTTCCTAATTATTAATAATAGTTTTATATATATATACATATAAGTTATAGTATTGTTATATAAAGCTATATATACATATATATGAGAGAGTTATAAACATATATATGAAGAGAAAATTGAAGAAGTGCTTAAAGTTCTCTAAAAACAAATCAATAAAAAAAATTAAAATTCCACTCATGGTTGAGAGATTCTTTTAGCCTTTAATTTCCACAAATAAAAGTAAAAAGGAATGTTTAATTAAACAGGTAAAGCACTTAATAGTCAAAGGTTTGAGTAAGCACTTTATATAAAAGCAACCAACGTGCAATAAATATATTGAGAGATATTTCATTTATACTCAATAATAAAGTGCAAATTAAAGCCAAAATACGATAGCAGTAGACACCCACAAGAATGACTAAAATCTAAAAGGCTGTCTACCTGGCAAGAATGTGGAGCCATTAGAACCCTCAAACCTATCAGTGAGGAACTGAACCCGTAGTTTTGTAATGTTTGTCTTTTCTTCTTATTCAAGCTTCACTTCTATTGCTGTGATGAACGATCCTCACAAAAGGCAACTTAGGAAAGAGAAGGTATCTTTGGCTACATCCCACCATGGCAGGGAAGTCTCAGCAGAAACTTAGAGCATCATGTCCGCAGTCAAGAACAAAGAGAGAATAGACTTTTGCTGGCTGGCTGGCTGGCTGGCTGGCTGGCTGGCTGGCTGGTTTGCTTGTCCATCTCAGGTAGCTTTCTGTCCCCCTATACTGTGCAGGAACCCCTGCCTGTGGAATGGTACCACCCTTAATGGGCTTAGTCTTTCTACAACAGTTAAATCAAGGCAGTCTCCAACAGACACACGCACAGGCGATCCTGATCTAGATAACTCGTCATTAAGAATCTTCTTTCGGGTAGTTCCAGGTTAAATCAAATCAACAATTACAACTAACCAATTCACTTTACTTTACTTCCTTGGCAGTGCTGTGGATCAAATCCAAGTCCTCTTACATTTCTGCATACTAAGCAATCAGCCTATAAACTAAGATACATCTCCAGCGCTTGGAATGTTTTATTGATTAATAAAATTAATATATGTCTACCCAATGGCCAACTATTTCTACTTTTAAATAGTTACTCAAGAAAAATGAAGGCCTAGAAACATATTTGTCTTTCTTTTTTCATAGTTGCTAGTTCTTGTCCATCATAACTATATTGTTATTTCATATAATTTACAATATCTCTCTTTTTAATACCAAGAATTATACTTATAATTATAAAAATATTCTAAAGTCATCTCTTGGTATAGACAGTGAAATGGGTTTAGGACCTTCTGATCTATAGACACCTTCATGATTATTCATCTTTCTTTTTGTAAAATAATGTAGCAGTTGCTTATAACATTCTCTTATATTCTTTAAATAACTTCCATATTACTTACAATACCTAACACACTGCAAGATAAGTCACTGCTTTGAAATTTATGCTATTGTTCAGCAAGTAATGACAAGAACAAAGCCTATATATGCTTATTACAGATGTAAGCATCCTAAGTTAAGTGATATTTTTCAGTTCTCTGTTCTCTGAATACATGACTGTCAGTTCCATAAGCACAAAAAGCTAACCGATCTTACAATTTTATCAAAAAGCACATTTTTTTTAAATTCACATAAGGTACAGATGTGTGCCTTGCAAGTATTTTATATGTATACTATGGGTTTCCTTTTTTAAAAAAAAATCATGATTGTAATTAAATAGATGATGTTAAGTTGAGTAATTATTTACACAAAAATGTCTGCTAACAAAATTTTTTAAATACTGCAGTTTTAAAATGTAACCCTCTTTACAGAACCTTCATTTTCCTACAGCTATTTGTGTATGCATAGAGTGAACCCCATCTGCATTGCTTATTTAAAATGCAGTGGTTATTGCATTATAAGAAACCACTTTGGCTCTCACCAACAGTGTAAGCAATTATCTCAAGCCAAATATCCTTAACTACTCTTTTGTCCTCTCCAACTTTAAAAGGCATTTCCATTTTCTCAATAGCTGCTCTGAAATGGAGGACTGCCTTTTATTGTTGTGTAAAAGAAGATTCTATGAAAACTGCTAAGAAGTATTTCCCTGCAATAACATATTATGAGATGTGGATTTTAAAAGGCTTTTCTATTACCAATACTGTACTAGGGCAGATGTCTCCTGCATATACCACGTGTGCACTAAGAACTAGAGTTTTGTAAGAGTTGACTATAGAAAGCATTTTAGATTATGGTCCAAAATACTTGTGGCCTAATTTACAAAGTAAAAAAAATTAGTTTCCCTGAAATGTTTCAGAGACATTTGGAAGATGCTGTTTTACATACAAAGCATGGGCAGCCAAACAACCCAGAGCCAATCAGACAGCAGCAGGTGAAAATGAGGAGAGTTTTACAGAAGCCAGCAGGTAGAGTACAGCAGCAGTTTTCCTTTCAGACATGTTGGCATTTCAAATGGGAAGGTCAAAGTAGAGGTCACAAGCCAACATTTGTGGATCAGGAGGGCCCACCTGGCTGTAGATAGCAGAGAATACCTAGCAGTTTAAGAAAGTTATAATGAATGTGCTTAGGTTTTGGGCATCTCCAAATGCAAATACTTTGTGAACAACTCACAAGGTTCCATTCTCGTCATTGATAAGATCTGAATGTTTGTGTCTCTCAAAATTGACGTGCTGAAGTCTTATCTTGGGACAACAATGTTAAGAGGATGAGCATTTAAGATGTGATTAAGTCATAAATAAAGCTCCCTTGTGAATGGGATGGATGCTCTTGCCAGAAGCTCCAGGGGTGGAACCATGCTTTCCACCATGTGAGAGCACAGCAGGAAGCTCCATCTGTGAAGTAGAGTGAACCTGGAACCCTTCATGCCTTGATCTTTAGCTTCCCAACCCTGAGAACTATAAGAAATAAACTTTTATTAATTGTAAGTTATGCAGTCAATGGTGTCTAATGCAACAGCCTAAATGTACTAAAATAGACATCCTAAGACTAAGCAGTTTTCTTATCTGAAAAACATGGATAAGATCTTTAGAGGCACTTAGTTGCCTCCATAACTAGTTGCCAATTAATGAACAGTCAATAAATGGAAATGCTATTGTTATTATCATGGTATTGCAAGAAATATAATGAAGAAAGACTGAGTTTTAACAATTTTCAATGCTTAATTGGCATCTGCATGGTAATTCCATATGCAATCAGCAATCATGGAAGGGAATATTTCTTTGTTCTTGTTAGTTTTTGTCAACCCGACACAGATCTAGACACACGTGGGAAGACAAATCTCAGTGGAAGAACTGCCTGCATCAGATTGGCCTATGAGGCTATCTGTAGGGGAATTTTCTTTGTTGCTGATTGATTTGAAGTGGGTCTGACCCACTGTGGAAGGTAACATTCTTAGGCTGGGTGGGCCCAGAAACTGAACAAGCTGAAAGAATAAGCCAGTAAGCAATGTTCCTCCATGGTCTCTGCTTTAGTCCCTCCCTTGCCTTCCTACCTTGACTCTATTTCTCTCTCAGTGAGGATCTGTAACCTATGAGATGAGATTAAACCTTTTCCTCCTCACATTGCTTTTGGTCATAGTGTTTATCACAACAACAGAGAAGCAGACTACAACACTTCTGTGACCACATCAGTAGAAGCGCTGGTCACTCTTTTGGGAGAGGGACCTAGGGCAATATTTAGTAGAAAGGGAGACATTGGGTTTTGCACATTTCCATTTGGATTTCATATGCAAGGTTATGTGGTTTAATAAACATAGTCCATTGTTTTCTTTGTTTCTGAAGCAACGTTACAGTGATTCTGATGTTTGATCCTAGGCAAGAGTGTCCACCTAAGGGAGATTTGTCAAAGGCTGAGCAGAACTAACTATACTTCATGCATAAAGATAAATCTGAGCAGCTAGAACATGAATCCTGCAACCAACAAAAACGACTAGATGCACAGATTGAGGAAACTCAGGAAGAAGTTGGCATCTTAAGTGTCTCCATCTCCGTGGATTCATGGATTTTAGTGGATCCACACAGAACCACTTGCTCAGGCCAAGCACTCATACCATTGAAGTCATGGAGGTAGGTCCACAGCAAGGCTTGCCTCCACAATATGATGGAAATCATATCGTTCTAGAGACAGTCCATGGGTTAAACTGTGCCCCAACAAGAACCAAGATTATAGATTAAAGTTCTAACTCTGACTCCCACTTTTCTGGAGGTTGGAGTTCTTTAAAGGGGTGAGTAAAATGAGGTGAGTAAAAAAAAAATGGTGGTTCCAATGCTAACATAACTATTGTCCTAGATGAAGAGAAAATCAGACGTATATGCATATGGAGACTCAATGACAGGTGGTTATGCAGTTGAAAATGGTCATTAACAAAACAAAGAGACAGGGCTGGAGGAGATCCTCATAATGAAAGAACCCTTAGACTTCTAGTATACAGTGCTTTGAATGAGAGTGGCTTCTATAGGCTCATATATTTGAATACATTTTCTTTAGTAGGTGGAACTATTTGGAAAGGATCAGGAGGTGTGGCCTTACCAGATGCGGTGTGCTGCTGGCTGCAGATTTTGAGGTTTCAAAAGACTCAAGTGTTTTCTCTTATGCTGTCTGTCTCTGTCTCTCTGTTGCTCTCTCTCCTTGTCTCTGTCTCTGTGTTTCTAGTTTTTGTCTCTCTGTATCTGTCTGTATGGCTGTCTCTCTGTGTCTCTGTCTGTCTGTCCGTCTGTCTCTTTCTTTCTTTGCCACATGGTTGTAGATAAGAATATGAAGCCTGCCATTATGAACTGTAAGCCTCTGAAACTCTAAGCAACTTAAATAATTCTTCATAACTTGCCTTGGCCATTGTGCTTTATCACAGAATAGAAAAGGAACTAAGATCCAGCTGTGTTAGCACACAGCTAAACACAGCAAAAGTGCTCACACCAGCTTTTTTTAATGGTGATTTTTTTGTTGTTATTGTTGTTCATGAAAAAAAAATCAAATTAAGACCCAATAGAAAAAAATCACTTGTAAAAGGGAATTCCAAGGAAGCTTTTGAAATAGAAGAGCTTTGGATCATTTCTACCATTCTTTGATGAGTATTTATCCACAACCTACACTGAATGACATTTAGATACTAGTAACTAGGAAACTTAAGCAATCAATGATCAAAACAAGCTAAGAAAAAACTTCATCACAATATACCCTCAGTCTTGAGTAAACACTACTACGACATAAAATAGACATGCTGTAAAGAACAGCAAGATGATTTTGACTATTTTGTTGCTTCTTCCACTAAAAGATGACTGTGGGCAATTCTTACTTTTTTCATATTATGATGTACTCTCATCATTTTTACATTGTCAACATACCCCAAGCATTAGGTAACAATGAGCTAAATTGATATGCCCACAAAGTATCTTCACAAGTCACTCCATAAAACAGAGCAAGAACTTCCCCTTCACTCCCAAATAGTGACCCCTTCTGCTTTTGTGCCACAGCTATCCCTTAACTCTTTTCTTCTCTTCCTTCTCCCTCCACTGTTTCCCCATTCTGTTTCTACTTTCATGACCTTTGAGAGAGAGAGAGAACTAAATTTCACATGCTACAGAAAACATGTGATATGTATCTTTCTGAGTCTAGATTATTTTGCTTAACAAAATGAACTCCAGTTTCGTCTACCTTCCTGCAAATTTCATAATTTATTTTTCTTTGTGGTGAAATGAAAGTCCATTGTGTATATGTGCACATTTTCTTCATCCATTCATCTGCCTGGGGACACTACACTGACTTCATTTCTTAGCTATTGCAGTACCTTGGGTAGGTTCTAAACTATAGATTTGCCTCAGGAAAGTTTTCCATGCCAGCTACCCAGAACTATGAATCCGAGATGATGCATTGATGACTTGTTTTCCAGTTTGTAATTCTGGGGGCCATAGCTAAACTAGACCAGCACTCAGTATTTAATGACTGAGTCATTTAACTGAGTATGTTCTTAAAATGGAAGATAGAAGAATTCACCTCTTTTAGAGAAGTAGAAACTGTGTTAACTTATTTATTTAGTGTTACTTTAACAGGGGAGGATAGAATAGAGACTTGGCTACATTTGTTCATTTTGAACCTAATTCTCAAAGGCAGGACTGGATCAGATGAAGAGAAGGAAACCAGAGTATGGTACTTTGTTGACTTTTCTACTGTAAACAAGAAAGAAATTCTGCTAGAAGCTCTGAGACACACATATGTTGCCCCTAGGATAGTCTACCAGGAAGATGGGAAAATGAACAGTTCCCATCTGGTTGTCTTTTCCCATTGGCTAAATAATGTGCTCTGAGCAATAAATAATCCATCCTGTACCCCTGAATCATTGGTCTGCGCAGTGTTAGACAGCTAAGAGATTTGGGATTCGAAAGATCCTAGGGGAAAATGGAGAAATGCCAGCAAGAGGTCATAGTGAGAAACAGGCCAAGCAGGTGAGAAGAACCACTGCTGTCACAGTGTCTACTGTGGCTGTGTCTGAAGGCAGAAGAGAGCTGAGTGAATGCAACAGAGAATGCCAGAAGTATTTCTGATGGGCACAGCAGAGCACAAGGCTTACTGTTTACTATGGACTGCCATTCCATTTGGTAAGATTTTTTTCCTTGTCACAGTAATGGGCTCAAAAACAATAATTATTAGTGACACTATCTGGATAGATTTGCTTTCCCTATAAGGAAAATAGGATTATTTTTAAAGGGAAAAAGATGAACAATAATGTTTCTTGCAGCACTACCAACACAGGGACAAAAAGCCATTAGAGACAGCTTTGCCCAGTAACTGCCAAGTTGTTCTTAACATTCTGTTTCTCATTTCAATGAAAATACAAAAAAAAAAAAAAAAAAAAGACATTTGTACATGCTATATGAAGAGAAAGACTGCTATGTTCATTCCAGAGGGAAATGTGAAGACATTCATTGAGTATTTTTTAAGTACTAACTCTAATTTTTTTAATGTGCTTTTTAAATGTATTTCTACTCTGAGAAATTCTAAGGGAGGTTGAACTTTTTAAAGATTTATTTATTTATCTTTATTTTATGTGTATGCGTGTTTGGCCTGCATGTATGCGCATCATGCGTGTATATGGTGCCTAATGAAGCCAAAAGAGAGCACCAGATTCCCTGGAGCTGGAGCTACAGATAGTTGTGAGTTGCCATATGGATACTGGAAGCTAAATCTAGGTGCTCTACAAGAGCTCTAAGGGCTCTTAATCTCTGAGTCATCTTTCCAGCCCCAAGGGACTAGAAACCATATAAGTAAAACTATTCAGGGCAGGGCTGAAGATTTAGCTTTGTGGTAGACTCTTTTACTGGAAAGCATAAAGCCTTGGGCTCAATCCTTTGCACTAAAAATATATATAAGAAACAATTTGTTTCCAACAGCATGGATATTAAAAATAAAATATGGTGCATCCACTTGTAATTTTATTCCTCATTCTCTAAAACTCATTTCTGGAGAAATGCTGAATGTCAACTGACCTATGACAAAGCACAATCTAAAACTATTCACCCGAGGCCAAAAGATCATGAGTTGGAAACCAGCTGGTGTTACATAACAAGACCCTGGTTTAAAAATTAGTAAAAGAAAGTAAGAAAGTAAATCTACCAATTTGCTTTGCTTTAACTATTAACACAAATACATTGTATGTTTGTATACATGTGTGTGAGCATGTATACATGTACGTACGTATGTATGTATGTATGTATGTATGTATGTATGTATGTGGAGGATAGCAGAAAATTATAGCTTGTCGCTCAAGTGCTACACATTTAATTTTGAGAAAATATTTCTGGTTGTCCTGAGGTTTACCAGGTAGACTAAGCTAGATGGCCAGTGGGCCCCAGTGATCTAACCATCCGAAGTGCCCCAGCAGAGGGACTATAAGTGCAGCCCATCACCACACAAAGCTTTCTGTGGTGTGTGGGTGTATGGGTGTGTATTTAAGCAATCTGGGGACTAAACCTAATGCCTGCGTTTACAAGGAAAATACTTTGTCAATTTTATCTCCCAAGATTAATATGTGCATTTTAAGTATTTTACGTATATGTATTAACATGTCTGAAGATGAAAAAATTAAAGGGAAGGAGTCCAGGTAATAGTAGATAATTTTTTGTAATGATAGAAAGATTTAGAGTACATTTAACTTTGTTTACATATGTAAAACATATTTTAAAATTCTAGACATAGATTCATAAATCATTGTATTTCTTTAAATATGTAAAAGAAGCAGTGCCAGCTATAACCAAAAATCTGTAACCAAAGCAGTAAATGAAGAAAGAATTATCACAAGCTTAAAACTCCTAAAACAAGTGTCAACAATTTATATATAAATTGCTACATCACAGCCTCAGATTCCAGGATTATTTGCTTGAGAAAAAGGATTGGTAACTCTTCTGAGAAATATTAAACTACCTATGTTATTTTGACTCAGACATGCTTGTTTTTAAATCAGCACTTCTACATTTGGAAAGACTCTCTGCTAAGTCTAGATCTTTAAGTTAAGAAAGAAAAAAATGATCTATGAGACATTTGGGTGGTATATTACATCAACCTTAAAATTCTATAAGGTAAATGAACAACAAGGCAACAAATATTTACATTAAGCACAGGTTCTTTTTCTTGGTACGAAACATAATTACCAAGAACTTCACTTCTGCAAGGTCACAGTGAGCTAGGCAGGGGTCTGTCTGAAAAGTTTCTCTAAGGTCAGGCAGTGTTACTAAGTCTTGCTTTGTAGGCTATAAGCAAACGTGGGAAGCCAACAGCTTTTTGTGCTTTGCACTGTATGCCCCTGACACAGGCACAAACATCTTTCTTTGGAGCATGGGGTTTCCAGCCTATTCCTGCAGAGCCAACCTGCCATTATGTGAACCCTCCCTCCCTCCCTTTGGCTATCAAGGTTGACCCAGCATGCACCATGTTACTTTCCTGGCAGGAGCCTGGGCTATTTTCCCAGTCCCCACTTTCTCTGTCATCAATCTAAACACAATCTGAAGAACTACTTTGCCCTTAAAAAAAAGTATAGTGGTTGCTGAAGGGGTGTGAAAATTGATTATGGAATTTTCTTCCTTCGAGCAGCATACCCACAGCTCTTGGGGAGACATGGAATGGAAGCCAAATGGCCTAATGGTGTGAATTGCAGAAACTTGTTTACACCAGTGCTAGAAATACTCTGTGAGTCACACCATGGCATAGCCATACGTTTTGACCGGAAGTGCCAAGCCCAGAGCAATGTAATAAATGTTGGCAACTTTCAAAAAAAAAAAAATCAGTGTTTTGCTGAAAGGAGGAGTGACATGAATCCTCACTGGGACTTACGGTCTTCTGTACCTGGAGATTTGCACAGTCAGCAGCTGTAGTGGCTGTGCTTAATAATAACGAACTGAGTGCTATTTCAGAATTTCCAAGAGAGGTTTAAATGCCCTGATCACAAAAGAGCAATGAGAAGGAACAGGAGAGGGAATGCATGTGTGACTTAGTTTCGTTGAGTCATTCTACGCATATAACGGCAAAATCTCAGATTGTCAAAAAAATCAAGTCATGGTGGCACATTTAGAATCTGAGTTTATCATCATAACAAAGAGTTGAAGTTCAAGTCTATGGGTCATCTGCTCTCCATTGCTAAGGCTCTGTGTTTTCAGTAATGTCAAGCATCTGCACAAATGCCTTCATGCTTGCTTGACAGCTCCCACTGGGAGGGACTAGAAGAAGAACAAAGTCGGAAGTCTCAAAACAGACAAGCGAGCCACATCTTAGATCTCTTTATCAAAATCAAAGACTCAAAGCCAGAAATGATTGGGGAAAATATGATTCACACCTCTGCACGGTGGTTCAAAAATCTGCTCAGCCACCAGCCCTTCCAACACCGTGGGAAGAGATGTTGCCAATTTCATCTGATTCTCAAAGAGCATGCTGTCTCAGATGACAGGGAGACACAGAAGCTAAGTTGAAACAGAGACATCATGGGTGTCAAGCCATTATAATAGGTTCTAACTATACCAAATCTTTTTTTGGTGAGAGAGTGAGCAAAATATTGAATTGGGAATTTCTTTGCATCCTATTGTAAAAGTTGTCAGAGTCAAAAGAGTCCCTTATCACCTTTAATAAAAACCAGTTTTATAGCTTTCAGGCCCCATTGACTGATAGTAACAAAATGTTCCTGCAGAACCATAACTTTGTACAAGAGCCACTGCAGCCTTATGAGAAATAAATCCCTCTACAAGAACATCTAAACAGCTACTCTGTTGTTAGAGTGCCACCATCTTATCATTAATCCTTGTAGAAAGGTTGCTGTTTCAAAGTACTATATGCAGTCCTCCTCATTTTCCTGATTTGTGTGTGTGTGTGTGTGTGTGTGTGTGTGTGTGTGTGTGTGTGTGTGTGTGTACGTGCACGTGCATGTGCAATTACATACTATACAATTGTGTGCATTCGGAACCCAGAGGTCAAGTAAGGTATCTTTCTTGACCATGCTTCACTTTATTTTTTGAGGCAGGGTCTCTCACTGAACATGGCAAGGATCTTCTTCTATCTCCCCAGCACTAGAATTACAGACTTGACTTTTAAAATGGGTTCTGGGGAATCAAACTTTGGTCCTCTCCTTACATGCCTGAGACTCTAGCAACTGAGCCATCTCCTAAGCCTTTTACATTACCTGTTATAATGGCCCAACACTTCAGTTTCTTTGAGTATGCTCACCGTTGACTACAGCATGTTCTCCACATTGTGATGTTTGGTATCCTAAAACAAATCTCATCGTTCTTTAGAAAAAAAACATCTCTTGCTGGTTTTTATTTTGATTGGCATCACAGTGTTTCGGTTTTATATCACAGTATCTCTTAAACCAATAAAAGTTCCTTCAGCCTCATGCTTGCCCACTCCTGGTCTCTTTTCCCTTAGGTTTGCAGAATTCTAATATAGCAACCTCCATAACTGTTGGTATTAATGTTGACTTTTATTTACTCTTCTTACTTCTTTCTCCAAAGCAAGGTGTTCTCTTATATACCACCTTGCTAATTTTTCCACACAAAAAAGTCACAGTCTAGAATGATCTTATTTGTTTCTTTGCCTTTTCATAAACATCATTAGTGTCTTATAAATTTCTCACGAGCAGGAGCTTCATGATCACTGTGTACAGATACTCTTTGTGACTACACTTATGTCACTCAAAGGAGGATGACCCCATCTGGTTTCCCAGCAGAACCTGTATTAGAGCTTTCTTCCATGGGCACAAAATAAGGAAGGTCAGATAGCCAAGTGGTCTTTTCTGAGTATGAATGTCTTTGCCTACTTTCCAGAGGTAAGTAAGGTCAGTGAAGTGTGACACTTGACACACAACGTCAGTCCTACCAGGCACCTCTATGCTGGAAATCAGCCTATCAGCAGAGGTCTAAATTCACATCAGCACTAAAAGGAAGGCAGGCAGCACACATCTGCCTAGGAATGCTGGAGACCTTTGGTTTAAATTCATATAATTCTTGTTAGTATTTGTGTTTATTTTGTTTTGCTGTGTCTAACTTTTTTCTTATTCTGTATGTTTTATGAATGCATTTGAATACTGTGTAGTATACTTTGAATGTGTGTGTGTGTGTGCGCGCGCGTGCGCACATTTGGAGATGAGAGGTTGAGGTTGGGTATCTTTCATTATTACACCCCAGTGTATTATTTGAGACAGGCTCTCTCCCTGAGCTGAGCATTCCAATTGGCTAGACTGGCTTGCTAGTGAGCTTGGGGATTTGCCAGCCACTGCTTCCCATAGCAATTAGGTTACAGATGTCCACCACACAGGTGCTTGCAATCCAAACTCAGGTCTTCATGCTTGCACAGTGGGCAATTTACCCACCGAGCTATTGCTCCAGCATCTTCTTTGTTTTTTAAGAACAGATAATCTTATCATGTATTATAAAATGTTTGCGAGTCTGAGATTAAAACTGATTTTATTTTGACAAATACTTATGTTCTTATGGATGAAACCAGCTGAGTATAGCATTGCCTGTGTATAATGCCAGCACTCAGAACACTGAGGAGAATCAGGGGCATAGAGCCTGTCTGAGCTACATGCGAATCCCTGTCTCTAAAAGCCAAAAAGGCAATTAAAAGAGAAGGAGAAGGAAGAAGAGGAGGAGGGGGAGAAAGGAAGGAAGAAAGGGGAAGAAAGGAAGATGCAAAAGAAAGAGGAAAGAGAAAAAGGTAAGGAAGGAGGATAGAAGGAGGAAGAAAGGAGAAAGAAGGAAGAATGAAAGAAAGAAGAAATAAATAAACTGTATTCATGTATTGGAGACATAATATTTACCAACATGCGTGGCTATCATTTTGATAGCTCAAACTAATCTTATTCTAAAGGCTTTGGTGTTTCCTAATCATACAAAAGTCTTCTTTTAATTATATAATTAAAATTCTCAGTAATGTCATTTTTAAAAACTGGCTTTAGAACAAAGTCGTGTGCTTGGAACATATACTTGTTTTTATCTTAACCATAAAATTTCTTGGCCATGAAGAAACTTTTTGCATAAAAATATTTTGCTGGTTCAATTTTATGTGTAACCGATAAATGTTCTATATTTTGCATTTACTTATTTACTTGTATAGAGGGTGCCATGAATGTGAACTTGGAGGTCAGAAAACAATTGTCTGGAGTCATTTCTTTCCTTTCACTGTGTGATATCCAAGGGTGGGCATCCTTACATACTGAGTCATCTTGCCAGTCTTAAGTAGTCATTTTCAAATTTTCATCAAAAGTTATTCTTTAAAATAACCTCTTGTGTTCAGGTCACACTGTGTTTTCTTATTTATGTCATCTATATGAGTGAGTGTATGCACAAATGCCATAAATCAGCCAATAGAAGTAAATCTGTGAGTATCTTTTATAATAAATTACTATTGGAAAGTAAAAAACAAACACTGAGTGCAGACGGGTTGCAAAACCATTTAATCTACTTCAGAATCTCATGTAAACTGTGTTCCACCTCAGACACTTTTGGCCAAGCAGTCTTTGCTGATATTTGATATCAGTCGAAGCAAACTCATAAGCTCATTTACTGATAAGAGAGAGAGACTGGCCTCTCCAGAGTTATTCAAAATAAAACTTCCATCTCACTGGAACAACATAAAGGTGCATAAAGCCAGCTCTTTCTGCTCAATCCACGAATATAAAGATGTACAGAAGTGGTTTTTATTACTATTGGCATACATTTTACATTCAATTTCTCTTGATCACAGATGACATTGATGAAAACATCAGAGCTCGGAGGTTGGCAATCATGTGCTAAATGAGGTTGTTTGGGCCAAATAGGTGGTATTTGGGCCAATGTAGTTTTAATGGAAGATTAATGGTGACTGTCAAGGCTACAAACTTCCCAACAATGAAGTATTTAGCAAACATAAAATACTAGAATTCTGATTCTGTGTAGATATGAAGTTGAACCAATATTTCTTTTTAAAAAAAACTATTAAAGTATCTAAATAGTCTCTTTTCTGTCATGGAACCATCTTCATCCTTCATTCTTTAAATTGTTAAATTAAAGCCAATTTCTAAAGCTTGATGCTAAAAACTAAAAAAAAAATACTAAATAACCCAGTGAAGAAATTGATAATGCCATGAAATAGTGATGAAGTGCAAATGCCAACACATGCATGGTCACCATCCTTATCCATCAGGGAAATGTTGATCCAAACTAATTGTGCTAATTTTACCTCAGTTGGGTAAGAAAGACTGGTTTTTGGTTGTTGTTGTTTTGGTTTGGTTTGTTTTATCAGCAAATGTTAGTGAAGATACAAGCAGATATAGACTTATGTATACCTACTGGAATGTAAGCTGGTCTGCCCACTATAGAAATCAGTATGAATTCTTCTCAATGACTAAAGGTAAAGCCACCAGATGATTTCCATGTGTAACCTTGTTCACTACATCATTTCAAAATACCAAAGCTATGGATTTGGCCTGGTTGTCCATCAAAAGAAATGCAGATAAAATGTGGCAGATAATATTTAGCCATAAGGATAAACAAAAGAACTTACAGGAAATAAGATGGAGCTGAAGATCGCCACAGCAAAGGATGCTAGAGTCAGAAAAACAAACATTACATTTCTTCTGTCACCCATGGAACCTAACCTGAGGTTCTATGTCTATGTGCACACGCACATGTGCACACGCACAGGCTCACGACAGGGAAGCAGAGGAGGGCTATTTGGGAAGGAGACCAATGGTGAGGGTAGGCAGAGAGCAGAGGGTCGTAGGTGTCAAGTGTGAGCAAAGTACATGATATCACGAAATGAGAATGTAATTATGAAACATTGTACCATAATGATCTGCTGATGATTTGCTAAGAAGAAACAAAAAATTAAAACTAACAAAATAAATTTTAAAGCTGGCAGAAACTTGGGGTTCATAAATTTTAATAATACATTATATTGTTTCAGAAGAAAATATAATTTCAGGGGGCTGTGCATGCTGCAAAAATACTAGCTGTGATAATGGTAGTGGTGGTGGTTTTGTTTTACCAATGTCTAAAAGGGCGTAAGAGATAAATGAAGAAAAACTTGCATTTATATACATTTTCTCCCCCAAAGATTTACCTATTCAAATTTTCAAATTTCTCTTTTAGCTGCCATAGCACATACTAAAACAATAGAATTTTTAAGTCACTTGAAGAACTTGACTCCTAGTAAAGCTCATTTTTTTCCCTCTGCAGGATAAGAAAATGTGTTTCTATAGTGGAAAACACACTCTATATAATATATACCATCAGAGCTAGGTCCCAGTCTCAGAATATTGGCACAATGAACAGCTCGATTTGCCTAGCCTCCCCTTTCAGACAAGCAGTTGTTAACAGAAAAGATGACGTATGAACAACAAAGAGAGACGGCAGAAGGAAATAAATTGTCCTTACTGGCACAATGTGTTCTTAAGTCAAGCTCTCAAAGATGGAAAATAGCCTAAGAAAAACAAACGTGTGCTGTAGAGAACCAGTACCGTCATATGTAACACATTACTAGCTTGGGGTCTATTGGTAAAAGTTTTAAGATTACAGTCCAGTGACCCTTCTCAGACTTGACGGCAGTGCCTTGATATTAGCGCACACGTCACTACGCAGAGCTCAAAGCAGAGCCTGATGACATGCCGCAAAGCATCAGAATGCACAGACACCAGATCCAACAGAAAATCCTTGAGCAAGTTTGGGAGTAACTGTTAGCAAAGCTAGCACACACAGACACGCTCAAATGACACACTGAGTTTCTTTTCAGGACATCTTTATGCCCTCTAGATTTTCAAGATGAGAAAACTAAGATCACAGCCTATCCAGAGAGAAAAGCAGGTGGCGCCGTGTGGCACCCAAAGCTAAGCCATTCAGGTGTAGCTCTGCAGTGTCCATTTAAGTGTGGACAACGGAGAAACCAATTTCTCCACTCCCTCACTACGAACAAGGAAACCTCATATAGCAGGAGCATTCATAAAGTAAACATAAGCAGCTTTATAAATGGCAACTCCTATTACAATAATTATTATAATTAGCTCTGAAATACTGTCTAAACCTCAAGATAAGCAAAAGGTTTATGGATTACATCAAAATGCAGAATTGTGAGCTAGAGAGATGGTCCAGCAGTTAGGAGCACATGTGATTATTTCAGGGGCCTTGGGTTCACTTCCTCACTGGAAGGCTCACCATCTGTTATAACTCCAGCTCCAGGGAATTCAATGCCCTTTTCTGAACACCTTGGGCACCTGAACACAGAATACATAAAATTATAGAACTGAAAATCCTTTTTTTTAAAGCTCAGAATGGAGTTACTTTCTTTTCCCACAACCTGGCTGTGGGTAATATTACAGTAATACATTTTTCATAAACAAGTTTTAGCATGATATTTCCAGTGAGAAACTATGGAAAAGTGGAACTGCCAACCAATATCCACCATGAAATAGGAACAAAATGGCATTTATCTAAATACTAGTAAAAGAAATCCAGTCTTAGATAAAAAAGTATATCCTAACAAAGTTAGATTGCAGGAGCCTTGGACGAGTTCTTATGCAACTTACTAAGAATGCAATACAAAGAATTGCAACAGCTTGTGGAATGCGTAGTCCAAGGGATGTTTTAGTACTGGTGTCATCTGACCTGAGGTCCAGCTCACTCCTTTGGTGTTCACTAAACGCTCCCCACACTGGGATGTCAGGTTTCTCCTCAGAATGCCTTTCCTCAAAGTGCCTGTAACAATTCCAGGACACACCAGCACTCCATGCCCCCCAGGGGGGGGATTCCCTTTCTTCAATAAGCTCCATAGTGTTCACTTCAATTCAAACAATCCATATCATGTGACATCCCTGATCTAATTACAAGTGGGACAACCAAAAACTAGAGGATATTTCTGTTATCTGAACTGGCCAGTACTCTCTTAGACTGGATTGATGAAAATACTGCTGGGAAACCAACATTGGTGTCTAATACAAAGAAACTCACATTTAAAGAGCACAAGTGTGCCCACCTCATAGGCATTTGGATGGACTGATAGAAAATGCATCTTCATCCAAAGAATAGCTCCATTTCATTGAGTATGTGGTGTGAAAAAAAAATATGTTTGGGGTTGGTTTAGTTTTGTGTTTTGATGTTTTTAAACTTGTTGGTTCTTCAGTAGTTTCTGAAACGGGCAAAAATCAAATCATTGTTTCAATGCTTTGGCAAAATCCCTGTGTAAAGTAGGTGTCTAAATATGTTAGCTTTTTATATATGACCAGGCTGTGCTTACATGGGTCTGGTTTTCTTTAAGAATTTCTCTGCCAAAACCAGCTAATTTAATCTCCTTACGATTAATCAAGAACAATTGCTAATGCAGTCACATCTTTCTATGTCATTTGAGTGCACCGAATTGAAAGGGGCTGGTAATGGGTGAGTTTGGGGAAGAAAAAAAATCAAGTGTTTTTGTGAAAGATAAGAGATTTGTCAGGTCTCCCAGAACTACAGAGACAGGGGCAGGAGGATTGCAAATTCAAGGACAGAGGACAGCCTGAGCTACGTAGTAAGAAAAAGAAAAAGAAAATATAGGAAAGGGCAAAACATAAGCAAATTGTACAAAATAATTAGTTTCTTGTACCTTCGTTGGTCAGCCTCAAATTTACATGTGGTTGAATCAGGCCAACTGGTTGTTTGGGAATCATAAACCCACAATATAAATCCTTGCACCTGCCAAGAGCTAAGTACAGTATTATGCAGACAGTTTTCATATGTAAATGTGCACTGTGAAGCTCATGGAAACAAACTGAAAACCAGGAACTCTTGCCTCTAAAATCTGAACATTGAATCTTAACATCTATCTTCTTTGACAATCTGGTCATCATGCTAAATGACCTCAGAGAAACACTGTCTCACATCTCAGTGTCTTGAAAGAAGATAAAGTGTTTTTACTGGCTTGCATTACTTTTATTTCTCAAAGAAGCCAGCCAGGGAGCAGTGACAGGAGCAATCCCAGGAGGATATGGTCACTGTGCACACATGTTATTTTAATATAGGATGACTTCCTCTGAAGCAGTCCAGCTTAATCTGTTTCAGTGTTGCTCTCAGATATCACATGATTCTTCTTGAGAAATAGTTTTATGATATACAAAAAGATGCTTATGCTTTTCCCTTATCTTTTCACACTGTCTCTCAGCGCCGCTTTTATTTTAATTATACCATGTCATCCTCTGCCCAAATCTCTTTCCAGCCACTTAGTGCAAAGGACCGTGCAGAGGCACTGGGTTCCTTTAAAACAAAATATTTAAGTATCGCTTCTCCCCATGATTTCTGCACCCATCTATTTTTATATATCTGAATACCTCTTCCACAGATTTCCACAGGAAAACTGTGCTCTTCTGTTTCCCTCAGGACTACCTTTTCAGTATACTGTCAAATCTTCCTATAATCAGAAAGAGAGAGAGAGGAAGAGAGAGACAGGAAGGAGGGGAGGAAGAGGAGAGGAGAAGAGAAGAGAGGAGAAGAGAAGAGAAGAGAAGAGAAGAGAAGAGAAGAGAGGAGAGGAGAGGAGAGGAGAGGAGAGGAGAGGAGAGGAGAGAGACAGAGAGGGACAAAGAGAGAGACAGAGAAATATCACATTATTTTAGAGACACAAAAGCAAAAATATGATGACTGAGCCACTGTCAGGGAACTGACCAAAGGGAAGATGTTTAAATTTTCAAATCACATGTGTATCTCTTCCTCTTTAAGTGTGGTTTTGCTTCATAAGATAGTTTTTAAAACAAAGTTAATGTGAGCATCCACCTCAAAATTCTGAAGCCAAAAGGAAAAAGATTAGATGCCAACCTTCAGAGGCAATTGGCTCCACCATGGCAACTTCTTCAGCTACTTCCTTTCCAGGGACGGTACAGCACAACCGCCAAACAATATACATTGTTGACAAATCCTAGCACCGTCTCTTGGATAATTTACTTTTTAACAGGCCACAAAACAAAAGGCTGGTTCTCAAAGACAGCTCTGCTTTATATTCGTGCAGAGACATATGCCAAGTCATTTAGTAATTACATGGCCAAAGGAGTGGTCGGCTTTTTAGTCTGCTGAAATAAATAACTAATTCGGAGACAGATGGCCACAGAGAAAGCAAAGCTAATGGTTCTACTGTCTGAAGCCACCCCAGGAGGAACACCTTTGCAGCTGGTCATCAGGAGGAAAGGACGCTGGCCATCTGTACTCAGAATGCACACTCTTACACATATCCACAGACAGATGAAAGAGTGTGTCAGGCTGGGACGTTTGTACTACTGTGATGTTGTGTTTGGGGTCCCCGACTCCCACAGCTCTGCAGTGATACTGCCTGTACTCACATGTTTTCAGATGCCAGTCTCTGCCCATTTTCTAATCACAACCTCCGGTCATCTTGTTTTTCTCCATCTGTAGGAAGAAGTAGAGTAGCAACGTCACAAGATTCTTCTCAAGGTTAAGTGAGCCAACCCATCAGGCTTCTCTGAGAAACACAGTCCCAATATGCCCTCATTTCAGTTACAACCTAAAGGGAGAGTTTGGTCTTTTTAAATCTCTAGGAAGAGGATTGAGGAAACTGTCTAGGCCAAGGTCATTCAAGAACACTTGCTCTTGCTAAAATCGACATCATGGGATGTGTGTGTGTGTGTGTGTGTGTGTGTGTGTGTGTGTGTGTGTGTGTGTGTATAACAAAAGTTTTACCTCTGACACTGAAGAATGAGACGATTTATAAAATTTATAGAAATCTAACTCCTTTCTTTTAGTTTTTGTGCTTTCACTTAAACATTTAGTTCTTTCCCTTTAATCCTTTTAAAATTTGTTTGCAAATTTCATAAAAGCATAAAATGTGCTTTGATCAAATTCTCCTATTTTTACTTTATGCTTATGAATATTATAATAGCAAACACAGATAGCACACTTAAGCTGCTATTCAAATGTATCTTTAAAGTACAGATGAAGGCGATGATGTAATTGTATGTATTACTGTGATCTGTTTTAAAGATGCATCGAAAAATACAGTTTAATTTTCCTAAGGAATGCCACATAAAAAGCCTGGAATTACTGTGCTCTGGGCCCTGGCCATTCTGCTTTCAACTTCTCCACCCAGGTGTTTTGTGGACAAGTTGCTGAAACTGAGCTGTTCTGACTGTGTAAATACCCAGGCCTTGATGCCCCCAAGATAAGGATGGTCTCCCTCTGAGGCAGCACCTCTGATGACTCAGAGGTGAGGTGACAAGTGGAAACTTCCCATGCAAGGCTAAGTAGAACTCTTACAACACGGGAAATCACCTCTAGCCCCTGCATAACCAATATGGCCTCAAGCAGCAAGGCAAAGGGACTTGAAGACACTCATCTCTGGCTATCTAAAATGCTCCAATTAATAACAAGAAGCATTCACAGTGCACAATGCCCATCCTCCACCCATAGCGAACTATGACTCTGAAGAGCTTAGAAGCATTGTCCTTTCTGGAAGTGGCATAAATCAATAGCTTGGATGTCAAGGAATTAATTAATATGGCCAGGTAAATGCTAATTAGCATGATGGATCTCAGGCTTGGTTCTTACAGATTTTGAATGGTAATATATTCCCTCAAAGTAAGACTTCCTTCATCCCTTATAGACCCAAGACCCTTTGAACTGAAATGCACACTTTCCTGGCTGCTCTAAGCACTGATTGCTGAGAAGTTTTGGTAGAACATCTAGCTAGAAATTGCCTATGTCTAAGTAGCCACTTTACCCAAAATTTCTCATTTTGGGGCCAGCCTGTGCCCACTGCTGGTCAGTCTTGAGCTGTAAGGTCAAACTCTTTGCCTTTATTTGGCTCCCTAGGGTGTCCAAGTTTCCTTGCACATTGTGGGTTCTGTTGATGTCTCTCTTCCAACGTCATCAGCACTCAACCTGTCCTTCTTCCTGACCCTCTTCACTCCTCCAGGAGTATCCATCCCAGAATGTTCTACACATAAGTCACTGACTAGAGTCTTTTCTCTGAGATCCCCCACTTACCCACTGTTTCGATTTCATTTCCATTGCTGTAATAAAATATCCTGACAAAAAGCCACATAAGGGAGTAAAGGCTTATTTAGTCTTTAAAATCCAGATTATAGCCTATCACTTAGGAGAACTTAAGTCAGGAACTCAAGCAACTGGTCACTTCCACAGTGGAGAGCCTAAGGAAGCAATGGCCCATGCTTCCTGCTTGATTACTTGAGCCACGCCACTATTCCTCGCTCTCAGTCAGTTTGGAGAAGGGCAGATTATAAAATTGTGTCACCCGCATTCAGAGTGGCTCTTTCATCTCACCTCAATTAAGGCAACCAGGAAAACCCCCTACAGAGAAGTCAACAGGCCAGTCTGATCTAGACTGTCCCTCAGTTGTGACTCTTCCCAGGTGATTCTAGGTGCAGGCCAGCTGACATTTAGAACTAATGACTGTGGCCTCACAGCCTCCCACTTCTGTTTGTGATAATTGCACATGTCTCTAGTCTGGACAAGTAGCCCCTTGCAGGCAAAATTACTAAGAGCAGAGAGTCCTTGGCCATAAAGAATGCTGTGGGGATGACATCAATCTTTAACAAAGGGGCAGGCACGGTGGCTCCTGCTGTGCCCAAAGGCATCAGTGCTACTCAGTGCAGCTGGTTTTTCTCATCACTAGGCCCAAAGAAGCCAGGCTGAATGCTGCAGTTCATTGCTGCAAGAGCAAATGCCTTACAAAGGGTTGAAAAACATCTTTCACATTTAATTCTTTTACTGGAGTCCTTTGCAGGATCCAGGATGTAAAATGGCCCATCCAGTTGGCAGATGACAGACACACAACACACTCGGGAGCCTCTCCAAGAAATCATCTTCTCCAAGATTTAAGATGCCCTCAACTGTACAGGAACCCAGACAAGAGCATGGCTTAGAATCAGCCGGGAGCCTTCAACATAGTCATATGTGAGATGAGTCATGCCCAAAGAACAAAAAAGTAAACAACTGTTCTGAGAGTCTGGTCATCATTTACGGGCTGTTCTGGAGAACATTAGCTAGAATGTGCTCTGTAACCAAAATGTGGGTCCTGGCATGTTCCACACCACGAAATGAGTACCTCTTCACAGACTACAGAGCAGCCCACCCAACAAATTCCACTGATTTTACTCTTCATGACACCCTCCCACAGGCTCTTCTACATCTCAACACATTAAATTTGGTGTTGTCTCCAGAGTCCCAGGCAATCAGGATGCAATAACTCGGGTGTCTTTCTGTCTTCTTCCTAGTCGGTTGACAGAGAAAGTGCCCTGCTCTCGAACTACTGAAATTCAAGAGCCAGATAATGATGTGGTTTTAAAAACAGCCTCCCGAATGCTGCCTGTGCTCAATCATCCCTCTCTGTAAAGGTCGTGTTCTCAGGCTGTGAGAGGACAGGCTGCCTGGGAGAGAAGGAGGTGTGGTCCAGTCCCCTATAAAGGTCTCTTTTAAAAACAGGCACCTCTCAGAACACGGACATCCCAAAGGAAAATGTGTCAGCCCTTGTCTGTAATTTTAACACATGTGATTAAATATATTTTCATCCAGGATTGACACGACATCAGTTTCTTTCTCCTTGATCTTACCCAAAGCTCTCCAGATGAACTTAGGAGCATCCATCTTTTAGGACAATTTGATTCACTTTTTTTACTTGTGTCAATTTCTCTATGGAATATCTGAGATTGACTTTGCATTGTTTTCAACTTAAAAAGAATGCTTTCCACCCCCCATACACAAAAATTAAACATTAGAATTATAAGTGTGTGGACAGGTGTGTTTTGAAAATACGATACTAAGTAAGACTGGAGAGGGTTTCTTCTTGCTGCTACAGCAAAGGAGCTGTATGTTCTCATATACATGTAGATGTCCTCCTGTGTGCATGAACAGAAGGTGCCAGGATTCCAGATAGTTTGGGACATGAATATTCAGGCTATTTATGATGGAACAAACTCATCACTCATACAGATGCAAATGCCTGTGACCTACGGGTCCTGTGTGATAAGGAAGCTTGGATAAAGCATCTGGGATTCAGAGCAAGTGCTTCAGAGGGTGGCATGACTGAACAGATAAAAGGCTGAAAAGGCAAGGCAAGCATTTTGGCCTTTCCTTTCCAAGAAGGGACAAGCAAGCAAGGAGCTGTGATGGTCTTGCCTCTGTGACCCGAGTATGTCCTCCAAAAAGGTCCATGTAGTGATCTTGGTCCTGGTGTGGATGTGATGAGAGGTGATGGGATCTTTAAGTAGCTGGGCCTAATGATTATCCCTTAACTCATGGGGTCATACCCATAAAAGTGATTATGGGGTGCCAGTCTCCAGTTTCCTGTTTGGCCATGTGAGTTGTTCCGCTGAGACCTAATCCTGCCACCCACTGTGATGCCAAACTAAGGCTAATACCATATCCTTGACTCTCCAGAACTATAAACTAACTAATAAACCTCTTCATAAAGTTAGGCTATCTCAGGCATTTTTATAGAAATGAAAATTGTACTACTATGTAGACCAATAGTTTAACAGCTGTCTATATCATAAACACTTTCAAGTTAATCCACTAGGAAAAGGAATGTTTTTTCACTTACAGAAAAAAGCAGCACATTAAAAATAAAAGTTCATAGTAAAGTATGGTTTGTGCTCAAATTTGAAGGAAAGAAAAATATTAAACATTGTTAATTAATTAATTAAAATGTGGTTTACATTTTAGAATCAAACAAACTGCCATGCAATCAACCAGAAGAACATTTCCAAGGAACTTCAACTAAACCTTTCACTTAGGGTAACGTTTAACAGTTTTTCCTTCCTATCTTTTAGACTTTCTATTTGCTTGGAAGATGAAATTTTCCACAAGGTCTCTCTTTCTGAAGAACCACAGCAGATAAGCCTCATTAGGAACATAAGGTGAGAGGCACCAATATGGAAGTCTTGGTGTTTGCAATCATTAAGTCATGCCTAAGGCAGCATCAGGGGTGAATTTCTGAGCTCTTCTGCTTCTATTTATAATACCCGCTGACTACCGAGAAGTAAATGTGGTGAAACAAATGGAGTCAAAATGGCAGAGAAAGGAAATTCAAAAAGGTTATTTTGAAATTCTCTTATGATCAACACACACTATGCCAATGCGCATAAAAAACATTAAATTCAACTGTCCAAGTTTTCAATATTTATTTAGCCATCTTGTTTTAGCTTCTAACAGTGGTCAATGATAGATCTTTGTTGCTGCATTAAAATAGGTGAGCGTGATCACTACATGCTACGTACATGTGAGCACCATCAAGGACAAACTCAATACATAAAACATAGCTGTCTATGTAATGAAAATTGACAAATAAGGTATCAAGTCTCTTCTTGGTAGCCTGCTATCCTTCCTCTGAGTGCCACCAGGGGGAGGAAGTCCCCCTCAGTCACAGTCATAGGGGAGGGGAGTTAGGGGAAAATGGGAGGGAGGGAGGAATGGGAGGATACAAGGGATGGGATAACCATTGAGATGTAACAAGAATAAATTAATAAAAAGGAAAAAATTGACAAATAAGAAAAGACCATGTGCTCAAAGATTCCAGTTCTGTTTCCACCATCTCAGTAGGATAAAGAGTGGGGCAGTCATGTGGCTGTGGTGTTAATGTCTTCTTCTGAGGAGAGTGGATGCATCCAAGTCCCAATGGAAGAATGCTCCTAGATGCTCCTCACCTTGCCATAGAGAACTGTCATCTCCCATCGCCTGGCTAACAATGAGATCCCATGACCCATGGCAACTGGAGTACAGACAGAATCTGGCATGCTCTAGTGGAGATGTCATCAAAACATTCGTCCTGGTACGCTGGGGTAGTATACCAATGGATGGGGTAGCACTAGCTACTGCAATACACCAAGCTTTGGGGAGAATTGAGGGGGAAAGTTCCAGAGCAGAACTGAGTGGCTGAGTACCACTTTTTCAGGTAAAGGCTTAATGACAGACTAAGAGATTGAAAGCCAGTTCAAAGAAAATTTAAAAATATCTGTGACACCAAGGATATGACTGGCACACAGTGGCAAGAACTTGGCAGGTATTCCCACAAACAGAAGCCCTGAGAGAATGATGCACCACACAGGAAAAGGGGGAGATGCTGAGGGAGGGTGTCCTGGCATGGGAGTAGCCCCTCAAGACTTACATTGACCACGGCAGAGCCTGGAGACACAGTCTTTACATGCTGCTACGGTACCTCCTAAAAGCTGGCAGAGCAACAGCCCACATGAAATAGAGTAACTCCACAAGAAACAAGCTACAAGGGGGAGGGCTCTCAATGGCAGAGTTAGGAAACAGTCAATAGCAGACAGTTCCTAAAAGCCATCAGTTGACCACTCTTCTTCCAAATCAAGGGAACAGGTGGCCTCTGGGCCATGCTGAGACTCACTCTAGTACATTATTTTGAATTTGCAAACCTCTGAGCTGTTAAAGGAACAACTGGATGATGCTTTGCTCGTAGGAGCCAGATCTTTAAGGGCAAATTAAGAAAACACCAGACAAAAATTGATGGCAAGGTTCTATGCTTTGTATAGTTAGCTAGGTAGCTTTCCTTGTGTCTAATGGTTGTCAATAGGGTGCATGTTAATTTGTCTATTCAAGTTATACAATAAATAAAAGTGGACATTTTCCTGACCAACAAGAAGATGATGGGAGCAGGAAGATAAAACAGAAGAGGGGGAGAAGGAGAAGCAGTAGCAGTCTGGTTTGGCCATACTGTTTGACAGAAACAATTGGCTGTGCTATTCAGGTAGCATGGTAACACACAGAGAAGCAGAATGAACTAAATGCTGGCACCACAGCTGTGGGAGCTAGATAAAAGGTTTTTATATACATATATTTAAAATCCTCTGCAAAATAATAATAAGCATCCTTGGTCCTTAAGTTCTTCGTACCTAATTAAATTTATGACCTGCCAGCTTAAAATTCTTTCAACAACGTTTTGTGAGTGAGAGAAACAGGTAGAGGAAATTATTCTGGAGCTCATAGTAGAAATACATCTTGGAGCTGGAAGGAATGTAGTTCCTAGACACAATTTTGTGTGAGAGAGAAAGAGACAGACAGAGAGAGAGAGAGAGACAGACAGACAGACAGACAGATGGACAGACAGACAGAGGCAGAGAGACAGAGGCAAAGAGGAAGAAAACAGGACTTGCATGACTTGCAATCAGTTTGGGTTGAGGCTAGGACAGCAGCCTGAGTGTTCTGGTTCCCTACAATGTGTTTCCATTTGATACACTTATTTCCTGAAATTCTGCCCTCCTCCACCCTTTATTTAGTGGTATATTAGCCTCTCAAATAGAAGACAGACACTAGTTAAATGAGTAAACAATTCTCTGCAGAAGAAAAATGGCAGGCTAGGTAGGCAGAAGCTGTCCATAGCTTACCCATAAGGGAATCTAGCCGAGACACCAGGTGAAGAAAGTGGATAAAAATCTAAAGAGTCTCAACACTATCCTGATTGGCCACCGGTTACTTCACAGTGCCAGGCCAGCCACTGAACTGGAAGATAAATTTCACCCAAGCTGCACACAGTGATCACATCTGTCTCCTGAAATGTGTGTTCTCTGTGCTTTCCCAGTTCCCCTTCCTCCACAGCCAGACTTCAGGCTGACACCCAGTGGCTTCCCAATATGGCTTCCTTTCAGACTTAATTAGCACAATGCCCTGGAGAGTTCTGCAGGCCCCAAACAGAGGCTCATTAGATCCTGAGCTTGGCTCACAGACAGTGAGATTACATCCCCCTTTGGGCCAAGAAATAACTAGCTTCTCTGTGATGCTAACAGTTCATTTTCATGGGTGGCTGTGCTGTGTCGTGTCAGTGACAGAGGGGGTTTTGCACTTGTGTTTTGTTTGTTTGTGTCAGAGGAGGTATTGTTTGCAAACTGGGTTCTAGAGACTAAACCCAGGGCCAGCTATTTTAAGTGTGATCTATCAATGAACTATAACCCCAAGCCCTTTCCTTGTTTATTTGGCTGCCTTCCTTCTGGGTGGTTGAGGAGTTTGCAGGTTTTTTGTTGTTGTTGTTGTTTTGTTTTGTTTTGTTTTGTTTTTTCTTATCTTGAAGATTCTTTTCTTTTCTTTTCTTTTTTAAGTAGGGGTGTTTACCTGTTTATACTCAGAAAGGTATGGAAGACATGAGTGGTCTTGGAAATGCTTAAGGGAAGGCATTCAAGTGTGTTACATTCCATTGACTTTCATTTGCAATGACTGCAGTGCTACATGGACTAACATGAAAAACTGTATCTTAGTAGTAAAAGAGACACCCATGGTAAAGAGCACACAATTACAGTGGAATATTCCATAAGCAAAGCACAAGAACTGAGATGACTCACAATGAAAATCACCAAGAAGTTTGGTGGTCATTAATTATAAGCAGATGACATTAACAGATGAGCAATCAATACTTTTTTAATTGGAATGCTGCTCTTTCTTGGTACGTACATAACACAGTTAATTAAAAAATAAATATAACCTTTTTTCCCCCACAGTTCACAGTTTGAGACTGGAGAAGAGCTCTTGCTTGAAATCGGACCCTTTTCCTGCTGTCATGTAGCTGTGTAGTAAAACTAAAGGAACTCTACTGACATCAGAGTCATGAGTCTAAAGATACCCTCTCCCTCGGTTCATAGAAATCCTTCCTCCACATAACCCTTCCCTCTGCCTCCACCATCTCAGAGGAAGCAGCCCTGCTCCTTGAGAGGCAAAAATCTCCCTTTCTGGGAGATGGCACGTTTAAAAGTCTATCACCCTGGGCCAGAGATGGAGGTGTTATTCTGGGGCAGACCCTTCAACCCATTGATGTCTCTGCGTTACAGGGGCATCATCTAAAAATAAGAATAATGATATTCCTCAAGACTGCGGTGAGGATTATAAAGGAAAAGAACTCTAAAGGAAACGTCAGTGTGACCGTGGCATCTACCAACACTTCTGGATGAACACGCTATCATACATAGCCTCAACAGCCCACTGATTTTTCAAAACAGAAAGGTCATGAGGTTTCAGGGACCAGACAGTTCTACAGAGAGTTCACTGTCACCAGTTGTCCACTGATGTTCACTACTTTCCTGACATCCAAATTTCATATCCTTCTTAGGCTACGTCCAGATGAAAGTCCACTGTTGAATGATGTGAAACCTCCTTCCTGCTTCAGATAAAGCAAAAGATGAGCAGGTGTGATAACGCCCTGACAATCAGCGAGGGAGGTGACAGTGAGTGCCGGAGAGTCTGGGTGTCCCATCTGTCCTGATTCTAGAGTGAGTCCGCAAAGCTGACATCTTCAACATAATCATTCATCTCTCTGGGCTCACAGTCAGTGGGGAGATGTGAGAGGCAAAGCCCCTTAAAGGGATAAGTTGCAGTAAAATTGTGAAAGCTTTGAAAATGAGGGAGTAGCTGCCAGAAAAAGAAAGTAGGCTCACGGTATGCCCAAATGCATCATCTGTTCTGACAGGCAAATTTCACACGGAGCAAACCTTGACAGCACTCCACCCTATCTTTTGAGAACGCTTCTCCGACAGTCCCTTACTATGCTGCAGCAGCCACACACACTGCAGGCGTACACTCTTTGCTGTCACATCCCTCTCCATGAAGCTAATTTCTTCAGATAATAGTGCAGGTGCAAAGCAGGTGTGTGACAACTGCTCTGCAAAGGCTGGGGTCCCCCAAGATAGGTCTCCAATGTCATATCTTCCTCTTATGTTCATTCTTCAAACAGATACATTTTCCATCACTAAAATGCTATAGGGTGGTAATGCATTGGATTATTTGCTTGGGACCTCTTGTTTTATTAGTACTTCGGTGATAGTAAGTAGGAGAGCAAACCACACAGATTCACTAATAGGGTGCTGACTTCTTATAAATGCTACAGAAGGGCTACTAACCTGATGGCTTCAGTTTTCACAGCAGGAGTTCTATACATTTCAGTGGTGATAGTAGAAAACAGTACAGAAGAGGATTAAAAATAAATGTCAACTGAATTCCAAGGCTTCCAGTAAGATTGTGAGGCATATGAAAAGTATACATGTATGTTCACATATTTTATAAGATTCTGTAACGTGAAATGTATGTGTATGTATTCACATATTTTATAAAATTGTGTGACATGTGAAATGTGTACTTGTGTGTTGGCATGTTTTCACAATGCAAAACCACTGTAGAGAAGGAATTCTTGTCTTTTAAATCTACCTTTTAGGGGATACAGAGACAGAACTCTGTAATGTTTCATAAATATTTACTTGATAGGGTTACTCATAGTCAAAACTGGTTAACATCACAGAAACTTTGGCTTTCTGCCGGCTGAAATACCACTGGTATGTGCTGATTCCATTCCAAGTCTCTACAGGTACAAACCAGCTCCATTCCAGTTGAAGCAGCAATGGAGAGATATTTTTCCGTTGACCTATGTGTTTCCACCTTAAGCTGTAAATCATCACCATTGTCATACCAGCGATGATGTGGGGAGTGAGCCAGAATCTTCCTTCAAAAATCTATCAGTCCTCAAATTTCTTAAACAGCTATGACTCTGCCAGTCATAAGCTTTCTTTGCTAAAATACAAACAATAGGTTGGTTTGTTTCCCAACTAAGTTCCCAAAGTTACAGTCTTTGTCTCAAATTTCAACTCTTCTCCCCAGGATGGTTTCTTTAGTCAACAGGCGTTTCTTGCCTGAGAGTCAACCTAGAAGTCCACCAACAGATGAGTATATAAACAAAATGGGGCATACATGCATAATAAAAGTTTATTCAGTCCTGAAAAGAATGAAATTATGTAATTTTTAGGAAAAATAATAGAGCTAGGAGCATCATGTCAGGCAAAATAAACTAGACTTAGTAAAACAAATATCACATTTTCTTTCATATGTAGAATCTAGATTTAAAATACATATACATATGTGTATATATTTATAACATGAAAATAGAGAAAGATGTATAACTATGCAGGAGGAAGAAAATGTCTGAGAAGGTGAGGAAAGACCAACATCAAATTTCTCTCACATGTACTTAGCTAATCACAAAATGCTCTAGAGAATAGCATCCCATGAGTGCTAAAGTGTGCACTGTGAGAACATTGAAATTTCACCATATCTAAGTGTTAACAGTTCCAATGACAGGCTCATGAGATGGCTTCTCTTCTGTGCTTTCTACATGTTACTCAATGAACTTTATCCATGGTGTGGGGCTGCATAACTGTGAGCCCACCACCTAGAAACTCAAGTCAGAAGGCTGGTGAGGGTGAGACCAACCTGGGCTGCATAGAAAGACCATCTCAGAGGGGAAAAAGTATTACTTTAAACAGAGAAAGATGCTGTTCCCAGTTATTCCCCAGACCTCCTCCACTCCATCCTTAAAGAAATTAACAGAACTGATGGCATCACCTCTTTTTAAGAATAAGAACATATTATCATACACACACACACACACACACACACACGTGCGCACACACACACACACACACACACACACACACACAGAAGATACAACTTAAAGCAGCAAATTTATAACCACATTTCTGAAGCAAGGTTTTCCAGAGGGCAGCAAATGAACGTTGTTTCTTTCTTTCTTTTTTTTAAGTGGCAGATTGGCAACATGGCCCAAAATTGCTGAGCAACACTCTCCATAGACAAATAAAATTTACCAAAATAGTATAGACAAATAAAATATACCAAAACAGTGTAGGAAAATAAAATCTATAGTCCAGAGTGAGAGCTCTAGATTTCACTGGATGCTTCTCAGGAGACAAATAAAACACAACAACGTTGTGGGTTTTCCCCTGAAAAACTTCAGAATAAATCCATGGTCAAGGTTGGGGGAGACAGGAAGAAGGAGACTAAGGCAGTGTTTTAGGTAATTAACTAAAGACAGCAACTCCAAATCCTCATTAGTCGCCATATTGGAAGACTAAATAGACTCTGACACTTAGCCTACAGCAGTAGCTGGAGAGCAAGGACAGCAAGTGACTGCCCCATGAGGGGAAACATCAGGGGCGGCATCATTGCCAGATCAAGCCCCTTCTCACATCCCTGCATCATTTGCATCTTCATCACTAGTCGCCAGGGAGAAACAGAGTACTCACCAGCTGCCAGACCAACAGCAATCCTCGTATGCACTGAGGAAACACATTCTAAAAGCAATTTATAACAAAAGAAAATACCTTTAACCTAGATACGCAATCATAAATGGGAGCAAATGAGATCATAAATATTTAAGGGATATAACATTGCAAAAAAAGACCTCCCTGAATTAAGAGCTATCACAGGAACATGGAAGGACTTTAAAATGTTAATAGAAAACAGTTGGTGCTAGTATTGAAAAGAATACAAGCAACAGCTGGGTTGTTACTAACATTCACGGTCATCTAGAGTTGGGACGTGCAGCTGAATGGGAGAGTGCAAGCCCTACTCGTGCAAGATCCTGAGTTGAGTCCCCAGCGCTGGTTAAATTGTACTCACAATTTGGCAAATCTAGAATCATGGAGAAAGAGGAAAGTTCAGCCAAAGAACTACCCAACCAGAGGGGCCTGTGGCCATGTCTGCAATGGGTTGTCTTGACTGAGGATTAATGTAGGAGGGCCCAGCATACTGTGAGTGGAACTAGACCAGTAGGTGAGCCTGGTCTGTATAAGGAAAGTCAAGTGAGCCAGAAAGAGAACCAGTAAGCAGCCTGGTTCCTGGTTCCTGGTTCCTGGTCCTGATTCCATGGTTCCTGGTTCCTGATTCCTGGTTCCATGGTTCCTGCCTGGCTCCACCTTGGGCTCCTATTCCAACTTCCCTTAGTGATGGAGAATGATCTGAAAGTGATGCCAGGTAAACCTTTCTTCTAAGTTTCTTCTGCTCAGGGTGTTTTATCACAGCAACAGAATGAAATTGGGATGCTGTCTGTTTATAAACTAATGAAGTGTTAAAACGAAGTTATGTGTGAGTTTGCTGTAAGTCTAACTACAGTTCTAAAAACATGTTTGGAAATGAAATGCAGGAAAATGAAATGAAATGCCTTGGCTAACTTTGGCAAGGGGGTAAGGTGGAAAAAACATGCCCGAGTGTGGCATCGAGACAAGAACAGAGAAACAGATCATTATGAAAATTCAATGAGATAAGAGATCAAATCAGAGAGGAGGGACCAACATTTTGGGAAACTGTCAAAATAACAGGCTCTCTATTTACAACCAGAATAAACATTAAGTAAAATAAATTATACTTCAAAAAGTATGTTGTAGTTTAGCATCTCGTTGATGAGAACCTTCATCCAAATAAGTTGGTATCCTGTTTTTTTTTTCCATTTATCTTTATCAAGAATTATAGCTCATATTTTCAGATTGGCATATTCTAATTTACACTGGAGTTTGAGCATACACAAAAATATTTGTTGATACATTCTATTAAATCCTTGGCCTCCTTCCCCTATTTTATTAATTTACATTATGATATAGATGGAATCCAGGATATCATAAGCATCCTACTACTTAGCTCTTTCCATAGGGCCAACTTTTGATTATTTTCAGCTGGCATTCTTCTAGTTCTTTTGGATTTCTAGAGGTCCTTTATATTATTAACTATCTGTTAAAGATGCTAGAGCAAGGCATGCTGGCCCACACCTCCAACTCCAGCACTAAGAAGCCTGAAGCAGGAGAAACAGGAGTTTAAGCTCCAAGACTAGTCTGGGCTCTAAACTGAGACCTACTGCCAGTAATTAATTAGTTAATTAATTAAGATGCTGAAAATAATTTATTTATAATAAAAAATATTGAAACTGTGTATCAGGCCTAGGTTATGGCTAGGAGGGACAGTGTTTGCTAGCCTGCACAGAGCCCTGGGTTCAATCCCCAGCTCTACAAAACAAACAAACAAATCCCACTAGGGAAATGTAACTACTTGGAATTCATTATTACCCTTGAACACATGTGTCAGCTTGCCCAAGTAAATCCATAAATATGCACAATTAAAATAAGTTTTAAAATCTTGGTGTTAGGAAATAAGATGTACAAAATAAACTCATAGCAAAATAAAGTCTTGACGTTAAAAGGTTTGCTATGTAAAAGTTTAAATTTGTAACAATGGGAAGGTTGTAACTATGAAGAAATTTCAGAGCTGAGAGACTGAAGCCACTATAAAGCTATGTTCTAGAATACTATACACCAAGGGTGGTAGCACATACATAATATTTAAGAGGACAAGCCGTGGAGATTCCATGTTTGAGATGAACCTGGGCTATATAAATTGACCCTGTTTTGAAACAGGGTCAATGTTTTGAAATGAACAAAAATTACATTGTAGCAGTTTTATAATAAAATAAAAATGAAGTGGCATAGAATGATCATGAGGATTTATTAGTGGAAACAAAAATCTTATGAAAAACCAGAAATGACAAAAAGTAGACATATTAGCTTGTTTCATAGTAGCAGAATCCTAAGGAGGAGGCAAAGGATTAGAAAGGAGTAAAGCCTGGTTTTTGTTTTTATAGTCTAAAATTTTTTGTTTTGTTTTGTTTTGTTTTTTTGAGACAGGGTTTCTCTGTGTAGCCCCGGCTGTCCTGGACTCATTTTGTAGACCAGGCTGGCCTCGAGCTCACAGAGATCCTCCAGCCTCTGCCTCCTGAGTGCTGGGATTAAAGGCGTGAACCATCACTCCCAGGTACAATATAAATTTTTATTGTTTGATTATTTTTAAAACTATTAACATATGTAAGGGAAGAAATGATACACTCAGGAAGTTTACAATTACAATGGTAGCTTGTGATTCTTTGGCCAATAATCATTTTTTGTCATTTTAAATAAAGGCATATTTGGTGGTAGTGTGCACACAGCCCCTGGAGTTTTTCTTGTGGTTGAGCTTATTAGGGTAAGCAGGAATAATATTTATTTGTTTGTTTGTTTGTTTGTTGTTTGCATGGCAAACCTACCATACTTTTAAATAAACTGACTGCCTTGCCTAGCAGCCTGTCAACTGTCAATAGCTCCTCATGCTGATGTTTGACTGGTTCATCTTGTATGGGTCTTGTACAAGCAACCACAGTTGCTGTGATGTCATTGGTACAGGTCCCGTACTAATATTAATATTAGTATTATTGTTAATTTTTTACAATTTATTCAGATTACACCCAGATTGTTATCTCCTCACTTGTATCTTCCCATTCCCTCCTCCCTTCCTCTTCCGTCTACTCCTCTCTCCTAGCTCTGACAGAAGGGGATCTCCTCCCCCACTATATGACCATAGCCTATCAGATCTCATCAGGATAACCTGCTTTCCTTTCCTCTGTATGCTGTGGGGCCTACAGACTACAGTTTTTCCTCCTCTACTTCCATGATGATATCTGAACTTTGGCGGGAACAGGGGATACAATACACACACACACACACACACACACACACACACACACACACACAAGATACAATTTACAGAATCAGACATGAGTTTCCTCCTGTGGAAAAGATTTCAACCTAAAATCTTATTGGAGTAAAGAGGAGTGATGGATCTTGATACAAGCCCGCCCCATTCCTCTTCACAGCAAGACTCCCTTTGCTACCAAGCCTGACTTTATATGCTCAGCACCACTCCTGAGTCTGTGTCTCTCCCTTCATCTCTACCCTACTTCCCTACAGTTGGTGTCAGATTTACGCTCTGTCACCTAATCTTTTCATTCAGTATCGTACACTTTCCATGCACCAAGTCTGCTCTTCATAGCAAACCTTGCCTAACTTTCCACTTGTCTAACTGTTTTGAAGGACAGTGATAAAAACACCTCAAAAAGAATATATACCAAAAGGATTTGATGGAAACAGAGGAAAAACTCTTACTATTCTAAAACCTCAAGGAGTCACAGACAGACTAGAATAGAACCAGCAGAAGGGAGGACTTTGTAAAAAGAGAATAAAATTAGAGTGCAATTGAGGAAGGCAGAGAATATGAGAAAGCATTCACCAAAGAAAGCTAATGCTACAAAATCATAGGTGTTATTTTCCAAAAAACTGAATTAAGGAACTAGAGGTGTAGGTCAGTGAAATAAGGCCTGCCATGCCTAGAGCATCAAAAATAAAAATAAAAATAAAAATGTGTGTTTGTGTGTATGTGTGTGTGTTTATGTGTGTGTGTGTGTGTGTGTGTGTGTGTGTGGAAACAAATATAAAGCTAACAAAGGGAGCTAAATAAATCTATCAAAAAATAATATCCAGGAGCCGGGGAGATGGCTGAGAAGCTATGGGCACTTTTCATCAAGTCTGACAGTGCAAATCAGATGTCTCAGACCCATCTGGTGAAAGAAGAGAACCAATTCCCATGTATTGCCCTCTGACGTCCATGTGCATGTATCTACATATAGAGACATAGATACAGACACAGACACAGACAGACAGATAGACACACACACACATACACACACACCAAAAATAATAAACATTTTTAATATTAAAAATTCAGTAGGAGAAAATGTTTAAAATAGAGGGAGATCTACACTGGAGAATCAGACATGCTATGTTTCAGGGAAAGCAGTTTGTTGCAGTAATCAACATGATACATTCTGGTGAGGCTGCCTACTTTTAAAGCTCAAAATGAAATTATATGAGCATTCATTCAGAACAAGCAGTTCACTTGCCACAGAGGAAATCAGTGACCTCTTATTTATTTCAATGACATTTAGTACCAAATACTGTGAGCCAAAGGAGATTATACACAGTTCCTCTCTGAGGGCTAGAATCCTACATTTGACACATCTCAGTCAACTAAGAGTTGCCCCCAAAAGAGCCTGAAGGAGGAAATGGTGGCTTCAGAGAGCTGTCGATTTGTGCTGAACTCATTAAAGTCCAGAACTAAAGCTGAACAATTTTCAAGTTTTTAAAATGTGTCACTAAGACAATGCCTGGGGCCAATAGGGGAGGTCTTCCCTAGCATACACAGAGGGTTCTAAAGACCTAGGTTCCATTTCTAGCACATGTGTACACTATACACACACACACACACATGCATGCACACACAACCATGTACACACTCACGTACATATGCATGCACGTATGTGCGTGCACTCAAGTAACGCACAGCTAAGGGGGGGGGGAAAGACAAGAACAACAACAACAAAAGCCTGTCAGTCTCTGACAGGACCAGGGGATCATAAGAAAACTGATGGTATGCCAATTTCCTAACCCTCTAAAATGGAATCTAAAGACATCATCTATTGCTGATGCTCTGATTGCCCTTCCTGTAATTCCCCGTCAGAGGAGGCTCTGCTGGCCAGTCCCTGAAGGCAGACCTGCTGGCAGTGAGTTATTTTAGGTCTTCTACATCTGAGGTCTTTATTTTACCTTCATTTTTGAAGGATGTTTTCACTGGAAATAAAATTGTACATTGACATTTCTTTGCTTTCGGGGTTTTAAAAATACTGTTCCACATTTTTCTTATCTTCATGGCTTCTATGAGAAATATGAAGTCATTAGACTCGTGGTTTCCTTATAAGTAATGAGCTGTGTGTCTATAGCTGCTTGCAAGGCTTTTTTTTTTCCTTTTTCTTCAGTTTTCAACATTTGTCTTTGATGTATCTAGATGTCTTAGTTTGTTTTGTGTTGTTATAATGGACCCCTGCTGTATTCTCCCATTTTTCATTGCTATAACAAAATATCAAAGACCCGCTATTTCTGAAGAAAGTCTAAATGGAAGCGGGACAGCATAGAAGCCAGGAATAAAGAGTCACAGTAGCAGGAACACGGCAGGAAGGAGGAACTCTGTTTGCCAAATGGGAAGCCAGAGACAGAAGGCATTGGACCAGGTCTGGGACTTTCTTTGAGGAAATAACCAGAGTCTGGTGAGAACTACCTTGATTCCTTTCTTGTGACGCTATGGGCCCCTAGGATGAGAGAAATGAGGCATTATGATCCCACTTGGAGTTGTTTTATTTTGTGGCTACTTACCCCCATGCAGTAAATTTCCATTTCTCTGAAAAGCAGACTGTTCCCATTACCCAATGGAGGAAAGGAAGGGTAGGGTCCATTCTAACCCTAACAATACAGTTGTTTTCTACCAATTCACCAAGGCACAAGATCCTACACAGCTTCAGGACTTACACACCATGACAAGGACCTACTGCAATTATTTCAATGTTTGTGGACAAAAGAAGTGATACAGACCCTGTACTGGAAGGGACACAGGAACACATTAAGATGAATAAAAGATCAAAAAAGGGTGGGGAGATCACCATGTGAGACATCTGAAACTCCAATAAAACCCAAACTTTTCCACAACCCCTAGTCAGTGGCCCGCAGCTCTGGGACCTATTTTTCTACCTGAGAAGTCTACATGTAATGCTTGCCAATAGCCATCATGCTGTGCTCTGAGCTATTTTCCTGGCTTTTAATACTTTGCTAAAGAGAGAAATAACACATCTGCTAGCTGGTATCACAAAGGCAAACCATCAGGATCTCTCCCTAGGCTCCAATTCTTCAAGTCTACCACCTCCAACCTCTGCACTGAGGTCCATGCCTCAAACATAGGCTTTGGTATAGGAATCTCTAAGGACATCCACACTACAATAACCACAAGTCAGGTCATTTATGAAGAGAAGATGTTCACTGGTTCACAGTTCAAGAGACTGAGAAGGTCTTTAGGAAAATGGCGGCATGTCCTGAGAGCCTCCATGCTCTCTATGACCCATGATGTAAGCAGAGCAAGGCAAAGCAAGAGGACGCAAGGTTTTGTAACAAGTCTACTCAATCACTGTCTTAGTTACTCCATCACTGTCTTAGTTACTGTTATGTTCCTGTGAAGAGACACCATGACCAAGGTCACTTATACAAGAAATTATTTACCTGGGAGCTGGCTTACAGTTTCAGAGGGCGAGCCCATGATCATCATGGAAGGGAGAATGGTAGCAGGCAGGCAGGCATGGCCCTTGAGCAGTAGCTGAGAGCTTATATACTGGTCTCAAGACAGGAGGTGGCAGGGGCTGGGGCTGGGGGCAGAGACTGGGCCTTGGTATGATCTTTTGAAACCTCAAAGCCCACTCTCAGTGACTCGCTTCCTGAAACAATGCCAGACCTCCCTCAAATCCTTCCTAAAACAGCTCACCATTTGGAATCCAAACATTCAAATATATGTCTGTGGGGGCAGGGGCGGGCTTGATATTCAAACTACCGTAATCACTAAAGTTACTCTCAGATAATGACTCACAAGGGAAGAGTCCTTGCTTCTCATTACATTGCAATGCTTAACGTCACTGCACTGGGGACTAGCATTGCAATGTATAGAGTGTATGGCACATACTCAAGCCCTAGCACTAAGCACTAGTCTCTGTGCATTTGCCTTATCTGGGTGACCATGAATCTTATGACTCTATAAGGGCCACACAAAAGCTTCACAAAACTTGAAGATTTATAAATATTTTAATAATAAAGTATTATTTGTACCCCCAATCACTCTCTTCCTTCTGAATTCTGATGACATACAATTGGACATTTATGGTGTTTCATTATCGGAGATTCCCAGAGATTCCTTTAGTCCTCTTCAGTTTTTTTTTTTTTCTCTCAGTGACATCACTTTTACTCTTAGAATTCACTGTTCTATCCACTCCCATCCTCATCCTATTATGTAGATGATCTGATAGGGTACTTATTTTAGTTCCTGCATGATTCAGTTCTAAAGTTTCTCTGTGTACTACTTACATTTTCTGTTTATTTGCTAAAATATGTGGCAGGTGCAATGGCACATACCTATAATTTAAGCACATGGGAAGTAGAGGCAGGTAGATCAGGAGCAAAAGGCAAACCTGAGCTCTATCAGGCCTGTCTCAAACATAGCAAGCAAAGGGAACTAGAGTGATGACATAGTCAGTAAACAATGTTTGTTCTTCAATTACGACACCAACTTTGGATCCTCAGCACCTTTCAATAAGCCTGAGCATGGTGGTGATCACTTGTGACTACACTACTAGAGAGCTGCTGGGAGCATCCCTGGGCCTTGCTGGATGCTATGCTAACTGAACTGTGAGCTCCAGATTGATTCATTGAGAGAGCTTGGTTCAAAAATGTAAGACGATGAGCAATTGAGAAAGACACATGGCATTGATCTTTCTGGCCTGAATAAATACATATGCCTACCCATGTGTGTCTATGTGTGTGTGTGTATGTATGTTGGTGTTTTCTGGTACCAAATCCTGAGCCTAGGTAGCGCTCTAGTCCATAGTTCATGTTGCAAGATCTCTGAAGTATGTTTGGGATCAGATTCACCCTTGGGTAGCTGAAAAGTACATCTGAGAATTTTCAAAGGATTTCCTTCCTGAGATCCCTTTTTCTAACTTCTTCAGCAATCTGCTACTGTTACAGACTTCTCTTTCAGTTCTCTAGCCTTTAATTGTTTCTCTGGAACAAACGTTACTAGTAACTACACCACATCTGAGGCCAGCTAGTTCGACAAAAAGGAGAGCAGTAACCAATGTCCTTATCACTGGTTAGAGTCCAATTCTTTCCTTGGTTCAACTTCTGCAAGCCACTACTGTCATTAGGATAGGATTGCCTCCTGACTAGGGTACAGGATAACTGAACATAAAAAAAATGAAAAGAAGAGAAAGGAGATGAAAAGAGAGAAGGTAATAGATTTCCTCCACCGTACATAAAGACTTGAAGGGCTCTTCCCATCCTTGAACTAAAGCTAGAGAACCTCTCTGTTTCATACCCATATCTATGCCCATGTGTAAGGACTGAAGTTCAGACAACCTTGAACCCAAGCTCAGGAGTCATAGCATATATATCCATACTCACAGGAAGTTCTGTGAAGTTCTGTGTTCACATCCCAACACCCATAAGCATCTGGGTGGTCCTACCACTGTGTTTAATGTGTACTAGATGACAGAGCAGTATGCTTATACTTAGTTGTACCTAAAACTAGAAGGCCAGAACATACTTTTTAAAGTTGATATATATGTAGAAAGCAACACACATATTTAAAGTATCAAATTAAGCAGTAGAAAAGCCACATGCAGACTTGAAAGTTCTTGAAAGTTTTCAAGTTACCCAAGGTAAAGACATCTCATGATATTAATAGAAAAGAAATTAGACCTTGTTGTTTAACTGTTTTCTCCAGATGGAAGCGTTTCCTCCTGTAGGGAGGAGTGGGGCTCCAAAGACTCAGAAAGCTGAGGAAACTCAGCAGGGAAAGTTATAAGATTCACACACACACACACACACACATACACCCCAAGGTTACAGAAAGAAGTATAAACCAATGCTGGGAGGAGGCTCTCCAGGCAACAGAACTAGCTGCAAGTTTTTCTGGAGCCCCAGGGAAGCAGCTTTTGTGAGTCATTGTCCATGCCTGGGTGCAACTTCCTTTGAGTCACTAAGACTCTTAGAACTGACCCAAGTAAACTGATTGGTTCACCAAACTATATTTGAGTGCACTTTTTACTTTGGTCTTATCAGTGGCCTGTGTGAGGTGAATAGATGTTTTCTCACATCTGTACAGAAAAAGGCACACAATACTCCATACTTTTCATGAATATACATATAACACTTAACAGTGCGTGGTAATCAAGGAAGATTTATATTGATTTAACATTGGAAAAAGCAACCGGAGTCACCATGTGAACACAATAGCACTAAACATCTGTATGATCTGTATGATCATCTCAATAAACATAAAAATTGACAAAATGCAAAATTCAATTGTGATTAAGCAAAAAACAAATATTTACAGCAAACAAGAAAAAACATAAATGTTTAGTAGGGGGATCTATGGGAAAGCAAAAGATAATATTATAATTAATGGCAAAAATAGACTGTTTCCACTCAAAAAGCACAAGCAAAAAAGGTACAGATGGTAAAGCAATTAACCTGTGTTTATGCATGGATGTTATTGCCCATGCAAGAAAATTCTAAGGAAACCACAAACTACTTACTGGAACTAATGAGAAGATCACAAGATTCAAGATCAGTGTGACAAAATTAATAGAATTTTTACACAGTTCAAAACTAAACACAAACACATCAAAATATAATAAAATTATTGAGTACAAAAGGATAAATTTATTAATATATAACATACAAAGAGAAAACTATTAAACATCACAGAAAAAATAAAAGACAACTAGAGAAATGAAAGCATATATGATATTCATGAATCAAAGAAATCAAAATTAATTAGATCTCAGTTCTCACCAAATTCATATATTTACCTGACACAATCTAGAAATCTCAGTATTATTTTTTTGGAGAAAGTATGACAATATTCTTGAGTTTAGAGCTAGAATAGTTGAAGAAAAAGAATTCAGAGTCTTTGAAAAACAAAAGAATCAAAGTTGAAGGTCATATACTCAGCTTAACATAAAACTTACAGATGATCTTAGCGTAAAGCCAAAGTAACCAGATTATCTGATATTGACATCTGGATCAATATAACATAATAGTGAGTCCAGAATAGTTTTCCACATACACAGCTCATTGATTGCCAACAAAGAGGCCAATGTATCTCAATATGGAAAAGTTACTCTTGTTATCATCTAGTACAAGAAAATAGGAATATTAATGTGCATAAAAAGTTAAGAGAGAACTTTACTTCATTTTCATACACTCACCCCAGTTTAGTTCGAAAATGATGCTATGTGCTCTCCTCCAGCCAAACTGCTGCCATGTTCGTAAGTTTGTCAGTGCCTAGTTTAAAGAATTCATCACCACCACACTCGTAGATTGTTGGCATTCCCTCCTTGGATCATAACCTGACCATCTGGCTACCCCTTCCAGCCATTTGTATGCCATTCTGCCCTAACTGCACATGGCCTTGGGGTCTCCCAGAGAGGCTAGACTATATACGCTGGGAGAGTTTACCTGAAGGGGACTCCATTTATGTGACTGTGGGGAAGCCATCCATCCTGCATGTAGGTGAAAATGTTCTAGAATGGCCACCCTCAGATCACCCATGGTCCTGCTGCTAACAACTCATCTATGCCCTGTAAGTGAGCCCAGTGTACCTATAGGTCCCCTGTGTGATCTTCGGTGGACTTGTATACTTCACATGGTTATGTGGCCTTTACGAGGAGACGGTAGGGTTGTTTACATCTCCCCAGGGAGAAAGCACTCACAAAAATAATGACGCATTTACTTATAAAAAATAAAACATTAAGGAATTCTAAGGGTGGCTGGATTGATGACTAAGTGGTTGGATGGGTCAGACGGTGAGTAACTGTCTGTAACTCTAATTTCAGAGGGTCTGACACCATTTTCTGGCTTCTACAGGCACAGGGTATACACGTGGTATTCAGACATAAAAGCAGGAAAAAAACATATGCACATAAAAGTTTTAAAATAACATAAACATGCATATATGATAAATGTTGTATAACAGATCTTCTAAACTGCTGCTTACTCTCTCTTCCCAAAATCAGACTACGTGTTTGAGTTGGGTTCTCTCCCTTCCACTGCAGAGTCTCATCCCTCCAGACAGCCCAAGCCTAAAACAATCTTGAATTATAAGCTTTAATCTCTCATCTACTGCCTCCTGACCCATTCCTCCTAGAAGATAGGCGAGGCCACATGGGTTAGAACCTACCACACCCAAGTACACACCTAATTTTTGCGAGGGAAGAATTCCCTTTATCCTCTAGAAATGAAGCTCTCTCTCCTTTCATTACTCCGTCACATTGTTTATAACAGCTCTCCCTAATGAAGCTGTCATTTAAAGTGTAATTTTCCGAGCTCTTTCATCTATACATTTTGTTTAACGAGAAGTATTTGATTCCGGTTGTTATATTGGATGTGATAGCTAATCTTGCTTTTCAACTTGACACACCTTGGAACCCTTGGAACCGTGCTTAAGAATTACCTTCATTGAATAGACTTGTGGACATTTCTGTGGGACATTTTCTTGATTGTTAATTGATGTAGTAGGGCCCAGCCCACTGCCGGTGGTACCATCCCTACTTAGGCGACCCTGAGCTCTTAAGAAACAGTAGCTGAAAGTAAGCCTAGATAGAAGCCAGTAAGCAGTATTCCTCTGTGGTGTCTGCTTCCAAGCCCCTGCCTTAGTTCCTTCTTTACTTCCCTAATGACGGGCTATTACCTGCAAGTGTAAACCAAATAAACCCTCTGCCACACACACAACCCCAAGTTTCTTTTGATCATGATGTTTATCTTAACAACAGAAAAGAAAACTAGATTTTCTAAAGGATATAAACTATAAAAGAAAAATATTGATTAGACATTGAAAGATTAAAATTGCCCTTCAAGAGATATTGTCAAGAAACTAAAAAGAAATTGTTATAAATTTGGAGACAAAGTATGCAAATATAATATGTGATTTTTAATGTGATCTTCTTTAAAAGCACAAAAAGCACTTTTGTAGCTCTGTAAGACAAGTCAATAAAAATTGAGAGAAATTTTATAGCAAATTTCATCATATAATACACATAAATGGTCAGTAAGCTCATGCAGAAGATGTCCAACAAGACTGGTAACTAAGGGAATGCAAATTGAAACAGCACTGAATTCTCACTAGAATACAATTTCAATCAGCAGGATGGGCTTTAGAAATAATTTCAAGTACATATTCCTAATTTTGTATGTGTGCATATATGCTCATGAATGTGTTTGCATACCTGTTACATGCATGAGAAGGCTAGAAGACAACCTTGGGTATCTTCCTCAATCATTCCCCACCTTACTTTTTTGAGATAGGGTCTCTAACTAAACCAATGAAGACCTTATTAATTCAGTTACATTAACTGGTACCCACCTGCCTCTGCTACCCCACTTTGGGATTACAGGTATGTGGTAGGGCCTTTACAGTTAGGTACGCACTCCCATACTTGCATAGCAAGAACTTTAACAACTGAACTGTCTCCCCAACCCCATATTCTAAATTTTAATATGAGGCATAAGATATTTCATGTCACTGGATGAGACACAGATCACTTAATATATGACCCAAGAATAACTTTTATAGTTTTCAAAAATATAAATTCATATGTATATTTCATTCCCAATGTCAAAATAAATTCCACTTGCATCAAATATTTATATGTTAAAATAAAACCATAAAGTTAGGAAAAATATGGGTTTTTTTATTATCAAAGTTTGAGAAGCTCTAGTTAAGCATGCATAAAGTTCAAAATTCAGGGGGATAAAAACATAAATTTGACTACATAAAAATTCTAACTGATTCAAAACTATTCTTGAGTAAAGTCAAATGATTTATAGTGATGTAAATATCTACTTCAGTAAATTCATTTGAGATATGCAAATATAAGCAAATTTCCAACACAAGTGCCTAAGAGCTAATATTCTTAAAATTAAAATAACTTATAAATTAAGAAAAACAGCCAACCTCTATACAATGTGGGAAACAAAGAAAGTAACAAGCAAAGAGAAAAAGTACAAAGCATCCTGTACTATTAGCTGCATAACCTCACCTGGAATGCAAGAAATTCATGCTAAGTTCAGGTAGGGAGCCATTTCTCAGACAGATGAGGAGCAGTGTTTATTTAATGTGTGACATGTTCACAGTACACTGTCTGATTTAAGAAGAAATAAAATGAAGAAATTTAGAGCCATGGGAACCCAGAGTTGTACTATAAGGAATAAAGTATTCTATCAAATGTTAATGTGTCCCCGCCCCTTAGTTACCCAAGATACACAGCCCTGGTTGCCTTCATAACAAACCAAAGAATGCTACCTTCATTTAACAAAATTTAATGACTATTAAAATCAACTAGAGGAATCATTAAATCCAGATTGCTAGGCTCTGCCTCCAGTGTAATTAATTTAGGAAACCTAGAATAAGACTTGAGGACACACATTTTGTTTTTGTTTTTGTTTTGTTTTTCAAGACAGGGTTTCTCTGTGTAGCCTGGACTATGCTGGACTCATTTTGTAGACCAGGCTGGCCTTGAACTCACAGAGATCCACTTGCCTCTGCCTTCCTGAGTGAAGAAGGGTTTACAGGTGTGCACCACCAATGCCCAGAGAGAAGATCCATTTTTAACAAAATCTTTTATGATGCCCCTGGTCCGGGGAGCCACTGGTCTGCAGGCACTCTTTACCCTTCTTGCTGATTATTTTAATAATAAACATTGATCAGAGACCCATTCTTCCCAGGCAAGCATCAAAGCTTCAGAACCAGAGTGGTTTCTGTCATCTGTCAGAACTTGTAGCTACTCCTTAACCATGTCCCCCAGCCTTCCTGGGTTAGAAACTTAATCCTGGAATGTGAGGGCTTTGTGCTTGGGCAGAGCCCTCTGGGTAGTCACATTGTTTAAGAGTGAGTTTGTTATAAAGAGTAAATTTTCAGCTGTAACTGAAGAAATCTAAGTCAGCACACCGGAAATACCTTCACGTTTACATTTTTTTCTGGCACTATTCACTGTAGCCAAGGTATGGGATCACTCTAAGTAGACATTAACTTAAGAAGAAATAAAGATCACAGAGAGAGAGAGGAGGGAGGGGACTGGAGATTATAACAGAAAGACAAATACCATAGGTTCTCTGTCAATTGCGGAAATGCGGATCCTGGGAAGAGGAAAGGGATTAGAGTGGGGAACCAAAGAGGATACAGAGAAGGAAAATTATCTCATCTATACACTATCTATACACTATCCAGATTTATGCATATATAATGTGTTAGTATATATTAGCTATACATAGATATGACATTAAAGGGAAGACATTAAATGGAGGGATTGGGAAGGAAACAAGAGAAAGTAATACAGGTGAACACAGGCAAAGTATAGAGGTGTACACATGATCCTGCCTCAGGTGTCATGTCACAGGACAGAATGCACAACCGTTCACCAAAATTGATAAGATGTGAATAATAATAAAATGCTTTCCTAAAGTGCGCTGGGACAGTGCAGCCCCATTCAACTTGGCGATAGCTCTCAATCGCCACATGCATAAATTCTTGTCTTATAAATTCCTTGTCTAGATATTTCTCCTGAGATACACACTATCTCCAAATGCACAGATTTTATATGCACAGAGAAGTTTATTGTGGCAATACAATAATAGACGAATGCTAGAAACAACTTAAGAGTCAGCCAGTCAGGAGTTCCTTAAGTAAATCAGGTCATATCTTGGGGGACTACTTTATAGCCATTAGAATGAAAGCAGTAGATTTATCACACTGAAGGATAAATGTACAAAGCATAAAAAGTAAGTGTCAGAGTAGTACACACATACGAATGAGTTTTATCAAATTTCAAAAGACACATCTGTAAATAAGATTCGGCATATGACACTTTTAACATGATTGCTCTGCTGGGTATGTCACCTGCTCCCCATTTCCTGTTAAGACACAGATTCCCCAAGGGGATAGTTGCAGGAAGTAGGGCCTGTGAGGAAGTGATGGGTCATAAGGGCAGAGGTCTCAAGAATTAGAAAAGTGCCAGGAGAGGAGTTACTCCAGAGAGCGCCCTTCTCCTTCTTCCTACTACCCAAGGATATAGCCAGAAACCAGACACCTCTAGACCAGAAAGCAGGCCCTCCCCAGAATCAACCAGTGCCCAGAGGTCAGACCCTCCAGTCTCTAGAACGGTGAGGTTAAATTTCTTACATTTGCATGCTAACTGATCAATTGTGTTTTGTCTTAATAGCCTAAGATGTAGATAAAATGCACACATAAGGCTGGCATTTATGCATAGAGTATGCAAACTCCTGTGTGCACACAGAAAAACATCTGAAAATCTCCAGACAAATCGACGGGAAGGAGAGGAACCCAGAATCACTCGCATGGCAGAGACATACCTGAAATTGCCTTTACTTTACAGAAATTGGGAAATGGCCAACTCATAAAGCAAAATGAGTGTGTTCTGTTGTGGTCTTGACATTCAGGACTTTCAGGCAGCTGGGTCAAGCTGGCATTTTGATATGCAAACCTTCTGCTATAAAGTAGAAGGCCAGCTCTCAGGGGAGAGAGGGTGAGATGTGTAATCCAACCTTAAATTTCTCTTTAAAGTCATACAAGCTTAAACCGTGAGATAAATATTTATATGCTCTGGTCTTCTTAAATTTAAAAAAAAAAAAAAAACCAAACTCTCCAAACTCTCTAATGGAGCAACATCTCAAATTATTATTCAACCCAAAAGAACAAAATAAAATTTAGAATTCCAAACAATGATATATGTTTTCCTTCTTGAAAAGGCACATGGGATGGCCCTACTGCTATCTCAGTGGCTCTACAAAGACCGGCCGTTATTCCTCTGTGTGAAGGCTCTGTTATTTGTGGGTGGAGGAGCAAGGGGGACAGGTGGGGGGGATGAGTATCAGTTAAACTGAACCACTCATGTAAAAATGACACATATTTTATTTATCAAACTGTGAACTAAGAAGTATTTCACATCCTGGTTGTCCTTTTTCCTTAGCATGACTAAAACATCATGTGTTAGTAGTGATCAAATGCCAAATGCCATCTAAAATATTTGACCATGCCTCAAAAATACTTTGTATTGTCACAGTTTTCCAAGGAAATTACACAAATGCTTTCTTTAGTCATTTTAAGAAAATGTTCCCAGTTTTCTCATATTCTCTCTCTCTCTCTCTCTCTCTCTCTCTCTCTCTCTCTCTCTCGTCTCTCCTCTCCTCTCTCTCTCTCTCCCTCTCCCTCCTCTCCTCGTCTCTCTCCGTCTCTCTCTCTCTCTCTCTCTCTCTGTGTGTGTGTGTGTGTGTGTGTGTGTGTGTGTGTGTGTATCTGTGTCTGTGTGCAAGAACATGCGCACAGGAGAACACATATGAGCTTTCATTAATGCATATGTAGAGGTCAGATGCCAAGGTAATGTGTCTTCCTCAATTAGTCACACCCTTTTTTTTTTTAATGCAAGGAAGGTCTCTCCCTGGCCCTGGAGCTCACTGATTGGCCAGACTAGCTGGCTAGAAAGCTGCAGTGATCTTCCTGTCATCACCTACCCAGTACTGGGTCTACATGTGGATCACTGTGGTCCTCACACTGGCTATGCAAGCACTTTACTGAACAAGCTACCTCCTCAGCCTCTATGCTTATCTAACCAGTTGATGTAGCCCATTATTTTTAATGCATCACAGAAGATCACTGTACCCCTGCAGTTGTGTTTATGGGACTTGCTGAAATTTGGAATGCCCCAGAAAACAAACAAACCAACATCAAAATCAGATACTCATATAATGTAGAAATTAGCAATCCTGGTTTGCATTTTCTGACTTTCTCGTTGGATCTCAGAGCTCTTTATGGCCATTAGTAGATGAATCACCCAAACATCCTTGCATAAAGAGAGTGGACACATAATGGGTTGGAAAAACTGCACCACAGAAAGGTTAAGTGATTTACCAAATATTGCAGAATAAACCAGGATTAGTATAGAAAAATAGTTCACAACAACTTTAAACAGGTCAGCAGTCCAAAATGAATAAAGCACTTCTGTTTGTCTGTTTTAACTTTCTTTACATAGTAGAAACTAGAAAGGAATGTAATCTTCTCTGTATGGACCTCCTATTGTCAGTTTTGTTTGTGTTTTTTCTTATTTTCATCTGGAAAAAACAGAACTGGTGCTAGCAATTTTTGGCTAACCCTATGTCTTACCAAGTGTTTTAGATCCATGGCCTCTTCTAAACCAGCAAGCATCATCTTGCAGTCTTTATTTTTCCAGTCTCTGACTCCAGCTGGCCTGAAGTTGTCCAAAGGCACCATGTGTGAAAGGCAGAGGGGGATGGGATTTCCTTTGAGCTGTCATTTTCATTACAGATCCCTAGGGCACTCATGCCATCTTTTGTTCTTTTGTTGGCGAGTGTGTACCGGGACCACTGCATGCAGATAATGCTAAGCACTAAGAATAGAGTGATAATTAAGATAGAGTCCCTGATGAAAGAACTAAGGTCTAAACATGGAAATGCATTGCAACCATCTCAGCTGCCTTGGCTGAGCTATAAATAGAATGTTCTTAGAATGTCAGTGAGGGAGAATATGCTTAACAACAAAAGTGATGATACCAAATTATCTCCATCCTTCTCCTTCCACGACATATCCAGTCAATAATTTCTCTATACCTGAAGAAGCTAACTTTTGAGTACAAAACCACCAGTGCTTCCTTGCTGCACTTTAGTTGTTGTTGGGTTTGCTGAGTAGCCCCAGAAGATCAGAGAGCATGCAAAGATAGGGCAAGGACATTTATTTCCTCAAATTCTTCTCTGCTTAGTGACAATTTTGCAGTAACCCTCTATCAAAGGCATCAGCCCTTTCCTAAGAGTCTGAGATCCTTCTGCTTGTTGGTTACTTGTTTCTTTAGACTTAGAGATGGTAGTCTCCATAAATATTTGCCCCAGAAAAATTTACCATCTTCTACCCTTCATAAATAACATCTCCATTAAGATTTCAAGAAGGAAGGGTTGAGAGGTGGGTCAGAGTGTAGAGCACTTGCTTCAGGACATATAGACTGAGTTTGGATGCCCAGCATGCAGGTAAGATGTGCAGTGCAGTGTCACATCCTGTACTCCCAGCTCTGGGAGGTAAGCACATTACGAAGCCTGGGCCTTGCTGGTGTGAGCTCCATGTTCATCAAGAGACTGCCTCAGAACAACAGTGTGAAGAGGAGTAAAGGAAAGCACCTGATACCAACCTTTGTCCTTCACATATGTATACATGGGTTCTTGCATGTGTGCACACATACACACACACATACACACACACACACACACATGCACACACATACACACACACGCACACACACATACATATACACAAACTGAAGGACTATGTCTTTGTTAGAGCTTCTTTTGCTATGATAAAACACAATGACCATTAACAACTTGGGGAACAAAGGATGGTCATGTACATGTACACACTGATAAGCATAAAGGCTCAAAGGACTTGTCATTTTTTAAATGTATTAATCTGTTGGGTCTTTGTAAGACAATCCCATTCTTCAAGTGAAAGAGTAATAGGGAAACCATAAAATCATAATCTAAACAAACAAGAATTTTCTGGAAGAGCTCAAGAAAAATTCAATCTGCAAAATGTAAAACTGATGAAAAGTGAGAGGTGTGCAAAAATGTGTTTGGTTTTACTTTTTTAATATTGTGCTTAAGAACACAGGTATGTATGTGTGTGTACTATATTCATGCTGAGTTCTTATAGGTACTAGAAAATGATGCTAAATCCCCTGAAGCTGGAGTTTTGGAACATTGTGTGTCATCATGTGGGTGCTTAGAATTGAACCCATGTCCTCTGCAAAAGTAGCCAGTACTCTTAATTGCTGAGCCATCTCTCCAGTCCCAATGTGTATGGCTATTGATGGCAAACACATGAGCCTCTTCAGCAGACAGAGCTGGAGATCAGCATGCATCAGAGGAAGGTTCACTGGAGGCTTACGCTTGAACAGTACAACAGTCCTCAGCAATGCCAGCCCTGCACCCACAGCTTTGTGACCTCAATAAGGTCATATCTTTTCTTACACATCTACAAATCACTGGGCCACATGGCCATGGAGAGATATCTCTGATCCTGTAACCCTAAGAAGCCTTTCCTTTTTGCGATTGATTACTCCATGTCCATGTTTCTGTAGTGTCACTGCATGCATATAGGAACCTTGATTCTGTGGAGTGACTGGCCTGACTGTGCTAGTCTGCTCAGTTGTCCCCAGACCACCAACACTCCATCAAGAAATGCTTCATTGGATTTGCAAAGAATGGCGGTGGGGTGGTCTTAGTTACTTTTCTATCCCCATGACAAAATACTGTGATCAAGACAACTTGCAAAATAGAAATGTTTAGTTTGGGGTCATGGTTGCCGAAGCCCCTGGCTATGGTGAGGAGCATGGCCCCGGGCAGGCAAGCATGGCACTGGAGAAGCAGCTGAGAGCTTACTCCTTATCCTCCAGTAGGATGCAGAAAGAGAGCACACCAGGAATGGGAAGGGCTTTTGAAAGCTGCCCACGGTGACTACTACCTCCAACAAGGCCACACCTCACAATGCTTTGAATAGTTCTACCAACAGGCTACCAAATGTTCAGACACATGAGCCTATGGAGGCCTCTTTCATTCAAACCATTACAGTGGGCAAGGAGTTCACACTTGACACATGCAGGGTTGTCATTCAATCTCTCTCCCAAAAGAAAAGAGAGAGGAGAGGAAGGGACCTAGAGGAGACAGACTAAGTAAATATTATTGCTCAGCACCAGAATCCAATCCCCATCCTGTATCAATCTTCTTAAATTTCTCCTTACCTCTTCCACTGCCTGTTGTTCCTTCCTGATGGTTATAAAAAAAAAATCTCTGCACTCTATGAACCTTGAATCCTTTTTTGTTTTTTTGTTTTGTTTTGTTTTTATTTTCAAGACAAGGTTTCTCTGTGTAGCCTTGGCCGTCCTGGACTCTTTTTGTAGACCAAGCTGGTCTCGAACTCACTGCAATCCACCTGCCTCTGCCTTGCAAATGCTGGGATTAACCTTGAAGCTTTTTTTACCACTCTTGCATTGTGGGATCTATACTCATCATAGCATTTGATCACACTAGTGTGCGAACTCACAGTAATGTACCTTTTAGAAGGAATGAGTTTAAAACTTGTTTTGTGTTTGAATCACTTCCAGGTTACTAGAGATAGAGTTATTTCAGGGAGAAAAAAAGATAAGAGTTAACCCACTATATCTCCATGGACTCTGTAAAGATGGTTCTTTTGTGTGGCCACATGTAGCTAACCCTTGGTCCAGTCGTGCAGATACAATGCCTGGTAGAGTCTCCTTCCTCAAGGTAACTTTGTCTTCTTCCTCATCTGCAGCAAAGGTTTCCTTAACATTGAATTTTGAAAAGCAAGATTAGTGTCTCTTTCAGAAGGTGCTCTGGCTTCTATGCAAATTACTTCCCCATCACCACCATCTGATTCTGCACACCAAGAGAAAGGTCAAACTTCAAGAGTGACACAAGACCTTTAGCAATGACTCAGATTGAAAACATGTGTTTACATCTTCTGTTCTTGCTCAACCTACCACTAAAATGAAGGTTTGCTTTCTTTTTAATCATCTGCAAATTACAGGTAGATGAATGAGCCATGTGTTCAAACACGGATGCTGGAAAATAGCTGCAGCCAAGAGAAAGACAGGTCCTGTATCTAGTCAGAAGTCAGATGGGCATCTGTCTTCTGAACAGACTTGTGGATGTCAGAATATAATAAAGCAGTATTGCAAAGGCCCAAGGGGAAACTGCTTCCAACCAAGAATTCTATATTGAGCCATATTCTTAGAATATGAAGCTAAGAAAAAGGTTTTATTTTTCAGACATGTAAAGTTTCAAAGACTCTTACCTCCTACACAGCATTTCTCAGGAAGAGACCAGAATAGGTGTTCCTGCAAAAGAAAGTTCACTGGGGAAGCAAAAGAGAGAGAGAGAAACCAAGGGTCCAAAATGCATCAGTGACAGGACTTAGAGTAAAAGGAGCACACAGGACCTCTTGTTCAACTTCATTAAAAATACCCTGAACGTATGTGACAAATAATGTCTTGATAAATCCCAGTACTCCCTACAATGAATAAACAACCTTCGTGATGGCAACAGAAAAGCATTTGAATCAAATGCAGAGCCCTTACAATGGCAATGGCACAGGCTGCAGACCCATGAAACTACCCTATTCCAGAAACTAAGAGAAACTAAAATAAATAGAATGTATTGTGTTTCCTGGAGCATCACAAACAGAAGACTACTCACTCCAGATAGCAAATCAATGATGACCAAACTAACAAAGCTATCGAAGTCTCAACCTTGCAAATCAACGATTTTGGCAGTTTACTTATAGAAGTATGGATGAAAAGTTATATACAGAGCCATGAAGAACCCAGAATTAGTTTATTTATCAAAGAGCCCGCCCCATCCTGGGAGAAGACTCCTGAGAGCTGTTCCCCTGGTGGTCACTGGACAGCTTACAGTTAGCTCCACTGGTCAGAGAGTCTCCTGTCCTTGGCAGTTATTACTGTTTGCAAAATCTGGACCTGGTGGGGTAGCTTGTGAATCTTGCAAATTTCAGGAAACTCAGGAGCTTAGTTCTTGGCCTTTTAAGTTTGATTCACTTCTTGAGTCTCAATAGCTTTCCTCCTACAGCAATGGTTCAAGTCAGAGGAAATTACTGAACAACAAAAAGTCTCAGGACAAAAATTGTGCTGCAAGTTTGTGGAGTTTTCCTGATGCCTTCAAGAGACATTTAAACATGCTGATTATTCAGCTAGTTTCAATGCATTTACATGATATTTCCATTTGCTGTGGAAGCAAGTGGAAGAATTATGTCATATATAGTTACAGCAACTGACCAGGCAAATTGATAACCAGCATCTGTGAATTTTTGTTTTATTTTGTGTGTGTGGTGTATGCATGTGCATGCACATGTATGTGTTTCTCTGTTTACCTGTTTGTTTTTTATTTGTTTTTTATCTCATTAATTCTTTCAGAATTTTCTATACATTCCATTTCAACCATATTTACCATTATTTCCTCTGAAGCCCATATATATCCCCATAAACTCCAGTTTGTGCTGCCCATATGCTTCTAAATATGGAACTATCTATTGGAATATGGTTAACCTACCAGTAGCACACGACTGAAGAAAACTGACTCTCCCTCTTCTAGAATCCATCAACTGTCTATAACTCTTCAGCTGGGGATGGGAACTCAGGAACCCCTTCCATGTCATGCTAAAATTCTGGCTTGATCTTGTACAGGCAACCACCACCACTAGGAGTTCATGGGTGCAGCGATCCTCTCATGTCTAAAAACACTTTTTCCCAGAGTTTCTTTGTGCAGTGCATGGTGTAAACTCAGACACTCAGAACTGAACAAAGTGCAGAGAATAACCATCTGTGGGGTTCTTGACCGTAAGCAGAACATCTATATGATACCTTCTCCCCAGGGATTAAGGATCATTACTGAAAAATGGAGCTGAAAGATTCTAAGATCTGGCTTGTTTTCTTGAGACAGGGTCTCTCACTGAACTTGAAGCCTGTTGTTTCAGCATTGTGTCCATATATTGTATCCATCATAATGTCCGTATGTCTGTGTCACCCATTATTGGGATTACTAAAAAACACACAGCTAGAGTTGGGTGGTTTTTTTTTGCACTGATGTTAGAAATCCAAACTGAGGATCTTACACACGTTTGGCAGGCATGCCACCCATTATTCAACTGGTCCTTCTAAAAACAAGGCATCTTTAATTATTATTCTTAACTTTTTGTTTTACTAGCTATTCAAATGCATGTATTCATGTATACATGCATAGAAAAGCCTAGGAAAACAAGCAATAAAACCTTTTTTTCTGTACATGGTAAGATAACAAAACTTTATTTTTTTGTACTTGTCTTGATAATCCAAATTGTTCACCACTGAAATAAAGAACTAGATTTATGCCTGACATTTATTTCCCTGGAGTGAAAGAGAGAGAAAGAGAGAGAGAGAGAGAGAGAGAGAGAGAGAGAGAGAGAGAGAGAGAGAGAGAGAGAGAGAGAGAGTTAGGGAAGGAACATGTGAGAAGGGCATCAAGAGGCGATCACACTACACTGAGACAAAGGAGGCCCCTTCTCCTGTGACTGGCTTGTCTTCTCTGTGCGACTTTCATGATCATAACATGAAGCCTGCATGCAGGGCATCCATTCAGTCAGGCAACAAGTGAATACTGAGCTCTAACAATACCATTGACACAGTGTTGTGGAGAGACAAACAGGAAACTGATGTCCAGGATGTCACGTGATTTTGGGATTCAAAGATTTGCAGCTTAGCCAATCTTAGCAAAGTCATGGAACTTTCTAGAGATCTGATATAGAAAGAGATCTTTGGGTTTCACTTGCAACTCCATGAACGCGGTTGTAATTGACACAGAGTTCTAAAGTAGAGTGACCAACCTAGACCTTCAGAGATGCCATATTGGGAAGTGATTTTAGAGTCTCCTTCATCATCCCCAAAACTTCCCTTCAAAGACAGGTGTGCAAAAAATGTCCCCCAATAATGGGCTCCTGCCTGGAGTCCCCTTAGGACTTGTAAAACCAGCACGTTTTATTTGGTGCCTATTGATTTAAGTGCATTGATCTCAATTGCTGTAATTAAACCTGTGTAATTATTGCAGGGGAATCAATGCAAACAGGCTCCTGTAGTTCCCATTTCACAAGCTCTCCATATTGATGTCATTTGTTCAGGTTCTTCTGTAGCTTGAAGGTGAGAATGCAAGGTCCTAGTGCGAGGGCCCTCAGCAGAAAGGGAAGGCAACAAGAGGAATGGCCTGGGGCAGAGCTCCTTTTTCTTGAAAGCAGATTTATTACAATTCTCACCATACACGCCAGTTTCCTTTCTAAGGTTTGAACAGAAGAGGAGCCAACAAGATAGCTCTGTGGGAAAGGCCCTTGTTGCCAAACTTGGTGACCTGAATTTAATGCCCTCACCTTCAGGGACCCAAGTTTGGAAGGAGAAATTCAATTGTTCTCTGACCTCCAAATGTATGCCATGGTCTATAAGTGCATGCCAAGTATGCAGACAGACAGACAAACAGACAGACACACACACACACAATTTTAAAAATGCTTAATAACATAAAGGAAGATGAACATTTTAGTACTAGTGGGCCGAGACAGAATATGCCATGGGGTGGGGTGTTATCCTGTGACCTACTCTGTTTACTTAGCAATGCACCATAAGTACTGCATATGTCACCATATTTCTACATGATAATAGGTTCCCTTTTATAGATTTCAACCATGAATCTAAGAAACTGCTATTTCAAAATATTGCCAATCTTATTTACTGTTTTAAAAAGTGGCAGTAATGTAATGCACATGTCACTTCACTCTTCCATAGTCATCTGCTTAAGGTAAATTTCTCCTTGTAAATTCTTATTGGTTAAAAAAGAATAATGAAATCATCAAATAATTCTTCAAAGTATGCTGCCTTTTTACATTCACATTTCCTGTAGCAGTGTAAGAATAAGCAAAGGCAATAAATACATAAAAAGACACTCAGAGTCTAGGTCATGGCTCAGTAAAGTGTTTCTCTTGCAAGTAGGAAGACTTGAGTTTTACTCCCTAGGACACATAAAATGTTGGGCATGGTGGCCCATGCTTGTAAACTAGCACTGGGAGGCAGAGACAGAAGGATACTCAAGGCTCAGTGGGCGGCAAATCTACCCTAATTGGTGAGCGCCGGGCCAGTGACTCTTGTTTCAAGGGAGATGTTGACATTTCTGAAGAAGGCTTTGTCCATACATCTCCCTGCACGTTCACCTCCCTAGACTAACCGATCTGTACACACTATCAGCTACTTCTCTCTTTTTTTATTATTAATTTATTCTTGTTACATCTCAATGGTTATCCCATCCCTTGTGTCCTCCCATTCTTCCCTCCCTCCCATTTTCCTATTATTCCCCTCCCCTATGACTGTTCCTGAGGGGGATTACCTCCCCCTGTATATGCTCATAGGGTATCAAGTCTCTTCTTGGTAACTTGCTATCCTTCCTCTGAGTGCCACCAGGTCTCCCCCTCCAGGGGACGTGGTCCCGCTCAAACTATGGCACCAGCCAAGGACAATATAGGCCATAAACTTCAAACCCCTACCCAGATCTAGCCAATGGACAGGACATTCTCCACAGTTGAGTGGAGAGTGGGGTATGACTTTCACACATACTATGGTGCCTCATATTTGGCTACTTCTCTCTTTCAGCAATAAAATCGCAGGAACAAAGTGACAGATAGAAGAAAGAGTTTATTTGGCTTCACGGTTCTGGGGGGAGGCATGGCGGCAGGCAGCCAGAACAAGCAGCCAAGAGATCATATCTTTATCCACAAACAGGAAAGAGAGACGGTAAAGCGCAAGAGGGAAGAAATCATAAACCCTCAAAGCCCACCCCAGGCATGGACTTATCCATCAAGGCCGTACCTGTCTGTACCTCCCCAGACAGCACTGCCGACATGAGAACAGATGTTGAAATGCATGCAACTGCGGGAGATATTTCTCATTCAAACCACTCCCCACCCCACCCTTACCACTACTATGAAGTTATTTGGAAAGCATTTTTTAAAAGTAAGTTTATTAACCATCAAGAGATAAATATGTAAATCAAATGCAAATCAAAGCTACAATGAAATATTATGCCAAAGGACATTTTCCTTTTTTAAAAAGTTTATTTATTGATTCACTTTATATCTCTAATGCAGTCCATTCTCTCCTCTCTTCCCAGTCCCCCTTGTACCCTCGTCCCCCACTTCCTCTCTCACCATCTCAGAAAAGGAGAGCCACCCATCCCTTATCAACCTACCTCAACACATCAAGTCACATCAGGACTGAGTGCATCCTCTTTGAAAGAGGCCAGGAAAAGCAGTCCCATTAGGGGGAAGTCATCCAAAAGCAGGCAACCAAGTCAATGTCAGAGACAGCTCCCGCTCCACTTGTTAGGGGACCCACATGAAGACCAAGCACCCCCATTGGTTACATGTGTGGGGAGCCTCAGTCCAGACCATGCACACTCATTGGTTAGTGCTTCATGCTCTGTAAGCCACCATGGGCCTAGGTTAGTTGACTCTGTTGGTCTTCTTGTGAAGTTCTTATCTTTTCTAGGTCCTTCTATCCTTCCTCCTGTACTTCCACAAGACTCTCAGAGCTCCTCCTAATGTTTGGCTATGAGTCTCAGCATCTGCTTCAATCTGCTGCTTGGTGGAACCTCTCAGAAGACAGTAATGCTAGGCTCCTGTCTGCAAGCATAGCAGAGTATCATTAATAGTGTCAAGGGCTAGCTCTCTCCTATAGGTTGGGTCTCAGGTTGGGCCAGTGATTGGTCAGATGTCTTCTCAATCGCTGTTCCATCTTTATTGCTACATTTCTTGTAGGAAGGATAAAGTTTGGCTGGAAGGTTTTGTGGGTGGGTTGATATTCCCCCTTTCCACTAGAAATCCTGCCACTTCAGTATCCATGTCCCCACCCCACTGCCTCAAGTAGAGTCAGGCCCATATCCTCCCAAAAGCCTATCATGTCACAGGTCTTCAGCTTGTCTCAAAGATGACTCCTCGATTTCCCTTTTCTCGCTCCTCCTGCCTCTGCTCTCCCCACATCTGAGCCCCTCCCCTTTGTTTCCCTCCTTACACTATCTCCTACACATTTCCCTCTCTTCATCTGTTTCTTCTGTGTATTCTATTTCTCCTTCTGAGTGAGACTCAAGCAACCTCCTTTGGGCCCTCATTGTTACTTTAGCTTCTTTGGGTCTGTGGATTGTAGTATGGCTACCCAGTACTATATGGCTAATAAGTAGATACATACTGTGTCTGAGTTACCTCACTTGGAATAATCTTTTTTAGTTCCATCCATTTGCCTGAAATTTTCATAATTTTTTTTTAATAGCTGAGTAGTATTCCATTGTTCAACTGTACGACATGTTCTTTATCCCTTCTTCAGTTGAGGGACATCTGAGTTGTTTCCAGTTTCTGGGTCTATGAATAAAATTGCTATGAACATAATTGATCAAATGTCCTTGCAGTATGGTAGAGCAAATTTTGGGTATATGCACAGAGTTATATAACTGGATCTTGAGGTAGAACTAATCCCAATTTTCTGAGAAAGAACCAGATTGATTTCTAAAGTACAAGTTTGCACTCCCACTATCAATGAAGGAGCATTTCCTTTTCTCCATATCCTCGCTAGCATGTGCCGTAACTTGATTTTTGACAAAGAAGCCAAAACCATACAATGGAAAAAAGAAAGACTCTTTAATAAATGGTGCTGGTCTAACAGGATGTCTACATGTAAAAAAAAAACAAATAGACCCATATTTATCACCCTGCACAAAACTCAAGTTCAAGAGGATCAAAGACCTCAACCTAAAACCAAATAAACTAAATCTATTGGGAGAGAAAGAAGAGAAGAGCCTTGAACTGACTGGCACAGGAGACAATTTTCTAAACAGAACCCTAACAGCTCAGGATCTAAGATCAATAATTAATAAATCGGGTTGCCAGGCATGGTGGTGCATGCCTTTAATCCCAGCACTTGGGAGGCAGAAGCAGGCAGATCGCTGTGAGTTCGAGACCAGCCTGGTCTACTAAGTAGTCTAGGACAGCCCAAGTCTACACAGAGAAACCCTGTCTCAGAAAAACAAAACAAAACACATAATTAATAAGTAGGACATTATGAAACTGAAAATCTTCTGTAAGGCAAAGGATACTGTCAATAGAACAAAACACCAACTCCCAGATTGGGAAAAGCTCTTCTACATGTGACAGGAGGCTAATATTCAAATATATCAAGAACACAAGAAGTTAAACACCAACAAACCAAATAATCCAATTAAAAAATGGGGTACAGAGTAAACCAAGATTCTCAACAGAAGAATCTCTAGTGGCCAAGAAGCATTTTTTAAAATGTTCAACATCCTTAGTCATCAGGGAAATACAAATCAGAAAGACTCTGAGAGTCCATCTTACACCCATCAGAATTCCTAAAACCAAAGGTCATTTTCTAAGATGACTGTAATCAAAAGATTAAAGCAGTTGGGGTGACAAACACAACTGACAGAGAAAGAAGCAGAGGGTTCACAAATTCAAGGCTAGCCTATGCGACATCTTTAAGACTGAAGCGGTTAAGAGCACTTGCTGCTTTTCCAGAAGACCTGAGTTAAGTTCTCAGCACCTAAGTAAGAGAGCTCACAATTGTATCTTTAGTTCCAGGGATTCAATGGCTTCTGGCAGCCTTTGTAGGTATGTGTACACACACACACACACACACACACACACACACACACACACACACACACACACGACCTTTATACATAGAGATACACGCATACACAATATTCAAAACTTAGTCAAATAGAAGAGTGCTACTGAGGCTCTGAGAAAAGAAGCACCCTCACATGCTGCTGAATAGATGGTAAGTTAGTATATTTTAGAAATCAGTCTGACATCTCCTCAAACAGAATTATTTTACCCAGCAACTCTATTGCTTGTTCCATAGCCAGAAGAACTGGAGCCAGGAACCTCAACTGACATTTCTAAGAGAAGGCTCACTGCTCATAGTCAGCAATAGGTGAAAGACGCCTGGTGTCTCCCAGCAGGTGGATATTTAAATAAAATTGGGGAGAATACATACAATGGAGTGTTTATCACTGACCCTTAATAACTTTATGCTAAGTCAAATAAACTAGGCTCTAAGAAAGTATACATTGTATGACTCCACTTGTATTAAATGTCCACAATGAGCAGGTTCAAATCTAGAAGTGAGCAAATGCATGGAGCCAGGAAGAAGGTTACAGTTATGGGAACTATACAGAGAGTAGAATCAGAATTGTTGCTCAACACATACAGGTTCTGCTGAGGAAGACTTAAAAATCTGTGGCTGGTGGGTATATTGGTTCATGCCTTTAATCCCAGTACTCCCTAATGACCTGAGGGCCTCCCTCCTATGGGATCCTTAAAGGATATGTAGTAGTTCCCCACATCACTGAACAAAGAACCAAAACATAATTTTTAGGAAACAACTTACATCCCAATCATTCTCTTAGGACCTGAGACTGGGAAAGGACAGACTTCCCTGGGAGGGGTGGAGGTTGTGAAAGAGGAATGAGTGCTAATGGGTTCAAGTTTTTATCAAGCAATAAAGTGATTTAAAATCAATTGTAATAGCAACACAACCCCATTGTTGTTCAAAATTCATTGAACCAGATACTCCAAGTAGGTAATCATATGGTGTGTGAATTCTATCTCAAGAAAGTTGTTGGGTTTGATTGGCTTTTAACTTATTTTATTTCATGCATTTAAGTATGTTGACTGGTCTGTTCACCATGATCATGCTTAGTGACCATGGGACCCAAAAGAAGGCATCATACCCTCTAACACTAGAGTAATAGGTGTTTTTTTTCCTTTTTTTATTATTAATTTATTCAAATTACATCTCAGTTGTTAGCCCATCCCTTGTATCCTCCCATTCCTCCCTCCCTCCCGCTCCCCCCCATTCCCCTCACCTATGTCTGTGACTGAGGGGGACCTCCTCCCCCTGTATATGCTCATAGGGTATCGAGTCTCTTCTTGATGACCTATTATCCTTCCTCTGAGTGCCACCAGGCGTCCCTGTCCAAGGGACGTGGTCAAATATGGGGCACCAGAGTTTGTGTGAAAGTCAGATCTCCTTCAGTTTTAAGCCACCAAGTGTATACTGGAAATCAAACACAGATTCTCTGGGAAAGGAACCAATGCTATTAACCACTGAGCAGTCTATCTCTCCAGCCACATTCTTTCTGTCTTTCTCCCTTCCTTCCTTCCTTTCTTCCTTCCTTTCTTCCTTCCTTTCTTTCTTCTTTTCTTTCCTTTTTTCCATGGGTCTCTCAAATAACGAATGATGTGGTATCATTCATTGTGCTACATATCTATTTGACACCTTTTATTTTTAATAATGTAAAGATTCACTCAGAGTCCATGCTGGCAAGAACATTATATTCTTGAAGCTGGTGCAAAATTTTGCAGATGGCACTCTTCACACCAAGAGAGAAGTCCAATTCTGAACATACTGGCAGTCTAACAGGTTGAATTAATTTTATTTGTCACAGGATACACATGACAGAAAAGGGCAGTGTACAGACGCCTTGAATCTGCAGGAACATCTGAAGTGCTTTAGAAACCCGCTCTCAGGTAACTGAGCATGCCCATTTTCTAAAAAGTGAGCGGTCAATTTCTCCAAAGTCACACAACCAGCTGTCTCAGTTGGGATCTGTGGTTTTACCTATACACTGCTGGTACAGCCTAAGTCCCTCTTGATGAGGACTGATTGCACAGTTGGGACCCAAACATAATAAGGAGTTGTGGCAGTGCCTCTGCACTTCCTAAGGTCCAAAGGCTTGTCACTGCAATATTGCTGAGCCACCACTGCCTTTGGGAAACCAAAGCTGTCAAAATTCACATCTCATTCATAGCTGCCGGGAGATCATGTGGAAAATTTACCAACACAAACATAAATATTTCCAAGATCCATCAAATGCTTCTGTGGGATATTCTGAGCTCACTTGGGTCATAAGGAATGCATCTGAACATGCCTGCTCAAACATAGCCCTGGTTCAGAATGTCTTTACACTAGTATATATGCCACCCAAATCAGAAAAGAACAAAGTCACATAACAAATGGCACAGTCATCAGAAAGTCTAATGACTATCATACCTGGGAAATTTGCCATTTGGTTGAGTTGGATTATGAATAGAGCCATACTCACAGCAATTATTTTATTTAAAAAGGACCCTAGAGTTTACCTACTCAAGCCTTTGACTTTAGGGATAAGAAAACGGGAGCCTTGACATTTTAATAGCTAATCATGTCAGTCATTTCCAGGAAGACTCTGAAACCTACGTTGTGTGGTCATTTCTTCCCACTCTGAAAAACCTTCACAGGCAGTTTCAATGCCAAAGCCTGAGCTTGTGAATTTAATAGCTTTCAGTTTCTATGCAGCACTGGGACTTGTTCAACTCTACCTCCCCTTGGCTATGAAGACTGAAAGAGAATATAATTCTCAGTGCTGCTTATGTTTTCAAGTCACACGTCCTGGAGTTGCTAAAAATGTCTGGTCGGTGAAGCAGGAAATGAAATACCAGGGCACTGTTTCTGATGACACAGAAGGCAGAGGAGTAAATGTAGACCTATTGGCAAACCCTTGTGCTAAGACACAGGAATGGCTGTGATGAGCACTGTTGCTGCCTAGCATTGCTGGGAAACAGTCAATTCGTGTTGTCTACTTCATCTACATTTTCTTGCACTTAAATGTAGTTACTTAATAAATTTTAGTCTTTAAAGATTATTCTAAAAATAGGCATTTTTAGAACAAGTACTTGAGCTAACTTTCTGGAGGGAAAACTTAAAAAAACTACAAATATACTTAATGTGGAATCGAAGATATTATAATAATAGTTCAAAACATGGAAATAATTCATCTAACTTGTAGAAATGTACTTTCCATGTGTTTTGGTATTTGCTAGTTTTGTGCCACAGTAGAAAGAAGTAAAGAAAAGGACACTTAAAGTATAAGGAATGTGCTAAAAATATCAGTGTATACTACATTTATACAGACATGCAGAATTCTCTTTCACTATCTAATTAATATTCACAGAGGTCAGATACATGTTTGAGAATACTGCGAAATTGAAGCAATTGAAATTAATTGAAAAATCTTAGCATGGTGGTGCACGCCTTTAATCTCAGCACTTGAGAAGCGGAGACTGATGAATCTACATGAGTTCAAGGTCAGCCAGCCTGGTTTACCTGGTGAGTTCCCAACCGGCCAGGGATACAAAGAGAAACACTGTCTCCAAAAAAAAAAAAAGAAAGAAAAAAAGAAAGAAAGAAAGGGCAGGAAGTTAAATGAAAAGTGTGCAATGTGATTCAATGTGTATAACGTATACACTGGATATATGTAGTGATATGTATGTATTACATGTAACCATATCAATTCAAATTTGATGAAAATATCTTATTTGATATATATCTTATTTGAAATGTATCTCTATACTTATAAAATCAAACAAATAACTATATATCTATATATGTATTTATATATGTATATTAAAATAACCAAACCCCGACACCTGTTTTCATAGAATTAATGGAATGGGTATTTGCTCTTACAACAACCTGCTGTATTGTCTCTTTATTTCTTTCATCTTGTATCGTCCCTGGTTTCCTGAGAGGATCCTTCTGGGTGGGTGCTTTATGATAGATTTTTTCCTAGTAGATGTTGTTTTACTGGTTTTTTAATTAATTAAATCAAATTACAACTCAACTGTTATCCCATCACTTGTATCCTCCTGTTCCTCCCTCCCTCCTGCTTTCACCCTATTCCCATCCCCTAGGTCTATGACCGAGGGGGACCTCCTCCCCCACTATATGGTCATAGGCTATCAAGTCGCATCTTGGTAGCCTGCTTATTCTTTCTTTGAGTGCCATCTATGCCTTTGTTTGCTGTCCTGGTGCAATGTGAGAACGTGTCATCTGGAACCAGGGAGTGCAAGTGTTAAAGACTATTAGAATTCATTAAAAAAAAAAAAAAAAAAAAAAAGAGCTTTTCATACTTTCAGTTAAGTCATCTTTTGGGGGAATAAAAATCTCTTACTTTGGGTTTTGGGAATCTTGTTATTTCAGCAGAATAGAATAAGTGGCAGAGAAATTTTAAACTGGCTTTTGTTTTTAGCGCATCACTTTTCCCTATGCATGGTTAATAACCACTTCAAACTCCTAGCAGAAGAGAAACTGCTGCTGCCTAATGGCCTGCCATGGCTTATAAGCTCAGTCTCACCAGAAACTCATTGGCTATTGGGATCATAACTCTACTGGGTGTTTTTCTTGTTCTTAATTTCACACATACAAATGTTCACTTCCTATTATTTTAACAACCATACTTTGGCTATCCAGTTTTTAGTACGTCGTGTCCAAGTCCTCTCCAGTAAGTGTGCTTCTCTCTCCGGACTCCACACACATACACGTACATACACATGCAGATGCTTGCACAAATTCCTACACATATGCTTATTACAATGGTGACTGTATTCTCCTGGTTACTTATTTCATTAGATATACTTGTTTCCACATTGATCTACTTTGCCGTGTGAGTGTGTGTGTGTGAGTGTGAGTGTGAGTGTGTGTGTGTGTGTGTGTGTGTGTGTGTGTGTGTGTGTGTGTGTTTGGGATAGGATCTCTCACTGAACCTAGAGTTTATCAACTGACTTAGACTAGCCAGCGAGCTCCTAAGATCCCATCTCTTACTCCATCATTGTTATTCATGTGCATAGGTTAGCGTTTTATGAGGTTCTTTTGCTCATATAGCAATTGCTCACTGTAGTGATTAAGCCATCTCCATGGCCTCCTACCCTGTGTTTTAAAGCTACTCCCAAAACCCTTCTTTATGTGACAAGTTGTGATCCATTCACTTTGTCTCAGAATGCCAACATTTTTACAAGATCACAGCTAATGAGTTAGTTTCCAGCGTGGTGTCAGGAGGCTTCATTTCCAGAATCAAATTAAATCTGTCAGCCCCTTTCATGGTAGTACTCCACTTCTCTGTCAGTCGAGTGTCACGCAGTGGCCAGCTTCATGCAATGGAATCAGCTTCTCATCAAAACACCTCCACCACCTTCCCCAATGACTCTGCAGCTTGTGAAGAAGAATGTTCACACTTGCCATGAGAGTGGAGATGATGTGTTTTGCATGCTGCACACCAATTACGTGGGCATTTTCTCCAGGGTGGCCAGCCTTGAAAAATTGTGTCTTTTTGCAGCAATCCAGTTGTCCTCCACTACCCGTGCATAAAGTACAGTAGCGTTCTGTGGGGCCAGAGAGCCTGCCTGGAGTAAGGGTGGGGTGGAAATCTTGTCCTGTGATTGGCAGGAGTAGGATTGCTCCTCTACCCCACCCTCATCCCAGTCCCCTTCTCTGGGCCTGCATATCCTGGCACTCATACCTTTGCCCTCCTGGCAGAGGTCACATAGCATGGTAGCCAAGTTAAACTTCCTCCTCTCTTATAAGGTCATGTCCATCAGCACCTGGAATAAATCCTTATATAAATGAGGCATTCCCAGCATCCTGACCATGGCTAATGATGTACACTCACCCCAAAGCCTGTACCTACCCCCAAAGATTTAAGTAGCTTTTGTTCCCGCCCATTTAAACTAGCTGCTTACTGAAGCCTGACTCTCAAGAAGTCTGTTTCTCACTGCACTCAGCACCACTGAGATCTCTTTACATCCCTATCCCCAACCCCACATCACCCACAGCCATTCCTGCCTCTTTCTTTCTCTCCTCAGGTTTCACTGGCCACAGGCAAGGGCTTATATCGCCAGGACAGGTAGAACACAGAGCCCAAACAGCAGCATCCTTTCATGTAAACAGATGGAGAGAAAGTTTTAAAAAATGATGGGAGACTACTTGTGATAGAAAGAAGTTTTCTTGGCTGTCTCAGTTCATTTTTAGCCCAGCAAACATGGCTGCCTATCTCCAGCTAGGGCAAGAGATGGGCTCCTCTCAACATCACTTCATAGGAGACCCAAGTGAAGGGAAGAAGTGTTCCCCTGAGGACTAAGTAACCTGAGGCTGATCTAAGAAACTGGTCATTATACAGAAATGGGCCTCATCCAGCTACACGCTTTGGCACTGACCACTATACACACAATACTGACTGAAAACATCTCCCTGGATTATTCTCTGTAAATATGTCAGATTCTTTAAGATATAATGATTGCCCTTGCCTCTAAACAATGAAAGCCCTTGTACTCTAGGCTTTTTAAAACATGTACAATGTAGAGGTGTGTACCGAATATAAATATTGTTTGTGTCAGTCTCATAGATCCGAGAACCGTGAGCGATTCAGAAAATGAACTGCACACAGAGCCAAATGTCTGTCACCTTGCTAACCTCTGCACCCAACTAATCTTCCCTGACTCCTTCAGCTAAGGCTTCGGGCAAGGTTACTGAGCCCACTGTGTTCTAGCACAGCAAGATCTTCATTTTTCCTGACGTTGCTTTATGAAGAGTTAGATTCTTGGGAGTTGAGCTTGCCTCCTGTGGAATCGGCACATGGTGTCTATGAAGGTGAAGCACCTCAGGTAAGAATGCTAGGTAAGAATGTGAGCCACTATGAGGTTTTCCAGGAAGGGAGGTGAGTGACGGGGAAGGGGGGGGGAATAACATTAGGAGGATGGGATGTGTCTTAGATACTTTTCTTTTGCTGTAATAAAACACAAGACCAAGGTAACTTATAAAAGCTTATGGTTTCAGAGGTTTACAGTCCATGATGGTGGAATGAAGGAACTACAACCACAAGGCAGAGAGAGAGAGAGAGAGAGAGAGAGAGAGAGAGAGAGAGAGAGAGAGATTAGGAATGGTGTACATCTTTTAAAACCTCAAAGCCTCGTCAAGTGACAAGCCTCTTCCAACCAAGACCATAACTCCAATCCTTCCCAAATAGTTCCACCTGTTAGGAACCCAGTATACAAATATATAAGCCTATGTGGACCAGTACCATTCAAACCACCACAGGCTTAGGGATGGAAAGACAGCAAAGATGGGGCCTGCAAGATGAACTCAGCAGGAAGATAGGTTAATGTTGACACATCCAAAATATATCCATATATATATAAGTCAAGGATGAAGATGCAGTCTAGAATTGAGGGGCTATATTCCCCCAACTTCGTACCAAAAGATAAAATGAAATGAAGTTTCATAAGTCTAAGACATAAACACACAATTTATGTGATGATTCCACACCTGATTATGGCAATGGGAAATTGCTTTCAGACTCTCTGGAAGCTGGCTTGCAGTTATTTGTCTAAGACAAACGAAGCAATTTACAGGTCTACTGCCTTATCTCTCAAATGAAACCTGTCCTATGGTATCCCACTGACAAAATTTTAGGGTCTGAGTTTTTGGTATTTTACCAACTTGGCCTCCTAAAAGCCACCCCTCTGCCACAGGCTAGTACATTTTATCTCTGTAACGAGTCTGGTTCTCTGGAGAGTCCAGGAACCAAGAGTCCCAGAGGAAAAAAAAAAAAGTCTTTCCCAATCTTTGCCTGTGGATCCTACCCAAACTTTGCCAAGCTTTCTTTCTTCCATTCATGGTCTCAATGGTCCTGATGCCAAGGGTCCTGCTTTGACCTCCTGGCTAATAAAACTTCCTAAAAAGTGCTTTCTCTAACTCTTAACAGCTGCTATAACTCTCAGAGATGTTCAGGCTCCTTGGCTTTTAAACACACTGAAATGTCCACGGTGTACGGAATAAGACAAGGAATACCATAGTCCAAATTATTCCTGTCACCTTAGGCTTTTGATATATTCCACAATGATTCCTAGGCTCAGTGTGAGCCTTCTGTTCACTGAGAGTCTGCAGTCTAGGAAATGTGACTTTTCAGTTCATTGACGGAGCTAAGGTTTGTAAACACAAACACATCCCTAGTGTCCTGGGCCAGTCCAAGTGTCTAGTTTCACTCCAATCTGTGGGATGTTAATTGTGGTCACTTATATTGGTAGTGAAAGTTAATATCAAAAATCTTACTACCCATGCATGCTGATCCTGGCATCAGTACAGCGACCACATAGCTGCTCTCTCACTGCAGTTTTGGAAGAAGATAAAAGACTTATGAAATTTGATGGGTATTCTTTCCTGACTCTAGAAGACTGGCTAGACAAAATCAGGGGAGATTTATTTGCTGTCTGACCCTCATTTGTGCAAGCTCAGTCATCTGCAGCTAATTGAGAAGATGTCTTTTGAGCAAAGCAGAAAAATAGGCCTGTGCCAAACTGAAAATACCTATGAGAGTGATGACTGTGCCAGGATGTACTACAGGATAGGGTCATACTCATGTCTTGTGGGAACTGTGTGAAGAGATAGATGTTCAAGGCAATAAATGCTACCACTAAGGAGATTACTGAGGTAGGCTTTATGCAGAACTCACAGCATAATGCCTGGTACCACATGTTAATCCTTCCACAGGGAGAGGATGTCCACATTATGAGTAAAGGGAAATTACCATAACAACAAAGGGTAAGTATGAAATATTCTTAACTCAAAACTGGCTGTCTTTTGACCTGCAAAGTCATAAAATGTACCTGATTCTTTAATGTAATGTTGGGCAATAGATATTTTTTGAGATTTGAATGGGTTTTAGTCACCATATCAAACTAATCTTAAATATCATATAACTGATAAAACTATTGTCCTCTTTCTATAAATGGGAAAGCACAGGATTCACAGATATGAAATATGTTCAAGATTAGATAGCCAGCAAGTGGGAAAGCTGGAATCAACATGTAGACCCGAAGCCATTTTCTTTTCTTTCTTTCTTTCTTTTTTAAAGCTGTTGGGTATTTATTTATTTATCAGGAAACAAATAATACATATAAATGCTGTTACTACACATTTATAATAATTTGTTGTGAATCAGCCTGTTTGGATCTACTAAAACAATATAAAAATCAAATTACTCAACTTCTGATTACTTATATTCTCTTATAAATATTAACCATTAGTTTTCCTCTATCCTTAGGATTATTTTTACCAATAAAGTCACTGTAATAATATATATCATTTAAATATTACTCACAACGAACAAGAAATAAGAATAATTCTAATGCTTTGCAATTTTTCCTCTACCACTACTCTGTATATCAGACTTCTAGTGAATATGCTTATGGAGATATCTAATATCTTAACAAGTAGCTTAAATATAAAAAATGCATAGTCACATGATAATTGCATATACTCATACAAATGTGAACACAAGGAATATCTTTAACTTCTTTTTTAATTTTAATTTTATTCATTTGTTCAAATTACAACTCAATTGTTATCCCATCACTTGTATCCTCCCATTCTTCCCTCTCTCTCACTTTCACCCTATTCCCCTCCCCTAGGTCTAAGACCAAGGGGGACCTCCTCCCCATTATATGGTCATAGGCTATCACGTCTCATCTTGGTAGCCTGCTTATTCTTTATTTGAGTGCCATCAAGCCTTCCCACCAAGGGGAGTTAGTCAAATATGGGGCACCAGAGTTCATGTCAAAGTCAGTCCATGCTCTCCACATAACCATCAAGAATGTCCTGTCCATTGGGTAGATCAGAGTACAGGTTCAATGTTTACTACTTGAGTTGTCCTTGATTAGTGCAATAGTTTGAGCAGATTCCCCCTGGATCCCAATCCACCCATCACGATGTTCTTCTTGTAGGTTTCTAAGACCCTCTGGGTCCTTCTATGTCCCCATCTCCTATATTTCTCTTACCTGGAGTCCCACTAGGATGTTCTTACATCCATCACAATTTCCTGGTAAGTGAAGACTTTTGTGGGACATGCCTTTTGGGATAGTGCCCAATTATAAGTGAGTATATACCATGTGAGTCTTTCTGCTTCTGGGTTAACTCACTCAGTATGATCATTTCTAGTCCCATCCATGTGTCCACAAATTTCAGGATTTACTTCTTTTTAATAGCTGAGTAGTATTCTATAGTATAAATGTACCACAGTTTCTTTATCCATTCTTCTACTGAGGGACATTTATGCTGTTTCCAGTTTCTGGCTATTATGAATAAGGCTGCTATGAACATGGTTGAGCATGTGTCCTTGTTGTGTAGTGGAGCATTTTCTGGGTATATTCCAAGGAGTGGAATAGCTGGGTCTTGAGGAAGCCCTATTCCCAGTTTTCTGAGATAGCGCCAGATAGATTTCCAAAGTAGTTGTACAATTTTGCATTCCCACCAACAATAAAGAAGTGTTCTTCTTTCTTCACATTCTCAGCAGCATGTGGTATCACTTGAATCTTTGATGTTACCAAAGCCATTTTCTATATGCCAATTATACCCCACAGGTGACAGGCGAATGTTTTCATGTTGCTCAGAGGAGTATGTATTACCTTCCTACTTTAAATTCTATTCATGTGTCAAATTTGAATGATAATATGATAGCTCTTGGACTGGCTTATGATTAAAGAAATTGTAGTCCCTGGCACACTTATTTCATAATATACCACATAAACAATCCACACAAATTTACAATTCCATTTGCTCTACTGTCAGCAGATAGCTGTGTGGAACTTTCTTTTATCAGATTACATTCCAATGTACAAACTAAGGTATTCTCCATAGCACTTTTATTTGTCTTCCAAAAATTGATTTTTTATTTTTTAAAAAAAGTATTAAACTTCTCTAGAACATAACAGAACTTGAGAACAAGGGGAAATCATGCCATGCACGGGGGTTAGAATCCTTTATGAAGAATCTGTCACTACTGGTTTGATACTTGCTTTATCTTTAACAAAACAACTTTATCAAAAATATCCCGGCTGACTTGTGCCACAGGCTCAGAGCTTTACCTTCATCTCCAAATAGCTGTTGTGACAGCCTCACAGATGACAGTCTGTCTCAGCAACCACTAAACTCAAGGTCATGGTCAATCCCAAGGGCTTACCTGCTCAAGACTGGTCTTTGCAAGCATGACTGTGAACCTTCTACTGATAACAGCCTTTTGTCTAATTAGGGCTGCTTTGAAAAAGCTGCAAAAAGATGTCTGTCTCTGTTTTCTACACTTTCAGCATGTTGACTGTCCATGGAGCTTCTTTACTAGTGAGAAGAGTCGACTGTGGTGTGGGACCAAAGCAACCTGGTCCTCCTTGCCATCCTGTACATTCTTCTTTCTCCATCATCTGACTATTAGACACTGAGTAGGGATTCTAGCATCTATACAGTGACATGATCTTTTTTTTTTTTATCTTTTTTGTTTTGTTTTTTTCAAGACAGGTTTTCTCTGTGTAGCCTTGGCTATCCTGGACTCACTTTGTTGACCAGGCTGGCCTCGAACTCACAGTGGTCTGCCTGCCTCTGCCTCCCGAGTGCTGGGATAAAGGCGTGCACCAGCTTAGTGGCATAATCTTTTAAAAGACTTTCATGTTATGATGATTCTGTGCTTAGGGATGTATTGTCTGTGTGTGGGTTTATGAACATGAGCACAGGTGCTAATAGAGGCCAGGTGTCAGATCCTCTTGGTCTGGAATTATAGACAGTTATGAGCTGATGGATCAAAGTGGGTGCTGGGAATGAGATTTGAGTCCTCGGCACAAGCAGTACATTCTTATTAACCACAGAGCCATCACTCCAAGCCCAGTGACACAATTTTAATGTTATCTATTCAAATGAACAAGTGAATTAATATTTTATGTAAGAACAAAACTATAAATGACAAGCATATTTTGTATTGAGTCTCACACATTGCAAAATAACGTTAATGAATAAAGTTAAAATGACAATGTCAAGTGATATAGAAACTCAAGGACATTCCTTTCTCTGTTAGAGAGGATGTAGACTTAATTAATCAGCAATCTCCTGTCTTTGTTGACAATGAAATAAGGTCATAGAAAGATTTAGACAATATGTGAAGTGTCCAGCCCTAAACAGTACGTCTACACACACACAACACCACACACACACACACACACACACACACACACACACACCCCTCTAAGGCTCAGAGAACCAGGAGAACAGGCAGCAGAAAGTAAGAGCCAGTGCAGAAAATTGGTGTCTTCTAAAATATCGTGACCAGTGCACTCATGAACTCACTGCAACTGTAATTACCTTCACAAGACTTGCACAAAATTAGAACAACCAACATTTTATTATGGAAAGGGGAAAGACTCAAAAGACCCATCCTCTCTCTGGGGGACTTTTGACAGCTATGTCAGCTGGGGAAGGGATGTCACTTCACTGGTGTAGCTGCTGATGAATCATCCACAGGTCAATAAATGCCTTCCCATGCATGCTCATCCAAAAAATCTTATTCAAACTCAGTAAGATGTACGTGCACATGCACACATACATACACCCAGCATAAAAATAGAAGGGTGACTTGCTGGGGGGAAATAAGGGTTTCAGTGAAAGGGGCAGTGAGCTGAGGCAGGAAGTGGATAGTAAAAAGCACTAAAATTTATTAAACACATATATGAAAATGCCAAAGAATAAACAAACTCTAAAAAGTATATTAAATCCTTGCTATATATGATAAACCGAAGAAAGACTCAGTCAGCTAATACCACTCAAAATTCAACATTACAAAACGAACATTGTAAATATATTTATACTTTTAAGGAAATTTCAGAATAACATTAAGAATACAAAACATAACCAAAATCAAGCATCATGGATTGAAGATACAGCTCACTAGTAGAGTGAGCAAGAAGACCTGGCTTCGATCTCCAGAAGCACAAATATAAATCAAATAAACATCATAAGGAAAGACACTAGGGAAAATGTGAGCTTCCATAGAGCTTATGGTACCCAGCACTAGTCTAAAGCCAGCTCCTACATCATCAGGACAGATACAGCAGCCACACAGAATCCCCAGGAGAAGCAGAAAAGAAAATAGATCCCACAAAGCTCTCAACCAGAAGCACAGAAATACATCCTAGCGCATCCTTGATGGCCTTGCGGTATCTACCACGATGAAAACTTGAATGTACAATAATATAACAGCAATTTGGGGTAAAGATAAAGAAGGATGTGGAAAAATCTGTCATTAATCATTTTTGTTGTCTTGTCTTAAGAGTTAAGAGTCTTGCTTTGTAGTCAGGGTTAGTTTTGCATTATTCATCCTCACCTCCCAACCCCAATCCCTATACTAGGATTATAGGAATGTGACATGACACCCAGCTTAGCTGACCAGCATTGTTGTATTAGAATTGTTCGAGATGGATCACTAGAGTTGTTTATATTAAGATATGCAGAAAGTTGTCTCTTTCTGTCTTCAGCAGGTGGGAGAGCAGGCCCGAGGTCATAAGAGCAAGAGAACTGTCCCTGCCCCTCACCAGCTATAACACTTGGGAAAGCAGGTCCTGTACCTTGTCTGGGTTGCACTGTAGAGCTAGCCCTGTTGCCATGGTCATAGGTGATCTGGCCCAAGAGCCTAAGAGAAGGAGAGATACCCCTACCCCTTGCCAACTCCAGCATTGGGTAAGCTACCCAGGGCAATGTTGGAGAGCTCACCCTGGTGGTGTGGGTGCAGGAGAGCTGATGGGCTGATTAACTCAGCTATCTCCAAGGCTCAGATCCAGGGCTTTGAGTTGACCTGCTGGTATATGACCCCAACATATACCCTATCTATGACCTGCTGTATCTTATAAAAGGTCCAGTCCTGCAGACATAAAGTTACAGGATCTTCATGACACAGGGCAACAACAAGCTATCCAAGAGGACGCCCCATGAAGATCTAGTACTGCTAGTGCAGCAAAACCAGAGGCCTCAAAACAGATCAAGGATTCATCGCAATGAGCACTTGCAAGTAAAGACGTATGGACAAAAGAATATACTGCGTGACGCACCGTGACACACTACAGCCTCCATGAAAAGATGGGGGTTGTTTGGTTTGGTTTGTTCTGTCTTATTTTATTTTATTTGGGGGGTGAGGTTGCAAGAGCAGAGGGTGGATACAAAGGAATGAGTAAATGAGTGGGACTGGGGTGCATAATTCACAAAGAATCAATAACAACGTTTTTTTTTTTTTTTAATATGCAGAAAGGCATTGGTGAGGAAGGGAAGAAATCTTATAAACTCTAAAAGAAAAATCTTCCCTTGTCATCTACTGTTCCCAACCTTTCCTTTAACACGAGGTTCAATACACGATCTAAGTTCAGCAGCCATGGCATTAGCTATCACCTACGGCAAAGAACAGAAACATGGTTCCTGGTGAAAAGAGGCCAATCAGGACAGAATGTGTGCTGATTACTTTTCTCATTGCTGTGACAGAATGCCTGACAAAAGAATCTTAAAGAAGGAAGGGCTTGTTTTGGGTTCACAGTTTGATGATAGAGTCCATCATGGCAGAGAGGTAAGGTAGCAGGACTGTGAGGCGACTGGTCACATTGCAAGTACAGTCAGGAAGCAGAGAAATGAATGATGATGCTCAGTTGCCTGTGACTCTTTGTTTAGTTGGGGACCCCGGTTCATGGTCTAGTGCTGTTCACATTTAGGGTGGCTCTTCTTTCTTTAGTTAAATATTTTTGGAAACATCTTCAAAGATATACCTAGAGGTGTCTCCATGGCGATTCTAAATCCTGTCAAATTGACAACCAAAATTTGTTGGCATAAAGTTGATTTGTGATTGAATGAAACTCAAAAGTCTTAATGCTGGCCCTTTAGGAAAACTCGTTTGTATAGGAAGTTTCTTCTTTGGGCTGAGTTACAGATTTCTGAAGAAATTGTATATGGTTTGAGAGAGTTAACAACAACAAATCCCACATGGAATTCTCTCCATAGCTCCTCACTTGACCAGCATGAAATGAGTTCCTAGAGAGTTGGTGTGTCTGAATTGTATGGCTCCCATATAAAGAAATATCTTGATCTCAAAATAAACACAGTGGTAATAACAGTGGTTCTGCCTGCCATGTGCTGTACCACTGCCACCAGGCACTACCCTCAGCTCTTCAAGGTGTTAATACAGGTGGCTCTGCCTTTGCCTCAGCCCTTTCTTCTCTGTCTGTGCATTGGACACAACATCTGTGTATTCTATTTTGTGCTGTCATTGTTGAATATACGATAATGGGAAATTTATAAAGATCAAAAGTTCGTTTATTATAATTTTATAAGGTGGGGATCCTAACATTGAAAAGGCCTTATTTCTCTGCCATTCATGGTCGGAGTGACAAGGACAAGAAAGTATGATAGAGAGACAGGGAGGACAAGGAGAGAAAATGGAAAGAGGAGAAAATAAAGCTAGAGACAAAATAAAGACTGTTGGAAGAAAAGTAATGCAGTATTATTATTATTATTATTATTATTATTATTATTATTATTATTGTTATTGTTATTGTTATTATTATTATTTACAAAGAACCAACTTCTAGGGTACCAGCATTAAGCATCCAACTTTTTACCACTGTTGTCCTGGAATTGTGTTCTCAATACATGAACTTTAGGGGTACATTCAAACCATAAAAAAGCATACCAACAAAACTATGGTGAAAGTGAAAAGGGAGTGAAAGCAAGAACAACTGACAAATACACAATCCCTGTGAGGTTCTCAGCCAGCTGTAGCAGAGGAAGAAATCTTTTGAATTGTATGTCTTTCTTTCAATAAATGAACAACTGACATTTAATCAACCAAGAAGCCTTAAGGAGCATTGCATAGCTGGACCTGGTGGTGCACACCTTTAATCCCAGCACTTGGGAGGCAGAGGCAGGTGGATCGCTATGAGTTGGAGGCCAGCCTGGTCTACAAAATGAGTCCAGGACAGCCAAGGCTACACAGAGAAACTTTGTCTCAAAAAAGAAAAAAATAAAAACCAAGAAGCATTGCATAAATAAGTAAAATGTATTAACAACCTGGTTGAGCTTCTGATAATTATAAGTGGTACATTAGAAAGCATGTTTGAGAGACTTGAGAGAAAGTATAGTGAAGTTGAATGGCGAATACTGGAGACCCTTCGTCCCTGGTTATTGTTCCACAAAAGGACATATATGAGAAAATTAATTCTGCAGCTTCATCCTTCAGTCCTGTGCCCCAAGCCATATGGACTTTCTGTGCATGCGTGGCAGACATTCTGCCCTAGGGTCATTTAAATAGCATCTCATATCAAGGTCATTATCTCAGGGTCAAGTGAGCTACCAACTCCATCCCAGACTAAATTGGACCACTCAGTTAATGTTTGGTCATGGCAGTTTTTGCTTTCTTAGTCCCTAGGAGAGTTGATGAATAAGATTTATTGGTATACTTCTTTGATTACTATCTACTTCTCCTATGTACAGTCCTTAAGGCAGAGAACATAATTATTAAACTCACTATGGTATGAGTTCAGAGCCTTGTAGGTCTGGTACATAAAAAAAAGATAAATAAATATTTCGTGTGTCAATGAAGAGTGATAACTGAAAGCCACATTTTCAGACACCAATCTAGAGTTCATTTTACTGCCAAAGAAATGTCTTTGTGCAAATATTGCCTGGAGACTCTGTGAAAATATACATGCCTTGGGCAGCAATGATGGTAAGAGGGTTTACTCTGCAAACACAAAGACCTGAGTTCCAACCCCTAGGATCCATGGAAAGGCTAGCATTGTCCTTTGTGCTTAAATAGTACCAGCACTGAGATAACAAGACAAGCAGATTCCTGAGCTTGAAGAGCAGCCAGGCAGAATGAGGAGCTTCTGGTTCAGTGAGAGGCCCTGCCTCAGAGAATAAGATGGAAAGTGATGGCACAGGACACACAATGTTCTCATGTGGCCACTGCAGGCATGTGCACAGGTGAATGCACATATAAATGCAGCACATGTGTGCGCGCGCTTATACACACACACACACACACACACACACACACACACACACACACACACACACAAAATTCAATCAGTAGAATTTTTCCTCTTCTAAGTTGAATGACTACATTTCGAGGTTGCAACGGGCTCATAGATGGGTTGTAGGAGCAACTGTACTATATGCCCATTGTGTGTGTGTGTGTGTGTGTGTGTGTGTGCATGTTCATATACATGCGCGCACACACACACATGCGAAAGCTACAAATCCCAACACTGTGCTTCTACACAGAAAGCTCAGAATGTTGGTGTTTTTGTTGCTTACCCTCTGCTCCATCACAGAGTGTACTCAGGAAGCAGAGATCAAAAGTAGCCTTTCTGTCTCCACTTAGCACATTTCCTATGGAAGCCTTTAGAGGCTTGATAAATTATATGCAATTTTAAAACAGAATTCTATGGTAGAAGTATATGTCACATCAATTAATGGCGGAGCACTTTCCAAGCATGCATAAGGTCCTAGGTTCAATCACCAGGCCTGAAAGAAAGAAAGAAAGAAAAAAAGAAAGACAGAAAGATGATAGATAGATAGATAGATAGATAGATAGATGACTGATCATAGCAGATAGATGATAGATAGGTAGAAAGAAAATAGATAGATAATAGATAGATGATAGATAGATAGATAGATGATCAATAGATGATATTTAAAAGAAAGTGAAACCGTAAGACATATTGCTAAGAAAAAGAAGGTGGTCTTTAAAAACTACATACTACAAAATTGCATCCACATGATATTTCAAATTTTGAAAATGTGAAAATACAAATAGTAAAAGTGCCCATGGCTGCTAGGGATGCAGAGGGGCAGAGAAAGCACAGAGCAGGGATACGAGTGTGTCTAGGGCAGCAAATTTGTTCTAAATGAAACTGCAGCACTGGAGTAGGGGAGGAAAATGTTCCTTTATTCTCCAAAGTTCTCTGAATTGAACCTGAAAACTAAGCAGACTAAAGATAGAGAAATTGTTGGGAAAGAAAGCATAAAAATGTATAATTTATATTCTTATGTGAACAAAGGCTCCACAGAAAACAAGTAAAACTCAAAGAGGTGGGCAAGGCCACCAATGTATATACTATTGGGAGAAAAAGAGAAGTGACCACACAAAAGAATAAAAGGATTTGGGTCCCCAAAAGGAGGCAGGTTATGATAAGGCAACTAGAAAATACACAACAGGTTCTCTAGTGAAATTTGTTCAGCAAATTCAAGTCCTACCGATTATAAAAAGAAGAATTATTCTCTTCTGTTGGAAGAAGGGGAAACCTCTACAAGTGAGGTTTATGACTGTGTTTAGGCAAAGAGGGGACAGTGGGAAGTTCTTCCCCAGCTTGCTTCAGCTCAGGGTAACCCCTAGGCAGAAGTAACACATTTCAGGGGTGCATAGTCTGAACCCCTCAGCCGGCACCTGTGATTATGCCTTTGTCAGAACCCATGGCACAGTGCTACACAAAGAATGGAGGCTAGTGCAGATGAGAGGCTACAGCTGATAATGATGAATTGTTATTGGCTCATCAACTGTAATAAACGCACTACAACGGGACAAGGCGTTTGTAGCAGGAGGACTTGTTAAGAGAAGTGAAGGAGCGGGAGTAGGTGGGCTTTCATTTTTTTCTGTAAATCTAAAAGTTTATTTTTTGTACTTTTAAAAATTGTATTCTTGAAATTATAATATGCTACATTTCTCCCTTCCCTTTCTTTCCTCCTAACTCTCCCATATGCCCTTTCTAGTTCTCCCTCAAATTCAAGGCCTCTCTCTATATTTTTTGTATATTAATCTATTTAAAAGTAAATTACAAATGAATATAATATATAAGATAAATAATGTACATTATATAATTATACATTATATTATTTTAAATGTTATTAGATATACTTAGTAATATATTTATATAATTGTATATTTGTTACTAAATAGAACTTGTTCAGTCCTTAAAATGTTACCCTGCTTATTTTCTTCAGAGCTGACCATTTGACACTGGACAAACAATTGGTGTGCTCTTCCCTCTAAGAAATCAAAGCAGACACATAAAAATGATATATGAGCAGAGCACACTAGCAACCCTCCCAGTTCCTTCCCTGAGCACTCAGTGTGGGTGCCACTTCACTTAATCCTAACACCACCCCTCCCAAGAACCTGATAGAGTTTCTGTTCTACTTTTCTTCCTGTTTCTGTGGTAGAATAGTACAACCAAAGCACCTGAGGGGAGGAGAGGCTTGCTTAGGCTTACAGGTCTGCAGGGGAGTCAACGCAGGAACTCAAGCACCAAGTCACATCAACTCCACAGTCAAGAGCAGAGAGAGCTGGGCATGGTGGTGCACGCCTTTAATCCCAGCACTTGGGAGGCAGAGGCAGATGGATCACCGCGAGTTCGAGGTCAGCCTGGACTACAAGGCAAGTCTAGGACAACCAAGACTACACAGAGAATCCCTGTCTCAAAAAAAAAAAAAAAAAAAAAAAAAAGAGCAGAAAGAAACCTATGCTGCCTGCTTGCTTGCTGGCTCTCTGCTTCTGCTCAGGCAACTCTCCTAAGCTTACACAGCCCTGGACCCTGTCCATGAACTAATGCTACTCTTCCAACATACACTAACCCTCCCCTGGCCGACCTGATCTAGGAAGTTGCCCCACTGAGACTCTTTTCACAGGTGATTACAGGCTGTATCGAGTTGACAGTTAAAAGTGACCAGCACAGGCTGGAGGAAAAGCAGGTAAGCCTTTCCTCAAAGGACACAGGCAGTGAATTTCATCAGACTTCAAAGCAAGGTCCAGACTGTCCCAAGGCTTTTGTGACAGTTTTTTACTACAGTTGATCAGTAGCTATAAGCCAGCTACAGAAATTTCTCCATGAAGAATAGATAGACCAAAACTTACAGTAGACACCCAGAACCCAGATGACAACAAACTATATAATATTTGTTTCTATAATTACATATTTATGATAAGGATTAATTATAAAGTGGACAAAATTACTAGCCACAGTAGCAGTAAAATAGAAAAATATAACCAAATATTTTAACAAATTATACAGATGTTCTCTTTGTATGTCTCATTCTTTCTATGTCTCTGTTGTCTCTGTCCCTCTGTGTGTGTGTTTGCGTGTGTGTGTGTTGTGCGTGAGTGTATGTGTGTGATGTGCATGTGTGTGTGTGATGTGTGTGCTCACCTTTCCTCTTGTGATGAGGTGAGATGACACAGCACTGACATGATGCCGACCTGATGAGGTGAAGTGAGGCAGATGCTAACACTCCTACCCTACACTGTGGCTGCAACCTGTGTAGTCTGCAATATGAACAGAAAATTAGTGTGAGTTTCCTTTTTCCTCTTGATAGTCTCATGAGAAGGCCTGTGCTGACTGTGTAGCTTAGTAACATCAACATACTTTTCATTTCTTTCTTTGCTGAGAACTTCCACTTTTTCACTTAAAGGGAGCACTACGAGTGCTTCCTATGGCTTAACTGGATCACCTGCATAGGTACTCCTGTGCTTCAGGGCTATGATTATATAAAATAAAGGTTGTTATCACATAAGCACTGTGATACCTCCACAGCTGAACTGACAATTTAGATGGCTACTGAGTGGCTAAGGACAGGTGGGGGAAAAAGAATAGAGATCCTGGAAGAGGACAGAACAAAGTGAGTCATACGATATTCTACCGCACTACCCAGGGCAACATACAATTTAAAACCTGTGAGTTGTTTATTTCTAAAATTTTGTATTTACTCTCTTCAGATTATAGTGTGTGGCTATTTTAAAAATGCCCTTCAAAGCTCTACATGTTAAAAGGATGGCACACAGAGTAGTGCCATTAGAAAGCCATGGAACCTCTAAGAGGTGGGGTGTAGCGGATGCAAACATGTTTTTTATTTGGTCCCAAGTGTGGAGTGTGAAACTGCCTGATATGAGGGTGTGTGATGTTTGTCCATGGCAGGCACTTGTTTTTTCTCTTCTTCATCCTGACTGTGATATGTTTTGTCCAACTGAACTCTCCTGTCATGAAGTACTGCCTCACTGCAGACCCTAAATGGTGGACCAAATGACCATGAACTGACTGTCCACCAAAAGAAACCTATTCCGTGTGTAAGTTCACTCTCTCAGGATTTTTGTTATGGGGATGGAAAACTGACCTACACTCTGTCAGGTAATGCAGCTCAGGGACGGCTACCACACCTAAGGATGGGTCACATGAGGAGACCCTCCCAGTCAATCTAATAATGAAGATGCAAAGGCAGACATGAGGTAAAGCAGACAAATGCAGTACAGGGGTCTGGGAGTAACATGACTGTGTCAGCACAGAATCAAATTGCCAAGGAAACCACAGTAGAAAACTGATGTAAACGCGTAAGTGTAAATACTTTACTATAGAGCAAAGCTATTCCCTTGGCACCAACGATGGCAGAAAGAAACAGAGATTAAACTATTACTGTTTTAAGGGAAACATCTGGGTCATATCAGACTGATGTTAATGCAATGGGTAAGCCACACATGGACTTTTTTTTTAGACAAATTTGACTGTGGAGTCTAGGTTGGCCTCCACTTTGCAATTCTATTGCCTTGGCTTCCCAAGCACTAGGATTACAGATTTGTGTCTGTAATTCTCTTGTGGTTCTTGATCCAAATAAATCAACCCAGGAAGAATTAAAAACAAAGACACAGACCTCTGCATATCAGTTGTTCACTAGGTGACACTGATGAATTTATAACTTTTTGGTATGACAACTGTATTAAAGTTAGGCCTTGGGCCTGGAGAGATGTTTCAGTGTTTAAAAGCACTTGTGTTTCTTGCAAATGACCCAGATTCAATTCCAAGAACCTACAAAGGGCCTCACAACCATCTAAGGGACCTGATACTCTCTCCTCTTCTGACCTCTCTGGGTACCAAGCATGTACATAGTGCTTGTAGAAACACACATAGGCAAAACACTCCCACACACAAAAATTAAGATTAGGCCAAAACAAAACAAAACCTTATCAGCTGCATGTGATGCCACAAAATCTTAATCCCACAGTGGGGAAGCTGAGTCAGGCAGATAATAAATTCAAGACCAGCCTAAGCCACTTATTTAGACTCTGTCTCAAAGTAACTATCTTGGTTAAGGTTTTAATTGTGGCAACAAAATACCATGACCAAAAAGCAAGTTGGGGAGGAAAGGGTTTATCCAGCTTACACTTCCAGATGTAATCCATTACTGGAGGAAGTCAGGACAGGAACTCAAACAGGGTTGGAACCTGAGGGCAGGAGTTGATGCAGAGGCCTCCGTCGGGTGCTGCTTACTGGCTTGATTCCTTCTCTTGTTCAGCCAGCTTTCTTATAGAGCCCGGACCACCAGCCCGAGGATGGCACCGCCCACAATGGGCTGGGCCCTCCCACACTGATCACTAGTTGAAAAACTGCCTTACAGCTGGATCTCATGGAGGCATCTCCACAGCGGAAGCTCCTTCCTCTCTGATGACTCTAGCTTGTGTCAAGTTGACACACAAAACCAGCCAGTACATTAACTAAATAATGATTTAAATGAATTAAGTATATAATTATATATAGCTAAATACATATACATATACATGTATATATATTTGTTGTTGTTGTTGTTGTTTTCCAGACAGGGTTTCTCTGTGTATCCTTGACTGTCCTGGACTCACTCTGTAGACCAGGCTGGCCTCGAACTCACAGTGATCTGCCTGCCTCTACCTCCCAAGTGCTGAGATTAAAGGCGTGCGCCACCACTACCCAGCTATAACTAAATATATTTTAAACAAATTTTATAACCTCTAAAAACTATTAAAAGTAAATACCGTGTCCTGAAATTGTTTCAAAGCATTTTTAAGAGGACAAAAATATGTACAGGTCAAATTAAGGTGATCTGAAACAGGATTTGAAGATGTGGGGATTTTACTATATTGTTAAATGTTTTAAATGCTTAGAAAACATTGGTAATAAGTCTGAAACAAAGCATTATTAATTTTGTTTTGGTGTTATGCAATAATGTGGAATGCGAATATTAATTCTAAAATTAACAATCATTAAATTTAAACCATAAGCACCCCATACTCAAGACTTTCTACTTATTATTTCATTAAATTTCACTCCATAGTTTCTGTTAACCTTGCCAGCAAGTATCTGAAAGGTCTGAACTGCTTCCCCTCCCCTTTGTGTGGAAGTTCATTTTCCTTGAGTCCCTGCGGCCTGAAAAGGGTGTCTGCACTGGACACAGGTATCAAAATGTCACTGTTACCTGTTGGTCTTTTGTGTCCGGTAATATCTATAGAATTTGTAGTATATTATTTTATCTATATCTGCTGTTATTGCTATTCTATTATAATAATGATGATGATAACAAACAAATCAAAACAAAACAAAACAGTACAAGCAAAACAAAGAACATTTACTGCCAAAAAAAAGAAAGAAAGAAAGAAAGAAAGTAAAGGCGAATCCTCAAGCCTGTTTATTACTACTCTTAGCCTTGGGCAGAAGGTCTTCAAAGCCCCAGGGATCACTTACTCTATCCAGAGACTGGATGATCCAGACCCTCACAAGAGAGTTCATGTCATCCACATGGAGTCTAACATTGGTTCTTCATTTGTAAATACCTGAAAAAGATGATTCCAAAGACTCTCACTGGTGAATAAGGATGTGAAAATGAAAATATGGGCCAGGGGTGTGGACAAATGGCAGAATGCTTGCCAAGCGTGTGTTAAGACCCTGGATTTCACCCTTAGCAGGGCAGAACTGAAAATCACATCAAACAAGCAAAAAAAGGTTCAGTCTTTTTCCCACAGCAGTAAAAATAGTGTCATGAAATTCCCATTTTAAAATTCTCTCTCTCTCTCTCTCTCTCTCATTTAACAGGTGAACCTGGGCTCTCTTGCACACTAGGCAAGCACTCTACCTCTGAGCTATTTCCAAGTTTAATTTTTAGTTTGAAATGGGACCTCAATAAGTTACCCAGGCTGGCCTTGAACTCTCACGTCAGACAGACCTTGAACTTGCAATCTAGCTGCCACAGCCCCACAGGAGCTGAGATTACAGGCTTGGGTCAGCAGCCCTAGCTTGTAGGAAGTTCTTTGGCAGAAATGAATTAACTCTCTGGACTTCATACCATGTTTCTCCTTGGGTACGAAAGTTGACTCATGACCTCTGTATAGCACATTTGCTTACATATTCAAAATTTTCTAGAAGTAACAAGAGGAAAATGCACTTACCACATTTCTTCGCCTGAGAAGTTTGCAGAAGAGAAATTCCGTAGGCATGTGAAAAAAAAAAAAGCTCCTACTTGGGTTGATTTATTTGGTAGCTGCTACATATTCTTTTTAATGATGCTTGCCATTTACCTCTGCTGGCTTTGGTTCTTAGTATTCACAACACTCCAGTGCCCACATTCCTCTGCTTTTCCTTAAGTATTCAAAGGTGTCTGGGGGATTTCACTAAACCCAGTGATTTAAAATTGGAAAGGTCAGGAAGTGTACCTCTGTGTGCTTAGATGGTGACCCTGTGTGATGCAAACATAAAATATCGATTATGTAAATTGACAAGTGCACACTGTCTACAATGACATTGCAGACTCTTGAACTGAATTCAACAGTAAGTTGTTTAAGTGCGTCGGCTCACATATTTGATATTGGGTACATTATTCACTTCTATGATGTTCTGTAAAATGAAAGATGCAGATTACATAAATGGCTGGTAGTTATTCAAAATCACACACAATTATCCTAGTAATTCACCGATTTAGAACTCTTTGGATTTTCTCTAAAGTAAGAATTTTTATACAGAATACTGTCTTAAACTTGAACTCCATTATGCTATCCCACATAGTAGGAGTTTGAGCTGACAAATGGTTGTTTGCACAGGTCTTTCACTTCCTGCGGGTAAGTCCATCTGGGACATCAAATTACAGATCAGACCTTGCTTAATGAACTTTACATTGGAACATATGGCATTGTGTTTCCAGAGGACACTTCCTTCAAACCAAGAGAGCTTGTCCAACCATGGCCATTCCAACAGGGTCTCTCCATTTCCATACTCAGCATTAATCCTGAGAATTGGAAGGATGCAGAGAAAGTCCTTTAACTGTAGGGAGGAAAGACTTAAAGTTCCCCCAGTTTCCCTAGTTATTAATTCAGAAAGGATCCTTGTAACAAAACAATTTGAAAATATAATCTCAGTCACTTAACTCTGTGTATTCCTGTGATTGAGAAAGTAGTGAATCTATGACAGATGGTTTCAAATGTGTTGTCCGCTTGATCAAAGAAAGAAGGGTGTTGGGGAGGCCAATGAGATGTTCCAAAAACAGAAGGGCAGAGTAGGTTTTGTTGCATTCACTCATCAGTCCCCAGTGATTGTCTTGTTGGTTTTCCTGATGCAAAGAGGGGACTCTCATACACATGGTGATTTCCTCTACAGATATAAACGCCCTCAAGAGTGTTAACATCTGTGTTTTCAGAGCTTCAGTTAGATCACATTTCTTTACAGTTTCTTTACAACTGATAGACACATTCTGGCACGGTGTATTCTGATCTCTATATACACATAGTCAAAGGAATACTATAGGGTCTCTCTTTTTTTTTTTTTTTTTTTTTTTGAGTTTTCAAGACAGGGTTTCTCTGTGTAGCCTTGGCTGTCCTAGACTCACTTTGGAGACCAGGCTGGCTTTGAACTCCCAGCGATCCTCCTGCCTTTGCCTTCTGAATGCTGGGATTAAAAGCATGTGCTACCACACCCAGCTTAGTGTGTCTACTTTTAAATTTTTATTTTATTCCTTTTAACTATGTGTGTAGTGCAGGGGTGTGTGCATAGGAATACAATGCCTGTGGAACGCAGAAGAGGAGACAATGGATCCCCTCGAGCTGAAGCTATAGGCAGTTGTGAGCCGCGGGATATGGATGCAGGGAATCGAACTCAGATCCTCTGCAAGAACAGTATGTGTTTTTAACTTCTGAACCATCTCTCTAGCTCCTGCTTCTTTCTTACTATCATTGAATAAGCCTGACCTCATAGAACCCTGGACAACAACCACTCTTTAACCATTTGCTTTCTCTTCTTCTTCCTCTTCTACTCTTCTACCTCTTCTTCCTCCTCCTCCTCCTCTTCCTCTTCCTCCTCCTCCTCGTCTGCCTCTTCCTCTTCATCCTCCTCTTCCTCCTCCTCCTCCTCTTCTTCTTCTTCCTCTCCTTCCTCTCCTTCTTCTTCTTCTTTTTCTTCTTCTTCTTCTTCTTCTTCTTCTTCTTCTTCTTCTTCTTCTTCTTCTTCTTCTTCTTCTTCTTCTCCACTTATGGTGCCTGTCCCCACTTGACCCACCAGATTTCAAGACAACTGTGAAGAACAATCTCATATGTACAGCAACCAACCTTGACTCATTCTAAACTGTAGAACATGACACATTGTAGAAGCAACATTATCTGATGTTACAAAGCATAGCCTGTTTTAGGGTAAGATCTGTGTAGAGGAATTTTAATCCAGCAAAATGGTTGTCCTGGTAAGAGATCACATCCAAAGACCTAGGTCTGTGTGATGCAGCTGGAATGCAGACAAGCTCTAGATTACAGTATGATCTGGCTGTAACTATGATACACCCTTAGTTCATACCTTTAATGCCAAACAATGAAAGTAAACTTAGTTTATAGAAAAAAGAAGCCATATTTGAAAGTGACGTCTAATTGAGGGACACACAAAATAAGGAATCAGAGAAAGGGTTGACAGAATGAGTCAGAGATAGAATATGCCCAACTCTCACAAAAACAGGACATAAAGAGAGGCTTTTTAAGAGCAGCACAGAGAGAGAACAGGTATTTACTGAGAGTTTCTTACAGAGACAGGTAGCAGAGAGAACAGGCTAGACATAGGTGAAAACAGAATGAGCCAGAGAATGAGAAGATTAAAACATATTACCAGAATTAGTTTGAGGTCAGGCAGATCAATTTAGTCAGAAGCAAGAGAAGCCAGTTTGAGTTAGTCAGCTTGAAGAGGAGTTTAGACCGGAACAGCTTAGTTGAACCAGCCAGTGAGAGTTCAGAAAGAGCTTTAAAAAAGCTGGGGAATGGCTCTCATCTCATCAACCCCCCATCTGAGGAATGAAAACAACACTTACAGATCTGTGTTTTCCATGTCTCTAAATCACAGTAGTTTATTTTCACAGCCTAAGAATGTCATCTATATGATTAGAAATTAGCTGTCCAATTTATTTTGAATAAGACTTAACACCTTTCTTTATATTAATAGACTCAAAAGAAATGCTATTGCTTAGGGATAATGTTGATGTTGAAACTAAACTTGATTTTGTTTTATTTTTAAATGTGTTTGTTTTTCAATGCTTGGAGTCAAACCTGGGGTTTTATGGATGCTATACAAGCATTCTATCATTGAACTGTACTTCCAAACCCTAACTTGCTTTTAAGATTTTAAGATTAAAATATTGGGGCTGGAGAGATGGCTCAGTGGTTAAGAGCACTGCCTGTTCTTCCAAAGATCCCGGGTTCAGTTCCCAGCACCCACATGGCAGCTCACAACTGTCTGTAACTCCAAGATCTGACACCCTCACACCAATGCAAGTAAATTAAAATTAAATAAAATATTTAAAATAAAATAAAATAAAATATTTGAAACCATTTAAAACATCCAATAACTGGTTAAACATTAAATGAATCAACATGTGTGAAGTCATTAAATCTGAAAGCAGATTAACATTTGCACAACCAGAATCTCTCAACAATTCTTGAGGTAATGTATTCATTATTTTTTTCATATACATTTTCTCAGTGGATGGTTTAACCTTTAAAAGAATGAGATTTTACAAAATACTAGTGGTGCCTTACATTTGCATACTTTCAAATATTAAGATGACTTTGAGCTAAATTGTTTCGACTAAGGCTCAGGGAAAAGGTAATAAATAAATAAATAAATAAATAAATAAATAAATCCACTTATTTTATAAGAACTGATAATGTGGGCTGGAGAGATGGCTCAGTGGTTAAGAACACTGGTTGTTTTTTCAAAGGTCCTGAGTTCAAGTCTCAGCAGCCACATGGTGGTTCACAACCATCTATAATGAGATCTGGTGCAGGCATACATGCACTGTATATATAATAAATAAATAAAATCTTAAAAATTAAAAAAAGAAGTGATAGTGCCCTATTTTACAAGTGAGGAATCTGATGCCCTGTCACTAGTAACCAGTGATGCTAGCCTTTTGGTCTAGGCCAATTTGGAGGTTTGAGTAATATACCACTCCCCCATTGGCTCATATTTTGAATGCTTGGTCCACAGTTGGTGTGATGGGGAGCCTGCAGGTGTCCAAACAGGTATGCAAATGCCCAAAGTGATGGGAATGAAAACTCAGTTCAGATTGTCTTTGTCAACCTGGACCAGATTTGTCTAACACCAGACAGTTCATTCTCAGCCTATTTAAAACACAATACAACTTGGGGGAAAAAGGTTCCAGGCAGCAATCATTCCCATTTCAGGTTTCCAGGCAACAATCATGCCTACTCTGGGTGCATTGTAAAGCTTAAGGTGTGACTCCTTAACAAAGTACATGTGACCATGAGGGTGGATTTTACAGATTAAAGGCTTAGAATCCAGTGTGGTCTCTGACCAAGTTAGCATAGAGATCATCGGTACATAAAATGCATGGTGAAATCTCCCCCTGAGGATAGGTTATGTCAACTGGTAGCTAAAAATGATGGCTTAGGGAAGGGAGAGTCTGGGATAATCATTCTGAGAAATTTGAATGAGATCTCCCTCTGTAGCAAAAAGTGGGTGAGATCTGCTTCTGCAGACAGCAAAATGGTTACCCACACAGGCAGTTCACAGTCTCCACTGCCAGCCTTCTGGGTGGAAAACAGGTATTCCCTTCTTTGATGATAGACCCCTGCATTTCTAACACTCCTGGTTCCCTGGCGCTCTGTGGGCTCAAGAATCTTTGTGCCTCCAACATTGGCGGAATTGTTTGAGAAGGATTAGGAGGTGTGGCCTCATTAGAAGAGGTGTGTCACTCAGAGTGGGCTTGGAGATTTCAAAAGCCCAGCCATTCCCACCACATGTCTCCCTGTTTGCCTCAAGCTTGTGGATCAGATGCAGTTCCCCAGCTACCTTCTCCAGTGCCATGCTTGCCTGCTGACCACTATCCTCCCCACCATAATAGACTCCTCTTCTGGAACTGGAAGCCCCAGTTAAACACTTGCTTTTATAAATGGCCTTGGTCATGGTGTCTCTTCACAGCAATAGAAAAGTAACTAAGATAACCAGGTTTAGTAATAAACCATTTGTCCCCTAAGTAGTAACCTTTCTATGAGAATGCTTTAAAAATCACCACAAGCATTCCACACAGCTTAATAGAAATACAGTTCTCAGCAGTGGTATTCAAGCACAGGATGTCTGGGTACAAGCCTGTAGTCCTAACGTTCAGGACAGAGATAGAAAGAGAATGAATTTCAGAGCAGCCCAAGCTACGTAAAACATCCTGCTAGGGGAGAACAAAAGAGAGAGGCAGGAGGGAGGATAGAAAAAGGAAAGGAAAAGAGGAAGTGAAGTGTCTCCATTGTGAAATAAACAGAAGTTGTACCACCAGCTGACCTTCAGTAGACACTGATTACCAAGTTTCTCACTGTTGGAGAAAATAAATGAACATACTTTAAATGAAAAAAAAATTAAGTCAATGATTGTGTGTTGAAATGGGAAAAATTAATATGAACCCACAGATTCCAATGTATACATGTGTGGTGTAAGTAAATACATAAGCATGAATGTAAAATGTGTACATGTTATCATAAAATCCTTAGTTGTCATTCTGAAACTGACTATGAGCAATGGCACCCTGTAAGTAATAAGCACATTTAGGACCCAAATTTTGGTTTCTCAATATTATTCTCATTACAAGAAAACAGAATTATTGGCAAAAAGTGACCAGTTACAGAATGGAAGATGGTAAGTTCAAAAGCAACCTAGAGGTTTTGTTTTTTCTTTGTTTGTTTGTTTGTTGTTGTTGTTTTGTCTTGTTTGGTGCCAGGGAGGAGGAATAATGGCAATTAAAATAAACAAAGACTATGGTAGGTTTTTAAAGCAAACAATTGAGTAATAAGTTTAAAGATCAAAGTATTTATATAGCTTTAAAGTAAATTGTTATGAAACAATTAGTAAGTACAAGTCAGCCTGATTGTGAAGTAGCCTAGAGGTTACCCACCTCACCAGTTACCACAGTCAGTCGCTGAGTGTCACACTCATATCGCAGACTTAACGTAATGAGAAATAAACAGTACCATTTCTGTGATGTTTCTGCCGCAGATTCATAAATTTAATCAAAGGATAAAACCAGTGTGAAATGGAAGCAATGAATGAAACGGACTGAGGACTTCTTCTAAGCCTACAGATGTTAAGAAATTGGGTGCCTCCATGGATCAAATGACCCTAAAGTGCACTTCAGCTGTCAGGAAAATAAGCAATGACACCTGGTGAGTGTTGATGGTAACAGTACCTCTGTGTGGTTTTCTGATCTTGGGGTTTCTGGTTTTTGATTGTACAGCAGTGTGTGGTTAGTTTCAAAGTGAACTTTGCAGACTCTGAAACCACCTGGGAGACCATCCTCAGGACTTGCCTGTGGGAGACTGTCTTGATTACATTAGTGGGTTTGGTAAGACTTATCTTAGTTGAGAGCGAGCTTTGACCTGTGGAAGTAGCAAAGGCATGCTGAACACTAGCATGCACGTGTTCTCTGCTCTCCATTTCTGGTTATGAATATCATATGACCAGCTAGTTCCCTCGGGCTCCTGCTGCTGTAGCCTGAAACTATGACATAGAATTTGCCCTTAAATTGCTTTTGTCAGAGTATTTTTGGTAAGGTTTATTTTATTTTATTTTATTTTATTTTATCTGGAGGAGTGTGTTTCCTTGCCTGTAAGTATACACACCTCATGCATGCCTAGTGCATACAAAGTACAACAGAAAACACCACATCCCCAGGAACTGAAGTTAGTGATGGCTGTGAGCCATCATGTAGATACTGGGACTCAATCCCAGGTTTTCTGTAAAAAGAAAGAAAGAAAGAAAGAAAGAAAGAAAGAAAGAAAGAAAGAAAGAAAGAAAGGAAAAGAAAAAGTGTTATTAGCCATCTCTCCAGCCTTTTGTCAAAGATAAAATTAAGACAAGAAGGCTGAATTAAAAACAGAAATAACAGGGGCTGGAGAGTTGACGCAGAGGTTAAGAGGATTGACTAATCTTCCAAAGTCCTGAGTTCAATTCCCAGCAACCACAGCGTGGTTCACAATCATCCATAGGGAGATCTGGTGCCCTCTTCTGGTATGCAAGTGTACATGTAGGCAAAACACTGTATACATAATAAATTAATCTTTTAAAAAACGGAAACAACAGTATGTATGTGGTGTGTGTGTGTGTGTGTGTGTGTGTGTGTGTGTGTGTGTTTGCATGGACACGCACACCCAGTGTAAGTGTAAAGGCAGAAGAGAACTGGGAAGAGTCAGTTCTCGCCTTCTGCCATATAGCTCCTTGAGATCCAACTCAGGTATTCTGGTTTAGTGGCAAGTGCCTTTAGTCCCTTAAAATACCTCACGGGTCTCCATACTCTGAAGTATCCCAGGGAGAACCATGGAGCATCACATTACCAAATTGCTTTTTTAAAAATGGAAGGAAGCAGAGCAGGGCATGATGGTGCACACTTTTAATCCCAGCACTCAGGCGGCAGAGGCAGGTGGATCGCTGTGAGTTCGAGGCCAACCTGGTCTACAAAGTGAGTCCAGGACAGCCAAGGCTACACAGAAAGACCCTGTCTCGAAAAACAAAAACAAAAACAAAAACAAAACAAAAAAAAGAAGGAAGCAAGGTTTCCCTGAGATTTTCTTCTAAGTTCCTATAAGTTTATGATTGCTTTTAAAATATGTATTTTAGTGTGTTATCATAAATATTTGTTGCATGTCAATAAAGTTATAGATACATGAACTTTTGTTAATAGCATGATGTTTTGCATGTGCTAGGCAAGTACTTTAGCACCAACTCCCCAGCCAAATCACATGATCTTTAATTCTCATAAAATAAGAAAATATGTTTAAAACTTTATACGATGTTCATATTCTAAGCCTTTCACAGAGTTTAGATTAACACAAATTTGTCATATGAGATAAATAACATACAGAACAGAAAGAAAATTAGTAAATTAAATTCAACTCAGTTATCCATCTCCCCAACTCAGACCCAAACTGAAGTGAAAGAAATTCATAACCAATAAAAAAGATATATTCGCCAGGTGTGGTGGCGAATGCCTTTAGTCCCTGCCCTCCTGAGGGAGGCAGAGGCAGGTGGATCACTGTGAGTTAGAGGCCACCCTGGTCTACGAAGTGAGTCCAGGACAGGCAAGGCTATACAGGAAAACCCTGTTTCAAGAAAAACAAAACAAAACAAAAAAACAAAACTGAAAAAAAGATATTTTGAATTTAGTAATTAAATTTCACTAGTAGCATTTGTCTCATTATATCACTGATTAAGGACTGGTCGGAAAACAAAGTTGCAGATTGTCATCCAGCTTGCCAAGGCTGTAAAGGATGTCCCAAAATGGTGTTTCCTCCTCAAATAGCCCTGATTACACTGTTATTTCAGTCCATATGTTATTACAAATCTGTTTTTTCCTTGAGCAATTACAATTAGCTGGCACACATCTTTCTGTTCATAAAAACAACAATAGCAAGCAAGAGGAAGACTGGACAAGCATTAGGACTGAGATCTGATCAAAAAAACTGTTTCTTTGCATAGAACTATTTAGCTTCAACATATATATGTTTCCGTCTATGTAAAATTAAAGCACCAAACCTGACTGCTGTGAAGAGACAGCATGACCACAGCAACTCATAATAGAAGTCATTTAACTGGGTGCTCGCTTACAGTTTCAGAGTTTTAGTCCACTAACACCATGGTTGCCAGCATGTCTTCATGCAGGCAGGCACCGTGCTAGAGAAATACCTGAGAAATCCACATCCTGATACATAGGCAACTGGAATTGAGAGGCACTGGGCCAGGATTGGATTTTTGGAACTTTAACAGCTACCCCTAGTAACTCACTTCCTCCAACAAGGCCACACCTACTAATCATTTGCATATAGTGCCACTCCCTGACAAATATATAAGCCTACGCAGTCCACTCTTATTCAAACCACCGCAATGACAATTTTCTTTTTTAAAAGCTTTTTACTAGCCGGGCGTGGTGGCGCACGCCTTTAATCCCAGCACTCGGGAGGCAGAGGCAGGTGGATCGCTGTGAGTTCGAGGCCAGCCTAGGCTACAAAGCGAGTCCAGGACAGCCAAGGCTACATAGAGAAACCCTGTCTCAAAAAATTAAAAAAATAAAAAAGCTTTTTACTAAATTTGTTGTAAACAAATTTAATTGTTGTAAACAGTTGTACATGTATATAATATACTTGTATATAATATTTTGGCTACACTCCCCAACTCTCTTCTATCTTCCTCCCATCCCTGTCTACTCCCATTTCCTCTTCACAAGTTCATTTCTCACATTGGTATATTTTTGTTTGGTCTTATGACCCTCAATAACGAACCAAGGCTGAATGAATGATCATAGCTTTGAACTAGTCATCAAAGTCTGATGGGTTCTGCCTGGGCATATAACTGAAGACAATGATTATCCAACCCCGAGAATCTACCAACAGTCAAATTATTCATCAGGATTGTTCATGGTTTCATGAGCCCTCCACCAATCCGTGGCAGGATCACTCTTGTGCCAACCCTAAGCTGGTAACCACAGCTGCTGTGAGATCCCAATTGCAATGGCCATGCCATGCTCAGAAGATAGCATTTCACAGCCCTTCTTCCTCCCTTCCGTCCTCTTAAATGGTCCTTAAACTTTAGAACAACTGCTATAAGGGACCAGATTAGGATTAAGTAGTCAACTACCAGTCATTCTTAGCATCTTGAGCAACCATGTGTCTCTGCATTCAGCTTATTTAAAAAAGAATTATTTCTAAGATTGTGTATAGCATTTGTTTATGGGTATGAGCGTGATTATTAAGAAGGCAGTTTGATTCCATGACAATTTAGCTAAAAACCTGTAGCAAGTCCCCTCCTAGGTATTTAGTCATAGATTTTTGGCTCGGTTTAAGCTCCTGTTAATGAATTATCCCCTGCAGAATAAGATTCTAATAGACGCATAGAGCAATTGGTAACAACTATAACAGCCATCCCACTGTTCCACTGAGTTCATCATAGCATGATGACTTCTTCTGCTCTACCGAATTAATTTTTGTTTTCTTTTTTATCCACAGTCAAGCTAATGTCTTGATTAAAGTGCAATTGACTAACTTTAATTTCATTTTTAAAATACTGCATAGCATAATTTTTGGTTTATTACAGGACCTTATAAAGCTATTAGCATGTTGTCAATATCTGGTATTAAATTTGTGAAAACGTTCTACAAAATAGAAGTGCATGCTTTCTTTATGTTATTGCAATTCATGATCCCAACTTTTCACTTGCTTGGAAAAAGTTTTTGGTATGAGTAACAAACATTTGTGAAATTTCAAATATCTCTGTGTGTGTCTTCTGATATATACATCTGAGGACCTATGTCAGCAGGGAGCATCATGCTTAAAATTCTAACTCTTCGTAAGATATCAATGGACTAGCAAACATTGCAATACATGACTTATAGAAGTAAGTGAAATCTATAAAATATATAATTTCTATAAAACACAAATTTACTCCTATAAGACACTACTAAATTATTTTTATTACTAATGCTTTTCTTAGAAATTAACCAATTAATCAGGCATGGTGGCTCACACCTTTAATCCCAGCACTCAGGAGGCAGAGGCTGGCGGATTTCTGTGAGTTCGAGGCAGCCTGGTCTACAAAGTGAGTCTAGGATAGCCAAAGCTACTCAGAGAAACCCTGTCTTGAAAAAAGAAAAAAAGAAAGAAAGAGAAAGAAACAAAGAAACAAAGAAAGAAAGAAAGAAAGAAAAGAAATTAACCACTTAAGATAGAAATGCTGATTTAGAACAAATGATCTATGTAGATTATGACAATTTGAATTCTCAGTGTTTCTTAGTGCTATGCATACTGCTTTGTTATGTGAGTGATTTGAAGAATACAGGCTTTACAACAACGTGGTAAATGAGGACAAAGTTACAAAGTAATGGAATTAATTCTTCCTAAGCTAACTTTCTCAAGGATAGAGGGCTGACAATGGAGGACTCTAGGGTAATATTAGATAAAGCATAACTTTTCTCTTCAATTATGTTTTCCCACTTCTGTAAAGAGCCTGATTAAAACATGATTATTCTTTAAACACTATAACCCAAAAACTCTATGAATCCTTATGGGCATTAAGTTGAGATAGGCATAAACATACTAGTAAAATTTCAGTGATAAAGACAATTTATATAGAGAATTTGTTTGCACATTAAAATAAGAGGCAGTGATATGAGAGATCTTCTCGGACTGTGGGTTTATAAGAATGAATGCACTTCTGGAAATTTCATGTACTTAGTCCTCAGTATCTAAAATTCATTTACATACTTTTTTTAAAGATTTATTTATTTATTTTGCATACACTGCTCTGACTTCATGTACACCAGCACACCAGAAGAAGGAATCCGATCTCTTTATAGATGGTTGTGAGCCACCACATAGTTGCTGGGAATTGAACTCAGAACCTCTGGAAGAGCCGTCAGTGCTCTTAATCTCTGAGCCATCTCTCCAGCCCAATTTACATACTTTTATTGAAGAGTACAGGCGTGGTGGTGCACTCCTTCAATCCCAGCACTTGGGAGGAAGAGGCAGGTGGATTGCTGTGAATTCGAGGCCAGCCTGGTCTACGAAGTGAGTCTAGGACAGCCAAGGCTACACAGAGAAACCCTGTCTCAAAAAGCCAAAAAAAACCCCACAATATTCTTTCATGAATAGATAAAAGGCCCATCGACCACCATAAATAATTTTCTTAAAGTACTGGGAAATTTGCTCCTATAGGTTCATCTTAGAATAGAATCAAAACAGTCACCAAAATTTATCAAGCCCTATTCTTACAATGAAACTAAATTTCTGTTCTCTCCTCATGCAGAACCATAACTGTTGTACTTATTAAAACTACATATATTAATCATATATTTAATTCACTAAAATTCTGTTTTGTTTTTTCGTGGAAAGAGCCAAATAAGCCTAGAAGTGATTTGCAACGAAGCCCAGAAATACAACAAAGCAATACAACGCCGCTGAGTTTGTTTGTGGGCCACATCTATCATTCCACGCCTGTCAGCACAGCAACAGAGCAGGCTCCGCACTGCAGAAGCGCTCTCTAAATACTGGGTGAATCAATAAACGAAGGAAGATCCATCTCAAATGTCTAGTCTTCCTTTTGAGAAATCAGGACAGAACTCATTGTCCAGTGTGTGACTCAGCGCCAGGCGTTTTCATTTTGTGCTCAGCCTCCAGTGCCATGCTTCTCTGGACTTACATAATCTCTGGCCCTCCAGCCACATAAGCATATCCTGATGCAGGAGATGTGCCTTCCACCCTTTGATTGTTAGAGTGAAACTGACTTGTTTCATTTTCCTTTTTCAATTTTAAATATTTGAAATCTCTGTCCTCTCCAAGCCAGCAGATTCCTAGTTCACACTTAATAAGATGTGTTAAAGATTCAGCTTTTGCGTGATTCCCTATGCTAATGAATTCATCAATCCTGTTATCATCCACCTTTCTGTAAATGTCAAGCATGATGCAGCTGACAAGGCCATCCCCGTTTCCACAAGTTCATGGACACACACATTTGTCCATGGCAGCTGACATCTCTGGCTCACCTCTGCCGTCCCATGATCCTTTACTTGAATGGTGATAATTGCATCCATTTTTTTTCATTATTTATCACTTCTGTCAACATTTTCAAACCTATACATGTCTTCATGCATTCAGACACACATCGTTTGCCATTTTACAAGTGAATGCCCTCTTTGGAAGTGGCTTATATAAGTTGAATTTATATAGTTTTCAGTATTAATCCTTGAGACTGCTGTATTTTAAATGTTTTATCTAAACTCACCTTTGAATTTAGTTGCCATTAAAGAGAATGTATTGAGAGGTCATTAGGGGGTTAGTATTTATACCCAAGGGGATTTTTTTTTTTTTGACCTCTTTTGTTCTTGTCCTTCTGTCCTCTGCCCTGGGATGAAGAAGCATAAGTCCAACTCCTTCCTCTCAGATTTCCCAACCTCCAGAATCACGTTAGTAAATTTCTGTTCAATATAAATTACTCATTCTCAAGCATTTTGTTACGGCCTCAAAGAATGACCCAAGACAGAAACACATGGCTATTTAGCAATATTCTTATTGAAACATTCTAGATGCTGAGCCTAAGAAAGTTTTTTGTTTTTGTTTTTGTTTTCTTCTTCCTACCTCTACCCCTGCCCCTGCCTAACAGGATCACAATACATTGGCCAAGTTGAATTCAAACTGGTCAGCTCCTCTTGCCTGAGCCTCCTGCATGCCAGCACAATGGGTGTGTGGCACCACACCCAGCAGTTAGTTTCTTCGGTTTTTAAAGTCAGTTATTTATTGAGGGACTGCTTCACATTTAAGGGAAGGAGGCATCAGAGGGAACAAAGATGTGGTTTCTGCCTCTACAGAAGGTTTTGGACAGAATGACACCACAAAAATTGCTCAGTGTTGAGGAAAGGGTTAAAATTTCCCACCAATCAGTCAATTGGGTGTGTGTTAGCCTTGGTAGAGGGAGATACGTGAGGTGGCCCTATGTATGGAGAACAGATCTCAAGTGACTAAGTCGCCAGGGACTTGTTAAAGGTGGTATTCAGTGTAGTAAGGAAGTGAGTGATATGCCTGCTATATTTAGTTTACCGAAAGAAAAGTATGACTTCATAATTGATTACTAATCTGGTTTTAGTGTTTATGATGGTTTCTCTTAGTTGTCAACCTGAAAAGAGTCAGAATCACCATAGAAACAAATTTCTGGGAATGTCTTATTAGATTAATGAGTCAGGAAGAGCCATCCTAACATAGGGGGTACTAATCATGGTTGGGGGTTCCCATTGAATAAAAAGGGGGATAGTGAGTTGACCATTCAGTATTCAGCATTCTGCTTGGATACAATGTAATCAGCCACTTCCGGATCCTCATCACCGTGACTTACATTCTCTGTAAACATAAGCAAAAATAAATAAGTCCTACCTTGAGGTGTTTTTGCCAGGATATTTTATTGTAGAAATGAGACAAGTAGCTAATATGTTGTCTTAGTTAGAATAAATACAGAACCACATTAATTTAGTAGCCCCAAACTGACAAGCAAAGAATCATAAAGAGATAAAAACAGAGTGTTTAAGTGGTCCTCATAAAAAAATAAATAAATTCCAAATATAAGTTCAGTTCTGGAGGCTGCACCTAGGAGATAAGCACTCTGTATGTTTCAGTGGATTTTGCAATGTTCAGGTTTCTTAATATCACAAGTGATGATAGCTTAAGCCATTTCTATACTACATACATCTACAGCAAACTGACCAGCACAGAAGTAGGTCTCACTTTATTCGTGACCATCATCTGGCTTCAGCAGTGCCCTCCAGCATTACTGCAATGGAGAATATGCCTCTTGAGTAACTTGAGAATCTAGATTTTCAGTTACTTAATCACACCTGTTCTCTGTTTTCATTCAATAGTTAATACCTTACACAGTTCACCAGTGCCTCTTCTAGAAGATAGTTTTTCTTTCAGGAAGATGACTGTTCACGACGCAAAGCAGTTTTGCAAGTGGATGGAAGAAATTAGGAAGGGAAACAAATGCTGCCTCTTTGACTCACGCACACGCACACTTGCCTGACCATATTTTTGACTCAGGGGCAGGGGCACAGGCAGACTCCCTTCTTCCTTGTCCCTGCGTCACTTTAAGGCAGAGCACGGCAAGCTCTGGAGGCTGGAATAGGCCTAACTCAAAGGGCTGTCATGGACTTGGGATCCAGTTCAGCTGTGGAGAACTTGTCTATTCTGAAGTAGTTCCTGAGTTTGGTCTCAAGTACCAAGACAAGACAAAACAAACCCAACAGAACAACCCATAAAGGCTTCTGTTGCTTGGAGTATCCTGTTCCTACTTGCTTAGTTCCAGCTCTGTGTGCTACAGGCAATTAAAGCAGATCAAAGAGAAGGATGGTTACCTTTCTACAAGGACCACAATAGCATCATAGAATAAAAGCATACATCTAAGAAGGAAAGGTGATGTCACCACTCACAGGGCATCTTCTGTCATCTCAAAGACCTGGGCATAGCCAGATATCTGTGGGTACACAGTACCACACTATGGATGATGAAACATACACTACTGTTTAGCCACACAGTTTCAGAGTGTTGTGAATGGTCTCCATCTCCAGATCACAGGGAAAATTCCAAAACCACCATCAGGGAGGAGTTGAGGTTAGACAAAAGATGTTCCCTGTCTGTGATTCATGGAGGGTGGAGCTCGGAAGGATAAGTGCAGACTTGAACTTGGGGTTTGGAAATGTTCTTCTCCAGGCTGAGGCATGAGTGGGTTGATATTGCTGAGTCAAGTTTACAGCCCAGTTTAAAGTCCTTCTGCTTTCTTTCTTAAAAAAAAAAAAGTGCATTTTTCACTCCTGCCTTTAGCGTAGCCTCTACATTTCTTGCATCATGTGTCATTTCATCTGCTCAAGACTTGTCTGTCTTTTGGAACAGTGTTAGGAAGTTCTCTGACTTCGGGGTTAAGCGCTTTGCATATACCTTTGGAAAGGAGCTATCTGTGATATTTAATTCCCATTTAACAGTTGATGATAAATGGGGCACAGAGAGGTTAATGGTTCATCTGACTCCACACAGCTATCTAATGGACATTTATAAATCATGGAATAGTTTTTCTTCTTTTAATCATTATTATCCACTGATGGGCTACATATTAATCAGATAACTGCCCCACCCTTATCCTATTTATATGACCCAGCAACTCTAAACTACTTGAGCAATACTATGGTTTATGGAGGCCATGCCTCTGCTTGCACTTTTTCCATAACAAGAAAGCCTCCTGGGTCCACCCCAGCTTTCTTCACCTCCACTCATGACTTATTCCTAGTGTTAGAAACATACATAGAGATTCCACCATGGCCTGAGAACATCTCATCAATAACATATTCACCTCCAAGGTTGCCTGCAATTACATCTGCTGCAAAGGAAAAGCAGTTATGGTATCACTGGGCTCCAACTAGACCAGGAGATAGGACCCATCATGCTCCCAAAACTGCCTGGAATAGGATCTGACATGTAGAAAGTTCTTGGTTACTTGTAACAGTGAGGAAACATCCCCAAACAGGATTCTCACAGGAGATTGTTGAAGGGAAACAGACTACAATTGCTAATCCTTGCTCTTTCTGGTGATCAGAAAAATCAAGAAAAGCCTAAAAGCAATTCTACTCCCAGGTGTGTGTGTGTGTGTGTGTGTGTGTGTGTGTGCACGCATGTGCCTGTGTGTCTGTGTGTGTGAGAGAGAGGAGGAGGGAAGGGGTTAAAAATCTGCACAAAAACTTATGAACAAATACTTATAGCAGCATTGTTTATAATAAATGAAAGGAACATTATTCTCAAATATATATTCTCACATATATATATATCATACATTTTTGGGCATAATAAATGAATAGGACTCTATAACATGGATGAACTATGAAAACATGCTGAGTGACAGATACCATCTCAAAAGATCACACACTGTATGATTCCATGTGTGTGGAATGTCCAGAAAGTAGCATGTACAGAGATAGAATGTAGATTGGCAGTTACTTAGGAGTGCAGGAGGGTAGAGAGAAAGTTACTGGATGATGACAATGCCGATGAGTTACATGTCTGGGATTACACTGGGCAACACTGAGCTGTAAGCTTTAAATGAGTCAACTGCTCATCCTGTGAATTATATCTTAATCAAGCTGCATGTGAGAAGCTTCTAGAACATCCCAGAATAGCATCACAGGATGTTAGAGACAGTATGTACTGATGACCTACTCATGACAATAGCCCACTTAGGGCCCTCATTTCTCATTTCTAAGCTCATAGACACGCATTGCGGTTTAGTTAAATTTTCTCACTCTGATTTTTTTCGTTGCTGTTGTAAGTCATAAACAACTAAATCAGATAGAATGCTCTTTTCTAAGCCATGTCCATAGTTCCAATGCTGAGCTATTCTTTATTGGCTGTTAGGTGCCAAGCACTTAACAGATGTCACCACCAAGCCTTCTAACATCTCCACAAAGCAGACTGCATAATTGTAATGTTATAGAAGAGAAATGGAGCTTTGCCAATGAGAGAATGTCACCACCACATGGGCACTTAATAGACCTATCTTTAATGCTTGTGAGTCTGATTTCTAGTAGATGCACTCTGTTCACTCTCTAAGACTAGTGTGCTAGAAAGAAATGCATAAAATCCAGTTAGAGTGAGGATAAAGAGAGTGTGGTGCCAGCCAATCTAGTAAGGTACTCTCCAACAGAGAACAGACATGTGAGAGGCCTGCAGAACCAGCTGCCTGAATAGTCTGGAGGGTGACCCGTGGGCTCTGGGGCTATTCAAGCTGTCTGTTATAAAAAATACCTTTTAAATCTTATTCCAGCAGAGCAAGCAATAGCACACAGGTCAGTCTCTTTTGTAAAAGACATAGACTTCTGGTTTTTATTTCTAGCTATCGGCTCTATCCTACCAATACTATCTGCCCTCTGAAGGCATGTTCACTTCCCCATGTTATTAAAAATATCCGATTGTTTTTGCCCCTATTTTGAGGGTGGGCACATAGTCACTGGAGGAGTTTACAGCACATAAATTATTTCAGAACTGAGCTCCTGTTTTTCCCTGAGAAATCTGAGGTCTTTTCTCTGTCTCTTCCCTCTGTTATACTTCTTTCTGCATCCCCCTTAAGATGCTTTTATGGAGACATTTATTCTCCATCCAATCCCCTTTGGCAATTTAATTTGAAGTCATTCTCAGAGTAGATTGCCTAATTTCTTGTCATGGTATCTCCATAAAATGCAAGATCTTTCTTGCTTACAATATTCTAAGTCCTGGATTCAGGTCTAATTCTCAAATACAGCTTCGCCACTCTTTAAGGTCAAGCAATTTTACTTTTTCCCTTGTCCTCCAAAATTAATCATTTCAACTATCAGCAACAATAAAAAGATCACCTCCCTACAAATAACCTTAACTGTGTCAATTTTATTATTAAACCATTGCTATAAAACACACACACACACACACACACACACACACACACGCACACACACAAGAAATCAGGACCTTTGGAAGCTGACGCTGGCAGATTTCCCATGGAAACGCATGCTAGATTAACCTCTATTAGATAAATGTAGCTGACACGGCAGCTTTGGACTTTCGCGGAGTGTGTGACTAAGACTCTCATGATATTTCTTTGGATAAGCTAGATCGGGTAAGATAAGAACATAATTATATATAATCATGCCTGGCTGATTAAAGATTGAATATATTACAGGAGGTTTGTGCTCCAAGAGGAATGCTGCATAGAAATCACATAACTTACAGCTTTTCTACCCTTGGACCTGCCCTGTCCACTTGGCTACTGGGACTTTGAAATTTCCCTCTTCTAAGCTAAATGTTGAGAAGAAAAAACAAAAAAAAAAAAAAAAAAAAAAAACACCAATACTTGGAAGACTAAACATGTTTAGACAGATGCCAAGTATCTTGTTAATTTTATGCTGACTGCATGCTGAAATGTTCTCTCTCTGTATATATATATAACATAAAGCATTTTATTATCAAATTTGTTTGCTTTTCTCTTTTCTTTTTTAGTTAGTGCTATTAAAAGTTGAACATTGGGCATTGAAATGATGGCTTAGAGGTTAAGAGCACTAGATGCTCTTCTAGAGGACCGAGGTTCAATTCCCGGGACCCACATATTAACCTACAACCTTATATATTTCCAGACCCAGGAGATCCAATACCATTTTATGGCCTCCCTGGGTACCAGAAGTGTACAAGGTGCATAGACACACATGCAGGAAAACATTTACACACACAAAGCAAAATTTTTACACAGTTGAAAATTCTCCATGTGGTTTGTACTGTGTATATTTCTGTTGATACAGCTGATTTACACAAGATTGGCAATTATCAATATGCATTTGTCACTCGGGAAGCCCCAAATTCGCAGCTCATCACTCATTACCCATCAGTCTTGAAGACTGAACTAACACCATCTACCATATTTCAACAATTTCCAGATCCCCTTCTTTGCACCTTGTGGTACTCATGATCCATCAAAAGTAAGGTTCCCTACTTCCCACTTATTTGTTTGCTTACTCTATAGTCTTAGTGTGTGTGCATGTGCATATGTGTAGGAATACATGTATATGCATACTCATGTGTATGCAAGTACACATGCATGTGTGCACACATGTATGTGGAAGCTGGGCAATAAAATCAGTGTTTTATTTTTATTTTTTAAGGTGTATTTATTTATCATGTACACAGTGTCCTGCTAGCATGTATGCCTCCAGGCCAGAAGAAAGCACCAGATTTCATTATAGATGGTTGTGAGCCATCACGTGTTTGCTGGGAATTGAACTCAGGACCTCTGGAAGAGCTGCCAGTGCTCTTAACCTCTGAGCCATTTCTCCAGCCTCCCAAATCAGTGTTTTCTTTAAGTGCCATATAGTGGAAATTTGTCATTTCCCCTCTGTAGACTTTTATATAGTAACATCTGCTATTTAAAATTATAAGCCTTTCTTGTTTTCTTCTTGGCAGCATATAACTTCTTAGGCTTGTTTAAGTCAAAAAATCTTCCAAGGGGTATTTCTGTAATTGATGGCCCATGTTCTTTCCCCCTTATTCTATTCTGATCCCAGTCTAACCATTCTTCAGTATATGTCATTCCCTAAACCTGCTCATTCAGTGCCAGTAGGGATCACTCTATCACTTAATCTAATGGAGTCTTTATATTATTTGATATATTATTGTTCAGTGTCCGGGGGGTGGTCCGGCTTCTGCTGGTCTAGCAGGCTAATCTAGGAGTTCCTTGCTTCCAGATGAGACCAGATGGAACTTGAGATAAAAGGCCCCATTTCAGCCAGATTAAACCTGTAATCTCAGCTTCTGGGAGGCAGAGGCAGATGGATTACTGTGAGTTTGAAGCCAACCTGGTTTACAAAGCTAGTCTAGGTCAGCCAAGGCTACACAGAGAAACCCTGTCTCAAAAAAACCAAGGAAAACACAGTACTTAATTATCCTATGGGTGGGGGAAGAATTTCTAGGTACAGTTAAAGGTCATTTGCTTAAGGCTAGGATCTCCTTAGCATAGGGTGGGATACTCCAGGAATCCCCAGGTGCTTGCTGTCAGGTGCTTGCTTCCCCAAGGCTATGTGATGTTCCTTAGAGGAGTGGAAGTCTCAGATCAGGGGGAAGAGAGAACCCCCACAGAGAAAGGGAGTCCACAGTAATAAACTGAGCTTAGTTGGCTATCTGGATATGCCAGACTTCGACCTCTCCAGCAGCGCCCCACAATATACCTGTAACATTTAGCCTGGCAATTATTCTTTCTTCATAAAACATGTCTTGGTTCAGTTTCTTAGAAATTATTCTCTCTTGTGACTCATTCTTTGTTTGATTTTTGTTCATTTGGCCTCATCATAACAACCTCCAAACTTCAAGTACTAGAGCTCAGTCCCAAGTACTAGATCTCAGTTCCAAATTGTCTTTTTGTTCCCACTGCACCCCCCCCCCATTTGCTCTGATCATGCCTATGAATACTACATTTATACAGTAGGGATCCTGAACTCAAAGATGAGTAATTATCATAAGGTTGGGGTGCCCAAACTAAACCATTTTCATCACCATTAAAACCTGTTATTCTTATAGCGGCTTACTTCCTCGAGTTTCTATGGCTAAAGTTGTGGGATGCCCTTACCTCAAAATAACAATTCCAAGTAAGTAATCATACAATATTCTGGGCTCTAATTTAAAAGCATATTTTAGTATTTCCCTCTTCTTTTTTTTTTTTTTTTTTGGTTTTTTGAGACAAGGTTTCTCTGTGTAGCCTTGGCTGTCCTAGACTCACTTTGTAGACCAGGCTGGCCTCGAACTCACAGCGATCCACCTGCCTCTTGGTGGTCTCTCGTCTTCTCTTCTTGCTACCTATGGACTACTCTCAGTCCAGAAACTACATTCATCCCTTTAAAATGTCATCTAAATTATATTCATCATCTGAAAAACAATTCTATTGGCTCTCATTCTTCTCAAGGTACTTAAGATGGCTTCTGAAGACTTACATTATCTGGTCTTTAATTTTCCAAGGTTGTCAAAAGAAAGTACTGGAGATGAGCTCACTTAAACAACAGAGTTTCCACAGATCTAGACAGTGGAAGTCCACAATGAAGGTATCAGGAGTGTTGGTTCTTCTGTGACTCCCTTCCTCAAGATGATTGCTCCTTTTTGTGTCTTCATACAGTCATCCTTGCATACAAGTTCATTCATGCCCTAATCTCATGTTCTTATGAGGATGTCAGCCATGTTGAATTAGAATCTTCCAGACTGATCTTAACGTCAGCAAAAATTTAAAGTCTGTATTTTCAAACTGAGTGGCGTTTTATTACACCAGAGCAAAGGGCCTTTGCCTATTAAGTTTAGAGAGGGAGACAATGTGTCCCACAGTCACCTCTTTGACCTCACTTCTTACCACTCTCCTCCATTTCCTCCGCTGGAACCTCAGAAGATGGCAGAATTATTCTTACTTCAGGAACTAGTCTCTATCCTCAAATACTTTTTAAATTATTGCAGATTCTCCTCCCTTGTTTTCTTTATTCAGCTGTTGAAATGTTCCTTCCTCGGTGAAGCATTTCCTGCTCACCCCAAAGATGAGTGCAAGCTTCCAATCCCCCCAATACATCTCCCTGTCCCCCGACTCTGCTCATCTCCCTACATTCTGCATCTGTCTATGACATACCGTATTTTCTTATTGCATGCTTAGAATTTTTACAAGGTTTTTCAATGTAGCTGTACAATAAATAGAGCTCAAATGAGTGGACACATAAAAAAAGGGCATTTGTAGAAAACGGTTCAGTGTCAGGAGGAATTTGGAAACTGTATACTATAAGGCACAATGCAGAGAAAAATCAGATAGAGGAGGGGAGGGGCCAGGAGGAGGGAAGAGGGAGGGGTGGGGGAGGGTTCAAACCAAGTCTAAAGGAATATTGGATGATTGTCTTAACACCTGTGAAGGATCATCCTACAGATGGAAGCAAAGTCCTGAAGGGGCAGCATTGAGGCTAAGAGCAGAAAAGGAAAGGAGGTAATATGTAGTTCAGTTTAAAAACCCAAGAGTCCAGCGTTCAGAGGCTGGCTCCGGATAATAGAAAACAAGGAATGGAAGTTCTTGCCGAAGATTTCAGAAGTGAGTTCTAGGCCCCAAATCCCAGAATGATAACCTGATTTTGTGTAAGAAAAAATGTCGCCATTCCATGAAGTGTGGCTAAATCTGGTATCCCACTGTTGCGGCGACATCTTCACTGTGGAAGCACTACAAGAACAAACAAGGTTGGGAAGTTCTTAAGCCTAGGGTCAAGCCTTGCTAATAGTCACAGCTTTAGACAAGTTACTCCTGGGTATACATTGAAAGGACAAGTCCTCATCCTATTAAAACATCGCCCAGGATGACAGTCCAACCTCTTCAGTTTTAAACATTCTAAACCTAGATACTTTTCAATTCCTGGGAACTAAGAGAGGTGTGTGTGTGCGCGCGTGCCTGTGTGCGTGTGTGCGTGAGTGCGTGAGTGCGTGTGTGCGTGAGTGCGTGAGTGCGTGAGTGCGTGAGTGCATTTTGCTGTTTTAAAAACTCAGTTGCAGAGCGTGGAGAAGGCAGGGGAGGAGGCGTTCTGAAACTTCCTGGTGAAGGAGAATCATAACAAATCAAATGCTTCCTTATCACAGGAGTTCAGAAAGGTGGAAAGAGTCATTTGGGCCAGGTGCCCAACTTCTTCTCTTCAAGTGTGCAAAAGATAAGAGAGCTCTCAGCTGGGAAACTCGGGGTGAAAATCTTATTTATTCAGACACCTGATACCAACTGCTCCCCAGGCCCAAAAGAGCTGTAAAGCACTTTACTGTGCTGTTTTGGTTCATGAGATAGAATTTTACACCAAATGACTATCTCTGAAGACGAATTCCAAAACCAAGGAAGCCGGTGTGTGGGGTGAAGCCACATCCCTGGGCTTGCCTGGGCTATTCCATTATCACTGTTTTAACATCCTGGGTTAGCTTCCGGGTGTTGAGTAACTGGGGTAGAACCCCGTGAAAGATAAGCTACTTCATCTTTGTATATTACTTCATCACACACACACACACACACACACACACACACCACACACACACGTTACTTGGCTTTTTTCTAAGCATATCTTGTATATAACTTTGGAAGTTATTTAGCAGTTTGCTCAGAAAACACAGAACAGTGCCAATAGAATCCATTAAAAAAAAAAAAAAAAAACAGCTGTTCCATATATAGTGGAGAACAAAGTAGTATATTTAAACAAAGCTGGAGTGTGTTCTCTTGTACATGCTAAGAAATAAGTATTATATTTGATATTTGAGCCAAGATACATGGTGGGACTCTAGAAAGATCTGGAACCCAGAGTTTGTATGTCACCTTATTTTTTCAGTTATTTCCGCCTAGCTCTCCCTCCTCTGAGAGAAGGCATGGGTCTGCTGTCAGTATCCTTTCCAGACTTTCCAGAACCATTACAGAACAGGGTGGGCCTTGTGCCTTCAGCTATGCAGTTGAGATAACACAGTTTTCACAGACAGTTAGGAAATAGAAATAGCAGTATTGCTTTCCGAGGCTTGACCCCCTAAATCCTTTCCTGGTTTTGCTGTGTTGTGTTGTGTTTCCTTGCTTGTTTTGACACACTAGTGAGGACTAATGGAGCTTTTAACAAAATTAGTAGTAAATGGAGATTTCTTGGGGGGGGGCAGGTTTCAAGACAGGGTTTCTCTGTGTAGCCTTGGCTGTCCTGGACTTGCTTTGTAGACCAGGGTTGCCTCGAACTCACAGCGATCCACCTGCCTCTGCCTCCCAAGTGCTGAGATTACAGGCATGTGCCACCATACCCAGTGTAAACGAAGATTTCAAAAAAGGCTCACAGGGAAAAACTATACCCTTGTTCTCAATGTACATTTCATGAGAACTTTTGACGATAGCGCCTCTTAAAATTAACCCCACAGCAGTCTCTTCGCACCCTCTTTCCTTCATCTCCTCTGTAGTCTTCCCAAGGGTCCTGGCTACTCCTTGAGGGCTGCTGCTTCACCTTGGATAACTAGAGGCAACGCTGTGGATCCAAGTCTTATACTGAGGCTTTTCTTTGTAAACTTAGCAGTCTCAAACGTGGCTTGGATTCTGTCCAATTTCTCCCCCAAATTAAGAAGTAAGTCATACACTTGAATGCTGACATAATAAATATCCAAGAGATTCTAAGTCAGTTATCCTTTACAGAATACACATTTAACTCTGATGTTAAACTTTTGAAACACTTTTTATGGCGTGCTATGCTTCATCTTAAAATATCTGTCTACTTAATATTTCTATATTTTCTTTCATTAATTCATTTTCAGAGTCATGTGTTGAAACGAACTTCATCTGAGAGAACCTGTCTCTGTTTAGACAAACTATGCCTATAAACATTCATTTCTGCAAGAAGTAAAACCAAGAATCTAATTAGAATGCCTCCAGACACAGTTACCTAATCCCAGGGCCTGACATAGCAAAAACAAAAACAAAAACCCCCCAAACAAAGCAAAACAAAATGCAAGACAAGAGGAGCTTAAAGCTACGGATACATTCTTTAAAGTTCAAAGTGCACCTTAGCACTTTAAACGGTTGTGGGCATCCTGAAATAAAATTATTAATTTCATTTCATTAAATTATTTCTCAAACATTTGGTACAGAAGCCTTCAAGCATGCATTGAACACCTATGAACATTCTTGATAACTTTAGTTCCATGGTACACAATTTACAAATTGTGCTGGAAAATAATATTTAAATCATTTATGAGTATATGATATGGAAATATTAGTAAAAAATTCTAGGTGATAAAGAGAGCTCATGGTAGGCATAGAGGAGAAATGGGGGTGTTAGAGGAATCTTGGAGAAATATGTTGAACATACAAGATATAGTAAAACTTATAAAATAAATTTAACAAAATTTCTTCTCTAATGCATTTGTATATTAGAAAATAGTTTTGACATTGGAATGTAACTCAGTTTACTCATACATCCTTCTATGGGGTAGGATAGTTGATTTGCTGTATTCACCAGCTGGGTAGGGAGATGCCGAGAGAGCTGGTAAAACGTTGGTTTGGGGTTTGTCTGGAAGAGTGTGTGTGGGAGAAATTTACATCGGCATTTACCAGTAGGTCAGGTAAAGAATGCCCTTCCTCAGGCGTTCTTTACCGGTGGACGTGTTTAAACCGCTAAGGTGGAAATGGTCAAGAGGTACAGAGAGTCCACCCTTCTTGAGCTGCAGCATTGACCTTCTTCTGTCCCTGGACATCAGAGCTCTGGTTTCTTTGGTTTCTTAAGCCTCCAGACTCAGGACATAATCGTGACCATGGCAACTCTCAGGCCTACAGACTCAGGGTTATATACTAGCCTTGCAGGGTCTCCAGTCTCCAGGAAGCTAACTGTGGTGTTTCTTGGATTGTATAATTTAAGGGTATAATAGCAAATTCATTTATATGTGCAGGATGGTGTATGTATGTAGTATGTATGTATGTGTGTGTGTATGTATGTATGTGTGTGTGTGTGTATGTATGTATTCTATTGACTCTGCGTCTCTTTAGTGCCCTGGTATATAGAGATATTTATGGTTCATTCCAAAATGCAAGTTAAGTCTCCAAGTGCCTACCAGGTTCTTTTTTTTTTTTTAAGTTTTTCGAGACAAGGTTTGTTTGTGTTGCCTTGGCTGTCCTGGACTCACTTTGTAGACCAGACTGGCCTCAAACACACAGTGATCCGCCTGCCTCTGCCTCCCGAGCCCTGGGACTACAGGCATGCACCACATGCCTGGCTGCCTACCAGGTTCTTATAAGTAAACATAACACATACCTGTCTATTTGTGGTACCATAGTGCTGGCTTCTTCCGAATAGCTTTTGGTCCAGTGTTGAGGATCACCAGTTATGATGGACATGCCGCCAGTAGCTATATCTCAGTGCTCAGCTACCGTTCACCTTCCTTGGAAATCCTATTTATAGTTTTCTTTTCTTTCTTTCTTTCTTTTTTTTTTGTCTTCTTTTATTAAAAATAGATTCTTTTCTCATGTGATGTATCTTGATTATAGCTTCCCTCCCTCTACTCCTCCTGTTCCTCTCCACCTCCTAACACTCATCTCTCTTTAGCCACCTCCCCTGTCTCCTCTCTTACTTGAACCCTCTTGATGTATTTGGCTGCCCCATCCTCATGGCATTCCCGATTCACACTTCCCAGGGCTCCAGGCTTGGAACTCTGATTTCCTTCTTACTAAGTCACATACGGAGACACAAATACTTCACACCACATGGCAATTACTAATGCATTTTTATGGCCCCTTTTTTCTCTTCCCACATACTTTTCTCATATAAACACATGACTTTTAAGAGGAGTGAATATGGGTTTTGTTTTGAGTTCAGGCATTTTTTTTCTTTTTTTGGAAATAGATTTTTTTCATACAATGTATCTTTATTAAGCTCTCGTCTCCCCTAACTCCTTCTAGATTCTTCCCATTTCCCCTCTTATCCATATCCATCCCTTTCTTTTTCTTTCTAATCTGATCCACCATGTCAAGCATAAGAATCTATGATTGCTATTTCAATATTTCAACTGAAATGGGAGGATACAAGGGATGGGATAAACATTGAGATGTAACAAGAATAAATTAATTAAAAACAAAAACAAAAAACAAAAAACAAAACAAAAAAAAAAGAAATCAATATTTCAATTGATAGTTTAACTTTCCACTTGCACAGGTGCATTTACTTTAGCTGGAATTGATCACACGTGGGACAGAAGATGTCGATTGACAGGAAGAGTTATGTGTTTGCTTGGGGACAAAGTTGTGTACCTAATGACTAGAAATCTGATGCTCTTGCTTGTGTTTGTTTTGCTATCCGGGATGCTGTTGTTTTTATATACAATGTGTTCCCAGATACGCAAAGCCTGAGCACCTCAGGGGTAGAAAACACCTTTCTGCTCAGCTACTCAGCAAATGTCTCCAGCACTTCTCTGCAGTTAAAGAGAACATGAGGAGTGATTCCTGGGTATAATTCTTGCAGAGGTCTGGCTACCTTGGAGGTTAGCCTCTGTACCACAGTGTTGAGTGATTACAATGGCTCCAGATGCCAGCAATTCCTAGTGAGACAAGACTCTCTGCAGCTGACCCTGGGTGGGGCTTCCTCTAAGTACTTGTCTGGAGGACATTCCATAGGACAAGGCCATTTCAATCGTTTCAGTATCTGGCACAGCGCTTTCCCAAGCAGGCTGGTGCCATCTGCAGATAGGCTGCATTCCTTTTCCACACTGGGCACATGCCTTTGGGAGGGGCCAGGGTTTTGCTTAATTCTTACCATACCAACCACAACTCCATTCTTTTCTCAAGAGTATGCTGAAATACAAATGAGAATAGATGAATGGTAAGTTTAAGTGGGCTGTTAATCACATTTTTTTTTTAAGTTCACTTACCAATTTGAGAGTTTTATTATCAAAGTCTTACTTAGGAATTCACCTATGGAACATTGAGTTGGGAGCCACTGTGCTAAGCGCCAGCCTCTGGCAAAGTGAACACAATGTCATGAGGAGTTGCTGTACTTCCAATAAAAGCACTGACTTCTACAGCAAATGAAGGCCGGGCACCACCACACCAACTCAAGGGGGCTTTCTGCCAAAACTGGTTCCACAACTCTTTCCAAAGCTAATAAGTAGTGGTCTCAAAACACCACTGCCCAACAATCCAAAGTTCACCAAGGGAGAAAGAAACCAGTAATGCTCACGTGGCCCAATTATACTTTCCTGCTACTTAGCGGGTTTTTAAACAGACTGTTCCTTCTCTTCTTTTGTTTTTTTTCATTTCATAAAACACAGGAGTGTCTTTCACACCAATCCTGTGACAACATTGGGTTTAGCATCATTCCTCTGGCTAAACATTTGACTGTGTTGTTCCATAGAGTTAGTAATGAAGTACCTAAGCCTATTTGTAATATATGATTTATCTGACCTGAAGTCTGCCTCCTCTAGTTTTGTGTAGCAATGGCAGAATATCATACTATTTTAAAAATGAATGAATGATTCATAGATGCACTAAGGAAGACCTATAAAAAAGAAATAACTTAAGAAAAAAAAGTAAATAAAATGTTACTTCCATTGTAGATACAAAGGTGTGTTAGATAAGTATATTTAAATGCAGATACAGTAGTTGCCAATAATTCATTAAAAAATACCTCTATGTCTGTCCATTTAAAAGAGAGAAAAAGGGAAAAAGCAGTACTCAAAAACTGTCCATCATAGGGGAAAAAAGATTTTGTTTTGAAAAATCTTGAATGGTTTTTACAGTTGAGATGTGTGTACATATTGTAAAGACATTGATAGCACATTTCTACGTCAGAGGAGGTCCAAAGAGATGAGCAGTAGTGCAACTTGGGTTGAACTTCTGAATCAAAAAGCGAAATTGGTGTGGGGTTCTAGAAGGAAAACATGTTCTGAGCTGCATGGGAAACCTCCCATCATCATAGATAATCCAACTAAGACCACACCAGTAGCCTCTCTGTAAGACCTAAGGCAATCTCCATACCTATAGAAGTCTAGAGTGCCCAAACAATATAGATGTTCAGCAAAAAGTCAATCAAAACAACAACCCAAATGGGGCAAGGTGACAACTGAGTCTTGGTGTTCAGGAGCCAAGCTTGGCCTGTACAAAACCTTGTTTCAAAAAATTAAAAAGGAAAAAATGAGAAGGTGAGGAAGCAAGAGATGTGGTAAGGAAGAATAGAGGAAGAGAGAAAGAAGAAGGAAGAGAACAAAAGACAAAGAAGGAAAGAAAAAGAAAGAAGTAAATAAGCCCTGGATGCCCAAGAAGTCCCCTGGCTTCCAAAGAACATGGTTGAAATGTAGAAAGAATTCATTCTTGAACTAGAGAGATGGCTCAGTAGTTAATAGCATTGGCTGCTCTTCCAGAGGTCCTGAGGTCAATTCCCAGAAACCATATGGTGGCTCAGACCACCTGTAATGGAATCTGAATCCCTCTTCTGATGTGCATGAAGACAGAGCACTCATATACATAAAATAAATAAATAAATAAATAAATAAATAAATAAATAAATAAGTCTTCCAAAATATACTTAAAGCCAGGTGGTGGTGGCACACGCCTTTGAACCCAGCACTTGGGAGGCAGAGGCAGGCAGATGGATATGAGTTTGAGGCCAGCCTAGTCTACAGAGTATGTTCCAGGACAGCCAGAGCTATTACACAGAGAAACCTTGTCTTGAAAAATATATATATATATATATTAAAGAAAGAATTCACTCTCAAGATTAGATATGAGGGTAATTTAAAAAATACACATATAAGAATTGAGTCGGGCTTTATGAGAAAAAATATATGAGAATTGAGAAGCACACCCTTAATACCAATTATTGGGAAGCAGAAACAGGAAGATGTCTGTGAGTTTAAAGCCAGCTTGGTCTACAAATCAAGCTCCAGGACAGGCAAGACTACAAAGCGAGAGTTTGTCTCAAAAACAAAGTGAAAATAATTCTAAAGTTTCTATAATTGATTCTATAATTGCATGTCCTCAAATTAATATTTTGAATCTCTAACACATAGTACCTCAAAACTGAACTATATTTGAAGTTAGGCATTTAACTAGGTATCTTTTGAAAAGTTATTTTTTACTTGGGAGGCAGAGGCAGGCAGATCACTGTTAGTTCGAGGCCAACCTGGTCTCCAAAGCGAGTCCAAAACAGCCAAGGCTACATAGTACAAGCTTGTTTCGAAAAACAAAACAAAACAAAACATAATACGTTATTTTTTAAAAAATAAGCACACAAATTCATGAGCTTCATTATGCTATTTTTATACATTTTGATATATCCCATTGCAAGAAGTAATTTAATAGAAAGAATAATTATGGCAGGCCCTAATTCAACCTGAGAGTATCTTAAGGAGAACAAGTGTGAACGTAAAGACAGAGCAGGCCTCAAGCCTGCGGAGGAAATACCACATGATGATACAGCTAAGAATGTTCAAGGAGCAACTGACATAGCCCTCAGAGGAATCCATCCGACACTGCTTCCATCTTGATCTTAGAGTCTCCGAAAAAGGCAAGAAAATAAATGTCTCCTCTTTAAAGCGACACAGGCTGATATTTTGTTCCGACAGCTCTGCCTAACTAATACAAAATTAAAATGTCAAAACAAGCTTAAACTTTGATAACTTTCTCCAGAGGAAAATTGTCAAAGGCCCCTTTATTTAGTCTCAGAGTCTGATAGTCATGGGAAGGGCAAGGCAAGGCAAGCTGGCTGTGTGGGGATCAGAATTGACTTGGTGGAAGACAGAGAAAAAACAGGCCTTTTCACTTCTATCTTTCCTGTTCACCAGAGTTGCCTTCCACCTGAAAAGGACCAAAGGTCTGTTGGTGATAAAGTTAAAGATTAGTGAGACGATTATACACCATGTCTTCGCTGGCCTGAATGTGTCCCTGTGATAGCTCCTCACTCCAAAATTCATGTTTCAAAAATTCTAATCGCCCCAACCCTCAAGATGTTTCTGTGTTTGGATACAGGATACTTAAAGAGGTAATTAAGTGTGGGAGGTCAGAGGGTGGGCTTTAATTCAATGTTTGGTAGCCTTGAAAAAAGAGGGAAACTGAACATAAACACACACACACACACACACACACACACACACATACACAGAGAGAGAGAGAGAGAGAGAGAGAGAGAGAGAGAGAGAGAGAGAGAGAGAGAGAGAGAGAGAGAGAGAGAGAGAGAGAGAGGAGGGATCGTAAAACCAGAGAGGGATGATGGCCAACAGCCAGGGGCAGATATCTTGGAAGAAATTAGCCCTGATGACACCCTGGTCTGGGACCTCTAGCTCCCAGAACTGTTATTTAAGTCACTAAATTTTGTTGTGGGTTTTGTTTTGTTTAGCAGAGCAGCAGGGAAACTAGCCTCATGCTTTGCCATTTGTTCCTATTGTCTGAGGTATTTTTGTCACGGTAGTCTTAGAAAATTAAGGTCCCAGGTTCTGTCTCAGACTCACCATTGCTCTTGCTGGTATTTATGGGGCATGGATGACCACCTAGATTTAAGAAGTATTTTCTTTAGCAGCACCATGCATAAAACTAGAAGATTTGCTAACACGGGTGACCACTCTGAATCCACAGTGCAACACAGACAACAACAAAATCAAATGCAACATTAAGGCTCCAGATACAACAAACCAGAACTTATTTAGGGTCTGAAAGGAAGAGAAAATTTGCCATTTATAGGATTTCATTTGTGAAGGGAGGACTCTGAAGGTAGGACATGTCAGGAATCTTCTGGACCTGCGATACAATATGTGTGGGAGCTGTAAGAAGTGGGGAGAACTTTCCAATAACCAGCTATTATGCAGCTAGATAGACTGGTTTGTCCAAGTGCCTGCTGAATGTCTCACAGTGGTCTTATTAACTCCAGGCTGTTGTAGGGACTTTGGTAGACATGTAGTTGGTTTCTTCCCTGAAGATTCTTTTTGTTTGTTTGAGACAGGGTCTCACTTTGCAGACCTGTCTGGCCAGGCCTAGCCTTTCTCTCCCTCTATTGAGATATAGGCATGCACCACCATGTTGAGCCCTTCCTTGGAGATTCTATCCAGGCATGTCATTGTGGTTTTTGGGCACAAGCTTGGGAAGATACTTCACTTAGGGCAGAACAGTAGTAGTAGTAGTAGAACAGAGGAAGTGGGAAGATGTTTAAAACACACCCTCCAGAATCTGAGTGGTGATGAAAAAGGAGAAAATTTAGGGGATCAGGTCAGAGGAATTGCTCCTCAGGTAAAAGGGTTTGCCTTGCTAGTCTGACAACCTCAGCAATTGCCAGGATCCACACATGTAAGGAAGCAAGAGGCAGGGGCATGCATCTGTAACCATGGCATCTGTCAAAGTGAAATGAGACATGGCTACAGAAGATCACTAGAAGCCTCAGCCTGCTAACCTGGAGGAAAGAGTAGGGTGGAAACAAGATGAAACCTGCCTTAACAGGGAAAAAGGAAAGAACAGACTGCTAAAGTTGTCCCCTGACCATCACATGTGTGCTGTGGTCTATGTGTGATAGTACACACACACATACACACACACACACACACACACACACACACACCCTCTAACTGATTAAGAGTACTTCCTGCTCTTGTAGAAGACCTAAAGGGTTGCTAAAACTCAGGTCAGGCAGCTCACAATGGTCTGTAATTCTAGCTCCTAGAGATCTGACTTCTTCCAACCTCACACTTGTGGGCAGATACATACATACATACACATACATGAAGATGTGCATGCACACACACACACACACACACAAACATAAAATAAAAAACAAAGCTTTAAGATTTTAACTAGAAAACAGGGATGCTCTTCCTGGCACAATCAGGAGTTGCTCATCCCCCGAGAACATCTTGACGAGGAGTGAAAGTGGCATGAACTTCAGTCATATGAAAGGAGATGGCCTGTCTAGGAATTTCTGTTTTCATGGGTCATCATTTATCACTGTATTTTTTAATTGCCTACAAAAAAAAAAAAAAGAAAGAAAAAAGAAAAAAGAAAAGACACTTGCCAGCCTCCCACTGTCACCATCTTAAAAATGTTTAAGTTTGCGCAAAAGGTCTCAAGCTTTCATTTTTCAGGAAGATTTCACGAGATTTGGAGCTGGACCTGTTCTCCCCGCATCTCCCAGGTGTTCAGGTGCTTTCATGATGATAGCTAACTGTTTTGGGGGAGGTCTATGATGTAAGAGCTCCACTGTTTTGTTTCCCATGGAAATTGTTCCCCGTCAGGGTGCAACTTTGTGGCACTTTCATGTTCTCAGATTTGTCAGTATTCTAGCTTCCCCTTCCCAACTTTCAGATGCCAGGAAAAGGCGGGTGAGGCGTGAGGGGTGAGCTTTCCACTTACTGAGTAACCTAGCACCCTGCTGTTAAGCTACAGTCCCAGGCTCTGCTTTCCTGACTTTTAAATGGCAACAGTAGCAATGGCTTCCTTGGATGTGTGTGTGTGTGTGTGTGTATTCTGGAAATCATCCTTAGGTCATGTTCTTAAGATGCTACCTCTTTTTTTCTTCCTTCCTCTTCCTTTCTTTTTTTCTTTCATCCTCTCTCTCTCCTTCTCTTTGTTTGTTTGGTTTTTTTTAGGCAGGGTCTCTTTCTTGGATTACCTCGCCCAAGAGTCTGCCATCTGTCTCTATCTCTTAAGCAGGTGCTAGCGTGGCTGACATTTTTATGTGGCTTCCAGGGATGGAACTCAGGCCCTCATGTTAATACACTAAGCACTTCACTGACTCAGCTGTCCCCCTACCCTTTCCTTGGCTTTTGTAGGGGACGAATGCCATAACTAATAAAAGCAACTATCGCATAGTGAATATTTGTTATTTGTTGAGGACATTCAAAGGACATTCAGGACAAAAAAAAAGTACTTGTAGAGTTGGATAGATGGTATTTAGACAGGCTGGTAGATCAATGCTGACTTCTCAGAAGGGAAAAGATAGGGACACGAATTCCTCGCTCTGTGAAAGAGCTTTCTATTTGCAGTGAGCTAAAAAACAAAACAAAACAAAACAAAAAACAACAACAAACCCAAACCCAAAACAAAACAAAAAAACCATCATCACTCAAAGCAACTTGAGGACAGGATTTATTTAGCTTACACATTCTGATCATAGTCCACCATGAAGGGAAGTCAGAGTAGAAACTCACGGCAGGAACCTGAAGCAAGAACTGAGGCGTGGCAGAAGCCGCTTACTTTCTGGTTTGTGCCTTGTGTCTTGTCTAGTCTGTTTTGTTATACAACCCAGGATACAGCTCAGGGCTGGTCTCCCACATCAATCAATAATCAAGAATATGCCTCCACAGATTTGCCTACAGATCAACTTAATAGAGGCATTTTTCTCAATTTAGCTTTCCCCTTCCCAGACAATCACAGCTTATGTTATTAAACAAACAAACAAACAAACAAAACCAACCAAACAAACAAAAAACCCTAACCAGAAAGCACATCAGGTGAGGGAGAAGGTTGTGGCCCCAGAGCCAGAAATTCACCTGGTATTATCCTCTGCTTGCTCCCACAGGCCAATGGCTTGACATCTAATGCCAAATTCTGGTCGGGAGGGGTGAGGAGCTTATCTGAATGGCTCTAGGCCATTCTAGCCCTGGGTAGCTTGTGTTTAGGAGAAAATGACTTTAGAAGTTTGTTTCTATGATTTAGGGCAGATACAAAAAAAGCACAGAGGTGGAACAAGAGGCATCTCTGAAGATCTTCTCCAGCTCAACTTGGATCTCTTCTCCATCTTAGATTTTACCTTCCTGCCTCCTCCAATGCCAAATGCCTGCCACTTTCTCTGAAACTGGCCACATCAAGGCAACAATTAAAAACAAAAACAAAAACAAACAAACAAACAAAAAAAAACATCTTACATGCCAACTCCAAAGACAAAGAAAAAAATGGGTCGTTCTGTGTCCTAGGTCTTGTGCCATTCTCCGGTGCATTTTAACGACAAAAATTCGGGTTGCTGGAGGTGGAGGTTGCCTCTCGCAAAGAAATTCTGTTTGGTTTGCTAATGTTCTCGGCCTTGCTCCACCTCTCCAAACAGAGAAAACAAACTGTGGACGAAAATGCAGGAATCGCAGCAGTAGCTCCTCAACCACATTCCAGAGAGGCCTGCGGGGTCGAATGACTCAAGCTCACAGGGACAAGCAGAGAGCACACCCGACTTTCCTGGAACCCAAACGTCCTCGGATTCACCTTCCTCCGTCTGCGGGTCCCTCTCTCTGATCCAGATCATTCCTCCCATAGTTCCCAGAGCCCATTGGGGGCTCGTGTCCCACAGCCCACTCGGGGTGCGGGTCCCATAGTCGCACGCGAGAGCCCAAGACGCCGCCGCACCTGTGGGCGCCCGGTCCGGGTCGCCTCCGGTTGCGCTCGGGCGCAGCTTTCCCGGGTTCCGCTAGGGGTCTCTCTCGGGTGGCGAAGCGGGTGGGCGGGATCAGCTGACTCTCCGACTGCGAGCCCCGCCGCCACGCTCCAGCTCTGTCAGTTTCTTCGGCGGCGGGAGGCGAGAGCACCCGGAGCAGAGCGAGTGCGGGGGCCACCGGAGTCGGCGGCGACGCGGACACAGCCAGGGCGCGGCGGATCTTCTACTTGCACACAGAGCACTCGGTGCCCTACAGAGGATCACGATGCTGCCCAGCTTGGGACTGCTCTTGCTGGTCGCCTGGACGGTTCGGGCTCTGGAGGTGGGTGCCGCGCCTTGGGAAAGAGACTAAGGGAAGCGGGCTCCGGGAGGACACGATCCTCCCCACCACGAAGCTTGAATCTTGAGGCGCGGGGGACTGTCATGGGTATCTCGTTCCTGGCGGGCGCCTGGCGCATCGGCGTCTCCGGCCCAGCCCTGCCCGGGGACGCGCTGCCGGACTAGTGGAGAGGGAGCGGGTGAGGCTCAGGGCTCCCCATAACCGCGCCAGCCCGGAGCTGGAGGGCGAGGGGGACTAGCCTGAGCGCAGACCCTGACTCCTCCCTTCCTTGAGAGCGTGTCTCGGGGATGCGAGATACACCCAGTTCGTGGGGGAAGGGGACACGTGTGGAAAACCGAAAGCGTAGCGTCTCAGGATTCAGTGCCCCGCAAGAAAATCGCCGCCCTTCCCCTTCCCTGGGGTCCTGGGTTGGAATCGGGGCAGCTCTGGACGCTGGGGGAGCACCCGGCTCATCTTCCCTTCCCACCCCCGCTCGTCTTTGCTGTGAAGCTGGCGGCCGCGGGCGGCGGCTGCCTGCGCAGCGACCCTCCCCGGAGCGGGCGCGGGGTCGCGCACAGCCTTCCTCAGGCAAACTTTGTGCATTTCCGAGTCTCCCTTTTTTGTGTAAGTTGCAAGCGTAGGGAAGGATCGGAGAGCCGCGGCCACCCGGCACCGTCTCTCAGCCAGGACGTCCCGGACTCTCCGTCGCACCTCCAGTTTCTCCCCGCGACCGAGAAGGTCCTCGGGAACAAAAGCAGCGACACCCCGCCCTCGCCGTCCAGGACGCGGTGGCGGAGCCATGGTAGTTTGTGCGCCACCACGGCTCTCTTGCCTTCGCTGCGCGTCTGCCCCCGAGGACCCGGGGGTGCGTTGCTAGGACCCCGCGGCCTCTCACCCCTGCATCACTGATACTGCTTGGTGCCAGTCCTGCAAAGTCCTCTCACAGAGAGAGACAGAGAGAGAGAGAGAAAGAGAGAGAGAGAGAGGGAGAGCCCAGAGTGAGGCTAGCGTCTGGAAAGGGCAGTGCCGGGTGGGAGGGAGGCTGGGGTTCCTGTGCATCAAAGGAGGTGTTTGTCTGATTAAGGTGCGGCCTCCACCGAAGTGGTTCTGGGCACTCTAGCATAGTCATCCTTGGGGGGGGGGGCGGGTGCAGGAAGCTGGGGAGGGTCCTTTTTTTTTTTTTTTTTTTTTTTTTTTAAAGGGTGCAGATAAAAGGATTGAATAGAGTGAAGATTAAGACTGAGAAGATGGCGCCTCTGCAGTGCAGCAAAGAAAAGCTGTGTGGAGACTGCAGCCTGTGAAATCCACCCACTAGGTGTATATCACAAGTCTTCCCCGTTCGTCCAACTCTCCCAACATCCAGCCAAAGGGTTGTTTTCCTTTTTATCCAAAGATGCCTAGAAGTTGTTTTGTGGCAGCTGGTTTTATTTTGCATAGCTTGTTCCCCTTTCACCATCTAAGCATTTGTAATAATATCCTTTCCCCGTCATGCCCTTTCTTTTCCCCACTACCTCATAGTAATTAAAAAAAAAAAAAAGAAAAGAAAAGAAAAGAAAAAAGAAAGAAAGAAAGAAAGAAAAGAAAAAGGGGGGAAAAAAAAGCAATTTCTGGACGAGTGTTTTCCTATAATTCCGTGGGGACTGTTCAGGCTATCACACTAGTACTTTTCTCTCTCTCTCTCTCTCTCTCTCTCTCTCTCTCTCTCTCTCTTTTTCTTTTAGTTCTTAGTCCTTAATTTACAAGGTCATTGAACTTTTTTCCCTTTATGATTTTTTTCCCCCACAAGTAGCTTCAGGATCTGTAAATCATCTCAGACTGGTTAAAACAAGTCTTTTAAGAGCCAAGAATTTAGTGTTCCATTTTTCAATACCTGTTTAACCAAGGAGATTCTGACTTCTCCAATGACCTGAAATTTTAGTTGTGTAACCGTTCAGTCTTTCAAATTATCTATTATCTTATTATACAGAAACATGACCAAGAACTAAAAGCATAACTATTTTTTAGAGCTCATGTCAAAACTCAAATATTTACTTTTTTTGAGTTTTTTTTTTTTTTTTTTTTTTTTTTTGGTAACTTGTATAAAGAGAATAAGAATATGGGCCAAGATGAACTGGATTTATTTTTTGGCTTGTGCAATTGCATATCCTTTTTCTGCCAAACATTTGGAGATTATCCTGTGGGTATCATCGCCTTTAAAGGGTAAATGTGAGAATCACATTAGTACCTTTTGTGAATCAATGGAAAGATCGGTAATTCACGCTAATGATGCTGCACAGACTTGTGCAGCTCTGTGTCCACGGAAGCCACGGAATTACCAGTCGGCTGCCTTTTGTAAATCATAGAAAATAGGTCTGCTGCAGGTGGCTCGGCAAAGAGTCATGTGACTGAGGGTAACGATGAGATGCTGGGGCCTCATCTTCCGGGGCATAGTCCATACCTGGCTTGGCGTTGTTTCTCCTGGCATGCTGAACAGAGGCGTACGTTTAAACAGACTGTGATGGGCTCACACTCGAGTTTGCTTGTGTGGAGCCAACCATCAACTTGCCTTGGTGGTTCCTTCGCTGCCTGGAAACCTGCTGCTGAGAACCGCGGCTCAGAAGGCAGTAGCCTAAATACAGACAGAGAAGCTGAGATTTTGGTGGTGATCCATCAGGAGTCCCCTGTTCCTGCTTGTCAGTAGGAAGCCATGATCACTGGCAGGCTATAAAGGCTTCTTTCTTTTCACCCCAAGCGATAGGATTCCCCCATGACACCTGCAGAGCAGTTAAAATATGCAACCGAGGAAATGGAAAGCCATATACAAGATCACAAAACTAAATTAGGAAAGGCTGATTTAAAATAAATGGAGGGAAATTGTGTCCACTGGCTCCTGGGTTGAAGGAGGGTGGAGTAATCTCTATGGTTAAGGTACACTGTTACTGTTACAGGGTCCCTGTTTTTAGTTTACTGTTTATGTATGACACATCAGTTTTCTGTATCTGTGTGTCAATGAAGATTGTCAGTCATCCCACGTATATACAGAAGTGAAGAAAAAGGTACTTAATAAAACGTACATTATTTCTGCAAAAACATTGTCTTGGGGTTTACAAGGCATTTTCATGAATATGTTTCTTTTTATAATACCTTCCTGTTATGTCAAGATGGATCTGCACAAATATACTTTAATATCAAGCCTTAGAATGTAACATTTATTTGACTGCATATACTTTATCACTCATCCCCACACTAGGTACAGAAGTATTGTAGTGTGAATATAACCTGCACATAATTATAAAATAGGAGTGTTATGTACAAAAAAAAAAAAAAAAAAAAAAAAAAAAGAAAGAAAGAAAGAAAGAAAGGACAGATCAAGCAGAAAAGTACCAGTAAGTGGTATACTGAGAAAGTGTTACAGGAGAAATATCTAATAATTAAAAAGAGTAAAGGGTCAATAGGAGTAGATAATTCTGGGTATTTCCTGGTTGTAAGTTTCCAGCCAGGTTTGTGTCCCAGTTCTGGGGAGTGAAGGTTAAGTATCTTCACGAGCTCTGATTTGTTCACACACAGACACCAGAGTGTACAAGCAGGGCCTTTGTCTCATGTGTGTTCTCTGGGCTTGCTTTAGAGCAAGGCACAGATAAGACCTTACATACTGAAAGAAAGACGTAGCGAAAGAGAGAACAAATGTGGAATTCAATTTGATTCATCTCCTCATCTATTCATTAGGGAAAATATTACTGATTTATTTTTTAGGCCAAATCCTGCCTCTAGCTCTGGTTATCCTTTACATAAACCCAAACCGTCTTTCCCTTCACTGAGCTTGCGTTCATCCAGGGAAGACAGACAATAAACAGAAACTCAGGTGTAGGCAGGACTCTGGAGCTGGGTGGAGAATTTGAAGGAGGTCAGGGCTGAAAGCAGCCGGGAAGTATCTCTAGCTCCATCTTAATCAGTGGAGAAAGCCACGGCAGGGAGGGAGGGTTACTGTGCAGCAATGAGGAGGGAAGAGAGAATCAGTTCTTCAGAGTGCTTCTGTAAGGTTAATCGTGACTTCTCGTCCTATTTTGCACAACAGAATCATGAAGGTTTATTTTTCTCTTTTTCTTTTCTTTCTTGCATTTGTGTGTGTGTGTGTGTGTGTGTGTGTGTGTGTGTGTGTGTGTGTGGTGTTGGGACCACATATGGAGACTTAGGCATGCTGAGCACGTGCTCTACCACTCAACTACATCCCCATCCTGAGGAATCACGGAGATGAAGACAAAACAATACAGGAAAGCTCAAGAATGTTCCCAGAGTTCCATCCGGTATATCAGAAAGAAATCCCTGGGAGCGAGGCCTGGACATTGACATTAAAGGGGGGAAAAACATCTCTGGGCAATTTAAAAATAGAAACTGTGATTTTTGAGGCCAGTTACAGATGGACCAATTTGAACCACATTCAGGATTTATCAAGCTGTGTTGAAAACAAAGGAGCCAAGTAATGCCATGGAGGCTAGGCTGTACAAGAAAGACCGAACCAGGCAGAGGAAAGCCAAGCTCTAATTCCCACCGAGTTCGTCTCCCCTTCAAAGCTGTTGTGTCCTGACGTTATCACTGTAGCCAGGGCTGCAGTCACATCTGACCCACTGGGCTAGATCGCCTTGTGGTCTTGCAGGAAACCTGCCTCACATAGCACACACCTGCATTGGTGAGGGCCTGGCCAGCCGTCAGTGCTCTCAGCTTCTAAGCCTTAACCTGGCTTAGGGCTTTGGTTTTTATTCTGGTTTTGTTTGTTTGTTTGTTTACACAACTGTGACGTCTTTTCCTTTTCACTCTGGGATCCTAGATCTAGACCCATGGAGTACAGATTGATATACTGTCTTTTGCAAGCGCTCGCTCATGGATGCTGTAGCTTCCTACATCTTACATTCCACGTCCTATCTATCCTCATGAGTGGGTGAGAAAGAGAGACTGGCTGGCTGGCAAGGCTACACGAGGGAGGGAGTGAGCATGCTCTCTGAATGAGTAGCAAGTAGAAGCAATTACGTGTATTATGTTTCAGATTCAGTTTGCAAATGGAGGCATTCCTGAAGAGGGAATGTTTCCTAGCCCTTTCCTTAGTTAGGTAAGGATTGTTTCTGAAAGAGACAACTATTATTGGAAAAAAAATGGCAGAGGCAGGCTGTGAGTTCAAAGCCAGCCTGGTCTGCAAAGGGAGTCTAGGGCAGCCAAGGCTACACAGAGAAATCCTGTCTTGAACCTGCCCCCCCCCCCCGAAACAAAATGTTGGGTGAATTTTTTCCTTCAGATTGTCCTGCCTAGTTTGACTGGTACCACCTTTGAGATCTGAATTTTCCCAATGCTGGATCAGAATGACTGCTGTAGTAACTTATTTTTTTAAAGTAAATATATATATATATATATATATATATATATATATATATATATATATATATATATTATATTATAAAAGACTTTACAGAGTACTTGGTTCACCAGATGATCCCAGCTGCAGCAGTGGGCAAAGAAGATATTTTATTTAGATTTATTTATTTTTTTTTAATGGGGATCTTTTCTAGTTAGTTTTTGTTAACTTGACATAAGCTAGAGTTACCTGGAAAGAGGGACCCTCAACTGGGAATTGTTTCCATCAGATTGCCCTGAAGGGATGGGTCGTTTTGCTGATTTATGGTTGATGTGGGAGGGCCCAGCCAATATGGGTGGTACCACTAGGCCAAGGAAACTGTGAGCTCGTGAGCAACACTTCTTCATGGCCTCTGTTTTAGTTCCAGCCTCTAGGTTCCTACGTGAGCTCCTCTCCTTGGCTGTCTTTGATGGACTGCAGTGTGTAAGATGTAATAAATCCTTTCCTCCCCAACTTACCTTCGGCTATAGTTTTACCACAGCAACAGAATCCAAATTAGAACAGGGTTTTACTGTGTTGCCGAAGCTGACTTTGAACTTCCTTCCTTCAAGACTCTTGCCTCAGTCTCCTGAGTAGCTGGAAGACAGATTCATTCACACAGCTGTGTCTCTGTGTGGCCATACTTTGAAGAGGTATGCAGTAGAGATTGAGCTAGAACCAGACAGAGTATATATCATGAAACAGGAAAGTGCTCAGTGCTTTAAATACTTACTTGAATTATCATTTTAAAGTGATGAGTATGTGTGTGGCTGTGGGTACATGAGTGCAGTGACCTGTGGAGATCACGGACGGGCCCTGGATCTACCTGAAGTTGGGAGTTACAGGTAGTTGCCAGCCAACTGAATTTAGGTCCTATGAAGGAACAGAATTGTTCTTAATGCCTCCCCCACCCTCCAGTCCCAAGTAGAGTTTGTTTATTTGTTTGTTGTTCGGTTATTTATTTATTTAGGTTTTTCCAGACAGGGTTTCTCTATGTAGCCTTGGCTGTCCTGGAGCTCAAGCTGTAGACCAGGCTGGCCTCGAACTCACAGAGATCCGCCTGCCTCTGCCTCCCAAGTGCTGGGATTAAAAGGTGTGCACCCCCACTGCCTGGCAAGTAGAGAGATTTTAAAGATCCCATTTGTAATGTGGATTTAATGTTAGTCCAGTAATGTTAAACCATTGGATGTTTCTCAGATGTCTAGAGAGGCAGCATTTCCCATGGCTTTCTGCTGCCGTGACACAATTCCTCAGACAGTCAACTTGGTTCACAGTGTGGAGGTACATAATAGGTTGGCCTCCTACTTTTATGGGTCTGTTGTGAGGCAGCATATGGTAGGGAATATGTGATAGATGCAGCTGCTCCTGGCATGCCAGCCTGCCTGGAAGCAATGAAGACAAAGAGAGGAGACCAGCATGCCAAGTTTCCAAGCAGCCCCATCTCTTCAATGCCCTTCTACCCCAACAGTGGCCCTCCGAAAACAAAGGCTTTAACTCACTGGCCTTTGGGTTAATACTTATGATGTAAAACTCTAACACATGGATCCAGAAACCAAATGGGGGAAGGTTGCTTTAGCAGGCATTCCAAATGCTGCCTCCTCACCTTATTGGCCATGGTTAAATTTCTGTGCTTTTGTAAAATGGAGATGGTAGTATTTATCACTGTTATGGATTAAATTGTTTAAAATATAATATCCTTAAAACAAATAGATAAATTAATATGTATTGATATGTACTTGATGTACCATCATAACTAACTGTTGCTACTTTCATAGGAGGATAGAAAATGAATATACTTTTCTAATACTTAGTTATGGAAAGCTAAATAATCTTCATGATATTTTACTTATTAGAGTAATTAACTCATATATTAAGAGTAAGGAACTTGGCAGTTTATTCTACACAAGGATGAATGAATTTACCTAGATGTGGCAAGTGCCTGGCATCCCAGCACTGAGGAAATACCAGTAGAGGGTCACAGGTTCAAGACCAACTACATAGCAAGACTATTTCCAAAAACGAAAACAAATAAACTTAAATGTGAAACACAGCACAGGTAAAAGTTTTTTGAACACCTGTTATGAAATATAATTTACTAAATAATGTGATTTTTCTATTTCAACTGGATTTTAAAAAATAGTAGAACGATTCATGGTCATTGAAAAACTGAAACAGAACAGAAATGTTCAGGGTTTATGTAAATGGAAAATACTCATTTCTAATTCTGTGTGTGCTTTCATGTGTTTAATATTGAGCCAGTTTTTGCACTGGTTTGATTATTAACACGATATTAGTTGGACGCCTTTGGATGCATGTGAGCAGCTATGGACAGGCTTATTTTAGTCTTCAGCTAATCCTTTTCAATAAAACTGAGTAATCAGGCTTTGTCATCGGAACAGAAGTAGAAGATTCAAATGCCAGCCAAAGAATGTTGGTCCTAGCATGGAAGGCACAAATGACTTCACTCAAGACAGGATATAAAGGCAGCCTTCTTATAAGAAAATCCAACTCAAAATCAAATGAGTTTATATAACTGCTGTGTTAGGGCTATCATGTCTTTTATGTTTGACTCGGTTAAAAATACACTTAGAATGCATCAGCAGGCTAGCTAGCTCATGCTCCATTTTTTCTCTCTGTGTCAAAATTAGTCTAATGATATTTGAAACTTTTGGTAAATAAAACTGAGGATTCTGTGGTTAAATTATGGTTGCAAACAACAAGGCCTTAGGAGTCCTGGTGGGTTCTGGTTAACCAGCTGTGTCATCTTTGGATAGAGGTTGGGTCTGGTTGACTGAAACTCAGAATCCATATATAGTGTCCACCCTACTGAGAGTGGTTACAGGGAGCAAGGAGGGATGCTCTCAGGCCTGTGGGTATAAGGTCAGTGAGCACATATACTAGATGAGTAAATGAAATACGTCAGAGATGCTTTTGTAAACCGTGGATCCTGAGCCAAGTTCAGCGATGGACACAGGATGGGACTGGAATCTCTCCTCTCCAGTTCAAAAGATATCTCTGATTAAAATTTTAACCCAGAAACTATTAAGACAATTCTTTGTGTTTGGTGATTTCTTAGTCATGAAATTGTTCTTTGTCTGATATTTTCCCCCTCAGGGAATCAAATTTGTCTTGTGCGCTCAGCTTCTAGAGAGCCACATACTATCTTCATCTTCACTGAAAATAACGAGACTTGCTAAATGACAGTGGTACAGTACTCCTCAGCCTTAGAGGACAGGACGCTTAGCAGAGGAAGAGATCCATCACAGAGAGTCATTTGTGTTAAGTGAAGAAATGCTTTATCTCTCTTGTCACTCTGCCACGTTTCAAAGCTTTAATGGCAGTCATATATCTTAACCCCATGGAGACATTTTGCAGGACAATAAACACAAGGCGTAATCTTACCCTGGAGGTATATTTGTGTGTTTCAGGTGTGCCCTTTCACCCCTGCTTACCCAAATCTCATTGGTTCTGGTTTGTTTTGTCTGCACAACCTTTTTTTTTTTTTTTTTTTTTTTTTTTTTAATGAATTACAATTAATGTTTTATACACACACATTTCTTAGTTATTTAGAAATTATTGTTAAATACATTTCAATGTGTATGTTCATTGTGTACAGAACTGTGCTGCATGAGGACATTTTCGTGCAATATATGCTGTTTGTTGAGGACATTCATCTCTTCCCTCCTCTCTCTTCCCCTCCCCTCTCCTCTCCTTCCTTCACCTCCATTTCTTCTCTTAGTTCCTTCTTTTCCCCAGTTAGCTTCCTTGGCTCCCCTAGACAGTTTCACTTCTACTTTCATGCCACACGTACTTGCTTTTATATATCCACATAAGATCTGGGAAGCACAAACAAGAGAAAACATACAAAAATCCATCTTTCTGAAATTGGCCTAATTAGCTTAGGGTGGTTATTTCCAGTTTCCTTTGTGGGTTTGTTGTTGTTGCCTTGTTTTTGTTTTTGTTTTTTGGGTTTTTTTTCTTGCAAGCAATATGATTTCACTCTTTATGAACTGAAAAAATTATACTATGCATGTACACCACATTTTCTTTACCCACTCCTCTGTTGGAACCTGGGTTGGTTCCATAACTTAGCTACTATGAACATTTCTACAATAAATATTGATATGTATAGAAATACATAATTGATATTTTATATTAAAATTAATGAAGCAATAAAACTTTGTTTTTGTTGTTATTTTCTGTGCTTGGGATCTGTGCATACTAGGTAGGTAGGTACTCTACCACTGAGGCATAAAAGATTGATTGTTGAGGTTAGAATACAGTCTGTGAGTGTCATCACGGCGTCTTTATAGTTACTGGCCTCATTTGTTCCTCTTCCCACTATATTTCATTTTTAAGAGAAAATAGAATGGTTATCTCTCTCAAGACTTGGTGATTAATCCTAGTCTGTTCCTGTTAAGGAATGAATTTTTAAAAGCATAATTACTTTTTAAAAGAACAAATATATCGGTTACTTAAGTTGTGTGGTATAATTTATAGGCAAAAGTAATCATGGTAAATACTCATCTTTCCCATCCATATGTAGTTTTTAAATCATTCAGGAAAGTCCTTGTCTTCTTTGAAGTGACAGAGCCCTTTCAAATCTCAGCTCAGCAATCCAAAGTATGATGCTACAATTTACCATAAGAAAGTCACATTTCATAGCAAATATTCCCCCGCCTGGTGCTTAGTCGCTTACTTTGGCCTGTTTATAACAAATAAAGTTCACAGCCACAAATATTAGTTCAGACACTCCAATAGAAATGAAATGTTCAAATATGAAGATTAATTTTAAGAATATTTGATTCTCAGATACTTGCGTATTAAATTAAGTAACTACATTTAATATTAAAATCCAATTTTTATAGAGAAGTTGTTGGCTAATTTTTCTTGTTTGGTGTATTAGTTGCTTTTCTGTTGGTGTGTATTAGTAATATTAGTAGCAGAGAGACGAATGCTGGTGGTCATTTGGCTTTCTTTTTTGTCACCCTGGCTTGGCAACCATGTAATGGTGCCACCCACTTGAGCATGAGGCTTCCTTCCTCTTTTAAACTCCCTGGAAGCACACCCTAGACACACCCAGAGCTAAACTTCCTGACCATTCTAAATCCTGTCAAGTAGACTGGGGATTAACTACTCCCTTCAGAGAAGCCTTGACTGACTCATATGGGCATATTTAGGAAAGGAAATTCATTCTTTCTTTGTTCCCCAGGAAGCAGCAAGTGGTAAATTGAGTCAACAGGAGGCAAGTACAGTAAACAGCTGAGGAAGAGGTGAAGGAGGGCTCTACGAGGGAGCATGTGTTGTATGTCAAGGTTAATATTTTGGGTAGGTTTTTGTTTTGGTTAGTGTCTGGCAAGATCCCAACCCTGAGGTAAACTGAGGTGAACTATTCATTGGATGTGAAAGAATGACTAAGGACTGCTTTGAGGTAACCAAACACCACAAATGAGAGTGGGGACCAGGGATTAGTAATATTGGTTGTGATTGCATTGCTTTCTGGAAGTTATTATTAGTGGCGATGCCTTACATCTAGGATTTCTGAGTTTTGGATAAATGCTTGTGGCGAGTGCTGTAGGGGTTCTGTGGTGCAGTGCCCGAGGATGGCACGGTTTTGTGTATAGTAGAAAGTTCAGTGAGTCACATGATCTCTGCTCAAGCATGACCGGAGTTGGGATCCCAGAGCCCATGTCAGTGCTGGGCACCTGGCACGCATCTGTGCTAGGCAGGTGGAGATAGGATCCTGGAGACGTGCTAGCCAGCCAGCCCAGCAGAAATGTGAGTGACAGAGTCAGTGACTTGCAGATCCTGCCTCAAAAGAGAAGGTGGACAGTGATAGAAGATACCTGACAGTGACCTCTGACCTCTACACAAACACACAGGGTTAGAGCACACTCTCACTCTACACAGATACCTGCAAATGCATTAAAAAATACAGGCATATGTGTTTGATCCTGGATAGTTGAAGCAGTTTCTTTACATTTTAATGATTATGAGCAAGGACAGAAAGAAAGTGCCTTTTAAATACAATTTGTTTTGCAGCTTTTTCTAAAATCGAATTACAGAAAATTTTTATGAACACTGGCAATAATAACTTTTTTTTTTTTCCTTTGGTTTTTTGAGACAGGGTTTCTCTGTGTAACAGCCCCGGCTGGCCTGGACTCTTTGTAGACCATGGTGGCCTCGAACTCACAGAGATCCACCTGCCTCAGCCTCCTGAGTGTTGGGATTAAAGGCATGTGCCACCACCGCTGGCTCAACTTTGGTAGTAACTTAATGATGTCATTCATTCACAACTCTTTAAAATGTACTCTCTCCTCTAATTGAGGCAAGATTTTGCAGTGTTGCTCTGGCTGGCCTCAATCTCACTATGTAGCCGAGGCCAGGTCAACGTCATTTCCTCTCTAACCTCTTGAATTTGGGGGTTTAGACTTCAACACCCTTCTTCTTTTTCTTCTTCTTCTTCTTCTTCTTCTTCTTCTTCTTCTTCTTCTTCTTCTTCTTCTTCTTCTTCTCCTTCTTCTCTTCTTCTTCTTCTTCTTCTTCTTCTTTTTTATTTATTTATTTATTTTTTTGGTTTTTCAAGACAGGGTCTCTTTGGGTAGCCTTTGGCAGTCTTGGACTCACATTGTATACCAGGCTGGCCTCGAACTCACAGCGATCCTCCTGCCTCTGCCTCCCGAGTGCTGGGATTAAAGGCGTGCGCCACCATGCCCAGCTGAATCCCCATTCTTACAATGTATTTCATCAGGCTCCTGATTTATTTGTTATGATAATCTCAGTCGATAGACATGATTTTGTGTGAGTGAGGTAGTAAGTCGGGTTTAGAAAGAAAACACCATATATTGGAATTAAATTCTGTGGTCATCAAAGTGAAAATTAATTACATTGTCATTGTCAATGTTTAGTTTGATGACTTATTTATTTATGTTTGTCATTTGGCACCTGATATTTCCTTTTGAGTTTAGTGTAAAGATGATCAACATTGGGTTAAAAGAAGTGTGAATTCTATTACTTGTATTTTCTAAAGAAACTGCACAAATGGTACTTTCCTTGGTCAGGTGCCAGTGGCGCACACATTTAATCCCAGCACTCAGAGGCAGGTACTCTAGGCCAGCCTGGTCTACAGAGGGAGTTCCAGGATGGACAGGGCTACACAGAGAAACACTGTCTTGAAAAATGCCAAAAGAAAAAGAAAAAAGAAGGAAAGGAAGGAAGGAAGGAAGGAAGGAAGGAAGGAAGGAAGGAAGGAAGGAAGAAAGAAAATGTACTTTTCACCATCTGAAAGCCAATGCTACCTTATACCATTTATGTTGGCAGGCATTGAAAATCTTATTGGGGTCATTATATTATTAGCCTTGTATCTTTTTCTTGTTTGCTCAGGCCTGTTTGTTTGTTTGTTGTTTTGTTTTGTTTTTAATGCTTTATGCCGTGTTAAACGCTTTTACACCAAAGACTTCAGGAAATTTAAGTGTGCTAAAAGTAAGCTGAACCTTAAGATAATGTAGTTGTGTTGAGTGGGGAAGGTTCTGGAATAACCAATAAAAACACCTTTTCTGTTTTTTTTCAATTCAGAATTTCATAGCTCTGGCTAGCCTGGAACTCACTGTATAGACCAGGCTGGCCTCAAGTTCACAGAGCTCTGCCTGCCTCTGCCCCTTGAGTGCTGAAATTAAAAGCATCTGCCACCACAGTCCAGCTTAATGCATACTCTTGATGTGAAAGTGGCTTACGGTTTGCTGTTAGTTGAAGAACCGTAGGGCTCCACTTATAAGACTGTAGTGGTGACAGTGCAGTGTTACCCAATGAAAGATGAGAGGGGAGAATCTCGCAGGGAAGCTTGAATAGTTTGACTATAGCTCAAACAGTGGAAGGGAAGTCTGATGGACAGAGATGTCCTACCACAGAGAAAATTATCAGCATGGCCGCCAGAGCTGCCCAGGGCCTGGATAATGAAGGATGAGGCATCCTGGAGGGTTTACTGGAATGTATTTATTTGCTTTATTGATGCTCTTCTTTTTTATTTTTAGTATATTTTTATTGGTTCTCAGAGAACTTCATACATGAATACGATGGCTTTTGATCATGTTCACCACCCATTTCTCCCCAAACGCCTCCCTGATCCACTCCCCTTCCCCTCTCCCCCAGCTTCATGACCTCTTTATATAAAACAGTAGACCAGCAAGTACAGTTTGTGCTGCCTCTATCCTCATGGATGTGGACACATCCACTGGAGTGTGGTCCACCTGACAGGGGCCGTATCCTTAAAGAAAACTGACTTCTCCCTCTTTCAAAAGCTATCGACTAACTGTCAAATAATTCCTCAGCCAGGAGTGAGGACTCGTGGGCCTCCCCCCCTCATTCCCCCCCAAGCCCCCAGTGCTGGAAGGTTGACTGGCTTGAACATGTGCAACGCTTTCACAGGCACCCACACCTGCTGTATGTTAGCATGGCAGCAATCTTGCCACCTTAGAAGATGCTGTTCTACTCTGATCCTCCACGTCTCTGGCTCATAAAAACCCCTTTGACCCCCTTGTGTTGTGGTTCCTAAGCCTTGGGGCGAGGGAGTGTGATGAAGATGTTCTATTTGTGGCAGAGCATACTACTGGGATTTAAATCAAGAATCTGAGATCAGACCACCCCATTTCTTTGTATTTGTGTTGAATGTTTCACTTTTATCAGGAGGGTTATGTTGTAAGGACACAGATAGGAAGAAACTGTCCGTTTCAGTCTCTTTCCTGGAGAAGAACAGACATTTGATAAAATAGTCCAAGGGTTTTATTATCACATGTTAAATTGTTTCTGATTTTTTAAAGTAACTTGACATGCTGACTCATTGCTCATTGGCTCATTCATATCAGAGTTTGGACACATACAACACAGTCCCAAGTCCCCGGTTCTGTTGTCAGCCAAGGAGCTGAGGTAGATGCTGGAGTTTTAATGGAATATTTGGTTTGGAGATCACACATATCTATAGCTATATATGTGTTCTATCCCTACTCCAAATTCTCTTAGGGAATTTAAATGTGATTTTGGTGATGCTGACATTGATAGGAAGTTATGATCTTTTTTTTTCAAGATTTATTTATTTATTATGTATATAGTGTTCTGACAGAAGAGTACATCAGATCTCATTATAGATGGTTGTGAGCCATCATGTGGTTGCTGGGAATTGAACTCAGGACCTTTGGAAGAGCATCCAGTGCTCTTAACCACTGAGCCATCTCTCCAGCCCATAGTTATGATCTTTTTATGACCAGTTTACTACTCAATACTTTTCTTTCTTTGCTTACACTGAAAAAAAAAAAAGTTCATTCATGAACATGTACAAGATGAGTTTCAGCAGGACCCCTGGGTGGAACCTCGCGAGGTTGTATATGAGTTGATAACTCAGTCTGTACCTTGTTTATCTTGTTCATCCCACGGTCTAGTGGAGAACAAAGAAAGAAATAGACATAATACATCAAAGGCTGCAATAAAAGGATGCGTAATCTCCTCACAGAGATGGCCATGAGCCTTTGGACAGGACTTCAAGGGTAAATGGAGGTTAGCCAGAGCAGAATGGGGTTCTCGGAGATGAAGACTAGCAAATGTTAAAGGTTGAAAAGTAGAACCCATGGCTATGTAGATGAGAGAAGCAATAGGAAAGTTAGGGTTTCAGAGGCCCTTGGTGAATTTGAACTTCATTTTCCGAACAACAGCGTGCTTTTAAATGTTCTTGAAACAGGAGTGGTGACTGATAACAGAATCAGCTATGTTTTTAGGAGCTTTAATGGAAGATCTTGTCAATATTTGCTTAAGCTTGACCAGTTGGTGGCACCTAGCTGCAAGGGAGGAGGGAAATGTGTTTTATTGGCTGAGTACACTACAGCCAAGAAGCACATTCCTGGATCTATTATTAGTATTGTTTGTCTTTTTTTTTGAGACGGGGTCTTTATGTAATGTTGGCTACCTTGGACCTCGCTGAGTAGACCGATATGACCGTGAACTCACAGAGATCTTTTTGCCTCTGCCTCCCAAATTCTGGGATTAAAGCCATGCAGCATCATGCCCAGAAAACTCTATTCTTCAGGACAGAGAAGTCAAATATCTGGCAATAGGCTAGCATTCTGTAATGTAGATAAAGTACAGTCTTGCAAAGGGACTAGAGGAAAATGAAAAGACTAAGAAATGTTCTCAATTAACGACTATTCTTATCTGCCAGCTAAGCACATTGAAAACCTTTATGGAGTGACAGGAGAATGCTTTTAATTAATACGTGGAATCACCCAAGAGTGGGCCTGATTGCACTCAGAGTGTGTTCAGATTCCAGGGGAATCCTTCCAACTAATATATTGAGGGGCAAAAAGGAGTAATTTCAGAGGCTCTTGGAAGAAACGGCATTGTCAGTTTCTTTTCCCTGTTGGTAAACTGTCTTTCATTAGATCTCAAGGCTTTGTTGTTGAACTTGATCTTTGATAGCGATAGCAGGTTGAGTAAGCTTTGAGCTCTTTAGAAGGGAGTGTAGTATTTAGAATGTCATCTGAGCCACATCTGCCCATCATGTTTTCTGCTGCTACAGAGCCTTTCACATCTGTTTATACTTAACCTCTCTTGCCCAGGGTGGAAAGGTTTATGGAAAAGAAGAAAAGAAACTTGAATGTATGTCTTGCATCAGTAAAAATGGGGTCACCAGTTTAACATCCATTTGAATTATGTATCTACCTCCTAATCATTTCAATTACTCTAGAAGTGACCAAAGGAAGGTATGTACCAGGAAACTGGAAATGAAAATGTGGGAGAAACCTACAGCTCGAAGTAGGCTTGGTGTAACTGTCATCATTAGGGAGTGTGTGAAGGGTCTGCCATAGGCGTATGGTGTGCAGGTAAAGGTGTCATTTAAATTGTTTCAATGGCTTGACATACCGCACTGATTTCTGTGTTAAATAAACATTAACATGGGTTCTCAAAAGTTCACTGTGTTTCATTTCCTAAGTTGGAGTTCTTGGTTCTCTTAAGTGCAGATGAAAGCTGAAAGAAGCCGGGCGCTGTGGCACATGCCTTTAATCCCAGCACTTGGGAGGCAGAGGCAGGCGGATCGCTGTGAGTTCGAGGCCAGCCTGGTCTACAAAGCGAGTCCAGGACAGCCAAGGCTACACAGAGAGACCCTGTCTCGAAAAACAAAAAAACAAAACAACAACAACAAAAAAGAAAGCTGAAAGAACCTGTATAAAGGTCTATTTAGGACTCTCTTTAGGCTCTGCAGTTGATAATTGACCTCTTCCCTGGAGTCGTGATGTGACATTATTTTTAGACTCAGAGGTATATGCTACCAATTCATTGCCGGTTTGTAAAATAAGAAAGCAGAAACGTGGCTGTTATTATATATATTGTGGAAATAGATGCTACAAGTCCACTGTGAGGAGCTAGGGATGGCACTGTTCCATGCAAGCGCTCCCCCAGCATTACTTAATCTCAACAGTTCTCTGGCCTGGACCTGACTCTTAGTCTGCACTGTCCAATAAAACTATCATAGAACTAGTAAATCCAATTTGAAATTTCAAGTAGCCACATAAAAATGTAAAAGAGGGCAGAGGTGAGTGGTAGAGTGCATGCTTAACGCGTGTGATGTTCTGGGTTCTATCACGAACACAGATTAATAGACGACAGATAGACTGATTATAGATGATAGATAGATAGATGATTGACAGATAGTTTTTTTTCCTTGTCAGTAAGGTCAAAATATTCTTTCAACATGTAACCCATATAAATCGAATTATGAAATATAGTTGGTATATTTTTATATCCCAAGTTTTATCTATTGTGCATATTTTAATTCAGATCAGTCATCGTAGCTGCCATATTGGGCGGTGGGTGGAACCTTACATAGCTGACCACACCCACTGCCTAACAAAAGAGCCTTACTTTCAGAGGGTGGAATCCCTCATCCTTTTCTAAGCCCCTTCATTTTACAGATGAAGACCACATGTAGAGATACTGGATTGCTTAAAGTAACATGACCATTCACCGTCAGAAACCACACCCTTCTGTCTGAATTCAGTCTCTTTCCTCACTCTTCCTTTTTCTAGGTCCTTGTTCCTGTAACTGCTCAGTACTTTAGGGATTAGATTGTTGCCAGGGGTTAAATATTGAGCCAAGAGTCTTAAGAACATCTGGCCCACTCAGAATAGGCACTATTTGATTTGGAGAAAACTGTTCTGGGCAGAGTAGGTAGAACCACAGGCACATTCACAGTTCACCCTGAGCTAGTCCTAGGAGGTGATGCTGGGTTTATTTTTGTTGAGGGTGCTGTGGGTACTGTACACATATGTGACTTTGAGTTTTGGCAGAAATGCTAACTGCCTACATACAGGAAGAGAGATATGCTGCTACCATGCAAAATTTATTGTATATTTGAGTGTGTAAACACAAATATGATGAATAACCTAATAATTAACTCTGCTTTCAGAAATGCCAGGGTTAAGCTTATATCTTTTTTTCCCTTGTGTTGTAAGGATGTGTGTGCGTGTATGTGTGTATGCAAGTGTGACTGTGCTCCTATTTCTTACTTGGTTATACTTAAAGTATGATGATTTTTGACAAGTTAAGCCCAACGCGTTCCTGGTATGTAAAGTATTTTCAGAATGTAAGGCCATGTGGAAACACACTGGCTTGTATGAGAGGTCCTGACAGGGGAGGCATGGGGTGATCCTGTGGAGTGCTCCTGGTTACAAAGTGTTTGTTCGTTGGTGTGAAAACATTCTTGATGGGTGAACTTTCCCAGCTGGAAGGTGCTTTTCATCTTTCCTAAAACATTTATCAGCATGGATATTGTAGATTGTGTAAGAGAGCTTTAAAGGGAGTTTACATTTATTCTTGGGACTTAGCTCAGTGAGCCTAAATTTAGAGTTACATTTCTCTGTTTCAAAATTGGAACTAATTCTCATCCAGGGCCAGGCTTTACCCACAAAGGTATTACCGACCTTTAAGCATATTTATTTTATGTGTTTGCTTTGTTTCCTGGTACAAATCTTTGGGTTTGGCCTATGGTGATTTATGTGGCTATACTTAGAAGTTTCATAGCTTGTAGAAATCAAGTAAAAGTACAGGGGGCTAAATAGTTTAGTTGTGTCTATAATCCCAGCCAGAGGCAGGAGGATCACTAGTTCAGGGCAATTTGAGCTATATAGGCAAACTGAAAAAGAGAGAGAGAGAGAGAGAGAGAGACTGCTCCATTTCCTTTGGCAGTTACACATGAATATTTAAATCCTTGAACAATGTACAGTTTTAAATCAGCCCTCTTCCTCTACTGGCAGTTTTCATAGTGTGCATTAGCACTTGAAACAAAAGTTCTGAGCTGTAAGAGGCCTATGGGAGTCATTTTGAAATATGCTTAAGTTGGATTTTGAGTTTGCAAGAATACAAATCCAAGCCAGGGTGGCACAGGTCTCTCGGGTTCTTTACAGAGTGAAGCAGAAGGATTGGGAGCTGAGGTTGGCTTCAGCTAGAGTGGGAAGGCCAGTGAGGGTAACACCGTGAGATATGTCTCGGAATAAAATGTAAAACGAAGCCGGCTGGGGATATAGACTGTAGGCGAGAGGTGAAGATTTTGCCTAGCATTTGTGAGGCCTTCCACTTCAAATCTCCAGTACTGAGGAAGAATGGAAAAACAAAACAAAACTGTAAGTTCATAGTGGCAAAGTAATAAAGAGTATATGAAAGCATGTATTCTTTCCATAAATGTTTTTCCTGTTACATTATATTTGAAAGAATTTTTGCAGTTATGTCATAGATTCAATCTCATATCTCGTTTTTTTTATTGTTAAACCTCAGCCATTATAAAATCTTTGAAATTAAAACATTTAATGAATGCATTGATTTGTTTAAAGCAGTTGGAGCTATTCACTTGTTCATGTGGTTTTTGCTGTTGTGGTTAATTCAGTGTTTGACAGAACAGTGACGGAGGGAGTGTGCCCATCGGCTAGGTACCTGGTGATAGTCTGATTGTTTACTAGTGATCTAAATTGTTCAGCCTCCAGCTGTAGTGTAGCCCTTAAAGAAAATAAGATGGACATATGTCGTAAAGATTACGAAGAATTAAAAAAAAAAAAGAAAAGAAAACCCACAAAACAAAAAACCTGACTTGCCTATTGAATCAAGCGGCACTTGTATAGATAGAAGTAAGAAGTCGTTAGATTTGACAGGCAAAAATAGCTGGGATATCTATGTAGATGTAGTGAAATTGGGGCTTCAGCTTGCTGGAGCCATTCAGTGGGAACATAATTGGGCTATGAGATTTCACAAGTGTAAATAGAGCATCCGCTTTCCCACTTCCTGCTGCTAATGTCTCTCCTGGTACTGTGTGGGTAAAGAGAAAGCTACAGACATTAAGTCTCCGAAGGTCCCAAAGGTAAGACTCCTTAGCCACCAAAGAGATATGTATTGTCCTTTAAATTCAACACTGAGGTGAAGTGCTGTTTCATAGGTCACTGCGTAGAGTCTGCAGCCACTTAGCTAGGCCCACATAAGCTTTATTAATGCTGTCTGCATGTCCAGCAAGCCAGTGCTATACTTTGTACTGTGTGTTATACAGGCTTAGGAGCCAAGAGTCTGTGGTTTGTTTATTTAGATTTATTTACTCTGTTTTATACTATGGTTGTCTTCTGCACCAAGATAGACCCCCTCCAGCTCCGTGTTCACCTTTAAATATAAGATAACACTATAAATACATAGTGAATAAAGATGGATACACCTCATGATAAATTAATAAAACCGAATTACCATACCATAAAATAACAGTAATTATAATTATAAAAATACTGAGGTGTAATATGCGAAGTCATTTGTTGAGTTCCGACTCTCCATGGCTAAGAACTCAGAGCCAGCCATGAAAAACTGGGAAGGGAGAAAGTAGTAAAATGCCTGCCCTCTTGAGCTTCTGCCCTACTGGGTAGGTAGCAAGTCAAACACACCAATCAATACATCCTGTGCCATGGGGGATTTGCTCATGAAGAAAAGGGTTCTATAAGCAGGTAAGTGAGGTACTAAAGAGGCAGTCCGAGTCCATGAGAGTGTGAATGGAATTGCAGACCCGGCACTTTGGTGTAAGGATTGTTTTGGCCCGAAGGCAACTGAGGAATAGCAGACACCGTTTCTGTGTAGCTTGGGATCAGTTGCCATCTGTGATGGTGCCTGCTGTGTCAGGAAGAAGAACCTACGTTCTGAGCCCATGCACATGGCACCCGCCTTAGTCTGCATGAGTCAACCCTTGGTTCCCTCCATTTCTTTTTCTTTTTCCCCAAGTAGCTGCTCTTAGCAGCCTCAGGTCTTGGCACGTCTACACTGTTTTGTTGATTGCCGCTGAAGGGTAGGGAAGCTCTAGAGAGCCTTTGCTTCTTTTCTGTGGAATTCTCCATACCCCATGAAAAAATTATTTGTGTCGAACAAACTTTGTGTATCATGTTGATCTGCTTTTTGACCATTCAGTTTACAGAGCCACACACGGACAACTAGCTAGAAGGGTAGAGGGAAAAGCACTTTTTTTTTCTTTTGCAGTTTTTCACAGAAGAGGGGACAGCAAATGCAGCCTGTGAGGCTAGACTTTGCTAGCAGGGCTTACAGCTATCCCACTAATTGAATGTATGTAACTTTCCTCTTCTTTTTAGGATTTAAAATTCACAAGCTATTTATGCCTTTGTTTGTTTGTTTTGATTTTTTTTTTATTAATTATTCACTTTACATCCCAGGTATAGCCCCTTCCCTCCTCTCCTCCCAGTCCCACCTTCCTTCCCTGTTTCCCCTATCCCCCCTTCCCTACTCTTCACCGAAGGGGAGCCCCCCTACCCACCCACCCCAGCATATCAAGTCCTATCAGGGCTGAGTGCATCCTCTTCCCCTGTGGCCTGGCGAGGAAGCCCCGCCGAGGGGAAGTGACTGACAGGCAATAGAATCAATGTCAGAGTTAGCCCCCATTCCCTTTAGTGGCGGACCCTTATAAGGTTGAGCGGCCGGCCCATAGATTACATCTGCGTAGGGGACCTAGGACCAGCCCATGCACGGTCCTTGTTTGAGGGTCAGTCTCCACAGCCCCCCTGGGCCCTGGTGTGTGTAACTTTTCATTGATGGCTGACATTGATGAGTTACTTACAGAAACCGGTAGAACTCACTGAGTTCCTGAAGAATATATGTTTTCATCTGGAGGATTTTATGGTAGATGCCGTAGTCAAACATTCAAAAAGACCCTTAGGCTGCATAGCAATTCTGCCTTCATTTTGCATTTTAAAATTTAGGATATGGAGAAATACTATTGGACTGTCTTGTAGTTATTTCGGATTCAAGTCTCCAAGGGATGGAGAAAAAAAAAGAATTTGCATGATAAACTTGGTGATCTTTCATGTCCTATGGTGTGATTTGTTAGTTTTGGGATAAGCATTATTCTTTATGTACACGTGTACTGTGTAAAGTATTGCCTGTGGCAAAAATGATAATTAATAGCAGGTAGCACCTCCTAAAAGTCAGGTGTTCTCAGAATGTGTGTCATGTAATTCCCAGCTGATGGGGAATTTACCATTGGACTACATGAACAATCTGTCCCCAGCACCTCTTAACCCACATTTCTGTCCTTCCTATGTGCAAGAAGCTGGTGGGCGGGGCTCAGCTATTATTTCCTGTTGGGCCAAACATCTTCTCCTGAGGGAAGCCAGCCTTGGGGTTTGATGGACTGATAAGAAGGCAGGACCTAGTCTGTTAAACCATCACTCAGTTCTTTGCTGCTCTGGACCCACCCTGTTACACTGAGGAATGCTGAAGGCTAACCTTGCCCCACCCCACCCTTCCTGCCCATGTGGGTGTACCTTCTGGTGTCTTCTACCACTTCTTTTGTAATCCTCTAGGTTAGCGGTTCTCAGCCTGTGGGTTACAACCCCCACTGGAAGGGATCAGAAGACCCTTTTGTAGTGGGAAAGAACAGATGTTTACATTGTGACTCATCGCAGTAGCAAAATTACAGTTATGAAGTAGCAATGGTGATACGTTCATGGTTGAGGGTCACCACAACACGAGGACCTGTGTTAAAGGGTCGCAGTGTTAGGGAGGTTGAGAGCCACTGCTCTGAGCCTTCTCTTTATCTCAGCCCCAAATAAGGTAACTCGCAGTAGCTGCTGGGGTCATCCGGATCATGGGTTTGGGTCACAACTCATGCAGCTCACTAGAAATGCGGCTGTAGAAGAATTGCTTACTTTCCTAAACTTCAGTCTCCGTAAGTGCAAAGTATTTGTAAGTAGTGTGGTCAGAAGAAATACTGAATTAAGAATAAGTACAAAGATAAACACGTGGAAGGTGCTGAATGAAGGAGACAATGATTCTTCTTTTCATTCCTCGGCCACTTTTTTTTTTTTTTTTTTTTTGGTTTTTCAAGACAGGGTTTCTCTGTGTAGCCTTGGCTGTCCTGGACTCACTTTGTAGACCAGGCTGGCCTCGAACTCACAGAGATCCGCCTGCCTCTGCCTCCCGAATGCTGGGATTAAAGGTGTGCGCCACCACGCCCGGCTCTCCTCGGCCACTTTGTAACATCTCTTTCCTGACTCCCTCTGTACAGTCCTGTCTGGCCCTGCCAGCGGCACGTTCCCTGTTTACAAATGCAGAGACAGAGAAGAGCACACTGACCCAAGCCTCTTGTTTTGTGTCTCAGCTACTTGTCAGGTAGCTTCCTCTGTGGCTGTATTTCTTCATTGACTTTATATCTGTGTCCAAATTACTAGAGTCCTGAACGGAGTCTCCTTTCCTTGACCTTCTTGGACCCTATGAAACCTGATTAGAAGGGAATCTAAAGAATACTCGTCAGAAAAAAAAAATGCTCATCAGACTAAGGACCTCATATTCTCCACAGTTACCAGTGACCAGGCACCAGTGACAGCCTTGGCTGCTTGACTGGCTACAGATAGCCACTGAATTCCAGGCTGCTTGCTGTCAAAGGTCTCTCCTAACCCCTTTGAAAACAAAGGATTGTTTATCGCACATCAAAGCATACCAGCAGGGAGAATTGAGAGATCTTTCCAGAGGCCATCTGCTTCTAGCCCCATGCATGTGGAGGCTTCCTCAAATGGGTAGTGTTCCTGCCTCAGGTAGCACTGATTTCAGTCTCTGGGGGCCTGTTCTGCCACTGTATTCTAAGTGTGCCCAAGTCGCTAGACAACAGATACACAAGAAAACCATCTTGTAATTTTTGATGGTTTCAAGTGACAAGCAGCAAGTCTCCTTGTTTTGAGAGAGGTGTTTTATTTTTGAGCATGGAAGTATCAACTTGGGTTGGGTTGAATTTTTCAAGACAAGCCCTAGACTGCAGGAGAGTTTTGATGTTTAGATTCTAGAGGAAACAAGCCTTCTTCTCCTCTCCTCGCCATTGCTTTGCCCTGACCCTGCATGTGTCAGGCCCTATCATATGTTAAGCTCTGTGATCCCGTTACACCCACATCCTGTTGGCTGCATCCAAGTGCTTTGAGGGTGCATTAACACAGATTAGTTGAGCAGTTGCCCTGTGAAAACAGATGCCTTCGCTGCTTATTCCTAATAAATTGTCAAGCCATTTAAAAGACTTCTCTTGAAGAAGGTACATCTTCCTGTGAAGCTGTAGCAAAAGTGGAATGCTTATGTCCCAAATTACTGTGCTATATTTAAAGCTGGTGGCCTCAGCCTGACCAGGACACGATCCTTCAATGTTTAATGGAACTGTCATCTCTCCGTTTGAATTATATAGTGAGGTTGGTAATACTTCCTGTCTTCCAACCCAGAAAACTATTGAAAAAAAAAAACTGGCCATGATAAGACACATGTCTTAAGCTATTTTACATTTCCTTTACAAATGGAAATTATAACCGACTTAGAAACGTGAGATTGAGTTTGGCCTCTCCTGAACCAAAAACTAAAGTTTTAGAAACATTTTGGTTATGGGATATTGTAATAAAATACTCTTTGCCTAAGATGAAGGTATTTGTCCAGTGACATACTGAATTAAAGAAAATAGAAAATGTATCATAGATAACGTACTATGAAGCAAAGAGAACATTCTCCCTAACTGACAAAGATGTGCATAATTCAGAGATTCACGTATTGATTTGATACTGTTCATAAATCGAGAGGGGCAGAGCAAATACCATTTCAAGATGCAATGCAAGTAAAATTAGATTCAGTGAGACCACATTATTTGCCCTCTGTTGCAGTAAATAATAAGACTTGGGTTGGGAGCCAGGCTGTCACTCAAAGGAAGTGACATAACCCGGACATAGGGGTGAACACTGCATGACCTCCCACATGGAAGCTAGGCACTGGAAACTGCAGACCCTGGGTACCAGGGGATGGGGAAGTGGGAGACATTTCTCAGAGGGTAAGAATTTGCAGTTAGACATGAGGAAATCCTGGAGAACTCATGTGTAGCACACTGCTGCTATAGTTACTAATAAATACCATACTCTTGAAGTAAGTTTTACGCGTTCACCCATACAGACAGAACAGTATTGTTTATTAGATACTAGGCCTGATACAGTACTGCTTGCCATTTTGCCAGTCAAAATAGATTGTGGAGTTTAATGGGAAATCTGGGACTTGATGCCAGTATCCCACGTAAAACAACCAACAACTTTAGGCTTTTTAAGTTGTTGGATTCCCTGTCACCGACTAATGGCTTTTCTGCATGCGCTACTTACACCCCACTAATTCTGATCCACATTCTATAGCCCTGCTTTCTGTTGAAATCTGATTTTTTCTCCTGACTCCATCTCCTTTGTCAGAAGCTGAGTGTGGAGAAGCAGAATCTAAGCTTCACATCGACCCAGGCCCACAGTGCTTCTCCACATAATCTGGATACCAGGCTTGGCCTTCAACAGGAGGAAACTGATTCTCTGTACTCAGGACAAAGCTCCAGGGGACTGTGGTTGCTCCACGATTGACTTGGAGGTTTGCACAGTGTATGTGTGTACACAGGGCATGGCCTCGCTGGGCCTGCTGGAAGATGGGTAGTTCTGGTTGACTCACTAACCCCAGAGTGGAAGCTGTGGCTGGGTCAGACTCTGGTCAACATGGCAATAGTTTATGGAGCTCAGGAAAACATTCCACAGCTGCTGACGTAACTCAGAGTGACTGGAGCCAACTTCCCTGGACGAGTTAGCTAGAGGGCTGGCTGCCTCTCTGCTCCATTTATCAGCTGGGTGAATTCTGTGAAGTAAGTGTTGTTTTCAGTCCCTCCATGGTAAGGTGACACTCTGTTCTCAGATGTCGCTATCTTCTTTTTAAAGCATGCTTCTTATAAAAACTCAAGTAGGATCCGGGGTGTGGTGGTACATCCCCATTAACTAGCATTTGGGGAATGGGGGGAGTAGGGGCAGAAAGATCAAGAGTTCAAGACAGGCTCAGCTATGAAAGTTCCAGGCCAGGCCCAGCTACGGGAAGCAGTGTCTCAAAAACCCACAACACAAAACCAACAGAAGTAGAGATGGGGTGTATTAGTTACTTGGCTACTGTTTCCTTTGGTACTCTAGTCAAGATGGTTCTAACAGCACGTACTCCTTTCGCGTGAACATTTTTTTTTCTCTCCTGAGCTGAGGCGCAGACCAGTGCCTTGTGTATGCTAAGCAGACAGTGCTAAGCCAGTGAGACCTATTCTAGCACTGAAACGTCTTCTCTTCAGAGATTTCTCATAAAATGTACATTGAGGTGTTTGTTTGTTGTTGTTTTTTTTTGTTTGTTGTTTTTTTTTTTGTTTGTTTTTTGTTTTTGTTTGTTTGTTGGTTTTTAAATGGTCTCAGGATTAGATAATTTGTGAGACTGGCCATGGCATGAATACATTACTTGTCTTAGCTGGGTGTGGGCCAAGACCCGCAGTTGATTCTGATGCAAACCCAAGACCAAGGAAATATGGAGAAGCACTGTTGGCCTGCATCCGTGTGGGCCTTCGATTCTGTCTCTTCCACACTAGGCTTCTGACAAAGTAAGACAAAGCAAACTTAATTATAAGACCTGCCATCTTTCTGCAAAGATTTTTAAAAACTTATGTAAAATTTCAAGCAGTCAGGCGCAGTGAGCTGTCACCCCAGTTACTGGAACGCGGGAAGTCAGGAGTGCAAAGTCATCCTGTGCTACATAGGAAGTGCCAGGGAACCCCAGGTACCTACACTGTCTCAAAACCCACGCCAAAGAAACAAAGAAAAAAACTTACATGAAAATTAGACCGACAGAGATAGGGAAAAGACCACTAGATATCAGTATACATTTTGTTACTAATTTAGACAGTCTATACAGGGCATTAAGTCCTTGTGAGTTTTTAAATACCCCTTAGAACCACAGAAATACCTATCAGATAGCCGCAGCTTAGGGGCACCTGAGTTTACTAGGGAAACCATCTGTTTATAGGACAAATATGTATTTGCTTTCATCAGATCAGCAGGGGTAGCCATGACTCAGATCCACTAAGCGAAGGGACAGAATTAGGACTGCCTATCTTTTGTATCTCTGGGATGGTGACCAGAGAGTTTTGTGTTGTTGCTATGTAGGTCCTTTTTTAAAACTCTCAAGTTATAAATACCGAGTTTTAGAAACACACTGTTATGGCTTTAGAAAAACAAAAATGACCTAGAATTCCAAACAAACTTGTGGCTTCCGTAGCTCTTCCTGATTTGGTGCTGAATTTCTACTCTGGCCAGGTGTCCTGACCTCCAGTGTGCACTGCTTTCAGAACACTTGAGTTAAAAATTCTTGCAGGGTGTGGTGGCCCATGCCTTTACTTCCAGCACTCAGGGAGGCAGAGGCAGGCAGATCTCTGAGTTCGAGGACAGCCTGGTCCAACACAGCCAGGGCTGTTACAAAGTGAAATTGTCTCAAAAAATCAAAGCAGGAGTTGGAGGTGGGTGGGGAAGGTGGGGGGTTGAGAGTTGGGGGGCTCAGGGGGGTGGGGTAGTGTTGGAAGGGAGGGAGGGAAAGACAGAGACAGCCCAAATCTGCCCCTTTGGTCCAGTGTCTGATCAGGTAAAGAGGTGATAAATGTTTCTCATCTCCTAGCTAGCTGTCTGGGGAGAAGAGCAGGGGTTAGATGGACTGACGTAATGAATATCTATTTAAAAAGCCATGTTTTTGTAATTACTTATAAATCAAATTGGTGTAGATACTAAAGATGAATTATAGAGGCCAGATTCTTGTCTTGCACATCAAATTTCAGTTTTCCTAGGGGTAAAACACTGCACTAACCTTATTGAGAACCTACATGACTTGCTTAGATGTAAAACAGCTTTCTCTAGAGCCCCGTGGCTTTGGGGTGAGGCCTAGTTCTTACTTACTCCCTTTGTTTTCTGATACATAACCCCTGAGATGATCAGCCTGCTCCCTTTGGGCCTGTGGCAAGACAGCACAGCACAGTGGGAGCACACGGCAAATAGAGGCTTATTCACCTCATGGCTGTGAGTGGGAAGAAAAGAGGAAGAAGAGATCAGGGCGCCCAGGAGGTCTCCATCAATGACACACCCCCAAAGATAGGAGAACCTGCAAGGGAAGAATCACCCATGTGGAGCTCTTTCTCAGAAGTAAATCTAGATTTCCCCACCAAAGCCTCAGGCTTTATTGTGAGGCATAAACTACATGCTTTTGACTTGATAGAACTGAGGAAGCGAAAGGAGAAAAGCAGAGGGCTCTTGTATTTCCCTATCTTCCAGCCAAGACTTCCGTTTACCCTCCAAGAGAGGACTCGCCATCTAGACAAGTGAAGATGTTCACATTTTAAGAATAAAGTTGCCATCATCATCATCGCTGAGAATGGTGGGTAACTTTTAAAGCTATTATTATTATTTTCTCAGTTTATCCTAATACATGACAAAGAAAACGGGAAAATAAAAATGTTAAGACGTCAAAGAAGCATGTAATTGGCTTAGGGCTGGGGGTTGTAGCACAGTGGTGGAACACTTGCTTGGCTAGCAATGCTCTCAGTCTACTCCTCAGGATTTGAGGGGAAGGGGCTGAGCACAAAAAGCTTTTGCAGTCTAATTGTATGAGAGGGAAAATTCTGGTGCTGGAGAGATAACTTTGCACAGTTGTGAGGACTAGAGTTTGGATCCTCAGCATTCAACAGCCCGGGTTTATGCCCACAATTGTAACTCCCATTCCAAGAGGTCAGAGACAAGAAAACCACTGAGCTTTATGCCTTCCCCTCAGCACATAAAAATGTCCCCGATTCAGGGAGAGACCCTGACTCAAAAGGAATAGACACAGAGTGGTAGAGGCGGGCAGCTGATGCATACCACACATACACATGTACTCACTCAAAACCACATGCAGACACACAAATACAAATAAATAACTCTTTAAAGCAATTTAAAAGAGAGAAACTACTGTTTCTGATGTTGACGAAGTGGGGATCACAAATTTAAGGCTAGTCTGGGCTTCGATTCTGTCTTTAAAAGAAAGGTGGTGACATGGCTTAGTGAGTAAAGGTGATTTCCTCCTGCTCTGAAGACTGTTGACCAGAGATCAGTCCCCAAACTTGAATATTCCTACATTGTAGGAAGAGAATTTACTCATAAAAACTGACCTCTCACCTCCACACATATGTCTTAGCAGGCTCTGAACATGTACATGTTCTCTCTCTCTTTGTCATATAAGCAAAATAAACAAGCAAACAAATAAATGCAACCTAACCATTTTCTAAAAGAGAAGAATTCTTTGAATTTTGTCTGCCTGTTTTGACATAGTTCAAGCACCACAAGCTAGGAAGTTGTTTACAATTTATTTGTGCTAGAATAGCACTGGAATGCCTCTTAAGTTATGGAGGTCATAAGGCGTACGTACTTATGCCTGGTTCTAAACATGAACTTCCTGGTTCATGTTCACCTGGAATTCCTGAGTAAGAACTTGGAAGCCTCTACAGGTAATCATATTAACCAGCTCTAGCTCCCTGATAAGCTGGGATCCTGAGGTCGGCTAATCTTGGCTCTGTCTTTGGCTTGCTAAGCGATTATGTGTAGAGATTGGTTCTAATAAGGGATAACTCTTACTGTCTGTCCCCTGAAGTGCGAATGTCGGGCTCTTTAAAAACAGCTGGTAGGTGAGCATGGTGGTGGTAGGTGCGGGGAGATTTGATGGAATGTTAGGATAGGATGACTTTGAATAAAAATCTTACTGAGTTAAGGGCTGCGCCTTTTTACTTTGAGTCCATGTGAATATTTCAGACATGTATGTTTTATGAAATTCCCTTGACTCCAAGAAAATGATCACTTACAGTTTTGGAGGAAAATCCTTGTGAATGTTGGGTTACAAATGTGTTCTCAGTTTGAATTCTGACTCACTCAGAATAGATCTGAGTCAAGAAGAATATCCTTACCTCTGTGGTGAGGGAAGCAACTGAAACAGGTGACTGGGTTCCCCTGGAATCACGCTCAGGAACTGATGATGAGAGGCAAGTTGTTTTATAAGAGAACATGTTGATGCTTTCTATGATAATGGGGCCTGAAAATCTATGGAGGAAAGATTGCCAGGAAGATGGATATTGGATATTGAGAACACTCTGCTTCATAAGATAGCGCCTTTTTATGTACTGCTTTAAACTGGTGCTTCATCACTTGCTTGAATGATAGTTGATTTGCAACCAAAGTTTTCTGATTTGCACTGTTTCCCTTCATCTATATGTATGTGATATGCGTGCGTGCGCGCACGTGTGTGTGTAAAGTTCATGTATGGAATCTTCCTCGATCACTCTTCCATCTTAGCCTTCCAGGTAGGGTCTGTCAATCAATCCCAGATCTTCTTGATAAGAATGGATTTTTTTTTTTTTTCCTTCAAGACAGCATTTCTCTATCCTGGATGCTCTTTGTAGACCTCAAACTCAACAGCAATCCACCTACCTCTGCCTCCTGAGTGCTGGGATTAAAGTCATGTGCTGCCACGCCCAGCATGATAAGGATGGATTGTAACTAGCTTGAGCTGGTCGTCGTTTCCCCATCTCTGTCCTCGGAGGTTGGAATTGTAGGTCGGCAGTGATGCCTGCTTGGCATTTACATGGGTGCTGGAGAGCTGATCTCTGGTTCTCCTGCTGTGCAGCTCCCTTAGCCCTGATGCACAGATTATTATTATTTTTTCTGATGCTTCATATTTACTATTGTGTGTTTGTTTTTTTTTTTTTTTTTTTTTTTATGTTGCTAAGATGGTGCTTCTTAAAAGAGGTCAAAAAAGAAAAAAAAAAAATCAAAAAACTGAATCATTGCCTATGAGCTGGCAAAGACTGACGACCAAATTGTGCAGACCTCACCTTGGGGTGCAAGAATTCTTAATGCAGCTTCTAGATAAATATCAGACCACGTCTACTCAAATCCCGATGAGAACTGATGACGATAATAGTAGCTCGAGGGATGATGTGGAGAAGAACGTTGCCGCCTCACAGCATGGGCTGCGTGGGAGACCTGGAAGGTGGAGCATGATTGAAGGATGTTTCATCACTTAACCTGAGTCTGGAACACTGATTTTTTCCAAGTCCAAGACCACCAAGCAGCCATCATCTGCTCATTGCCACGAGAAGACAGGTTTTACACAGTGTGCACGCCTGTAGAGTGTTTAGAGCGTGACTTTTTCCCCCCTGCCAGTTTTTCAGATTGAATGTGTTTAGACGTTAGAAGCCAGTCAGTTGCCTCTTAACTTCTAAACAGTTTAGAAGTTCCTCTGAGATATAAAACAAAAAGATGAAGCAAATGCGTAGCTGCAATCCCTGCTGGGTGACTCCAACAGCAGAGGGAGAAGACAGGTTATTCTTTATTTACATTTTCGAAGTCAAGGCCACAGCCAAATTAAGTTCCAGATCTGGGACAAGAAGAGATATTTTGTTTGTTCGTTTTTGTTTTTGTTTTGTTTTGAGACAGAGTTTCTCTATCTTGGGTTAGGGTTAGGGTCAGAGATAGCCTTGGTTGTCCTAGACTTGCAATGTAGACTGGGCTGGCCTAGAACTCATAGCAGTCCACCTGCCTCTGCCTCCCTGAGTGCTGGGGTCAAAGGTGTGTGCCATCATACCCAGCTCAGGAAGAAAGAATTTATTATGTGTTATCTGTTATGTAGTCAACCAGATCCTACTAGGTGGGGAAAGCTTTCTGTTACGCGCTATGATTGGTTTTTCTCTTATTTTAATGGTTAATTAGTTAATATAGCCCAAAATATGTGTAACCAGATTGTATACCCAGTCTGTCACTGATTAGTCTACTGATTTGTCCCCGACTAATCATACATAACAAGCAATTAGCACACTGAAAAGCAATGAGGATCTAGCATTACACAAACAATTATGCCAGTATTAACATCAAAATCCCAGCTAGTGTGGTAATAATAATTGAATGTGTGATATTAATAGGTTCTGTTCTTAGGCTTCCAGTAAGTTACAGCTCTCGGGTTCTTAAATCTTTTCCTTGACATTGAGTTTTAGCAATGAAATACAATGGGCTTTTAGTGTAGATTATATTGAACTAGGAAGGCCAGTTACCTGTCTACTTACTCTTTACACCAGCCAATCCATGGGATCATTGCACAAATATTTAAAAGTTAGGTATAACCACTAAAGGGAGGGATCTTTTCTGAGTCACAGAAAAATAACTACAGATTATTTTTCGTAGAAGTCATTTTAACATTCCATTCAAAGAATTATGGGCAGCAGTATAATTTGCTGTTTTTCCCCCTCTTCAAACAAAGCTAAAATAACCTAGTATTTTTGTGTTCTCTGGGGAAGCACTAAGCCAGAAGATTCCATACTTATAGAGATGAGTATATGGAAAATGCTGAACAAATTAGGAAGAAAGCATAATTGCATACCACGCCTGTGGTAAATGAGCAGTGGTAGACTGTCTTTACATGTAAGGAAGGACGGATCCTAACTTTTAAAAAGAATATTTTATGCATCCAGATAATATAATTCCTTATACTGGGACTGTATTCTTTTTTTTTTTTTTTTAATAGATTTTTGTCCTAAATGGACATTTTGCTGCAATGTCTAAGGTATAATTTAAGGCTGAACTTAATTCAGAACTCTAGCATGCAGCATTGCTAGTAATTCCTTTTTTCCCTTAAAATTGAGTCTCATTTGGTGTCCTTTAAACATCATATGTCAGGCATAATGTTTTACAATGACATAGCAAATTTATCTTGATCCGATTCCTTTTTAAATGTCCCTGTTTGCAAGATGAAGCCTTCCTTTAGTGGCTTGTCATATCAGAATTTTGAGATTCTAGACGTGGACATCATTTAATCTCAAGGTCATAATTATAGATCATGTTTATATTGCTAATACTTCTCTTTTAGGAGAACTGTTATGTCTTTACGATGACTCGAATTGGATGACAATTTCAAATTGATTGCCTCTAACTGGCTTTTCAATTCAGAGGAGAGCTTGTCATGGTTAGGGGTTTTTCTCGATTTTGGCATTCATTTTGGCTCTAAAATATCGTCCCTTCTTACTTTAAGTTACACATACCGTAATAGTTATTTTTGTATTTCCATAGTGATTTAAGTACATCTGTGTTTTTGGCAAGAGTTCAGTTGTCAGTTTTCTCTAAGTAAAAAGAGCCACCATGGTGTCTTTAAGAAAGAAAAAAAGTTAATAGAATCACTGCGAATGGTAAAATTGTTATATTTTTGCTAGTAAATTGTGGCATACCTTGGGTAAATAATGAAGTATTTTATTTCATGGGTCCTTTCACTGTTTTATTGATGACATAAATTTATATTGCACCAGGATAGGTGTACTCAAAGAGGAAAACAATTTCTTTTTGGTAGTAAATTCCCCTCTGAAAGGTGGTTTTAGTTGGTTAAGGATACCCCTATCCCCACCCCATACTCCAGATTTTTTTTCTATGGTGGTGAGGAAGAAAGGACGGGGGGGAGGGTTGCTACTAAAAATAAGAATTGCTAAATCAAAGTGAAGTCTCTGGGTGTTTCAAGTTCATATACTTGTGCTATACAGACTGGAATGAATATGGAAACGCATTAACCTTCAGCATAATATTGGCTAAAAAGCTGAGTCATTTCTGGATGCATATCTTAACAGTGCAGACTGTTTTAGTGAAGAAACAGTAACTAGAACAAATCTTCTTGAGATTGCCCAGTTCTATAAAATCTCAGGAAGGAACTTGTTCTTGATTCTCAGAACTGATTCCAAAGATGAGAGAACAAATTATGCTGGCCATAGTGGTCATGTCTGTAATGCCAGCACTTGGGAGTCTGAGGCAGGAGGACTGGGAGTTTAGTGCCAGCCTGGGCTGTATACTGAAATTCAGTCTTAAAAATTACAAAAGGCAGCCAGGTGTGGTGGCGCACAACTTTAATCCCAGCACTTGGGAGGCAGAGGCAGGCAGATCTCTGAGTTCGAGGCCAGCCTGGTCTACGAAGTGAGTCCAGAACAGTCAAAGCTACACAGAGAAACCCTGTCTCCAAAAACCAAAAATCAAAACCAAACCAACCAACCAAACAAAAAAAATCTCCTTGCCAAGCAAGGCTACACAGAGAAACCTGTCTCGAAAAAACAAACACAAAACAAACAAACAAAAATTACAAAAGGTTTATTAATTTTGGTGCATCGTTATAGTCAACTCCAAACTCACTTTCCATGAACAAGCTTTTCTAAAGAAGACACATTTCCCTCCCACCACCGCTCCTTTCTCTTTTTTTATCTCCTCCCTTCTCCTTCCTCCTCTCCTCCCCTCTGCTCCCCACTCCTCCCCTGACCTCCTCCTCTCCATTCTTCCTCTCTTTTCTTTCAAAGGGTCTCGCTGTGTAGCCCAGGCTGGCCTTGAACTCATCCTCCTGCTTCACTCAGCCTCCATAGTCTGGTGCTGGGATTACAGAAATACGGCACTATGGCCAGCATCTTGCTCTTTTTTTGCCTCTTCACTTCCTTCTTTCCTTTTGGATACCCTAGTCCTCACTCTGCTAGGGATCAAACCTAGGGTCTGTTCTTAAGGTCTGTCACCAAGCAACTGAGCAGCATCCACTTCTCCTGTCATTGTTTTCTTCTCCTTCTCCTTCTCCTTCTCCTTCTCCTTCTCCTTCTACTTCTTCTTCTTCTTCTTCTTCTTCTTCTTCTTTCTCTCTTCTCTTCTTCTTCTTCTTCTTCTTCTTCTTCTTCTTCTTCTTCTTCTTCTTCTTCTTCTTCTTCTTCTTTTTCCTCTGCTTCTTCTTCTTCTTTTTCCTCTTCTTCTTCTTCTTTTTCCTCTTCTCCTCCTCCTCCTCCTCCCTCTCCCTTTTCTTTCTTCCTCTTCCTCCTCCCTGTATTTTTTAATTTTACTTTGGTGGTTCTGGGGATACAAGCCAGGACTTCAGATAAATAAGTGGCCCATCACTGAGTGTAGCTCTCATCCCTCATCAAAGAAGTCTCTTTTCGCAACAGAGACCTTTACACAAAATCACAATTGGTTAAAAAGCAGAGAACAACTGATCTTGGTGAGCTCAGCTCCAATGTGTACATCTACAACACAACTCCTTCACTGAGGCTCAAGGAACATCTTGAAACAGTTTACAGGGAGACTGTAAGAGCCAGGGGACCAGGAAGTCTGCTGTGAGACTGTGTCTCCTAGAAATAACAGAGAAGCTACCCCCATGAAATGTCAGCAGCATGGCCACCTAAACAAGGGCACCACCACTAGGCATGCTAAGGTAGAAGGGACAAGGAACCACAGGCAACTAAGGGATGCTGAGAGTAGGTGATGTAGTCTTCACCAGGGACGAGCCCCTTAATTAGTTATCTCCTGTCTTTTGAATGTCAATGCCGTGTAACTCCATTGGAAACCCTATGAAGCGCTGTGATCTTCAGACAAGATGCTTCTTTCACATGTATTTTTACAGCTTTTGTCTCAATGTCATCTGTGAGATGTAACCTACATACAGCAATCTTTTTGCTTTCTATCTGGAAGTTTAGCTAGTTGGCCTTGGTATCATATTCACTATGTTATGTGGTGCCCATTAGCATAGCATCATTTATTAAGTAGTTAACATTCTGGCCGTTGCACCAGCTTTTTACTTAGCTGCCGCAAGGCACGTGTAACATGCGACACTGCTTTGTAAAGCTTTCTGAGGCCTTCTGTTTATAAAGAAGCACGTCATTCAGGAGTCAGGTTGACCTTCCTTACCCAGTGTGAAATAAGAGGGAATTCGTATCCTCTACTACGGAGTCAGAAGCAGCGAGTGCTCTGCATTATGGACACAAAGCAGTAACTTGTTCCTCCCGTCGCGAGTGGTCAGCAGATTCTGGCGTCCAGAGCTCTTGCATCTTCTCATTCCCTCTCCATCTTCACCTAATGCCTTTTTATGAAATTTTGCGAGTGTGATTTTTGGAACTCAAAGGTGGGGCTTGCGTACATGTACCTGTTGTCGGCCATTTCATGTTTATTTTGTAACATGAAAGGATTGTTTTCCGGAGGCAGGAAGCTGAGTCTTACTATAATAGCCCAAAACCAGCCTCAGACTCCACACATTCCTTCTGCTCCTCAGCCCGCTGAGTGTTGTGATTCCTTCCCTGTGCCATGTGCCATCCTGCCTGGCTGTAACTCTGAACAAACCATCTTTGTTCCTTTTACCTGTATAGTGTAAAAGGTAAGACAAACTCAGTCCCCCCACAAAAAAAAAAAAAAACCCAAACAAACAAACCCCCGAACCTTGACTTGCACCCTGTGTTAGGTAGACCCTTATAAGATTGTGTGTGTGTGTGTGTGTGTGTGTTTGTAGGGTCCCTGTAAGATCTTGAATTTTATTTATATCCACATTTGACCTGAAATACCACAGGCCTTTGTGAACTCAGGTTTTCTCAGCCTGCGTTCTATGTGTCTCTTCATCTGGCATGGCGCCCCTGCAGGAGCTATTATAGCACTCACCATGCGTGTTCACTGTAAGGATTCTTTTGAGTTTTTTGTTTGTTTGTTTGTTTGTTTGTTTGTTTTACTGAAATACTAGTTAAGTTTCGATTGGTCACCCATTTTAAACCTCATCACACGCTGTTCATGTTAACTATGGCTGCTATGTCAACTTTTTAGCCTGTTGCTCTGTGATAACAAGATGTGTATGTAACATAGAAGGGTTCTCATAACACTCTTTAAAGCCTTCTCTTTATAAAGGGTACATGTAATGCAGGGGTTTGGGGGAGCTCTCTCCTACTGCATGACTGGTCCTCCTGCAAAATGCATTTGGGAAAGCTTGGTTCAAAGTGACTCAGCTTACAAGGTTTTCTCAATGTTTCCACTCTCTAGATATCCTGAAGGAGCTTCTGTGTTTAATAACAGAATGTGTCGCCTTGTCTGGAAATAACAACATTTTCTAGAAACCGTTTTTGAGAACATTCATTTAGGAATTATGTAAGGTCAATATTCATATTTTTAAAAAATTCGAACACCGCTGGGCTGTTTTGAGTATAGCTAACCACCTAATGATAAATTTAGTAATTTAGTGGTAATAAGTTTATAGTAAAAATTTGTCCAAGAGAAATTCTTTATAAAAAAACAACTTTATTTTTTAAAAATTATGTTTTGAGTTTTGGCATGTAGTCCTTCATCCATACCCTCCTGCCTCAGTTTCAAAATTACAGACATGGGTGGCCACCATGCCTGCCTGACCTAAGACAAAAATTTGAATTCTGTAGCTGTAGCTACATAGATGAACCAAGAAAGTCTATAAACAGTTTGAAGTGTGCTCCTTCACCCTGTTTGGAATTAGTGATTTACTGCAAGTAAGCTGTCAAGAATGGACGTTCATCAACTATGTATTAGCCAGCAGAACTCACACTGCCGTTAAACTGTGAATTAAGAGCTGGCAGATGGTTTAAAATACCACATGGTCTTGGTGAGTCAGCTGTGCCACACTACACTTGCAGCTTGGTGGCCGGGAGGGATGCCACATGAGCTGCAGTGTCCTTACTAGTTTGTCTCTTAGAGACAGCTTGGCAGGCAGACATCTTGCAGATAAATGAGGGAAGATTGTCTATTTCAAGTGGCATAAGGCATTCCTTAAAGCCGTGTGTCATATCTGGTTATACAGTCAGCATTTTCTTTGGAGCAGAAAATCGCCCCTCAAGCCTCCTGAGTACACGGTACACATCTTTGTAGGGGCAGTGCTCAGGAGACAGCAGGCACCCTGCATTCAGTAGCTTGGTGTCTGCAGATGGGGCAGGAAATTTCTTGTACCTATGTGCATTTCTTCTTCTTCTCCCTGCTGGATACCAGCGTGGTCAATCTGGGCAAACTTTTTAAAATGTTTACTATTCGTTTCATGTGCATCACTGAATTTCAGTTTTATAGTCTATGAATTTAGTCATTGATAACTGTTTAAGAGAGAAAGGAACTAAGGGTTAAAGTCAAAAGGCCTTCTCTTCAAAGTTGGTAATTGCTAGATTCTGAATATAACCTTTCCGCTTGATACAAACATACCCATACCTTCCATGAGTTTTCTTTCATCCAGGTCCTATAGCAGCCCTGAACCAATACGCTGGGGTTTCTAGATGGATTAGACCTGACTGAAGATACAAGGCATGAAGAAGTTTCTGGGAACATTTTTTAATTTATAAATTTTCATGAGGATTTGCGTTATGCAATCAGATGATACAAGTGATATGTATGCATATCACCATTATCTCAAGAACAGTTAATGCATTAATCAAAGGGTTTCCAGTGATGTAAACTTCTCTGAATCCGTCTAAGGCACTTAAGAAACAGTCAGTTATTTGGAAGTCTTTACTGAGAAGATTCTACCAGGCTGTGTTGATTTTGGAACCAGGGAAGACACTAGGATGTGATCCTGTGACCCGCCCTCAAACAGACCTGTCCATTGTCTACACTTTCATAGGTTGGGTTAAAATTGCTTGCAACAGTTCTTGACTGATAACTGATAAGTTGATCTTCAGAGAGTTAACACAACCCAGGGCTTTGTTCATCAGTGTATATGATAACATAACTATGAACCCATCCTGTGTGATCATGAAGTGAAGGGATCACCCTGCTTTATAACCTGTGAACTTGGATCACTGGATCCATAGTGCTAACTCTGACACCGCGGGACCCATCCTAACATATTTGTAATGTTTGATCCCCTTTGTGTCATTTGAGTTAATCATTTCAGTATGTACCAGAAGCAAAATCTCTTTGAGGCAAGCTGTAGTTGAGTACCTGTTGGTATTAGATTTGGCATTGAAGACTGACCAGGACTTCATGCATGCTAAATGCATGCTTTACCACTAAGTATTAATGCTAATATTGATATAAGTATTATTTTAGAAATACAGAGATTAATAATGAGTTTTCTCCTAAAGACAGAAAGCTTAGATCAGAATTTCAACAATACACTGTTGAAGTTTTCCAGCTAAGTACTTTGTAATCTTTATTTGGAGGGGCTTAGTGGGGGAGGGTGGCCTGTGTGGGATTCCTGACTTCTACGTGGTAGATACAAGTATTATGATGGCCAGCTTTCGCAGTAATCTTGAATGTATACATGGAAACAATTCTGGAAGAAAAGTGACTTCAGAACCATGTGAGTTACACAACTTTCTCCAGTAGGGAATCACTGTACAGTTAGCTGAACTACATGCGTGAGAGCAGTGCCAAGTCTTTACTGAAGATTACACTGTGAATGCAAGAACAAGCATTTGTGAGAGCTGAGAGCTTGTTTTCATGAGGATCTGAGACTGAGCCTCCATTTTCTTAGATGTACAATGAAGTCATAATCCACATGCCATTTATTGTGTGTGTGCGTGTGTGCGCACCCGTGCAAGAGAGAGAGAGAGAGAGAGAGAGAGAGAGAGAGAGAGAGAGAGAGAGAGAGAGAGAGAGAGAGAGAGAGAGAACACTTTCTGAATAGATTTCTTAGTAGTACTTAAATCTTTCTATCACCTCTCATACCTCAGAGAACGATGTAGCTTGAACTCCATGTCACTTCTCCACTTCAGGATGTATTCCTCTGTAGATAGGTCAGAACATCCCTGGAGGAGAAGAGTACATGGTGACAATGGGAGAGTCCCTTCCCCTGGCCAACAGGAATGCCGTTTCATCCTATTAGTGTTTGTAAAGCAAAATATCTTCTTGTCACTAAGGCAATGAAATACACGTGGACGGGTGGCTCTGCTGCACCGACTCTGAGATGTCCACATGTGCTGAGGGCCTCATACCTCATAGCAGTAGAGTCAGAATAGGATGCCTGCTAATATGTCCCGAAACTATTTACTCATAGATGGACATTGTTCCTTTTCTTCCTCCTCCAACCCCCAACAGCCATGCCTCTTGTTTGCTACCCTAGTGCAGTTTGACACTTGCTGATAGCAGAGAAGGCACTGACAAAATTTTTTTCCACCATCCCATTACCACCACTGCTGTAAAGCAAACCCAGGGCAGATGGCTAACTGAGGTGTGCCTACTTAACATGTCCATGTGGACTGGGCACCGGCTTCTCTCAGCATCCCTGAGTCCCTGTCTGGTACAGGATATGGCTGACATACCTCACCCCATACCTTGAACTCTATGTAGCCCCGGGGCTGGGCTCTTCCCTATATGTAAAATCCAGTGGTCCTTTCTTGGCATTCTGGTTGGGGAGGTCTCCTGGTCTCTCCTCATCTTTTTCCTCACATGGCCTAACTCAAGGTCATGTTTCCTCTGGGCTCTCCCAGATGTTCCACCTCTGGCAGTGCTGTCCCACATCTATACAATAACTTTCTCCTCCACTGTCCTCAGGAGCAGTCCTGTCTTTCCTTTTTCTTATGTTCGTTCACCTTTAATACAATTTATTTTTTGTATTGCGTATGTAGAGGATGAGAAGAGCCTGTGTATCCTCTTTCACCAATGAGCTCTCTTCTCTTATAGCTTTTGCCTGGGCAGTGGCTCCGTGTTATCTTCATTCAGTACCTATTCAAGGCTGCCTACCTGCTCACCCTGAGGTATCTTTTGTGACTCCTTTCCACACTCTCCTGCGCTTCTTTTCCGCTCCAGGCATCTTTGTATTTAATCCATAAAAGCACCATCTTTCCCCTCCTCCACCACCCCCACCCTCTCCTGTGGTGTGCCCGCTGACACACCATTGTCAAACCTCTCCTTACTATTTTGGTGCTCCCTGTTAGCGAGTTGAACCTTAGTTGTGCCTCTATCATTAGGTTGGATCTCTCAGTGCCTTGGGAATATTTATATGACCCAAAGGCACCAAGCCAGGACTTCCCTGAAACTTAACCTGCGGCTGAAACGGTGTCTGTTGGAAATGGCAAGGACTGTGTAGCCATTGGTTTCCGTGTCATTCTCAAAATGTTTTCAGGCTAGCCTTTCACTGGAATCGTTAGGTTATGTGTGGAAACCTCTGTGGATGGCTTTGTGCTGCTGTGAAGGGCTTTTTAGCTGTAGGAACTGAAACAAAGCAAAGCAGCTGATTGGGCACTTTGTTCAGGAAGCATGGCTGCCCATCATGTTTGCGCAATCCTTGGAGTCCAGTGGGACAATCTGAGTTTACTTCCCTCAGGAATGTGCTAGCGGAGAACCAGGAAGGGAACCGAGCCGCCTGGCTTGGAAATCCCCTTGCTTTTAAGCTGTCGCTTTTAGAATATTCTAGGAAGAGCCCGAGGTCAGAACAAGTTCAGCTGCAACTGATGTGTAGACACTGGTTAAGGGAGAAGCGTGAAAAGAGTGAAGGCTCCACCTGACCCGGCTATGAAAATCATATATGTATATACCTAATCGGAAAATATTTCATACTGCTCCACGCCTTTGTCAATATTGACTTTTTTTTTTTTTTTTTTTTTTTTTTGGCATTTTGTGCATTTTGGTTTATTATGTTGTTATTTTCCATGCCAGGCATTCTTTAGCTCTTGTATTTATTGTGGGAGGGAAGCAGGCACATTGTAGAGAGCAAGGAAGTTTTCACAGATAGTGGAGTAACTTACCTTGTTTGTATTTTACAAACAAAATACAGGCCTTCTCTCTGCGCTTGCGATGTTTAGCTGGCAGCAGGGACTTGCTGCTTTTATTGCCTCAGTAACATGGGCTAGAGTCTGGTTACAGTCCTTTCAGAATTACATTTTCCCCTTTAGTATTGTGGTTCTGAGAGTCCTTATTGCAAAAGGAATGGCAAATTGACAAAGCTTTTTTTGTTTTGTTTTGTTTTGTTTTGCTTTTGTACTGAGGGCAGTAGAAAGGGAAGGCGTCTTTGATAGTGCCCGACTCTAAGTTGTTTAAGGATTGCCTCCCTGGGCTTACCATGCAGATAGCTTGAAACAGGAACCTGTGCGTATTCTTTACAACCCTAAAGAAGAAGCAATCTTGGCTTACCCTAAGAGAGATGACTTAGCAAAATGCTCTTTGAACAATAAACAGGAATGCTGTTTGAAAGCTATCGTGAATTTTCACCTCAACTCAGTGTTCTCTCCGAGTTTCTGTTATGCTCACGAGGCACTTTCTGCTACGCCCAAAGCCTTAGTGATAAAAATAGAGTAATACAAGAGTTATAAGCACACAGGAAAAGCAGATAAGTAAATGTATTGAAACTCTGGACAGAAATAACCCAAAGGATATAGTGTAAATATTTCTTCTGCTTATTCAAATGAATGCTTCCTGTTCTCGCCCTGAAGTCAGGTTTTGGGATTTTGATAAAAATAGAAAGGTAAAGTCCTAAGGCCACAGATTATTTGGCACTTGATTGAAGACAGAGATTAACTCCTGTAGTGTTCACATGTGCATGTGAAGGCCTACAGATGGATGGATGTATAGTGTTTTTCTTTGACTGTCTTTATTTTTTATTTTTATTATTTTTATGTTTGATACCATTTTATTTTATTTTTTACATGTACATTTATATTATTATGCATATATACAATAAACTAGCTACAGCAAGAAGAACCATGACACAATCAGGAATTATATAAATGTTACATTCTTAGTGTTTTGGCTGTTTGTATTTGGCAGCCTTGAAGAAAACATCTTTCCTGTCTTGGTGAGTCTAAAATTCTGAATGTAAATCAATATCTATCATATCTCATCATTATCAACTTAAAACATCTATCTAGACCTACAAACCTCTTAACCCCTAAACAACTAAGCTTAATTGTGAAACTAAACTATCTGGTCTTCAACCCCATTAGAGACTTGAGAAAGACTAAAACTTCATTACCTAAGTAAACAAGGAGTGCAGGTTAGCAGCTTCCCAAATGAGAAGATGACAGAAACAGTTTACTGCCTGAACAGTCACTCAAAACTCTATGATTTTGGAGAATCATCTTCACCCTTCAGGGTCAATATATCTGACAGACAGATTTGTGAGGCAGGAATTATTGAGGACTTATTTACCTTGTCTTGTCAGAGTTTAGCCGTTGCCTCTGCCTGCATCTAAGCTTCCCCATTTTTAGGCAGAGAATATATATCCTTGGTGTAACAGATAGATATGATTCTATAGAAAGATGAGGTAAAATAGTTATATAAGGTCTTCAAAAACCTCAAAGACATACAGAATATGGCATTTAAGGATGTTGGTGTTATTTTAAAGATTCATTGGCAATGAGACAGGTCAACTCCTGGCAACACCCAGCCTACCTCAAAGAAGGTGATGAGCATCAAAGAACCTCCTTATGAAGTTGGCTTCAAAGGTGGTATGGCAAACCAGCCACTGGGCAAAATGTCCTCGTTTCTACCACAGACCATCTTTATTCTTTAAGATTTAGATTTGGTGGGACTGGCTGGCTAAAGAGCCGTAGGGGTCCACCCATCTCCTCTTTCTCACCTAAGGCTGAGGTTGTAGATATGGCTGCCTGGCTTTTATGTGGGTACTTGGGATCCAAACACAGGTATCTTTATCAGTGTGGGAAGTGTGTCTTTTAATAAAATTTGTTATTATAATCCTTCTGGTATTCTTCTTTATCCTGTTAATTGAATGCAGTGTATGAAGGACAAGAACATGTTAGAATCATGTTTTGAAAGCTCAGGCTTATGGGCTTATGCTAAAACGTACAAGTCCTGATTTGTCTAAGTCATGCATTATTATATTAAAAAGAATTTTTCACCTAGGTGTGGTGGCTGCACACCTTTAATTCCAGCACTCTGAAGGCAGATGTAGGTAGACCTCCATAGGTTTGGTCTACATAGACAGCCAGGGCTATACAAAGAGACCCCGTCTCAAACAAGACAAAGCAAAACAAAACAAAACAAAACAGACAGAAAACTATTCAAATCAGAATATTAGGTTCCTTAAATAATCTTGGGGACATTTCTGCCTTTTAAAATAAGGCAGCATTTTAGTTCTTTCTAGTAAATGTGTGCATTACAGAGAGTTTTGGGCAGGCAGCAAACTGTCTCTGTCATTAGTTTCTCCTGCCATAATGATGCCATATAGTCACGACCCACGTAAAAATTTAGTTTCTATGTCCTAATAGCTCAGGAATGAACTTCATTCTTACAGTGTAACTGCAAAACCCTGTTTGGTAGCAGGAGTTTGTATTCTCAGCAAGATTTGAAGTTCAAGGTCATCCTCAGTTACTTAAGAGAGTTCAAGGTCAATTTGGGCTTCTTGAGGCTGTCTCAAACAACAAACAGGCAGACAGGCACCAACAAGCTCCAATCTTGGTGACATAGCTCAAGGGCAGAGAGTTTGTCAAGAATGCACTTGGCAATGTAGAACCCAAAAGTTCAAAATCCAAGGCATTTAAAAAATACGTTGGTGGGAACATTTGGAGAGCAGTTATAGCAAGCAGAAGAACGTCAACTACCAGCCTCTCATAGCTCTTCCACTGGTGGAGGATTTGTTAGGCGAATACATTCCAAAAGTTTTTAATTTGGTTCACTTTGGTTGCTAGGTAAGATACAAAAGTGGGCAAGGTTTAGCTCTTCAGCAGGGCTCAAGATACCCTATAAGAACCGGTCACTAGATTATTGGATCCACATCATTTCAACTCGAATGTTGTCTCTGAAGTTCTCATCAGCAGAGAGCCTCTTTCCGGGAATTCTCCTTTGCAGCAAGCACTTAAAATTTATAGACTTTAAAAAAAAAAAAAAAGTCTAAATAGGCATTTGTTGGATTACAAACTAATTTTGAACCTAATATTTGGGTTATTTCAGAGACACTTCTGTTTTTTAAAATTCCAATTTCTGATTCATTTATATTTGCTGAAGCCGTCGTGGGTTGCCAGCCTTTCCGAGGCCTACGTATAATGCAAGCTTCCAATGTTGGTTACTAATCTTGTGGGTGTCGAATAATAAATGTTTCTATTGATAGACCTCTCGATTTGCTCCTGGGTACTAGCGGGGAGCATGCTTCACTAGCCTCTTGATGAGATGGAGTTGGGGTCAACTTGAGAACACCTGTGCTTTGCATCATTTGAAGAGCTTGGTATCAATAGAGGCCTTGAAAAGCTTCTAAGAGGGTATACGTTGTAATTTGAAGCTGGGTCAGCAGGTGACTCCAGAAGAATGACAAGCTTCTGGGAGTGAAAAATACGTAATTAAATCTGTGAAAGCAATTATTTTTTTCCCCTTTTCTGTACTCACTTTTGCCACAGATCTAGGTTGGAACTCAAGCCCAGAAACAGTTACCCCGCCCACGGTCTTGTGAACGGCTGTGACCGCGTGGGTAACTTGAAGAGTAGGAACCGCACAGCTCATGGGTCACATTTCCGTATGTGGTTAGTGGCAGTTCGGTTCTTTCTCACCACGCACATGTACCTGTGCTCTTGATAGACACTGGTCGGTCAGCCTCTTTGTGCCTGGGAAACTCTGGCCCTAGATGAAATCTTAGCCTCTTCCTGCTCCGAGTTTGCGTGAAGGATTTTTATTTTTATTTATTTATTTTTTTTTTTTACAGATGTTTACAGTTTCTTTGCCTTCTGGGATTCTAATTGTTAGTCCTAGTTTTCTGTTAGTGGTAAAATGAGCAGCTGCAGATGTTCTCGGCGGCTGATGTGTTAGTGAGACCCTCCCTTACGGAGTCATTTGTTTCTTTTCGTTGGACAATGAAAACTTGCTCGTGATTATTAATCCTTAAAGAGACTTCACAGGCCAATCTCCTAAGCTGTGAGTATGGAAATCAGTTCTTTATCTTTGAAAAGGGAGGTTTTTGGTATTCAATTTAAGAGCAAGTTGGAGTGTACTCTGTGTTTGTGTGTGTGTGTGTGTGTGTGTGTGTGTGTGTGTGTGTGTTGTAATTGAACTGTACTCAGGTTATGAGCAAACAGTATTTCTGCAAGGAAAACCAAGAATGGCATAGAAATAGTATCTTTTTTTTTTTTTTTAAGAGTTTATACAAAAATCCTACCCAAAGAAGAAAAAAGTACCAAATACTTGGCCATATTTGACAGTTATTCAGGCCAGTGAGAAGCCTGCTTGTATGTAGAAACCAGATGGTCTTCATTAGCCAGAAACCTTAAAACAACATAAATGCACAGATGCAGCCAAGCTGTGGACCCGTGCCCTGTCTTGCCAAGCTGGACAGCTTAGCCAGGGGAACAGAGGGCTCCTTGTTCAAGCCCCTCGTAGCTGGGTCTGGGGTGAAGAATGCTGCCAAACCCGTCCTATAAGGAATTTTCATCTTGATAATAATGAAAAGGAGAGAAAGTTCTTGGAGAAAAGGAGCACCCTGTTTGAAAGGCAGAGAGAGGGCTTCTTCCAGAAGCTGCCTCTTCGTTTCATTCTAAATTGCAGCAATTGTAGGTGTAGGCTTCCACAGTCATCCTCTGCAGATCTGTCCAAGTTTAACTTTTATTTTAGCGGTGCCTATTTAAGGCCAGCTTCTAGCTACAGCGCTGGTAGGAGAGTCCATTGCATTTCTGTACTCTCTGCTGTGGCTTGGGGTGAAAATGTATATGTATATGTGTGTGTGTGTTTTGTTTTGTTTTGTTTTCTCTGCCTGCAAAGGTGTGTTTCCAAAAAGTTTGGCAGTGTTTTTCAGTGTCATTTTTGTGTCACTCTAGCTGAGCTTTCTGTAAATGGACTCTTGCTTTTAAAGCCATGGATGAACACCCACTGGTTTTTATCTGGTTCATTGGCACTGAACACAGTTTTCCCATGGGAAAACGTCTCCAGTTTCAGGATGCCAGGAACAATCCATATGCACTGCTTGGAGTTTTTTCATATCAAGCTTCCCCATGCATGAAGCATGAAGGGCCACCTATGTATGAGGGTTCTAATCTGACTGTCTTCCGTTTCTGAAAAAAGGAACTTGCTGGTGCTAATCCCACTGGTGGAGAATAAGACCACTACCACGACTTTCGCGCCAAATTTTAAGCAAGCTTTAATTAAGCACTGGCCAGGAGGGTGGACTCTGGCCAGGTCCATTCCTGGGTTCCCAGAAATGGTGAAGGGTTATATTTTGCAAAGGCTTAATAGGCACTCCCATCTGGGCCCGGCAGGGCATACTTCCTGCCTGCAGACCTCCTGCCCACATCCAGCTGGGGCAAGCATACGTCCTGAGGTATTATACATCCTGCCTGTGTACATCGGGTGCAGTTGAGTTTAACAAACTTTTTAAAGGGAACACCTTCCAACATTTCAGGTGTCTTTGGGCAGGGGCGCTTACAGGTTAGAGGCATTTTTGCTTTATGGGTCTCAGGCACAGTAATTAAAACTAAAACCCACCTTTGGTTCTCACAGTGGTTAAGGTGAAATGATTATTCCACTCACTATAGTCCCCATTTACTGAGCTGCGTCTGCTTCTTCTCTATGTTGGGAGATGTTTTTAAACATGAGGAGTAGACTTTGAGAGCACAAATCTGACAGCAAACATATTTATTCTAGGATCCAAAAAGACTTTAATTTCACCAATGTTCATACTATCAGATCCTAAGTAAGACATTGTATGGGATTTATAGGCTTTGTCTTGGAGGCTTTGTTCATGAAAAGGGGTTTGAGTAAACCTGTTAGGACTGGCAGCAAGCTATTCTGCTCTGTGTTGCCTCAATTATCTAACACTGCTTCTCTCCTCTGGGCTGGGTGCTGAGGCTGGCTTGCTCCTAGCAACCATCCTGTTGACAGATGCAGATGGGGATGCTGTGGGTTGTTTTATGTTAACTAACTGAACCAAGGATGTAGTGCTTAAAACCTGGGCTTTATAGGTGGGCTACAGGAAGCATGGAAAGGCTTCTGGTTCAGTTGTGTCTTTGATCTAATCATTCCACTCAGTATACAGCTGTTGTTGGTTTGGAAAATAATTTTCCATGAGAAACATCGTTTTTTTTTCTTCTAAGTACACATTTGTGAAAGGTAGCAAGACATTATGTAAAACCGAACCTACAGGTCCTAGTTCAGTAATTTACTGTATTATTGGAGGGTTTTGTAATTTGAACTTAAACTATGGATGAAGTTTAGGAACGTAAACTCTACTTTGTGGAAATACAACATGTTGGTCAGAGCCTTTTCTGTATATAACTTTTACAGTTAATATTTGTATCAGTTGCTTTCTTTGTTGCTGAGACAGAGCATCTGGCAAAAGGAATGGAAGTAAAAAAGGGTTGCTCTCCCCTTGAGGGTACCATCCATCCATCATGGTAGAGAAGTCCTGGCAGCACCGTGTCAAACACATAGTCAGGAAAAAAAAGAGAGATGAATGCTGAGGATCAGTTTATTTTCTCCTTTTTATTCTACCTGTGATTACAGCCCATAGGCTGCTGCTGTTGTGGTTCAGGGTGAGTTTTCACTCTTCAGTTAAACCTGTGTTGGAAAAAAAAAAAAACCCTTACAGATACACCCCCAGATACGTTTCCATGGAGATTCTAATCCAGTCATGTTGATGATGAAGAATAACCATTACAATATTAAATCCTCTCAGATAGGAAACCTGAAAGGAACGAAAGCATGTATTTTTTAGTCTACACTCACTTTGTTGAGCTCACAACATCATCAGGTTATTACAGGACCATAGTCAGTGTATTTTAAGAGATGTGGAAAAGATTGCCATTCTTTGTCAGCACATACACATGTATTATACAAACTGCGCAAAAATAATTGTAAAGATAAGAGGGACTGTGACATAGAGAAGTGTGGAAGACAGAAAAGGAAGTTCAGGAATCATACCTAGGAAAACGAAGCAGAATTTATTCAATAGGCTTAATTAATAAAAAAAAAAGATAAGGCCAGTTGACCCATTTTTGATAAGGACTTGGCTGGATTTTTGATGCTGGGCTTGTACAATACTAGGCCTACCACCAGCCAGTCATGGGTGTTGGGGGGCCTCCTGGGGTCCAGCAATTTTCTGCTATTGGCAACTGATGGATTGTGTGAGAAGGGGAGAACGAGAAGCCAGACATTGTCTTTTCCAGCTGTGCATCATGCTTGAGCCCAATTGGCTACAGTGGCTAGTTCTGAGCCCATGGCTACACAGATAGCCCTGGATAATTTAAAATTATTGGGAAACAAAGCAGAGCAAAATGGCGTGGATGTGGGCAAGGGCCTTCCAGAGAGCAGGGGACATGACCGGAGTGAGAGACGGACATAAAAGAGTGGTGTGTATTTTAGTTAGGGCTTTATTGCTGTGAAGAGACACCATCACCACAGCAACTCTTATAAAGGAAAACAGTTAATTGGGGCTGGCTTACAGTTTCAGAGGTTTAGTTCATTGGCATCATGGTGGGAAGCATGGCGGCACACAAGCAGAGATGGTGCTGGAAAAGGAGTCAAGAGTTCTACGTTTGGTTTGGCCAACAGCAGGAAGTGACACTGGGCCTGTCTTGAGGATTTGAAACCTCAGAGCCCCTTTCCTAGTGACACACTTCCTCCAACAAGACCACACCTACTCCAACAAAGCCACACCTCCTAATAGTGCCACTCTCTGGTGACCAGACATTCAAATCTATGAGCCTATGTTCAAACCACCACAAGGGGTGAGAGTAAACAGAACATACTCCATTACATGTGTGAAAGTGTCAAAGAACAAACTTAGCTGATTAAAAGCCAAAAACCTCAAATTCGTCTTCTGACTGTCCTGACCTTGCTTAATGCATTGATCCCCAGGGTATGACATCATCAGCTAGTGTTCTGTTGCAATTGCGCATGTGCAGAAGTGGGAGGGCTTTTTAGGTAAAAGAGAAACAATAGCTCCATCCTTAGGATATCTTAAGCTATGGGTGGAGTTGGAGGATAGGGACTCTGAAAAAAGGTGATTAGGGAAGAACCGTGGTAGTTCCCTATGACAGAAGCCCGTGGTAGTTCCCTATGACAGAAGCCAAAAGCAGAGACTTCTGAAGAAGGCCAGTAGAGACAGATGCTCAGGAAATCTTTGGTTTTTCAGATGTAACCTTTGAGAGGCCATCAGGTCAGTGGTGAGAATGTAAACCAGATTAAAGGGGTTTTAGGAGCAAATGAATGGGCCAGCAAGATGGCTCAGCAGGCAAAGGCACCACCCAGTTTGACAACCTGAGTTTGATTCCCTGGGACCCACAAGGTAGATCAGAAAGTTGTTTCATCTACAAGTTGTTCTTTTTGGTTTTTGGTTTTTGGTTTTCTCTGGTTTAGCCCTGGCTGTCCTGGAACTCAGTCTGTAGATGACCAAGCTGGCTTTGTTGTTGTTGTTTTAATATTTTATTAATTTATTCATATTACATCTCAATTGTTATCCTATCCCTTGTATCCTCTCATTCCTCCCTCCCTCCTGCTTTCCTCCTACTCCTCTCCCCTATGTCTGAGACTGAGGAGGACCTCCTCCCCCTGTATATGCTCATAGGGTATCAAGTCTCTTCTTGGTGGCCTGCTATCCTTCCTCTACGTGCCACCAGGCCTCCCCATCAAGGGGACATGGTCAAATATGGGGCACCAGAGTTCATGTGAAAGTCAGTGCCCACTCTCCACTCAACTGTGGAGAATGTTCTGTCCATTGGCTAGATCTGGGTAGGGGTTCTAAGTTTACTGCACGTATTGTCCTTGGCTGGTGCCATAGTTTGAGCAGGACCCCTGGGCCCAGATCCACCGCCAAAATATTCTTCTTGTAGGTTCCTAGGACCATCTGGGTCCTTCTATTTCCTCATTCTCTCATGCTTCTCTCACCTAGAGTCCCAGTAGAATGTCCCCCCACCCCCCGATCCACTTTCCTGGTAAGTGAAGAGGATGTGGAAAAAGAGGAACACTCCTTCATTGCTGGTGGGAATGCAAACTGGTACAACCACTTTGGAAATCTATCTAGTGCTTTCTCAGAAAAATGGGACTAGGGTTTCCTCAAGACCCAGCTATTCCACTCCTTGGAATATATCCAGAAAATGTTCCACCACACAACAGGGACATATGCTCAACCATGTTTATAGTGGCCTTATTCATAATAGCCAGAACATGGAAACAGCCTAAGTGCCCCTCAGTAGAAGAATGGATAAAGAAACTGTGGTACATTTACACTATGGAATACTACTCAGCTACTAAAAACAAGGAATTCCCCAAATTTGTGGACAGATGGATTGAACTAGAAATGATCATAATGAGTGAGTTGACCCAGAAGCAGAAAGAGTCAAATGGTATATACTCACTTATATCTAGACCAAGCTAGCTTTGAACTCACAGAGATTCACCTGCCTCTGCCTCCCTAGTGCTGGGCTTAAAGGTGTGTGCTACCACCGCCCAGCCTACAAGTTGTTCTTGAATCTCACCATGCTCGCCAGGCCAGTTGTTCACCCCACCTCAAATACACCACTTATCCTCAAATAAGATGAAATAAATAAAATGGGGAAAGAAGCAAGTGGGAAATGTTGGCAGCTAGGGTTTAAATCACAAGGTGAATTAAAAGCTTGTGACCAGTGGAAGAGATGTAGACAGACAGAGTGGAGTGGTTGGCTTGGATTTACTGCTTCCTCTCTGTACACACAGGTTTGCATGGGAAAATGCCGTGCCCAATCCGTTGCATGTTTAAGGCTGTTTCTGTCCTATAGCAGTAGGTTGTATAGTCATCAAAGAGACTGATCCACAAACCTTTAAGTAGATACTGTCTGGCCCTTTCAGAAAGCTCTCTGGCCCTCTATTCTACAGGGAAGGAGGAAATTGAGGAAGGGTTTTTTGTTTGTTTGTTTGTTTGTTTCTCATTTGCTGTGTTCAGTAGGGAGTTCAGAGTCCATTGATGGTGTGCCCTGTAGAAAAGCAAAATGGGTCAGTGTTTCTTGCTGTGTGACAAGTCGCCTCAAACTTAATAGCTTAAAAAACAAGCAGGTACTACTTCAGTTTCTGAGAGTAAAGAACTGAGCAGGATCTTCTAGGTGGCCAGAGGAAGATGTCATCGAGGTGTGGCTTAGTTCCTGCTTGCTGGTGTGGCTCTGAAGGAGGTCTAAGCTTCTTACTACTGCCAAACAATGAGTGATGACAATAAAAAAAAAAAAAACTTCGGTTTTTTTGTTTGTTTGTTTGTTTTGAAGTTGCATCTCACTTTGTGCCACACTTTGTTTGCTGCATAGATAAACTATTCTGTTTTGTGGGAAAGGACTGCCCAAGGTCAATATTTCCAGGAAGTAGGCAGGAGCAAGGGGACTTTCTTGGGCCTTGACTATCACTGGAAAGAAGGTGTTATTTAAATTTTCTTTACAGAGGAGATGTGGTCTCCTTCGTTTGCATTCACTGAGGTGGCCAGAGGACCTGGCCGTGGTAGTGAAGAGGCTGTGAGGAAATTACTTCTCTTTGGTTAGGGGTAAAATGTCAAGAGTGGAAACCATTGGGACAGAATAAGGCACAAGGGGATGCAGTGGGATTGGCGTTGAGCTCACCTTAACCTCCATGGGCTCCACCCACAGGCGTCTGACGATTCGCCTTTCTTTAGCATCCTTCCCATGTTACTACCCAGCTGCTCGTTTCAGTATAATTGGCAAGACTTATATTTTGCTCTCTAAGATCTGGGCATTGGATTTCTTCTTAATTTCTCGGGTGAGCTATATAAATGTTCACGTTCACTGAACAATCTGTTTTGGGCACAACTTGCATCTGGTGGAGAATGAGACTTTCACTTTCTTGGCTGTGGTGGGAGATGGCAGGGGGTTCCTATGGAAGAGTCGGGGGTGGGGTGGGGTCACAGCTGCTCTGTAGATGATGTCACCTAGTGGCCCCGGCTGCTGTTCGAAGGAAACTAGTCACCTGGTGCTAGAGAAACAAAGATTATTGTAGACAGGTTCCAACAGCCCTCACTCCCACGAGTAGGTTCAAATCCGGAGCCTGCCGGTTTGTTGTTTGTTTTGTCAAAGACACACATCCTCTGTTGTGGTCAGATAAAGTACTGGATGAACAGATTGGTTGGTTCTGTGTCACATTCTGTGGAGAGAAATGTCTTAAATGAAATCTCTCCCTCTCTCCCTCCCTCCCTCCTCCTTGTACTCCTCCTCCTCCTTGTACTCCTCCTCCTCCTCCATCTTGTGTGAATAGTTTTGGGGATTAACTCAAGATAAGATGGAGTCACTCAGGATGGGCCTGTGGGAGTGGCTGCTGAGTCTCCCAGGGGTGCAGCTCTGTTTCCTCACTGGGTTACATTGGTGCGTCTTTTGATTCCTTGGTTTTTCAGTAATTCTTTTCCTTGCAGAACCTTATTTTTCCATTAAAAAAATTTTTTTTCCCTCTTAACTGGGCAGGGTGGTACAGTTGTAATCCTAATACTGAAGGCTGAAAGATCACAAGTTAGAGCCCAGACTTGGCCACCTAGGAATGAAGGTCACCTGTGCACAGAAGGACAGCGATAAGCAAGCTTTCGAAGTCGGTGAAATGGCGCACTGCCTCCAGTGGTCACAGCTGAAAGCTGTTTTTCAGTTTACTACAGCAGATGCTCTGCTGAGCCCTGGATGAGGTGTTGTTTACTTGCAGTGAGTGTGGTAGGGGGAGAGGGGCACGACCACTCTTGCTGATGAACCAAGACAGAGTTAGGCGTACTGCTCAGCTGGTACTGCACTTAAGCACTGTAATCTACAGTCCATCCCCTGAGCTGAACTAAAAAAACAAAACAAAAAGCCAGGCATGTGACCTTGTAATCTCAGTGCTGGAATGGCTGAGATGGGCAAACTGTGGTACCTGCGCCACCGTGGTACCAAGTCAAGGGCGTGGGACTGCGGATTTAACACAAACAGCGAGACCTTCGTGCTAAGAGAACAACAGCGGCAGCCTTTATTCAGCGTCCAGGGAGACTTTTTATAGGCCACAAAGAAGGCATGCCACTCACAGGTGAAATCCCTCAAGAGGTGATTGCACACACGAGGGAAAGTCCCAAGGAAGGGAGGGGTGCGTTCTCAGAGCGGTAAACATGACTAGCTAAACATAAGCACAGACACAGAAACTGCTAAAAACAGGACATGCAACAGCAAGACAGGGAGGCAGCCCAGTCGGGCCTGGTTCCCACACAAACTCCTGGGGTTTTTCTGGACAGCCAGCCCAGCCTACTTGGCAGGTTTCAAGTCAATGAGAGATCCTGTCTCAAAAGCAGGTGGACAGTACCTGAAGCATTATGTCTGAGATTGTCCTCTGGCCCGCACTTATATGCGTGCATAGTCACATGCACGCACGCGCGCGTGCACACACACATGTACACACACACCACACACTCACAACTGGAGAGGAAGTGACAGGTTGGGAGAGTCCTGGGGAACCCTGGTGGAATGGACTGTATATTTGGTTACATTCCTGAATGACTACTTCTCTAGGGGAATTTTCTACTAAAAACTCAGATACAACCTGAGCACAGTGGCATGTGCCTGTAATCCCAGTGCTCAGGAGACAGAGGCAGGTGGATCTCTGAGTTTGAGGTCAGCCTGGTCTACACAGTGAATCCCATGGCAGCCAGGGTTACACAGTGAATTCCGGAACAGCTAAGGCTACATAGAGAGACCCTGTTTAAAACAAAACATAAAAACCAAAAATTCCCCGTGGATGCAGCCACTTGCTCAGCAGTGAGCCACACTGATGGTATCTTCCTATCACTGCTGAGAGGTAGCACATAGTGTCACCGCTAGGCTAGATCTAGTCATCAAGCAGTGACTGACACTGTGCTCACTGTGTGTGAACAGCTCAGGGCTATGAGAATGTGGCTTCTTCCATGGTGATTGTATTTATTTTAGAAACCCCTCTTTATTGTTAGAATTTTTCAGCAGACCTTGCAAAAATCTTCTATGGGAAAATTGAAGGATTTTTGAATGAACAGATGTTGATTTCCACATTCTGAATGCCTTTGTTTAAACAGTCTGGTATTAAAGAATGCAGTGTCTTCTATAGGGTTTTTGCCATGCCGGTAGCATGTATAGTACTCAGCCCAAGAAGGCCAAAACAGGCCTGATACATGACTGGAGACCACTAGGTATTCCTGTCACATTTCCTGTGTTTCTTTTACTAACTAGGACTTGCTTTGTCTTTCAGGTGCCCACCGATGGCAATGCCGGGCTGCTGGCAGAGCCCCAGATCGCCATGTTCTGCGGTAAACTCAACATGCACATGAATGTGCAGAACGGGAAGTGGGAGTCAGACCCATCAGGGACCAAAACCTGCATTGGCACCAAGGAGGGCATCCTGCAGTACTGCCAAGAGGTAAGACCCAAGTGTGGCCGTTTGTTCCCGTTGGACCACGTGCATTCACCAAACGTATCAATTCTTGTTGGGAAGCCACGGTGGCGCACACCTTTAATCCCAGCACTCAGGAGGCAGAGGCAGGTGGATCTCTGGGAGTTTGAGGCCAGCCTGGTGTACAAAGAAAGTTCTAGGACAGCCAGGGTTACACAGAGAAACCCTGTCTCAAAACAAAAACAACAACCAAAAACAAAAAATAAATAAACAGCCAGGTGGTGGTGGTGGCGTACACCTTTAATCCCAGCACTTGCGAGGCAGAGGTAGGTGGATCTCCATGAGTTCCAGGCCAGCCTGGACTACAGAGCTAGTTCCAAGACAGCCAGAGCTGTTACACAGAGAGACCCTGTCTCAGAAAATAAATACATAAATAAATAAATTTTTGTATTTTAGATTTCTGTTGTCTCTCTCATAGTAAAAGATCTTGGTTTTGAATGATCCACTGTACCATTAATGCTTTTATTTGCTTTACCCTACAGTTCATACAATTATAAATTGTGCTGTGTTGCGATCATCAGTAAACTGGGTGCAAAACTTAAAGTTTCCTAGTTTAATGTGTTCTACTGTGGCTAATTAAAGGCAGTATTTTGGTTAAAAGTACTACACTTAAATTTTTTTTTTTAAATTCTCAGCCACTTTGTTATACTTTAGTTCACTTATAACGATATTTTTCTGTTTTCCCCCTTAATATTGTATCTTTGAAATTACAAAATACACTAAAACATCACTTCTACTTCATCCCTTGTTGAAACACCTTTTTCTTCTTTTGAAGATTAATATTTTTATTTTATACATATGGGTGTTTTACCTTCATGCATATCTGTGCACATATGTGAGGCTGGTCCCCAAGGAGGCACCAGAAGAGGTTGTCACATCTCTTGAAATTGGAGTTACCAAAGTACAGTTGTGAGTTGTCATATGGGGACCAAGAGTAGAGGTTGACATAACTTTCTTTTTCTGAAATACCTGGGCTGAGAGTAATTTGAACTTTATAGTATTTGAAATATTTGAAAGTTCATAATGAGCTGCTTTGTGGGTGGGACCCAAGTGGCCATGAAATGCTTATCCAGCACACATACACACACACACACACACACACACACACACACACACACACCCTGAAGGTCATTTTATGTAGTAATTTTAGTGTTCCTCCATTTGGGCTGCAGCCTGTCACATGAGATCAGAGTCATTTTCCACATGTACATTCAGAGCAGTTCCCAAAATGTGTCTGAGTTTGGAACATTTTAGATTTCATGTTTGGACTATAGATGCTCAGCTTTCCTTTTCCCTTTTCACTGTCTCTTTTGAAAATAGTTCACAATTGTTGTCAACCACCTGACGTACCGTGCTGTGCGGCATTGGAGTTACCTCTCTGCCCAACTACCTCTCTGTACCCTTTAGCTCTCCCAGCTTCCAAACTGCTAGCGACTACAGTTCCAATAGAAAAATTTTAATTTTTTTTTGAGACAGGATTTCTCTGTGTAGCCTTGGCTGTCCTGGACTGGCTTTGTAGACCAGGCTGGCCTCGAACTCACAGTGAGCCTCCTTCCTCTGCCTCCTTCCTCTGCCTCCTTGAGTGCTGAGATGAAAGGCGTGTGCCCCCACACCCAGCTAAACTACAATGGATTTTAAGAAAGGGTGGACACAAGTTCAGTTCATGATACTGACATTTGCCTTTTCCTGGTGAATAGCTACTGGTACCTGCAAGTTATCACGTAGACCTGTGGCTTTTCCACCCAACAAATAACCACATTTTTTTTTTAAACCTTTGAATATTGGTCCTATAAAAATTACTTTCCTTGACCCCCAGAAACACCTCCCACTTCCTGCTGCACTTAGAGAGCTCAGTAATGTCTGGGTAGCTTCGTTTTTTGTTTTAGTCTGTGGTTTGTGCAGGGCTGGGCCACAGAGGTCTTCCCACTCCAGACTGCCTGCGGGAGGAGCCAGGGAAAACCCTTTGGCCTTTTCCTTCCTTTTGCAGTTTTCATAACATTCAGTATGATTTTGCTCACCACCTGCAGGCCATTGGAGAAGGAAGAGCTAAACCATCAGGGGTTTTTGAGCCATTTTAGTGAATTTGGTCTGCATTCTAGAACAATGATTAGTCACTGAACCAGCTTATTGGCTTAATTTTGAAGAAGTAGAGAGACTAGGTTTGAATTTCAGAGTCAGCCCTAGTCTGTTTCAGTGTAGAACATTCCGAACACCTGGTCCCCCAGCCAGTGTGATGAAGTCCCCATGTTTTACCTGTGTGATTGGCACCAGCCTAGTGTACAGCTTGAGCACTTGATATGTGGTCAGTCAGATAAGTAGTGTTAACACGAATGCCATATTTCATGATTTCATTTTTAAATGACTGTATCGTGTGTGTCTACTAAGGGTGTCAGAAGGGTATTAGAGTGATATTTTATGGGACTTAAGTTGATTTCACCTCTTTGGCAATTTGTATGCTTTTCTACTCAACAGTGCTTTTGCCTTGTCCGGTGCCACAGTGAGAGTCATCTGAGAAATAAGAAGGAAGTAGAGTTGGGGAGTCCCAACACGTTGTCCTCAGAAATTTATTGGTGGTTTTGACTAAGAGTTCTTTGAAGCCTTTAAATGACATTGTTCAAACTGGGTGTGGTGCCTCAGTCCTGTCATCTCTCCACTTTCATGCTGAGCCTTAGCTACTCAATGGGATCTTGACCCGGAAGAACAAATGAGGAGGCTAGAGCTGGCTCAGCAGCTTAGAGCACATGTTCCTCTCTCAGAAGAATCGGGTTCAATTCCCAAGACCCACATGGTGGTCCAGAACCATGGATAACTCTGGTTCCAGGGGACCGGATACCCTAATGTGGGCTACACGGGCAGCAGGCACACATATGGTACACAAACATATATGAGGGCAAAACATATGTATGATATAAAATAAGTAAATATAAAAAAGAAACAAAGTAATCACGCCTGTAATTCCAGCACTCGGGGAGGCAGAGGCAGGTGGGATCTCCATGAGTTCCAGGCCAGCCTGGTCTACAAAGTGAGTCCAGGACAGCCAAGGCTACACAGACTAACCCTGTCTCAAAAAAGAAAGAAAGGAAGAAAAGAAAAGAAAAGAGAAAAAGAAGGAAACAAAATAATTTTGCTAAAATATTTCAATGCACAGAGATGATGTAGGAACCAATGGAACAAATTGTCTTCCTCTTTGAAGCACCTGCCTCTGGGTGCCAAGGATGCCCTCCACCGAGACCTGCTTCTTAAACAGGGGCATGACTCGTGGTCCTAGTGCTATAAAGACTGACAAGGCAGAGGCGATGATGCCATCACTTGCAACCCCCTTTTTATTGTTAACAAATGCGTCAGCCTCTGGGCCAAGGGCTTATGTTCCTCTTACCCACATAGTGACGCTTCTGGAACGTAGCCTGGGGAGCAGACCTTGGGGAACTGCAACATTTAAGGGGAACAAAGGGAATGCTACAAAGTGGCCAGAGACAGGATAAGAACGATCATGTGTCATGTGCTGGGAGACAAGCTAAGTTAATTGCTAAACAGAGAAAATGATGAGACCATAAGTATGGTCAAAACTGAGAGTGACTGGATTATGACTTTTAACAAGGTCAATTTGTGCCTCTCATGAAAAATGACCAAGTGCCAAAAGAGTGTTTTCAGTTTACTTTTATTTATTTATTTATTTTAATTAATTAATTACTTTTATTTAATTAATAAATTATTCAGATCACAACTCAATTGTTATCCCATCACGTGTATCCTCCCGTTCCTCCCTCCCTCCCGCTTTCACCCTATTCCCTTCCCCTGGGTTTGGTTATTAAAGAGAGGAGAGTGTAAGCTTTTCAAACTGATTGATAGATGTAAGTTCTTAGCACATTTCAGTTATGTGGCTGTGAATTGGAATCATCCAGAATTATTTCCACGGTGTAGGAAACATTGGAGTCATTCACAGTGTGTGTGCCTATAGGACTGCAAAAATCACCATTAATCTCCAAACCAGCCAGAGGAGTGTAACTCTCCCATCAAATCATCTTCCTCCCACTACCTGTGGGTACTGGGCAGCCACATCTAATCTATCTGCTTTTACTGGCTGGAAACCTCCTTTTATTAGGTGGACTGGTTGTCCTTTCTCTCTCTCTCTCTCTCTCTCTCTCTCTCTCTCTCTCTCTCTCTCTCTCTCTCTCCCTCTCTCCCTCTCTCCCTCTCTCCTCCTCCTCCTCTTTCTCCTTCTCTTCCTTCTCCTCCCTTTCCTTCTTTTGACAAATACAAGAGCATTACTGATAGTCAGGGCAGATCTAATTGCAGTAGTTTCTATAGAATGACATGAACAAGTGGTGAAGATATATTTTCTGTCTGACAAAAGACCTAGGCAAAGAGTTTGATACGAACCAAGGCAGAGGAAAATATCTTTGCTTTAGTTTTTATTTATTTTTTGTTTGCTGGCTCTCAAGGAGACTGAAAGAAGATCATGGGAAGAGTAACTGTCTATAGTAGAACTCAGGTGTCTCCATAGGAGGAAGCTGGCAATTAGGTTAGACATAGCTGTGCTCCCTAGTACTTGGGAGGCTAAGGCAAGAGGGCTACAAGTTGGAGACCGTACTTGGCTGCATAAGGAGATTCTGTGTACAGAAAGAGAATTGGGAGAGCTGGAAGAATGGGAGGTGGAAGGGGGTTGCTGAGTATGGTGGGTTGTGGAAAGATGGGCTTTTTCCAAGAAAGGGTTAGCTAAGTAGGTAGGAAAAATTCTGTGGTGATGACATCTTATTAAGGGAGGAGGCTGGACTAGGTCCCTGAGCCTTGAAAGGACACCTAGAATTTACGGAGTCCATTTCTTGTGCTAATGCCATTCTGTGCCCCGTGTTTCGTTCCTTTTCCCCTGTTAAGATGGGTACCCCTTGTGGCTCAGGAAGCTGGCAGTCAGTGCTTCTGGGAGTGGCATCCCAACTTTGTTTTGCCAGGAAGAAGGATTCTTATTGGCTTCATGTTGACCTCCTCCCTTTGTAAGCTACTGTCACCACAGGTGTTTTCCCCTAAGCAGGAGAAAAACTTCACAAACACACACAAGCTGTTCAGCAGGCTTCATCACTGGGCAGGAGAACTGTTCCCTGGCAAGACAAAGTCAAGATGTATTGTAATTCCAAGGAGAAGGGATTCTGAGTGGCTTCATGTTGACCACACAGGGACTTGGCTCTTGCAGCAGGGTACTTACCCATGTGGCTGTGTGGTCTGGTAGCTGACAAGGCATGGAAGAATGGCTGCTAACAGAAGAGGGAGAGGAAGGAATGCACAAGGCCAGAGTGACCATGGCCCTGTGTACAGTGGGTGCAGCCGTTGTTTTGGCTGGGAGTGCTGGCTGGGGTCCACATTGGGTCTTGACTTTAACTGGCACTGGGAATATGGCGGAGTGGGTGGAGATGATCACTTGGGACCTGATATTGTCTACAAGGTACCTTATTGGTGTTTTAGGGCCTTATTTCTACCCCCTCACCTTGTAGCAATTCTGGTATTTTTAATAAATAGACTTCATTTATATATCTGATTTTGTGTGTATGTGTGTGTTGTGAGAACACATTTGTTTTGCCTTTATTTCTTTTTAAACTGTATGTTTATATTTTAAATGACATTGATTGATTCATTGCTTTGTATGAGAATGAAGATAATCTTAAAATTTTTTGTTAAATTATGATATTTTAAAAATTTCCAAGTTATAATCTTAAGGTCTGTGCTGTTACAGTAATTCCTATGTCATAAGTTCTTTTGAATAGGACTTGTTTACAGGCAGTCCTTTCACCAACATCCTGATTAGGTTATTATTATTATTATTATTACTATTATTATTTTGGTGAGTTTTGCCTTAATTAATCATTCCCAATGATTTTGCTTAGTACCATAAAAAGAGTCTTCTTATTGGCATCTATCCTTGCACAGATTCCTTTAAGGAATTATGCAGAGGCCTGGAGAGGTAGCTTAATAAGTAAAGGGCTTGCTGCAAGCATGAGGCCAGAGTCCTATCCCCAGAACTCAATGTGGAAAAGTTAGGTATGGAACACAATCATAATCCTAGTGTTGGGGAGGCAGAGACAGGCTACTGGGCAGCCTATCTTACTTGGAGCATTCTAGGCTAGTGAGAAACCCTTCTCAAGGGGAAAGAAATTAAAAGATACATGACACCTGATGGTTGATACCCAAAGTTGTTATCCTTTGGCCACTATACACATGAATGTGTGTGCATATGCATAAACACACAAACACACATACATACATACACACACACACACACACACACACACACACACACACACACACACACACGGAAGGAGGGAGGAGGATGGGAGGGAGGGGAGGGGGGGGAGAGGTGGCGAGGAGGGAGAGAAACCATCTCTACTCATTACTAGTAGCAGAACTAAACTGTTAATGGTGTTTTGTCTCCTAATAATAGTGAATTTATTTTATGTACTCTAACGTCTCACAACTAAACCACAGATGTTTTAGAAGCAGTCTGCTGAGTCAGAGAGACAGGTGTTAGAGGTCTGAGCTTAGAGTAGACAGGATGGGCTGAACTCATGACTGTGACCTCATGTTGAGCTTTTTGCTAACCAATCGAACTTTCCCGCTAAATATGTCTTTACAAGATGCCTTTAATTGTTTGCTGACGCTTAGCTCAGGGTGGGTCTTTAATATTGATTCTTCGATGGGGAACTAGCTAGTCCAAGTCCTTTGTTCTCTCTCAAGTCTCTTGACTTACATTCTTGGCTATTGATTTGCTTTGGCACCATTAGTCGTGGTATATTTGTCTCTCTGGTTCCTTGGTGTTGTCCTTGGTGAAGGGAAAGACTCAGGAGAGACGGTGATAATTGAGTATTTTACCCTTACTCCTAGGTTTCCTTGGTACCTATCTATTTCCTGCTATTCCCCAGTCATAGTAGTTTTTCTTCTACTCAGTCTTTGTTGCCACGCATGCTCCTCCTTTCATCTTTATACTTTCTATTAGCTCCATGTAGATCTTTCCTTCAGTTCTTTATCAAATACATATCGAGTACTGTAAACCAACTAAACGGTTCTGTGTTCCCAAAGTTGATAAGTGAGGCCAACTCCATTTGGATAGGTCTTGGAGATGCAGTCACTCAGAGATGACTAGTATTGATGACGTCAGGAGGGTGGAGCACTCTGGGTGGTCCTGATGCCCTTATAGAAAAACCAGGGAGCCAGCTCTCTTCAGATGCTCATACAAAGTGGTCACGTGAACATGTAGTGAGAAATTAGAAAAAAAAAAAAAAGTCCTCACCATACCCATGGTACCCTGGTCTTGTCACTTTCCAGTGACAAAATAGATTTCCATTGTTTAAGTTGCCCAGGGTGTGTATTTTACTGTAACACTTCAGCCGAGACCCCAGTATGCCTCCTGTAGGCAGAGGCCCCAAAAAACCCATGGGGCTGCTGGGGGTGATATTGCTAGAGGTCGGGATACACAAAGCATTTTATCTGGCAGCCTGAAGCATGCTGGTCATCGTTTGGTTTGGTAATGCTCAAGGATGGCTTTTGTTCGCATGAGACTGAAGTAGGACAGGAAGAGGCATCCTTGTTTATCCTGAGGGAGCCTCCACTACATAGGCACCTGTGGTTTCCTCCTGAGGGGCCATTTCTTCCCACTGTTATCAGAATTAAAATTGTTAGATGAGAGTTGGTGCACATGCGTGTGCTTGCGTGTGTGTGTGTGTGTGTGTGTGTGTGTGTGTGTGTGTGTGTGTGTGTACACCGCACGCTTGCAAATTTGCCCTTAATTTATTATTTACTTATTTAATTTATTTATTTATGTTTGGTTGGTTGTTTTTTTTTTTGTTGTTGTTGTTTTGTTTTGTTGAGACAGGGTTTCTCTCTGTAGCCTTGGCTGTCCTGGACTCACTCAAACTCACAGAGATCCACATGCCTTTGCATCCCCAAGGGCTGGGATTACAGGTGTGCACAACCATGCCTTGCTTGCCCTCGTCTTAAGTGCTATGATAGACCTGCAACAGTAGATACAAAATACACAGTGTAGCCTTAAATGCTTGATTTGGACACAGTCATAAATGATCATACCTGACCAGCAGTTACTATCTTCTGTGACTCTTTGACAGGGGAAAATAGCCTCGTCTCTGTTCTAGCCTAGAAGCAGATTGCTGACATATTGGGGAGGGGGCAGAAACCAAAACTTGAATGTATCTTCATTACTACTTATAACTAGTTTAACTACATAAACACAGCCATTTGCCGTCATGAGCTGTTAGGAGTACCCTAACAAATGGTATGGCTGAAGAAATGCCAAAGTAGAAAAAGTCTCAGAGAAACAAACATTATGTATTTTCTATTTGTGGCTTCTGCACATTACACAGATACATGAAGTCATGTCTGTCTGCATGACATGGCAGTAGGAATAGAATGTCTAGGGGAACAAAGGGAATTGAGGGGACGGTACAGCGTCGGGTAGGGGGAAGGTATGGAGGGGAACATTTTCACTGTACTGTGTAAACTTATGTGAGAATTCCTTATGCATCAGAGTGCCATGTACAGTTGATGTACACATTCAGAAATGTAAAAAACATTAAAATAAAAGAGATCAAAGCCTGGGGTGATATCCCTCTTGAAAAAACATTAAAGCTTAGGGACAGGAATGTGAGGCTTGTTAGGTTTCATTGCACTCCTCTCGGGCAAAATGAGATTTTTGGGAAGCGTTGTTTCATTTAGACCAGAGGCTTCAGGGTATGTTCAGTTCTACACATCAAGACTTAAGTTTTTCACATTTAATCCAGGCAACCTTGGCTGGTGTTGACTAACGACCCACCAAGGATAGGATTGTTGTTGTTGTTGTTGTTAGGTGATGCCTTTCCTAGCTTACAAGGAGTGCAGAAATACTGTGTTGTATCAGATTGCGAATGGAATCTAGAAAATAGAGATGGCAGGATACAGCACAGAGGGTCTTGGTGGTGAATATGCCGATGCAGGATCCAAGTCTTGACCTAAGTGGAAGCTATAGATGTGTTAGTGTGAGAACTTTCTGGTGGGATAGTTCGGTGAAGTGCTGTGTTTCCAAGGGCAGACTGACTGAGGAGAGAATTCAGACTACAAGTGGAGTTGGGGGAAATGGATGTGAAAGACGCTCCTCCATCCTCCCAGTTCTGTCAGTCATCCCGTGATGCAGGACATGGAGGAACCATGCCTGTCCTGTCTCAGAGTGTGTCCTTACCTCAGAGCTGGTGCAGGCAGATGCTGTGAGAGCCAGTAGTTGTAAGTTCAATGAGAGCTCATATGTAAACCGTATACAGCCTCGCTCTTCCTCTGTCCCCTTCTGGTCTTCAGCACACAGAATTCTTGATAGACAGGGCTTCCTCGAAGGTGGTGTTGGCTCTGGGAGTATCCAGTTGGAGGCAGCCTCTGGGGGCTACTGAGGATGGGCAGAGTTTCGAGTGTGGGCAGGTAGATTGATATGCTGTGCTGTGTTTATTTCCTCTACTATTAGGTTATTGGCACATCCTTAAGTAAGTCCTTTGCACCACTAACAATGCCTGTGATTTCGTTAACTTCATTTCTCTAAATGAGCAGTGGCTTCATCTGTGGTTAACAGGCCCCTGAAACAAAGCACACCAGTGCAGGAACAAAAGAAAAAAAGGCTTGATGATAGGTGAATTTAACACAGCTATTGCCTTTTCCTAATTTTCTACTCTAAACTTTTATTATCTAAGTTTATTGTATAAGCGTCAGTCTCTCTGTCTCTGTCTCTCTGCCGTTCCTCGTTAATATGAAACACAATTCTTAAAAGACAAAACAGATTGTTCTTGTCACTCTATCTTTCAGGCTTGTCCTAGTTTGCTTTCTGCTGCTGTGAGAGAAACCTGATGAGTAAAAGAGGTTTTTTTTTTTTCTTTAAACATTTTATTTAACTTTAATTTATGTGCATTGGTGTGAGGAAGTCAGATCTTGGAGTTACAGACAGTTGTGAGCTGCTATGTGGGTGCTGGGAACCGAGCCCGGGTCCTTTGGAAGAGCACGCAGTGCTCTTAACCACTGAGCCATCTCTCCAGCCCTGAGTAAAAGAGTTTATTGCAGTTTTCAGGTCACACTCCATCACCAAGAGACTCCAAGACTGGGGTGGGGAGGGGTGGGGACTATGGGCAAGAATCTAGAGTCAGGAGCTGAAGCAGAGGCCCTGGGGGAGCCCTGCTTACTGGCTGGCTTGCTCCAGGCTACCTTTCTTAGACAGCCCAGAACCAGCTGCCTCCTGGATCAATTAACAATGAGGAAAATGCCCCGCAGACAGACACGCCCACAGGCCACTGTGATGGAGGTGCATCTTTACTTATCTTTAGTGGAGGTTCCATCTTCTCAAGTTCCTTGGTTTGTTTCCAGTTGACAGCAGAAGCTAACTATACAGGAGTGTGTTGCTTTTTTTTTTTTTTTTTTTTTTTTTTTCCCTGATTACCTTTCAGCTTTGTAAGCTCAAAATTGGCCCACCAGTCATTAGCACAAACTCATCCCAGTCTTGATATTTAAAATGTCTAAGAATTCGTATTAAGTGGAGTAGTTTTTGAATAGATGAATCATAATTTCTGTATACGTGTATGTTATGCATTAGTGGTCCTTTTGGATTCAGGGATTGCTTGGCGCTTAGGGCTAAGAGAGATGAAGTCGGTCTAAATATCGTAAACTTGAAATTATTGGGAGCATGTGTCTTAGTTTGACTTCTCTTGCTGTGATAAAACTGACCAAATCCAACTAAAGGAAGAAAGGAAGTCAGGGCAGGAATTCTAGTAGGAATTAAAGCAGAAACGGTAGACCACCACTGTTTACTGGCTTGCTCCCCCTGGGTGGTGCTCCATCAGCTTTCTCATACAAGCCAGGACCTCCTTCCTACCTGGAGTTTGCACCACCCACATCAATCAACACTCAAGACAGTTCCCCACAGACATGACCGTGAGCCAGTGAGAGATGCAGGCAATCCCCTGAGTCTCCCCATTCCCTAGAGAGTCTCAAGTTGACAGTAGGAACGAACAGAAAACTGATACATGAGCTAAGCAATGCGTGTACACATCTGTTCTTGTTTTCACATCTGTCTCCTGCCTTACACGTTTGGCATCCTCTATTTGCTTTTACTTTGAGCACTTTGGAAACGGCAACAGCATGTCAGCCAAACGAGGCTCCTTCACATTTTCCAGCACCAAGTGAGAATGTGTGGAGATAACAGTGTATTTAATATGCAGTGTCAGAAACAGAACTGGGCCAAATTATTGGGAAGTACACTCTCTCAGCCTGCAGAGTTTTCCCTCCAGCCTCATGTAAGGCATCCTTGTGAAAACACAGGCCAGCTCCCCTCCCGACATTGCTGAAGTGTTTCCTCAGCTGCGTGCTGCCTCTCAGCACCTCATTAAGTTGCAAGCAGAGACCGCTTTTCAGCTTTCATTTCTCTTTCTCAACTAAATTAGATGTTCTGTTTTCTATATCCCCTCTCATTAGCAGAACTGATGTGGAAAACAATTTAAGATGCAATTTTTCATCAGGTTTTGGAGAATTCAAAGTGTGTCATTTAAATGTAGAACACAAACGTGTTTTCTTACATGCACCCTGTCTCAGCTTACACACCAAAGTTTAAGCATCTGGAAACGTGCTGTTAATATGGCTTCTGTGTGCTTAGAAAAGGCACCCATGTTAGTTGTTAATGCCCCAGTTTCCTCCTCTCTGAAGTGAGGCCAATCCTTCTGAGAACCATGTGACCTGCTACCCAGGAAATGTTTGCAGCGATGTCTGTCTGCCATTTGGGAAACTCTGTATTATCATATACTTTGTTCTTCTTGAATATGTTCTTTCAAGAGCTGAATTGGTTCATTTCAAATGATGGAAATATCTCATTGGCTAGGCCACCTCTGTAGCTTTTCCTTAGGAGGCTTTCCATTTTATGTAAATGAGATACAGTTTATCCTCAGGGACCGCATCAGTTCTGCAAGTCACCGTGGATGAGGTTGCTCATGCCATTTACTGACCTATAAATAAAAATATCCTGATGCATCTCAGGTAACTCACAGGCTTCTGGTATGCAGACATAAGACCTCTAAAAAATGTCCTGATGCATCACAGGATACACACAGGCCTCTGGTATACAGACGTAAAGTACTACATAATTCCTAACATTAAGAAAGAAAGAAAGAAAGAAAGAAAGAAAGAAAGAAAGAAAGAAAGAAAGAAAGAAGGAAAGAAATGGTCTTTAAGATATTACTACTGTGAACAAAGCCATGAGCTACCAATATCTTCTTTTTGGTTTGGTTTTCATTTGTTTGTTTTTCCAGACAGGGTTTCTCTGTGTAGCTTTGGCTGTTCAGGACTTGCTTTGTAGTCTCAAACTCACAGAGATCTACCCACCTCTGCCTCCTGATTGCTGGGATTAAAGGCATGCGCCTGGTTTGGTTTTCTTGAGGGTTTCTCTGTGTAGCCTTGGCTGTCCTGGAACTTGCCCTGTAGACCAGACTGGCCTCTAACTCAGAGATCCGCCTGCTTGTGTCTCCTGAGTGCTGGAATCAAAGGCGTGTGCCACCACCACCCAGCTACCAATATCATCTTTTAATATGGACCCAAGATAGTTTCTACATGACTACTGTTCTGGGTTTTGGGATTTGGGATTTTTTATAGTTTTCTTAAAAATAATTTTAAGCCGTTAAAGATATGCCATGACCCTATGACCAAGTAAATGGACCTTTTTTCCTTAAGGCTGTAATTCCTCCAACAGTTTGTCTTCAGCCATATATTATTTGTGTTAGTCTATTTCAACTCAAGATGCTCTTAGAAATATAATCTGCTACTCTGTTTAGAAGAACAATATTGGAAGTATTCTTTTTCTCAGAAAGATTATGACCAAGTAACTGTTTATAGAATTGTGCTTAGGAGAGAGTTGTATGATTGCCTAATGAGAGGAAAAGGTTTCTGAAGTGAATAGTATCAGATCTTAACCAAAAAACAACATTAAATATTTGTCAGACATTTGCTGTGCTGGCGGCGTGGTGTGGAGGCAACTCAGACTGCACCACATGACTTCTGCCTTCAAGGAGCGTATGTTTGAGCAGGACAGGTGTCTCGGAGTAGAATGTGGTCAGTTGCCAGGTGCTGTCAGTGATCTAGCCATGGGATGAAGTGGCCTGATTGTGGAAACAAAAGGATTCACAGAAGGGCATTAGTGGAACCAGCAACTTTGTGTAGTTTCCTTAGTTTCCGTTCAACTATACGGAACATAAAGCTAATTTTTATTATATATGAAAGGCATATATTGCAAAGGGGTATTTCTTTGCATCTGAATGCGCTTGCTTTGAGTTTCAGAAGCTTAAAGCCCTTCTGATTCTCGCTCTGGCAGCTTCTCTCTCTCTGCACTTTCCTTCCATGGCTTAGCACCGTCCTCTGAATGACTGGTGTACTCACCTCTGTGTGCTGTGTCTTATCCTAATGTATCCCAAGTATCCTCGTCATCCAGTGAGAGCCTTGAGATAGGCTGTACACTTAGATTCTGCTTTGGTCTGGCACCAAGTAGCTACAGAGACGGGGCTGTGGAGCTAAACTGTGCTTGCCAAATGCCCTCCACTGTGAGGGGACAGGTGTGCAGCATCTTGAGAGCTTTAAAGTCAGTGATGGTGAATGCCCCCGTCATAAGGTGGCTGTGCCATGCGGAATCATGGCTCCTACCCTGCAGGAAGGTGTCTGTCTGGGGAGGCAGCGTTGGTGGGTGTGCACATAATGAATTACACCAGGCACACTGTGACGATTACTGTAGAACATTCACATTGCGTCAGGTGGGGCAGGGCGGGACGGCATTTGCCATGTGTCGTAAGGGATTATGGGTGAGAACATATTGAAACAGCGACTTATTTATCCAGTGACTGCTCTGTAGCTTAGGTTTGGCCTTGCTTTAAGCATCTGCAAATGTAATCTTTCAAAGACTTCTGCTTTAACATTTTAAAAATATGATTTTATTCTATGTGTATGGATATTTTGTCTGCACATAGGTGGGTACATCATGTGTCTTCAAGTGACCTCAGGTCAGAAGAAGGCATTGGATCCCCTGGAACTGGAACTACGGGTCGTTTCCAGCCACCATGTTGATACTGAGAAATCAACCTGGGTCTCCTGTAAGAGGAGACATCTTCCTACCCACCTTTGCCCCCTCCTCCTCCCTGCCCCCTATTTTAATCTAGAAAGCAACTTGACAAATACTGTAGAAAAGAAAGGAATGAAAATAAACTTTTTTTTTTTCATGTCTGTTGTACCAGCCTTCTGGTATCTCCTTAGTGACAGTTGTCCCAAAAACAATTCATATTTTGTGTGTAAATTTTATGCAAAATTTGTGGAAATTGAAGACTGAACCCAAAGTTATTCTCTAACCTCTGCACATGTGCCATGGCAGTCATATGCCCGCATTCACGTATAGGGCTGCACACAGAATACTTATATACCTACGTACACACACACACACACACACACACACACACACACACACACACAGACACACTAGAACCATGACATCTTTACTTCGTTCATAAAAATTTACTGTGCCACAAGAAAATATTAAATCTTGAGCCATTCCTTGTGATTAAATATGACGAAAACTTGAGGACTTATTGTTACAAGGTCATTTATGTATTGAAATTCATTTACTTTTGTTTTGTTTTGTTTTTTTGAGTCAAGGTCTTCTGCGCCCTCAAACTCACAGAGATCCTCCTGTCTCTGCCTCTTAAGTGTTGAGATGTAAAGCACGTTGCCACCATATCCTGCTCATTTATCTTTTATTCTTGATGAAGACTATGAGTTACACAATCTCATACACCAACAAAAATGTATCATTGTCTCTATAGAATTCTACTGGAGCGAGCATTCAGATTTTTTGTAATTTAAAAAAAATATATAAGTGCCTCATTGTATGTGTTAATAACGAATAATTCTTCATTTCTGAGTACAAGTGACTTAGTCAGGCTAACGTCACTACGTCCATTTTACTGATTAGGGAAGTAGACAAACTGCATGGACTTTCTGTGGTTCAGATTTTATAATCTCATTTTTCTGCATGTGAGCACTGCCATCAGTGAGGTGGTGGGAGGTGGAGAAGCCCGAGGAGTCACACATGTGGCCTAGATTTTGTGGATGGAATTGGAAATTAATTGTCTGGCTGGTCTTCATTCAAAGGCTGGTAGTCTCAAGGGAGAGCCACGTGTGCACAGTTTTAGTTTGTCAGTTTGCAATCCCTGCTTAGACACTGGGAGCTGAATAATTTACTGGTCTGCTGCACAGGACATTATCCTAGGAATCTGATGACGGTGTGTGAGCGATGAGAGCAAGAAGGCCCCTTCTCCTGCCCGTCCAGTTTGTAAGCACAATCTGTTGGTTTTAATGGAGAAGAGGGAAATGTGGAGTGACTATGTCTATCATAGGGATTTACAGAAAGCTGATGGCTAAGAAGCTTCTCAGTGGGGGGGGGGTAGCATTTCTAAAATGCCAGCTGGAATCTTTTTGTAGTAACTCACAGTTTACTGCACATAAAGTCATGTCCCCCAGGGCGAGCTCTTCATGCCATCGAGTTTATGACTCATGAGTGCCATTCGTTTGTGGTCTAATAAACAAGAAAGGGTGGGGGGATTATATTTCTGTACATAAAGCTACTCGCCTTTCATTATATAGAACAAAGCTATGGGGCCTTTAAATTTTTAGTGGCATTTTCATGGAGAGTGCTGTCTGCACCTTGAAATGCATGTACTGAAGTGTTAAAGATACTTCAGCACAAAATAAAATGAAGCGAAGACACTGGTGCCCTTTGCAGCTAAACTGCTGGCCGTGTCTGAAGCACCTTAACACCAGCACAAGGTTCTGACTTGCAAATGCAAGCTTATTATTACATTTTTATTTTCTGTTGTTTGTGCACACGTATGAATGTGTGTTGGTGCACATGTATAGCCATGTGGGTACCGAAGATTTAACTCAGGCAAGTCGGTGCCTTTATTTGCTGAGCCATCTCACTGGTCCTGACTTAAGAGTTGTGTGCATGTTCTTCCCATGGAAACTCTCCACCATTTGTTCAGCCCACATGGTTATTCCGATCGATGCCTTATTTTATTATTATTATTATTTAAGTATACAATTTATTTTTAAAGAGAAGCTGTACATTTCAGAAAATAGAAAGGAAGGCAGAGAGATGTTCAAAATTCCTTCCATCCTCAACACACCATTCTGGAGTGGTACAGCTATGGCAGGTCATGAGCCTGCACTGGCATGGCGTTATCATCCACAGTCTATAGTTTGTATTAGGTCTCGCTCTTGCTGTTGAGCCTTCTTTGGGTCTGGACATACGGAAGTAGTAGTAATTTCACAGTACAATTATTAACTCTCTGTGTTCTATTTACTTCTCCTAAAGTCTGAAGAGCCCCTGTGTGTGTGTGTGTGTGTGTGTGTGTGTGTGTGTGTGCAGGGTTATGTGGAAGTGTGGAAGCCAGTTTGAGTGTCTTATTTTTCTTTTTTTAAAAATATTTATTTATTATATATACAGTGTTCTGCCTCCATATACACCTGCACATCAAACGAGATCTCATTACAGATGGTTGTGAGCCACCATGTGGTTGCTGGGAATTGAACTCAGGACCCCTGGAAGAGCAGACAGTGCTCTTAACCTCTGAGCCATCTCTCCAGCCCCAAGTGTCTATTTTTCAAGAGTCATCCTCTTTATTTTTATAAGATTTATTTATTTTGTTTTATGTGTGAGAATGTGTTGTCTATATGTATATGCACCATGTGTGTGTCTGGTGCTCACAGAGGTCCGAAGAGGGTGTCAGACCCCATGAAACTGGAGTTGAGGATGGATGCTGGCTACCATGAGGGTGCTGGTAATCAAACCCAGTACCTCTGCAAGAACAAAAACGACTTTAAACTCAGCCATCACTCCAGCCCTGTCGCCTTGTTTTGTGTGACAGAGTCTCTTGCTGGCTTGGGGCATACAGATCAGGCAAGGCCAGCTGGTCAGTGAGTCCTAGGGATCTGGCTATCTCCACCACTCCCAGCTCTGTAATTATGAATGTGCTCCAACACACCTGAGTACTGGGGATTTGGCTCAGGTTGTGTGTGTGTGGGGGGGTGTGGGGTGTGTGTGTGTGGGGGGGGTGTGTGTGTGTGTGTGTGTTGCAAATACTTTTGCTGCCCCTATAGAGTTGTCTTTTATAGATTGCCATGTGATGGAAGCCATACAGTATGTAACCTTTATAGACTGGCTTCTATCACTTAATGGTAGGCATTTAAGTTTCCTTTGTATATTTTTATAGCTAGAGAGCTCATGTGTGTGTGTGTGTTGGGGGGGGTGATAATAAATATTTCCATGTCTAGAATCCATTCTCACCACTTTTCAATTCTTCCTTCCTTTCCTTCTTTCTTTCTTTCTTTCTTTCTTTCATTCATTCTTTCTTTCTTTTGGGGATAGCACATAGACAAAGGTAAAGTGACTAAGATGTAAATAATATTGTTTTATAGTACTTTGAGAAGATTAAAAACACAGCAAACAAGATATGCACATTTTAAATGAAGACAGGGTCACTCCGACGACAATCAAGGAATCCCGTATCTGTAACTCACAGGAGGCCTCCGTTACCTGGATTCTCTGGGCCACAAACTGGGGATGTATCTGTTCTTCTGTATTTCCACTTCCAAGTCACTCGCTCCCGAGAACCCTCAGGCCCATCTGTGAACTGTTGTGCTTTCAGCCTAGATGGACCTTGTTCTTTCTGGATGCAGCTGTCCCTGAGGCCCACTAGTCCCACGCACACACCCTCAGTCTTTGAAGTCTGCTGCTTCTGCCTTTCCGTCATCCACTACAACCTTTTTTAAGTTGTAAGTGATTTTGAGGAGTCAGTGATTCCTCTGGTACTTCACTTCCTCAAATCAAATCTATGAGTCACATTCCTTCAGTGACAACGGCTTCCACTGATGGCCATAGTTACTATATTCCTTGCTACTACCAATAATTGAGACTTTCTCAGATTTCTAAATTTGTTGTTGTTGTTTGCTTGTTTGTGACAGGGTTTCTCTGTAACAGCCCTGGCTGTCCTGGAACTCTCTTTGTAGACCAGGCTGGCCTCAAACTCACAGATATCTACCTGCCTCTGCCTCCTGAGTGCTGGGATTAAAGGCGCGTACCGCCACACCCGGCTCAGATTTCTAATTTTAATTCCTAGTCTCTCCCCAGCACAGATCCTTCCTGGCTCACTCTGTCTGATATGTCTGCACCAAAACCTTTAGCCCATTCCAGGATTGGAATTCCGTTGTCTTGCACACTTTTGACTGCGTACAGTTCCCTACGCACTCTCATCCTCCCCTCCTAGGTTCATAGTCACCAGTTAGAGCCATCTGCTTCCTTCAAGCCTTTAGTAAGCTATTTCTATTGTTATTTATCTGGCAAAATGTCTCACTTTAGACGCATATTTTACATTACTGTTTTCCTTTGAAATCTCTCCCCCATTAGTATTACACAGAAGTGGTTTGATATTTCGCAAATAGATTTTAGTTGATTGAGTTTGACATTTCATTCCAAGTGCTCAGTGACCAGTGTGATTCCCCAAGAGCAGTCATCACAGAAGGAGATAAGTAGTTTGTTACTGACGGAGAAGAATTCATGAGTGCCACTCTTAAAATGGCCCTCTTGAAGACTCTCTTAATAAAATATGTTTTTGTAAATTACTTTGAGGACAGAGGCTGATTTTTAGATGGAAACTGGCTATGTGCTGTGCTCTGTACTTAAAATATTTGTATTTGTCTGATAGGAGTGGGTTGAATTTGTGGGGATATGGTATTCTCAAGCGTATCAATTACAGCGTTCCTTTAGAGTGCTACAAGCTATGGTCTTCAATTGTCTGCATATTTTGCATAGAAAATAACCTCATTCTTTTAATAGTCTCCACACTCCCACGTTTCTGTTCAATCTCTCCTGGACACTGTCTGAATGGGCAGTTAGATGCAAGGTATCTTTTCGTGGAATACCAGGCACTGCCAACACAGGCCTTTCTCTCAGTACTACTCTTGCTTGGTCGGAAGGTGAGCAGCTTGGCTCTCAGGGCATAATGGGGCCTTTGAAGGACAGTGGAGGTTCAGCAGGTCCTTGCGCATGTCGGGCTTTGCCAAGAGTAACCATCTCCCCTTCTCCTGTGCTCCCCAGGTCTACCCTGAACTGCAGATCACAAATGTGGTGGAAGCCAACCAGCCAGTGACCATCCAGAACTGGTGCAAGCGGGGCCGCAAGCAGTGCAAGACTCACACCCACATTGTGATTCCCTACCGCTGCTTAGGTGAGTCAGCCAGCCACGCCCACAGCTGCAGCTGATGGGAGGATGCTTCGTTAGGTCACGTGTGTACATGTGCTCATTCAACAAGTGGCCACCGCCATATTGTTGGCTCTGTGTCTGTGCGCTTCCCGCCTGTAGATTCATCCAGACGTGGGTGGAAAAATAATTGGAAAAACAAACCCCCAAACAAGCCTGTTATCTGGATGTCTGTATTACCTATATTGCACTAGATATTATAAGTAAGGAGAGATGATTTATTTGTTTCTTTTATTGTGATGCTTGAGAATGATCATAGGACTTACAGCATTCCACCAGTACTGTGTATCCCAAGCCTGGGGGAGGTGATTTAATGCATGTAAGTGGTTATCTGTAGGTTATATGTAAATACTCATATTCTATGAGACTTGGGATTTTAGTGTCCACAATGCATGATAGGCCCTGTCCCCCATGAGTACCAAGAAACTACATTTTACTATGTTTTGGATGTTGCAGGTACTGCCCCCATGTTCTTTTACTACCAGAACATTATTTCTTAGCTCTCTGCCTCAGAATGGCTTTCCCCAGGGAGATCATGGAAGGTCTAAGTCTCCCAGCAGTCCTGGGTCTGCCGAGTGAACACTGTCGGGTGGTAAAGGAGCCCCAGAGTCTTACAAGTGATTCTCATTTACACTGTCCAGTTTTACAAATGGCGGGCCCTGGATATTTTGTCACGTGATTTCACAGGAGAAAGAATATAATGTGAGACTCCACACTCTTGCCAAGTCATTTAAAAGCCCTTCCCCGAGGCAGTCCTCCTTCCTATAGTTGTGAATGGCCAGGAAGTGTGTTTGTTTGATTGTTTTGTTTTCTATTAACCTAGATCAAACTGGAGGAAACCACGTGATCACAAAGGCCCCAAATCTTTTACTGCCTGCAAGTTTTACTTTCATTTTTTTTATCTTTAAAATTCAGTCATGTTTGCTTTTTGGAAGAACCATCTTAAGTCCACTTTTAATCTTACCACTCTTCCTAGCTGGCATTTCATATGAGCAAGCCTGACATCAGTAGCCCTTTTTGATTTGATAAATTCCATCTAACTGTTTACCGTTGTTTTTGATTAACAACGGTGTGAGGATGGGAGATCTTTATATGGAAGCTGTAGATAAATACTGATGACTTCTAAAGTCTAAAAGGAATCTTCTAGAAAGTCCCTGCTCCCCTCCCATACACAAGGAGGTGAGTTTGAGCCCCAACACCTTAGCAACACGGGCTCCAAAACAGACTTTGCAAATAAAGATACCTACTCGAGATTCCAGGAATTTTGCATAGTATTTATTTAGCATACTGGAGGCTGGTGGGACGGCTCTGCAGTTATGAGTACCTACTGCTCTTCGGAAGGGCCTGAGTTCAGTTCCTAGTACCCAAGTCTGGTAGCACACAACTACTTATAGCTTTAGCTGTGGTGCCTCTTCTAGCCTTGAAGCTCATTGTACTCAAATGCACCCTGCCCCCGAATTTTTATATATATATTTTAAAACATGCTCGTTTCTGTTTACTTCTGCATGTAGTTTGAGAAATCAACAGAAAGCATGGGACCTTACAGTAAAGATCTCATCTGCATTTTATATTCAGTGTGTAAACGATAAAGGCAATGTTGAGCCAGACTCTTAACCATTTAATGGTCTCTGACTTTTCTTACTCTTCCTTATTTATTCGTTTAATGCTGTATAAGGCCTTTAGTTCTTTTCTTTCTGGTTGAGAAGTAAAGATTGAGCAAGGGAATTTAAAGTGAGTAACATTTAGATACTGTAGAGTTTCAGCAAGAACTTCAATTTTACACCATGGGCACCCAGGAACCATCAGAATCCTAGTTTTCAGTGTGGTAGACCCCTGTTACATTATTTAAAGAAACAGTCTCACTAATTTGCTTTTTAATACTAGTTTCATGTAGCAAGCTCCAATTAGTAATGACAGTGACCTGTTCTCAGCTTTTACCTCTAACGGTTCCTGAACCATTTCATTGCTTGGGGTTTATAGAGGTGTACAGGTCAGACTGAGGTAAGGGAAAATGGGGAGGCAAGTCAAAATTGCCCAAAAGATCATGTCAAAAAAAATGAGGAAGATGGAATTCCCTGTTGCCTCTGTCTCTGGCAAGGACCAGATTTCTCTTTTATCTTTTGAATAGATTCTGAGCTCCTTTGATGTGGAAGTACATAATTCAAGGAGGCAGGCCACTTGTGACATGCTTAGGAAATTTCCCAGGTCTGGGTCAGCATCCAATATGAAATGAGCACTCTGACACTAACTGTTCCTGACTGCTAATAGACTAGGTAATCATTAGATACTCCCAGCAGGCATTTGGCCTGTTTGAATCTTTTATTGTGTTTCTCATCTTATAAATCCCTGGTCTTTTCCCATTGGACCGGAAATAGACTGTCAGTTGACAGGCAGAGCATGCTTGTCTCTTGCTTTGCCAATGAGTTTAGATTAGAATTAAGCAGTGTGGGCATTGTCCATTTCTTAGGACGTGGCAAATTTTCTAGATGTCTCCAGTGTGTTACACAAGGCATATAGAATATGCTAATATATATATATGGTGTGAATTTTGAGAAAGAGAATTAAAGAATATACATAACTCATGTACATATTGTTTTCATGAATACTGTAAATTCAGCTCTTAACTTTAATTTTGCCATTCCTTCCCTTCCCTTTTCCATGGCTTCTTGGTCTCTCCTTCATCTTGGTGTCCTGTCATCAGTAACTGCATAGGGTGCCCATTGAAATTGTTGTACCTTGAGCTTGGTCTCCCTTCATGAGTATAAATGTCAATTGCCAGACAGGTTGGATTTCCTGATACAAGCCACACAGCCACAATGTGTTCAGATGAGGATCAGAACCCACCATTTCTTGATTTCTCATCATCCCTGTTCCCTATGATTTTTTTTTTTTTTTTTTTAAGTATTAGGCTGGGCAGTGTTGGCACATGCCTTTAATCACAGCACTCAGGAGGCGGAAACAGGCAGATCTCTTGAGATGGAGGGCAGCCTGGTCTACAGAGTGAATTCCTGCACAGCCAAGGCTACACAGAGAAATTCTGTCTCCATGCACCCCCATCCCCCTGCCAAAAACCAGAATATAACAAGTGCCCCCACTTCATTTATAAGTTCAAATCATGCAAGAAACACTGTGAATTTGAGACAATAAATATTAAAGTTCCACAATAGATGTTCGGTTGATAAAAGAGGCCTCTCCGACAAATCAGAGTGCCAAAGTTTTCTGATAATTACAGTGGTAATCAGTGGCATGCTTCTTTATAACCTGCTCCTGAAACAAAGAATTATTGTTTGGCATTAATCTAAGAACACTCTGAAACCTCCAGCTGTATCCAAATATGTATTTTAGACAAAGGAGAGTTTTACTAAAGTTAATTCCCGCAAAGACATGACCCAATAACAAGAGTTAGATTGTCTTACACATTGCCATATTGAAATTCAAAACATTCAAAACAAATCTTGAGAAAAACGCTTGTCATTCCTGGCATGCAGCCTCCTGACCTCTGTCTCAGATGAGCGACTCTGCATGGCACTTAGCTGAGTTCTTGCTGCACCGTGTGTTTGCCTTGGAGTTACTTGGCTCTGCAGAATCTCTCATTGCTTGTGAGATGGGGAAGTGTATCTTGTTGCCTTTGGCACTTTTCTCCCATGGAATGGATGGCTTCCTCCCCAATGGAAGCGTGCTGGTGTTCTTGTTTCCTTTATTATTTTTGATACTTTCAGAACCAGAGAATACGATCTGACTTGATCGTGTAAACATCTTATCACATACCATGTGTGCAATTCAACGCACATCATTTATCATCCCTCAGGGAGGTGGTGGGTTTTGTTTTTGTTTTTGCTTTCTTCCAAACCCTTTCCATTTGAATGACTTCTCTCTTCATGGTATAATGGATCCGCTATTGAAGTTGGCACACTTCTGCACTTGTGTTTGACTAGCAATGGTGCAATATGTTGCCTAGGACAAATCACTGTTACTTTTTTAGGGCAAAAGTGCAGTTAGTAGGGTAATCCAAAAGAGACATTAGAAGTTGAGCTACTAGGCGACATGTCAGTAGGCCTCTAATACCAAGGAAGATACCCTAAACGTGTAGTAGTAATGACCTTTCACAGAAAGAGAAATTAAGTTCTGATTCTCTGAATTTTGAATTTGATAGTTTTAATAATATTTTAAGACAAGTCTACCTATTCTTCTAGATGGCTGCTTCTCTGAATGATCTACAGATATCTCAGTCTTTTTTTTTTTTTTTAGATCAAGCAGTGTGTATTTGGCTACCTGACAGTTAATTGTACCAGAGCTGTTCTGTCAACTTATGCTCAATAAATTTTTGTTGTTGTTGTAGCTATTGTTGTTATTGTGTTTTTTAAAGACATCAGCCAATTGTAAAATATTTAGGAATGTTAAGTAATGCCACCAAACTTTGAAAATAGGTCAAAGGAAGGAAGAACATTTGTTTTAGATTTTAAGGATGCTTTTAATGTCTAGAAATCTAAATATGGGAATCCAGAGACTTTTGCATTCCCACATGCATGTAACAGTTTTCAGTTTTAATATGATGAATTAGGTATTGTACTTCCTCATAATAGATCTACAGAGTACTCTTTAAAATACAATTTTATGAAGGTTACTGAAATTGAATTAACAAAGATACTTGACTGATAAAATACTGCTGCCCAGGACAGATGGTTGGGCTTTTAAAATAATTTTCCAAAAATAACTTTGCGAATATAAGAAATGTTATGACAATAACAGTGAGTCTAAAAGCTAGGTTAAAAGTCATTTTAATATCATTAGCAGTGGGTGCTATGGCCAAGCATGATGACAAGGATGCAGAGGCAGCCAGATCTCTGTGAGTTTGTGGCCAGCCTGATCTACAAAGCAAGTCCTGGACATCCAGGACTATAGTAGAAACCCTGTCTCAAAAAACAAAAACAAAGTAAAATAAAATAAAAATAAAAGATCAAGCACAGGTGCTTGGCACAGAAGCTCTTGATGTTTTTCTTCACAACTGGGATAAATTCTGTCCTTTATTGTCATGGTAGTCACCAAGTCACCAAGTAGCTCATTAAATGTTCTGGTTTTTTTTTTTTTTTTCATGCCCCTTGATGAAATTTTAGTTCTTCTTGATGAAATGTCCCAGGGGGCCCCCTTCTCTTTGCCTCTCCTCTAATTCTCTCTGCCTGTGCATCTTCAGTTTGGGCTTTGATCCCTAATGGAGAAAGGAAGCCCCAAAGCAACAGCTGTGCCAAGGGATAGCAGCAAGTGCATGTTGCAGAAGAGTGGGGGATGTCCCAGAAGTGGGGCTCTTGAGGATGAGGTGACACTCATGCATTACCTGCTGTATAGATTCAACCTGGCCCTAGTGGGGCTTTAGGATCCTCTCACCGAGTTTGGGAAAGATAGAGTGCCTATGAAAGTATAGAAAATTAAGCAAATTTTAAAATGTAGGCTCTTATTAGTTTTAGCGAGGGAAAAAAAACCACAAAATACTGCCAAAAAACCATCAAGAAGTTATTTTATTAAAACACAGACAACAGTGTGAACAATTTTGTCAACTGTGTTGTTGGTCAGCTCTCTGTCAATTTACAAGGAGAAGGCTCTTAGTTTAGTTCAGTGCACAGTTGTTTGGCTTCATTGTTTTGGTCCTATGCTGAGGTAACATATGGTGATGGGATTACATGGTACAGCAATGCCATTGCTCATGACCAGAAAGAAAAGAATCACCAAAGAGGAAGCTGGGGACGGGGGTGTGTGTGCCTCTCAACTCTGTTTGAGGGCAAGTCCACCAATAACTTAACCTGCCCTCCATCGGCTCCATCTTTCAAGCCTTCTCCCACCTCTGTGGAAGAGTCCCTGAAGATGTGAACTTCACTGCCTATCTCGAAGCAGTACCACATAAGGCTGTGCTGGTGGTAATGTTGGTAGACTTAAGCACGGCACCATCTCCCACAGTGGGGCACCTAAAGTGGAGAGATCAGAAAAGTAAGTCTTTCCCTAGTCACCATTGCTGTTCGCTTGCACGCCTATCCATCCCCTTCATAAAGGTTGCTTACAGGAGCATGTGTAAGGGCTTGTTTACAGGACTCTCACCAGTGGCTACATCACTCAGGAAAATGTCTCATCTCCCCAATTTTAATAGCAAACAACTAAGAGGGTATCATGTCAGGAAAGTATTACGTCAGTGAATTTGAGAGTCTGCTTAGGGAAAAGAATAATTGTAGGGCTATATTAGGAACAAATACTTCATGGTGCTGAAGATTAACAATGCTTTCTTACGATGCTTTTGCGTTTGGAGATAATTGGTTTCTGTGTGAAATGTAAGCGCTTTGGTGATTAGGACTTTTGTTCGCTCAGTGAAAACCCCCAGAGCTTAGAACGTGTCATAGCACTTCCTTTCTATTTGTCAGGATATATTGAAAGAATGAATTGAAGATTTAAGTGGATGCTGGGGTGGGGGTGGGGGCTGCCTCTTGAAAGGCAGATGACACGGAGTGGAACTTCTCCTGCCAACCACTTCCCAAGATGACAGCAGGTGTCATTTACCTTAGTCAACCTGTGCCGATCAACACAGAGAGGGAATTTAATATTAGCGTGATCATAGTCAATACGCCAGGAAGTTCCCCTATATTTTTACCAGTTGAATGACTTGATCTTGGTTTTCATCAACCGCCATTGCTCTGATAGTAAGATTCTAGTCAAAATTCCAAGTTGAGTCTAAATCTATGGGTACCAATGCATGTTTGTATTTTAAAAATCTATTGTTGGGGCTGGAGAGATTATGGCTCAGTAGTTGAGAGTACTTCAGATCCAGTACCCTTATGGACGCTTATAGCTGTCTGTAACTCTAGTTGTAGGGTTTCTAACACCCTCCACGTGCACACACTCTGGCATACAATACAAACATATACACCAAACAAACAAATATTTTTTTAATTGGAAAAGAAGGAAAAAGTGTGTGTGTGTGTGTGTGTGTGTGTGTGTGTGTGCTCATAGTGTGTATACATGGGTGTTTGTGTCATGGTACAGATATGGAGGTCAGAGAACAATAATTTAGAGTTAGTTCTTCCCTTCCATTATTAGCTAATTTTCAATGATGAAAACGAAGTCACCGGGCTTGTGTGGCAAGCATTTTAACCTCATGAGCTATCTTGCCGGCCTGCATGTGTGTACTTTCTTCCAGACATTCTTTTTTGTTGTTGTTGTTGTTTTGTTTTGTTTTTGTTTTTCGAGAAAGGGTTTCTCTGTGTAGCCTTGGCCATCCTGAACTCACTTTGTAGACCAGGTTGGCCTCGAACTCACAGCGATCCACCTGCCTCTGCCTCCTGAGTGCTGGGATTAAAGGCGTGCGCCACCACACCTGGCTTCAGACATTCTTTAGTCATAGCTCACCTTTGACTTCATGAAGACCTTTGCCCTAGCGGCCCTTTGATTTCCTTTATCAGTAATGTCTAGGCTTCTCATATTTTCTCTGTTCTTCAGAGAACCCTTGGCCCTCACCTGAGTGGGCTGATCCCGTGCACTTCATGAGCTTCTCAATTCGGCCTCCTTACGTGGTGCATGATGGTTACAGGTCCTGTGAGAGCCTTGGAGCCTTTGGCTTGCTCCATAATGAGCCATTATCAGGAGTTCATCTCTTCAGCTCCAGTTATCTGTGACACCACTAGCTCTCTGAACGCATTTCTGTCCTCTGTACTTCACAGTGCTATCAGGTTCTGTTGAGTGTAGTCTTCTGCTTATGTCTTTGCCATATTGTTCCTTCTGTGTATTTTTTTTTTTTTCATTCTGTTTCCCATCGCAGGCTCGTGTACTGCTGTCCACTTCAGAAATCCTAAATACTGGTGCTTTTCTACAGCACCTCTTCCTGGTTGTTCATCTTATACAGAACACATACTTGTCTGGAAATCCTATCGATACACTTGTTTTCCTAAGGCTGTCCTGAGGTATGCCGAAGGCCAGGTTTCCTCTGTGAGAGAGTCTCAGATTATGTGTGGTCTGGGGTACTGGCTCATAGATTCCGTGAACACTTCAGGGAAAGTGTGTGCCAGTTCCTTACGAATAAATGGTGAGCAGTGGATAATATAACTAAAAGGTTCGCCTTTTCCCTGCCAGGAGTGAGGTCCTGGGCTCGAGCTCTAACACTTCCTAACAAAACAGCATTAATAAACGATGATTTTGTGATTTATTTTTAGGTTAAATGGATCATGCTTAAAGAGTATGCTATTATTACCACTTAATTTATTGCTGAATACCATTTGAGATGATTAAAAAAATTTGGCACAGGCAAAGAATAGAGTTGTTCTCAGTCTTCTGAAAAATATGCAGGTAGGGGTGGGTAGGTGGGTGAGTATGGGGGCAGATTTTACATGTACACTCCCCTAGCCTGATTCCTTCCCTTCATCAAAGTCTCCTGGACTCTTGGTTCTTTGCATAATTACTAATTAAAACCAAGAGCTCTGCTGCCAGTACCTGGCAAGCATTCTTGTACTGAATTTTAATATATAATGTGTAATTAACACCTTCTTCAATTTTGACTTCTGAAAAGCATTTTGGATACTTCCATATAAATAGAAGACTTGTTGCAACATATCTCTTTAAAATATAGATATCTCTATTTTAGAATTTTGTTATTCTGTGAGGAGGAGAACTTAGGCTTATGCTAAAACTAGTAGCTTAGAGACCAACAGTATGGCTCCGTGAGTAGAGATGCTTGTGCACAGGCTGGGAAAAAGCTGAGTTCAATCCTCAGATCCTGGAGAGAAATGACCCTTGAGAGTTGTCCTTTGACCTCCACATGTGTAGTGACATTCGCTTGCCTGAGCGTGCATGCTGTGTGCACATGCAAATCAAAAATGTGAAGTTATAGCTGGAAGGAGGAGAGTTAAATCATCTGTAAGGGAAACGCAGAAGGCTGCCTACTGTAAGAGGAATGCCAACGAGAGTTGCCTAATGAGCCAAGAATGACCAATGCTTAAGATTCAGGAAACCACACATATGACCTATTATTTATTGTTGTAGTTGAATGTTCGGTTGACATGGGACTTGTTATCAAAGATGTCCTTTGTACTCAGCTGGCTTTTTAAAGAGATAGGCTACTGTGTAAGGCTTATAAAGTGCAGGTTTTCAGGCGTCTATATACAGAGCCATCCCTCCTGCCCTAGAAACTGAAGAAGGGCTTGGAGATAGCTAAATGGCTCGAATATAATCCCAGGATCAAATGAACATGTAGATTGTCATGTGACATTGAGTCAGGGCAAGAGTAGGAAGTGACCTTTGGCTTAACTTTCCTCCCTGGTAAGTGACCTTAAGGACACATTTCTACAATTTACACGTTACTTTAAACTTAGATCGCAAAGCCCTTCTAGCCAGCTAATGTAAATGCTCTTGGAAGGTCTGGCTCATTCACACTTTCCTTAGAAGATTTTACTAATTATTGTCAGTTCCTCTCAATGCTTTTCCAAAACCACACATTTCTGGGATAAAACAACTCAGATCCTCAGGACAACTTTCCTTGAACGTGCTTTTTAACCATCATTATCAAGGCAGGAATCAGACTATTTGAAAGGGGGATACCCCCTTTAATTCATTGTAAGTCTTAGCCCCATAGTGTATGCCTTTTTAAGTGTTTAAATGAGAGATTTAAGTTCTTCAAACACTCTGCCTGTATCTTTATTTTGAGAAATGCTTTGTTTAAGTGCATTTAAAAGGCTCGGTTTTGCTTGCCCAGAGTGCTCTCTCTTCAGAATATCTGCTCCCTGGAGAAGTAAGCCAAAGTTAGTCTTTTCATGTGACTTTGGATTGTTGACCTGGAAGACTTCAGGGTAAAGGAATGGGCTTTGGCACTGTTCCACTGCTTTCTGCCTGAGTACCCAGCCTGGAAAGGAAGGCGTGGCTGACCCTGTGCAAAGGTGAGGATGGGTGGACTCTGAAGATGTCTGAAGCAGGAATACACCTTCATTCGATGCCCAGCTTTACAGAGGAGGAGAATTCTAAACTGCTGCATGCACGAATGTGCCTAATGTGGTGCAGCTTGTTATGATGCATATTTAAATTATTTTGCATATTCAAATGATTTTTACATCCAAACAAATGCATCCATTCTCTGCCTGGCGAGTAAAAACTGAATGACACTTGTGCTCCCTCTGAAAGGAACAGACATTTTCATTATCAAATTCAATCAAGCAGAAGAAGTGGCAAAAGAAACAGAAACCTCCATTTATTTACATCTGTGATCGAAGTTGTGGTGATAAGAGAAGATTATTGCTGCGTGACACAGGAATTTTGTCAGCTTGGAAATAGTCTTTCTTACTTAGGTTATGAGTACAAAGACAACAAAAAGTCTCAACTTATACATGTCTCCGTAATTCACTGCAGATATCCCGAGGGCCTGTGCGGAGAGAGGAGCTATGTGTTAACGTTCCATATTCCCTTTAGTCTTGAAAGCCCTTATTTATTCGTTGTAAAAGCTTAACTGCTGGCTTTATGTTCTGTTAGCAGAGATTTCCCCATCCTCCTTAGATTTTATTTGCATCAGCAGCTGTAGACATAGAACTCACTTGTCATCATACAACGCCGCATTAAGAAGTGAATCAGACTCTTCCAGGGGGATTTGCTGCTAAAGCATAGTCAGGGATCCACCTTTTGAAGCCCTAATACAATTATTTCTTGCCCAAACCTCCCTTCGTAGAAGTCCAGAAATTCAATTATTTCAGCTCTCTCAGGAGTGATAAGCTCCAGGAAATTGATTTGCAATAATGAAACTAAGCCTTGTTTACAAATCTGAGAGACAATTTCTAAGACCAGCGTGGCACAGTGACAGAAAGAGGTTCCCGATTATCTGTGGGCTCGTCCTCTTTGAAAAGACCGTGTTTGTAAGAACACAACTCGGAAAGGATATGGGTAATTTCTAAAAGAGCTTGATGAATCATGATACCCTGCTTTCTTTCTAATTCTATTAGAAGCTGTTTTGCACATCCCTCGGTGTGCTGCCAGGACAATTGTGAATCCTACTTCTTTTTTCTGTCCTTTAACAGACCTCTGCAAGCTGACAGTAGTGTTCAGATGCCCAGTTAAGAGCTGTGCCAGTTTCAAGTGGTGTGGCCCCATTTCTTCCTAGTTGTTAAGTGCTGTGGCATCTTTTTTTTTTTTTTTTTTTTTAATTCTCTTCCTTCTCCTTATAAAATATTTGAACCAATAAGAAATGAGCCAGTATTCCTTGTGTACAGCCATGGGATTTGAAAGGTTGGTTGGACACCCGGATTCTAGTACATTTCCTAAAAGCAATGACCTATAGGTAGATGTGTCAAGCCTGTGACTAGACATGTCAAGTGGAAGGTCAGCCTTGGAAGAGTAGAGAGAGGTTGTGGAATCCTGAGGCATGGGCCGTGAGTGTCCCCGAGTGACAACAGAAGATGAACAGATAACAAAGGACAGAGCTTTATGTCATCAAAACTATTAAAAGACAAGACGGGGAAGCGGGGTAGAAAGGACAAGCTGAAGATAGAAAACCTGCACGTACTGTCTGGACTGAGGGAAGCAGGTTAAGAAGACCAAAGGGAAGGTGGACAGTGGTTTGATAGCGTGGTCAGGGAACCTGGGGGCCGAGACCAAAGCGTTTGTTGTGGGCCTCGAAAGAACAGTTGCTGATGGCAGCGTGCGGGGCCAGGGGGAAAGGGTTGGAAAGAGTAAGGCAGGGTCTGGAGAGGGCAGGGCGGGAGCTCTGGCAGAAACCCCAGACTAAGTGCCTCTTTCTCTCTTGATTATAGCCTGTTCACACAGGGGGTTCTGAATATGGGTGTGGAAGAGCAGGCTATGTACTTTTGCTTCCCGGTATGCTTTAAGGTTCTGCTAATGACCGGTAGTTGACTCCTTTCGCTGTACCTCAGCCTAGTTGGCGTTTTGTAAGTAATTATGTGTTTTATCTTTTTTCTTTGTTTAAAGCATCACATATAACTCTAATTAATTACGTCTGTTTTTTTTTTAAATGTGGTTTTGAAATTTTTTAATGAGGTAGGAAAAAAAAAGGGAAAGTGTCAGGAGAAAGCAGACAATAAAGATATTTGTGTTTTCAAGAACCAATGTCATTTAGGAGGGTGTCCCTGTAGCGTCTGCTTTTCAGCTCCTAGGAAACAAGGCTGGATTCAGCCAAAGGAGGCTGAGGCCTGGAGGAAACCACCCTAGGCTTCCACATCTGAATTAGTCACATATCCATAAATATATAAAGTATAACAGCAGAGCTGTAGCAAGTGCAATGGCAGGAAGGCAAGTTTGCTGATAAGTGCAGTTTATGGAAGTAGCAAACCGAATCCTGGAGGTACCTCTCAGTGCCTGAACTTACCTGGAGGTTATCAATGCACAGTTTTACTCAGGTTTAGTCTCCTGTTTCTCTGCTAAGCCTGTCTTGGGCTTTGCATGTTCCCCATCATAACCCCTGCATGCCTGCACGTGACTCACGGGGCCTCAAAAGATATTCCTGATCTTTAAAATGCTATGCAAGGTTTCTTGTGCTCACTGCTGGCCACCAGCCACACGTGGCTGTACTGCAAGCTAGTCCAGACGGCTTTGCAAGTCTAAAGGCGCACCATGTGTAGGAGAGTGGCGCGACGGGATAATACAGCATGCTTTCGTAACCACTTTTGTAATGATTTCATACTGAAAAGGCAAAATATAGAATACACCAGTATAAATAAAGTATGGTACTAAAGTCAACTTAATATATATAAAAATATGGGAAAATACATACTGCTTTTTAAACGTGGCTGAAGCCACACATGTGACCTACTTTATGTTTCTGTTGGAGCAGGCTGCCCTTGGTTCGGCAGCACTGCGAGCAATATGCCTCATTTTGCGTATCCTCCATGGACGCGGCCCCAGGGCAGGGTGGCATTTAGTGGCACTCAGTGACGTTGAATATTCACTTACAAGAGCATAAAATTATGCTAGGTTTTCATTTTTGTTTTTGTTCTTCTTTGAATTTCTCTGGTCAGTAAGCTTTTTTTTTTTTTTTTTTTTTTTTTTTAACATTGTAACTCTTAAATGCCACGATCAGAAAAATCCCACACTGAAAAATGGTTTCATGCACAAAATTATGAGAGGTATTGTAGGAGGGTCAGCATAGTCCCTTCTGTAAGCCCAGCACTCTGGAAGTTGAGACAGGAAGGTTGGGTGTTTAAGACACTGGAAAAAAAATAGAAATGCTGAATAAAATGACTGGTAGGCCATGCATATAGAGTATATATGAAATATAAATGTATGTCATATTTGAGTCTCATTCACAAGATAATTTTATGTGTATGCAAGTTCTAAAACCCGAAATCGAAACAAAGCCGTTGGATAAGAGAAACAGAGTTTTTATATGGAATCACCACATGCCTCTTGTTGTGTTGGCTACAAATCTAGAAGTCTCTTTTACGGTTTATTTTATTTTTAATTTGGTGCATGTGTGTGGATGGGGATGTGTACCTCACACTAAGACTTCACATAACAGAAATGTATCATACATATTTTCAAAACAAAAGCTGAACTCATTACACATAACAAAAGACCAGCGGTGGTCAAAACCAAGACTGCTATCACTGCTTAATGTAGTTAAAAAGAGGCAGCAGAAACAGCGTATATCAGGAGCTTACCTCACTCAACTTTCTTGGTAAAGAAGCCAGCAGGGAAGGAACTCTGTACTGGGAAGAAAACTTTTGGCTGATAGTTAGGGTCCATCACCGAGCCTCGTCAGACGTGAGGTTTCTTATCTATGACCAATTAGTTCCTTCCTAAGAAAAAATTGAATTTGGACAGCAAAGAATTTCCTTTATTGTTCACAGATATGTGATTTAAAAAAAAAAAAAACAACTTTTGGACTCTTTTAAAAGAATTTGAATGGCATATGCTACAACACACATGTGCGTGCATGCACACACACACACACACACACACACACACACACACACACTATTTTGCTTAGAAAGCTTCTAGACAAGTCCTGCAAGCTAGAAATAAAGTGAAACCATTCTAGCACCAAATTTTGTCAGCCATAGTAATTTCATATATGCTTTTCGAAGATCACAGTATTGATGAGGTGCCAAATAAGTTTATAATTACTTTGTAAAACTTTATGGCTGGGGGCTAGTGATGTATGCCCTTAATCCCAGCATTTGGGAGGCAGACGAAGATAGATCTTTATGAGTTTAAGGCCAGCCTCGACTACAGAGTGAGCTCCAGGAAAGCCAAGGCTACACAGAGAAACCCTGTCTCAACACACACACACACACACACACACACACCAGAAAACCAAACACTAAAGAAACAAAACCAAAAAAGCTTCATGCGTGGACTTTTTTTTTTTCTATTTGGCTTTATATTTGTGACAGTTTTAGATTTACAGCCTAACCCCTCCTCCCCTGCAAAAAAAAAAAAAAAAAAAGAGCCAGGAAAAAAAAAAAAAAGGATGGTAGTTGAGAGTTGAGGCGGCTTCCATAGACATTCTGGCTGGCTGGCTTCCCCGTGGTGACTGCCCATCTTAATATAATGCTTGCTCCAATGAGGCAATCAGTTTTGATGTGTTTTTAGCGGGAATCCACACTCTGTTTACACTCCCTTAGCTTTTGTCCAGTACTCCTTTTCTGTTCTAGGACTCCGTCCAGGGAAACATTGTTTTGCGTTGAAACATCAGAGAAACTTCAGCTCCCCAAGCCTCCCCTTAGCTGTTAGTCTCTCAGTGACCTTGACAGTTTGGCCCAAGTATGGAGTTTTCTCTTGCTTTGCCTGTTTCCTGTTCTTGGAGAATAATACAAGAATCCAGTATCTAGGCATTCTGCCCTGATTGCTACTGACATCCGCTCGTCCCTCTCTATGCTTGTGTTCTGCACTGTTGTAGACGCTGCCATAGCTCTCCATAGTTCTGTTGGCCTCCGGAGGCGTTTGCCCTTTGATCCAAACCTCCTCTGTTACCAAGTGGACCGTTCTACCTCCTGCTCTCATCTGTGTACCCTCAGTCCCCTGCGAGGAGCTGGCCTTCACCTTCTTTGCCTCCAACGTTCACTTCGGAATGCACTGATACCAGTATCAGAATTACAGCACCTGTGTGAAGCTTTTAAACATCGTCAAGTTGTTAACCATTTTTGGTCACTGTAGTTTGAAAAATATCCTTATTATTCCAAAGACCAGTGTTGTTTATAGAGAGGTTCAGTTAGCTTATTCCTTTCGAATACACATCTCACTGTTTTTTGTATTCATGAGTGAGTGTATGTCTGCATATGGTGTGTATGTCTGTCTGAACTCACTTGGATAAGTCTGGAAAGAGCTAAACAAAACTTGTAGTGCTCACATCTTTTGCTTTTAGCTTGTCTTGAGCCATCCACTGAGTTTCTGCCATCTGTCAAGGAGTTCTCTAAAGAAACCCATCTGCCAGCTATTGTAATAGTTACAGTGACATGCTGTTTGACAGCGTTGTCACTTTACCCAACCGTGTAATTTAGTCACGTGTTCTTCTTGAGAACCCAGAAGTGACCCACGCGATGAAGCAAAACTCTTGTCACCTGCAGAGTGGCTTGAGAACCATTTTGGCCACTTCCCGCCATAGAAATGCCTCCCAGAGCAGCTTCCCAGCTTGTTGTCAGCCTGTGCAAGTTAGAGGATGTCAGTACATTTTCCAAGCAAATATGAGTAAAGCTTTCCGTGGGCTGTAGTTATCATTTTGATATATACATGTGTAGTAGTGTACATAAGTATGGCATGGTTATTTGCTTGTTTTCATATTTTTGAGGACAAGTGAGAAACAGCTGATGTTGTTCATCCTCTTCAGTGTGAAGGGTCTTCTGCTTGGCACAGTCGGAAGGAGCAGGCTTTGTTTCTTCTCTACGAGATCCCTTAGAGTTGAGCGTCAGTCTCCGCTCGTCATCCTGATCTGAGACATGGTTTCTTCTCTCATGGATAATTGCAAGAACCCCAACCTAATCGGCTTCCTTCCATCCATCCTTGGCCCCTATGATGCTAATAACTGTGAAAACCTCAGGTCTTGCCGTGTTTCTCCACAGTGCTGTTCAGTTTTGTAGTTGAAAGGCATGCGGCGTGCCCTCACCCACCCCATCATCTCTTGCAAATTATTCTCTGAGAATTCTCCACCCTCTGTTCTTGTCTGAGCTCATCAGCATGCATTTGCTAGGGACTCTGCACCCCTTGCTCTGTGGCTGGAATGTTTTCTGACTGACTTAGGAGGCTTTTCTTTTCTTTCTTTCTTTTTTTTTTTTTTTCCTTACTTCCAACTTATTCAAGCATCCCTGTCACTCTCCCCACTCAGTTAAATTCTACATCCTGTCCCTGAGACTAGTCCCTGCTCCCATCTCTCCACATTTTCTCCCTAATATTTCTTACCAGCTAACAGTTTGTTCTTTAGCGCTTCCCTCTCGAATGCTTTTTCACTGTGTCTTTTCTGCCTTTCCTGTTTCCTCAGCCCTAAGGGAAATGTCACTAACCTGAAGTGAAGAGGTGAGTCTGAGATCCAATGACCGATGGTTTGGGGAGGGCTTCTGAAGATATCTGGACTTCGTCAGGAGCCGCTGCCAGTCGTGAGATTTGGAGGCTCCTTGCTGTCATCTGGGGACTCTGCTCCAGTCTGTTGACTGGTGCTGCTACTTATCATCCCACAAATGATAGCCCAGTGTACACTAGCACCACTTCACCTGTGAGGCTGCCATAGAAAGGATTAGTACATGTGCCCCTGTTTCCCTCCAGCTGGAACATCTGTTGCAGGAGTACCGACGGGTACATGTTGCTGTTTTTACTACTGTAGCTATTACTAATATGAGACATGGCCGGCAGGTAGTTATTAGGGAAAAGGTACTAGTTATCCATAGTGCCCCTTTGCTCTTGAGAGTTTCTTGAATGACTCATGGAAACTAACTCCTTTCATTCTCTTAGGTCTACTGTTTCCTGAATGTGTGACCTGGTTGGTTACATGTATTCTCTTGCCCCCTCTCAGAAAACTAAAAGTGTGATTATTGTAGCTGCCTCTTATCACAAGGTTCTGCAGCCAGTGGGAGAAGCTGCTTTGAATTCCTAAGGAACGTTCCAGGATACTGCTCAGAGTTCCTGAAATTCTCATGTCACCTAGCTGGTGAGGCAGGCTCATTCACATACATGAGAGCGAGGCTTTGCCATTTTCAGTTATCCCAGTGCCAGCTTCCCCCCCACCCCCTTTTAGAAGATCATCTCCATCCAGCTTAGGAGACAAGGATGGCGGCAGAAAATCCAGTAGCCTTCAGACCTCTTGGTTTGTTCATTCCTATGATTCTGGCTGCTTATTTTACCCTCGAGAACTCACAGAAGTGGGTGTGGATGGGTGCGTGCGTGTGTGCGTGCGTCTGTGCCTGTGAGTCCATGCACATGTACGTACATAGAGGTCAGGGGACAACCATGGCTGACGTTGCTCAGGTACTCTCCACCTTATTTTCTGAAATGGGGCTTTTCATGGTTGGCGTTCTCCAAGCACGCTATGTTGGCTGGCCAGCAAGCCCGGGGGTGGGGGGGGGGTCTCTTCTTCCCCTGCTCTGGGATTATATCATACCCAGCTCTTTTTTCTGAGTGAGTTCTAGGGGTCAAACTCACAGGCTCGTGCTTGCAAGCCAGGTACTATACTGCCTGAGGTCTCATCTTACCCCAGCTGTAATATTGTTGTTTCTGTATGAGATCACTTTGCCTCAGAGGATAAGTGTATGTCAACTTTACCTTTGAAACCAGAAAGCCATCTGACTCGAAAATATTCTCAGTTCTGAGAAATTTTACTGAATTGCCTCACACTGGTTCCGTCTTATTTCTCCCTGTGGGGCGGACGGGTGGGGTTTCCTCGTGTCTCTGGTAGTGGATGTTTATGCTCCTACTTCTTCCTTTCCCAGGATAATATTTTCGGGGGAAGGCATACTACAAAAACTGGAAATGCATCCTTGCTTTTGATCTCAAAGAATTGGAGAATCTGCTTTTCGCCTGCTTCGTTAGCCATTACCACTTTTTTCTTCCTCAAAGACTTCGTTCTCTTGTGCAAAGGTACCAATGTGCTCAGTTGGAAATACTTCCAGGCTCCCTTGCAGCTCAATTTGGGAGCTAATGCAAGGAAGAATAAAAGCAACCAGCCAAACAAACAAAACCCGTGCACTCTGCTGGTGGGGGTCATCTAGAGGAGGGAGTGTCTCCCTCCCTAGGAACACTGGGAAACTTCATGGCAGAAAACCTCCAATGCTTGGCCTGTTCTGCCTGGAGAATGGGCTTGAGGTTATACATTACCCTGGACCACAGAGCATGAGAAAATTTGTTTAACACTGGCAGTACGGAAAGGTCTCATGGTGTCACACAGTCCCACCATATTCAAACCACTGTCTAACACGTGCTAATTGGTGCAGCGGAGAATGGATTCCCAGCCAGTTTATTTGGCTTACTGTATAATTTTAGTCTAGTTTTATTTTTAATTGCTACATTGAGCACATTGTAGATCATAACATTAAAGTATTTCACAGGTTTAGAATAAATCTTTTTTTTTTTTTTTTTTAAATAAAAGCCAAGGGAAACTGGCCAGATAAACGACCGTGGCCAGTGTTTAAATGAGTCACGCTAACTTGCTTGGAGGGTAGAGAGCATGGACACCCTGAATTTCAGCTCAGTTCTGCAGTCTATTGGCTCTAAGAGCAAGCCACTTGTCCTGGACTTCTTCCCACCTGTCTACAAAATGAGACAATTTAGGCCAGACACTTGTTCTCATAGACCACCAGCGAGCCGTCGGGTAGAAGCCTGCAGGGTCCCTATTGAATTCGACATCTTTGCATACTTGCCAAGACTTCAACCAAGCAGCCAGCTCCACATTTTATTTACGTTAAAAACCCTCTCTCCACTGAAATTTGCATGTGTGCTTTAAATATGAAATTTTGTTTCCACATAAAAACAGTTTGCATGGCTACCAGTAAACATGCCCAGTGTATAGGGCAGACTTTTCTATTTAGAGTAAATGGTGCCTGATTTCCTAGACAATATGAAGACATGAGCATAACTTCTCATTGTAGGTCTTCATTTGTTTTTGAATATTGTCCTTCTTCATCTGAATTCTGTTAAGAAATTTTTGCACTTTAAGGATGAATTGACAACCTAAAGCATCCATAATTGAGTATGGAAACCCTAGGTTACGCCTATCACAGATATAAAAAAATCAATAAATTTTAATTTTCATATTGCTGTAAGTTTACATCAAAACACACAGATTTCCTATAAAACTAAACTCTGTCCTAGCATAGACTTTTTTTTAATGAATTTCTTACAAAGTTGTGTAAAGGCTTCAATCCTGTCAGTGCTCAAAGAATTTTTTATTGTTTGATCTCATCTTTACTTATGTGTTTGTGGGTATCTGCACGTGAAGGCAGATACTCACAGAGGCCAGAGCTGTTGGATCACAATGGAGCTGCAATGTGGGTGCTAGGAGCTGAACTCAACAGCAGTATGCCCCTTATCTGCAGAGCCATCTCTCTAGTCTTCTCTCTCTCTCTCAAACTTTGGGAGAGATTTTTATAATTTAACCTCTTAGCCTTCCTGATGAGTAGCATTCTAATAGGCTTCCTCAACCGTCAAAGGAAGATAAGAAGCGCTGTCCATTGCTAAATTTCCTTTTAATGGTAGGGCAGGATGAGCTTGCCCTTTTGCCTTCTGTTTCGAGGGCATTTAAAGTAACTAGTATTATCCTTTGCTAAGGCAGTTTCCTTTAGCTATAGGCAATATTAGCAACTTACACTTATCTTTGCAGTATTAAGTAAAATACTTGCAAATTTAAAATTCCAGTATCCTTTTAAAATAGAACAAACAGCTGTTAGAGTGCACTCAGTGCTGTGGCTGCACTGTGGACAGGCGGAGTATTGTCCTGAAATCGGTGTCCTTCAGTGGCTGGTTCAGCATTGCAATTTAGCCATGGACAGATGCAAACAGATGAGTTTGATTTTGTTGCTGCCCACTAATTTTTCTATTTGTACCCAAAGAACTCATTTAGGCCACGGTCCAGAACATCTTATATTTGCTTTCGATCTTCTCACAAATGGGCTCAATATTAATAGTCTTAGGCCAGGCATTTAATCTTTCCAACGATTACTTAGGAAACAGAAAAATGTCACTTAGTATTTTGGACAGTTACAAATATGGCTGGTTATGCTAACTAAGGAAGATGGCTGAGTTAAGGCCCGTGGTCACGCTGGCTTCCTGTAGCCTTGTCCTGAATTACCCCAGTCATTAGGTGTTCTTCCGGCAGCCAGGATTGGTTACCTGCCCTCAGACACCCTGAGTAGTTCACCTGGGAAAAATGTGTCCATCTAGGGGGAAACTGGCCTTTTATTTGAACTCTCTGACATTTCTGAGTCGGTTGGTTTATTGTTGTCATTTACTTTTTTTTTTTTTAAATCACTCTATGTAAGAGAAAGTATGACACCATTTGCATTGCTGTTTCTTTCCGTATAGTTTGTATCCGTTTAGCTCTGGAACTAGGTTCAAATCTCCTGAGGTGCACGTTGCCATAGGCAGGTTTCTTGGTAGAGGTTTCTCACTAGGGAAATGGATTTATAGGAGATGACCTCATGGCTCTGTGGAGTGAGATGCATGATGCTCACATTGCTTTATTTTTTCACAGGTGTGAAGTTTTGAACTGCCTGCTGTCCCCTCCCTCCCTCCTATCGCCTTCCCTCCCTCCTTCCCTCCCTCTGTCCCCCCTCACTCACTCCCTTTCTCTAGTATGAGCATATTTTCCAGAGCTGTGTCAGGGATAGGGGTGTAATAATGTGATACTCAGCGTTAGTCATCAGATTGAGAGAGTCTAGAATCACCTGGGAGGCGGTCCTCTGCGCATGCGCGTGGGCGGGCCTCTGCGCATGCGTGTGGCTGACTATCTTATTATGGTAACGGTGGAAAGCCCACCCACTGTGGGTGGCACTGTTCCCTGGCCAGGAACCTGGAGTGCATATGTGGAAAGGGGGGAGCTGAGCTGCAGGTTGCATTCATCGTTCTCTGCTTCCTGGTTGCGGATGTGATGTCACAGCTGTTTCAGGCTCCTCCTGTCTCTAATTCCCAACCATGATGGACTGCACCCTTGAACCATGAGTCAAGATAAGCTCTTTCTCTCTCAGGTTGTGTTTGTCAGAGAATTTTACATTTATAGCAGAGAAGTTCAGATGATAAATGAGATATTGTCCATACATTGTGAGGCTTCCCTTCATGGTGTCCCCCTCTCTCATCCACTGAGACTAACCTTTAGTGTTCCTTCTACGTGAAGACCCTCCCTAGTGCACCCAGGCAGATTCATTCACCGTGCTGGCCCAGACTTGCTTCAGTCTAGTACAGAATTTAACCTCTTCATTGTTCAACAGATATTTATTACTTATTGTGTGCAGATTTTGTGCTAAAGTATAGGGATACCACAGTGAAAAAAAACCAAGAGAGATTAATTTCACAGCTTATGTGTTATTTCCCTCTGTCTGTCTATCTATCCTCCTGGTGAGTGTGTGAGTGTAGGCAGGGTGTTGTGTAACAGAGATCTGCAGTGCCAGCCATGCCTAGGCACATTTCACATGAAATGTAGAGTTCAAAGAAAACAGATTCTATAATTGGAATGCAATCAATCCCTGCCATGTATCTTATATAAACACATACATAATACGCATTGTGTTTGTATAAATTGTTTGAGGCTTAACATTTTAAAATGCTGTAGTCTCTAATAGTTTGCAAGCAGTTTAAATTTTCCGAAATACGCCATGGCTTACGCCTTTAATCCCGGCACTCGGGAGGCAGAGGCTAGGCATACCTCTGTGAGTTCGAGGCCAGCCTGGTCTACAAAGAGAGTCCAGCACAGCCAGAGCTGTCACACAGAGAAACCCTTTCTCCAAAAAAAAAAAAAAAAAAAAAAATTATTTTCCAAAATGCAGAAATAGACATAAATATTCATACTGCTCAAGATGAAGCTGTCCATTTTTATATTTTATTTCTTCTTGGCAATGGATATCAGTGATTTGTTGTGCAGCTCTTATCTGTAGAGGCAGAAACTGAGATTAAGTAAGGGAGAGGGCAGTGGGACTATGTAGGGAACTTAGAACCATCAAGGCCATATGTGCAAGGATGCTATAGACACAAGGTCGCAGTTGCAAGGAAGTCAGAGGTTTAAAGAGGCTGACCCACCATCCTAAAGATCCTGAGGTCTTGGTGGCATTAAAAGCTGGGTGTGTTATTTGACCATGTCCCCTGGATGGGGAAGCCTGGTGGCACTCAGAGGAAGATTAGCAGGCTACCAAGAAGAGACTTGATACCCTATGAGCATATACAGGGGGAAGAGGTCCCCCTTAGTCACAGTCATAGGAGAAGGGAGTAAGGGAAAAATGGGAGGGAGGGAGGGAGGGAGGGAGGGAGGAATGGGAGGATACAAGGGATAGGATAAGAATTGAGCTGTAATATGAATAAATTAATAAAATATATTTAAGAAAAAAAGCTGGGTGAGTTCTCTGACCCCCATCTAGCCTTTGTGTCTCCGTGGTGAGATCAGTAGCTGCACACACAGAGTGACACAGAGCTGCTTTCCTCTCTTGCAGTTGGTGAGTTTGTAAGCGACGCCCTTCTCGTCCCGGACAAGTGCAAGTTTCTCCACCAGGAGCGGATGGATGTTTGCGAGACCCACCTTCACTGGCACACAGTGGCCAAAGAGGTAACCAGCCTGTGACTGCTTTTTTGCAGGGAGATCTCCTGGGGGGCATACAAAGGCATTTTTAGAGGGTTGTTGAAGGCAAACCAGTTTCGTATGGAAACTATGTACAAGTAACATACGCAGTTTAAAAAGCGAGCTTACTTTTTAGAGTTTTGTTTGGTTGGTTGGTTTTGATTTTTGTTTTTGCAAGGCCACTGAGCAGAAATCCCCTCGAGCTGCTGTGTCCCTTGTCTGTGTACATGTTGGTGCTTCTCTACCCACAAACAGTTAAGTAGAAATAGAGTTCACTAGTTATTTCTTTGGGCCACATTTTTTCAAGTGAGCAAGAACTGTCATCTGTAATAGGTGTGTCCTTAAGATGCACATCTTTTTCAGTTTATTTTCTTTCGTTGTGTTTGTCCCATGTGGTTTGTATAATTTAACTAGCTACTGGTGAATGCAGTGGTAGGACAAAGAAGCCACATGCCCAACACCACCTCTAAGGCCACAGTCAGTAAGTCATACCCCGCCCCCCCACCCCAGGTTTGTATTCACTAGGCTACCCTGCCGCCTTCCTTTCCACAATGAGCGACTCTGCAGCTGTGTGCCCAGCCCTATGCTAGCAGCCACTGCTTTGAGCTAAATCAGTGGAATGCTAAAGACAGTGGAGTGCAGTGTCACTTTGTAAATTACCACCCTCAAAACCGCACTGTCCCTTTGCTAGAATTACAGTGTTTTTCTCCTAAGTGATTGTGTCTAGATGGTGAAACCAGTGTTCCAGAAGTAGGATCCTTTATCTCACTCAGGAGTTCACCACTAGGCTCGATTTTACATCCCTGTTCCTTCCTAGGAACATGCTCTCTTGTCCTAGCTGTAGGTGGCACCACCATTGGCTCACGGCAGTCCAAGACCAACAGTATGCTACACACTCTACAGTGGACAGGGCAGCTCCAGCCTGTAACGTTGCTTTTCTTTTCCTCGCTGCCAGGCATTGAACCCATGCCTCCTGCGTGCTGAGCCATCGTCCCTCTCTGACCTTAATCCTAGTCCTGGTTTCCAGTTTGTGTTTTGAGATACAAAATAGAGTCTCACTTGGAGGCTCAGTTTGGCCTTGAACTCACTCTATAGTTCAGTAAGGCCTTGAACTCACCACAGCCTTCCAAGTAGCCAGAATTACAGGTCTGCCCCACCAGACCTGGCTCCTCTGCAAATTATTTGATACAGAAATGCCAACCCTGTTGTGATTCAAGAATGAAAGGGGGAAAAAAAAGATTTAATATTATTTTTACCTTTCCTGAGATAATGTGTTCTGAGTCACCGTAAACCAAAACTTTCTTTACATAAAAATGATTTTGGAAGTTGAGCTGCCTGGGCTTAAAGCCGACCACCTAATTTGAAGCCCAGCTTCTCAACTGATAGCCTCGGTTTGCATTTCTTCTGAGTTTTCAAAGGAAAACTACGTTGCTACTAAGAAACAAGAAGCTGTTGGTTCCTGTGAGATTGAAATACATTTTAATATCCTTACTGTTTCCTCAGGCATGTTGAGTTATTAATCTTTTCTCTGTCATCGGAAGACAGTTTCTCAGTTTTCTCTTAACGTCAATTTATGCAAAATTAGCAGATCCCAGGCAATCAGAAAGATACAGAAAAAGAAGTTGTGAGTTCTGATTTCTCTGTAGCTGTGGGGGACAGTGTCTTTCTTTCTGGGACTGGGACTGTGGGAAATGACCCAAGAGACAGAATTTCCAGAATAAGGTGGAACCAAGTGTAAGAAACCTGCTTCTAGGTTGCAGGTCAGAGTGGGTAGTGGATGTAAGGAGACCTCAGCTCCTGACAAGCCATCACAGCCCAAAGCATCAATTAATCCCCCATGTTCGCTCCCATGTTTAACCCCTCTTGAACCAGTTTCCTTTTAACCTTTACTTTGTAAACATCACAATACATTAAAAAATTTAGGTGTATTTTATTTTATGCATATGAGCATTTCGCCGGCATTTATGTATATGCCCCAGGCACGTGGTTGGCGTTCACGCAGGCCACAGAGTCAGAGGAGGATATTGTACCCCATAGATCTGGAGGTAGTGATGACTGCGAACCATCATCCTGTGGGTTCTGGGGGATGAATCAGGATGCAAGAGCAGCAAGTGCTTCTTACCACTGAGCCATCTCTCCAGCCCACACATCCAGATAACAATATGACATAAAACACCAGGCAGCCCATGCTGAAGACTAGGTTCGAGATGCATTCGGGCAGCAGGTTCTGAAACTGGTTCAGAACGCGTCAGTCGGTGCCGACTGTCCTGGCTGAGGTTACAGTTTGCACATCTCTGCACTCTCACCGTCTCCTCCTTCCTTTTGAAGACATGCAGCGAGAAGAGCACTAACTTGCATGACTACGGCATGCTGCTGCCCTGTGGCATCGACAAGTTCCGAGGGGTCGAGTTTGTGTGCTGCCCGTTGGCTGAGGAAAGCGACAACATCGATTCTGCTGATGCGGAGGAGGATGACTCTGATGTCTGGTGGGGTGGAGCAGACGCCGACTATGCAGATGGCAGGTAAGGCTGCTGGACCATCTCATACAGAGCGTTTGTAGTCTGTGAGTGCATCTTTCGGTCTCACCCTGGAAAGATCCCTCTCATCCCTGTTATACTTGCTGATAGCAGGAAAGTCTAAGCCTGAAGTGCTGCTGTGATTGTGCTACTTAGTGTTCGTGTTAGAGGTGCCATCAGGAAGTAACGTAACCATTACAGTGTACTGTCCAGAAGACTGATTGAAGCCAACTAATAAGCCGCTCCTTGGTAGTTCTCGCAGAAAGCGGAATGCGAGATGAGTGCTGCGGCATGCTGTTTTTAGTCTGTTACTTGGAAATACTTATAAACTCTCTTTCATGACCTCACTACAACTTTTTGTTAAGGAAGATTTGGTTTGTGTTTGTATGTTTACTTTTGGGGATTTCTTGTTTGGTTTTTGAGAGGCCCCTCCCCCTCCCCCACCCAACTATTTTTTCCTTTGTGTAGTTCATAAATGCTTGCTGAAGTTCTTTAACTGTCTTCAGTTTCACGATTGCTTATAGACATCTTTTTTTTAACCTTCCCTTCCTTGGGATCTTAACTCCTTCATTCATGATCTGACCCCACTTTCACTCAAGGACACAAATATCCGTATTCAAATTGAAAAGCTTTGAAACTAGAGTTTCTGAGTTAGAAATATGACCCGATTCAGGCTATACCATCCCCAAAATGTGAGGCTCGTGTTTCCCTTCCTAGGTGCGTTCAGCTGCTCCCCAGGGTTAACTGACGCAAACAGAGCACCACGTAAAAACCACAAAACTTAAGGCTGCCTCACTTCTGCCATGGACTTTTTTCTACATTTTCATGGAATGTTTCTAACCATGTTACTAATATGCAAGAACTTTCCCAGGAGTCCTGTCTTTTCTGTCCCTGAGCTAAGGCTTCATTTCACTGCCAGCTGCCTGAAATTATCAGGACTTTTTTTGTGTGTGTTACACTCTTTTATTTTCACTTTTTACCATTTACATCCATCTGTCTATTTTTGAGACAGGATAGACAGGACAGAGAGTTGTGTAACCCTGGCTGGCCTGGACTTGCTATGTAGAATAGGCTGGCCTAGAACTCACAGAGATCTTGCTGCCTCTTCTTCCTGAGTATTGGAATTAAATGCTTGTACACATTACTACACCCAGCTAATTGTTTTGCTCTCCCACCTCCCTGCAAAATTACATTTGATCTGTGTTAACACAGAGTCAAGGAAAGTGAAAGTAGATTTTTCAGATACTTCTCAGTGAGGACAAAAGTTCATATAAGTTTTCTTGTTTCCCAGGCAAAAAGTTTTGGGGATGCAGAATTGGCTTCTGAGTTTTCTGTCATTGAGTGCGTTAGGGGTTCCCCATGATGGCTGACCTCTGTACCTTTGTTCTATGTACCACCTGTGGAACAGGCATGGGATAAACTTTTTTTGTTTTGTCTTTGCTTTAATTTTTAATTTCTTCACTTTACATCCCTATTGTAGCCCCTCCTTCATATCCTCCCTGTCCCACCCTCCCTCCCTCACCCCCCTCCCCCTTTGCCCTAGTCCTCAGAAATGGGGAAGGAAGCCTTCCTTCCCTATCATCTGATCTCAGCCTCTCAAGTCTCATCTGGACTGCCTGCATCCTCTTACTCTGTGGCCTAGCAAGGCCGCCCTGCCAGGAGGAAGTGATCAACAAGTGGACACCAGAGTCCATGTCAGAGGTGGCCCCTACGCCCCATATTGTGGGACCCCCGAGGAGACTGTGCTGCCTGTCTACTACCTCTGAGCAGAGGGTCTAGGTCCTCCCCATGCATGGTCCTTGGTTGGTGCATCAGTCTCTGCAGCATCCCCACCCCCCAGATTTGTTGGCTCCATTGGTCTCCTTGTGGAACTCCTGTCTTCTCCAGGTTCTTCTATCCCCAGACTCTTTTATAAGACTCCCTGCGAGAGATGAGGAGGCCTGAACCTCACTGATTAACTCATTCCTATCTTTCCTCAGCCGAGTCTAGATCCTGTCCCCAGGTCCCTGACCACAGGACCAGTACAGCCAGTACTCCTGAAGGAAATTCAAGTTTACTTAGATGTTGTCTTTTTTAATAGGCTGTTGGATGCTTGGCTTGCTAATTTACAATTACTGACCTGACTGTAGACTGAGAAAACACATATAATGGCATTTAAAGCTGGAAACGCCCATGGCTGCTATTAAAACTCTTAAGACACTAGATATGCATTTGTAACCATATTAGTGCTCCAGTATTGATGTTGTGTGTGTGTGTGTGTGTGTGTGTGTGTGTGTGTGTGTTTAAGTGGAGGCTAGAGGACAAAATTGGGTTTGTCTTTCTCAATTATCCTTCACTTTATTTGTTTTTATTTTTTTATACATAGATCCTGTGGAAACAAACTCAGGCTCTCATGAGTGTGTAGCAAGCATTTTGCCAAATTCCTATCACCCAGCCACACCAGGGACTTTTAAATTTTAAAAGGATTATTTTTAATGTGTCTTGTAAAACCTCATGTTTACTGGGTCTAGTTTTCTTCAAGGGTTGGTCTTTTCATCCTACACGTTTGCTGACTTTACTGACACCGCTGCAGCCGTCACTGGCAATATCAAAGGAAACCACTGGATGAGTGGCCCTTTCTCTTGTTGCTGGAAATCGATCCAGACAGATGGCTTTGCATTCTGACCCAAGTCTCTTGCCTATTCATTACAATCACTGGGTAACTGTACCTACCTGATACCCATCTCTGATTCTATGACTCCTTTCTGTTCTCACTGTTACAAACACCAAACTATGAGACGTTTGTCTTTCTCCTTTGAATGTATTGTTCTACCTCATAGCGAGGGCATACACTATGTTATCCAAACCAGAGGAAACACTGAGGCCTCAGTGGTCACCTGAAGAGAACAGGCACACAAGGTCCTGTGGTCACCCTGTCATTATCATCAACTTGAAATCCTAGCTGGCTGCTCCCTAATCGTCTTCATTTGTATTCTGTTTCAGGTTCTCCCCTCTCTCATCCCTTAGCGATAATGCGCCCTTTACATTCCCAACTATTTCTATGATCTTACATCTGAAACACTCACAGATCTTGCAGCATTTCTCCATTATCGTCCAGCACCAACATGCTATCCACTGACCTTTCCTTTCTTTGCCCCTGATCGTCCCATTTAGGACAGATGGAGCACATAACCTTTTATATACACCCAACACATCCTAGACTTGCTGATACCATCACATTCCCTACACATATTTTGGCCAGCTTGCAATACCAGGGAAGACTTATTTTCTTTCTGTAATGGCTTCTGAATTCTCTAAGCTATCAAGGTGTGCATCAGTTAATTCCATTCCTTATTCATGCTGTAATATCCGCTGAAACCTTAATGTTTCTAGATGCACCCAGTTATTATCCCCATTTGAGGACAGATCCTCTTCTGCATACCAGTCGATCCAAGCCAACCCCATTCACCTTGGTCCCTAACATCAGCTTTCTTCCTTGCTGTACACATTACCCTTTCATAGCTAAGCACTTCTACAGCAAGGTGCCTGGTGTTTGGTGGACACTCGGTACACACATGTTAATAAAGCATATGAGTAAGTCTCCCCTGGTACCTAAATATCTTCTGCACTATCTTCTAGCTCCTCATCCCTGGCTTTGTCTGTGTGTGTGTGTGTGTGTGTGTGTGTGTGTGTGTGTGTGTGTGTGTGTTTTCTGCCTGGATTCCTGATACCCCTACTCCTTCTATTACTCGTTTGTTCTCACTGGCTCTACTTCCTGCTGTCTCTTGAGCCATCATTCTTGAGTTCAGGTCCTTCTTTAAAACTCATTATTTGGGGAACACAGCAAAAAAATGTGGCAATTCCATACTCCACCATCCTTCTAGGCTGGCCCATCACTTTTCCATTTTGTGTTACTCTGTTTTTGTTAGCATAATTGGAGAGAGTTGATGAGTGCTGATGAGATAATTCTTGGAATGTCAAAATAAACAAATGTAACATATAGGAAAACTAGGATTAAGACATTATGTGTTTTGGATGTATGATATGCTACAGTGGACTTATATGATAATTACAAAATAAAATTAGTCTTGCTCAGTTTTTTCCTTTAAGAAAGTAGTATTCAGAAATATTATTTCTTCTTACAATTAGACTGCTCAGAAAGGAACTCTAAAGCTAAAATATAGCCAGTAATGAGATTCTGAGTGTGAACAGCCCACCCCACTTACTGGGAGTTTGTATGTGTCACTTGGCATGTGGAAACACCTGGCATAATTTTGTACACATTAGGGCTCAACAAATATTTGAATAGAATTGGAGTGGCCTTGACATCAAATACATACACAGACCTAGTCATAATAGCCAGGGGCCAGCGTATATACTCAAACTAATTGGAATAAAAAAAAAAAAAAAAAAAAAAAAAAAACAAGGAACATCATTCTAGATAGGCAATACTTACAAGGAATTGCATCAGAAATCTCTTTATTCAAAAAAAAGTGCTAAGACCAAAGGAAAACAAGTGGTTTCTCAATGACCTTTAGTGTGGTGCCTTCATACATATTGTATTTCTTCTAAAAAAAAAAAAAATAGTGTGATAAAGTTGTAGTTATAAATGAGGAAAAGTTTACTTTTCTAGGCCCTTGGATCAAAGTCAATGTGTGGGTTTGTTTTGGCTGGCTGGCTGGTTTTCTCTCTCTCTCTCTCTCTCTCTCTCTCTCTCTCTCTCTGTATGTGGGGGGGGGGGGGTTTGGCAGTACCAACCATTGTACCTAAGACCTTACACTTGGCTGGGGACACTTTACCCCTGAAATACAGCCTTTGCCCTTTATAAATTATTTGATTTTAATTTCCTTTTGAGACACAGTCTCCCTCTGTAGTCCAGATAAACCTTCAGCTTTTTCCACTCTTGCCTCAGCTTCAGATTAGCCAGATAATAAGGGATGTACAACCACACTGGTACTTGGAGTTCACTCTTAGACTTAGAGCCCATTCATTTTACTTTGAATCAATAAGTCCCTTTTGTTCTGTCAAGTTGGTGCACTTAAAAAAACAAATAAAATACAACAACAAAAAGTGAAACAAGCAACAACAACAACAACAAAAAAACTGCAGGAAAAAAAATCCCAGTAAATATGTTATATTCATGAGACTACCAGCTGTTGAGAAACATTCTGTGATTTAAGAAACAAACCCAGTTAAGAGTGATTTCCACTCAAGGGGCATTTGGAAATGTCTGCAAGCATTTTTTAGTTGTCACAGTGTAGGTGGGAGTGAGATAGAAGTGTCACTGTCATCGGGGGTCAGGGGTGGGGCTAGAGATGAGGACATTGCCACACACCCCACAGTGTATAGTACAGCCCTGTGGTATTGTGGGTTGTGCTGGTGTTAGGAAGCCCCAGTTCGGAGGCTGGAGAAGATGCTCAAAGGCTAAGCGCTCTTGTTGTTCTTGCAGAGGACCTGGGTTTGGTCCCTAGCACCCACACGGTGGGGACCAGCCATCTGTAACTAGTTCCAGGGAATCTGACACCGTCTTCTAGACTCCATGGGCTGTACATGCACATGCTGCACAGACCCACACACAGGCACAACACTGTACATGTAGAATGAAAATATAAATTTATAAAGTTTTTTTCCAGGTGTTAGAGTTCATTCCTGTAGTTCTAGCATGGGAGGCAAAGACAGGAGGGTCTCTGTGAGTTCACAGTTAGCCTGGTCCACATAGATTGTTCCAGGCCAGCCAGGACTGCATAATAAGACCCCCCCCCCCCAAAAAAAAGGAGGAGGACGACGAGGAGAAGAAACTCCATCTGTTTAGCATTTAACTTTTAGGGAAATTACTTTCCATTCAAGGTTTAGCCTCTAATTCTGCATGGACAGAGAAGCAAACATCTACTTATTTTAAAAGTCTTCCCCTAAAGTGCAGTTGTGGTTTTTCCTTTTTTCCTTCCTTCCTTCCTTCCTTCCTTCCTTCCTTCCTTCCTCCCTCTCTCCCTCCCTCCCTCTCTCCCTCCTTCCCTCCTTTCCTCCCTTCCTTCCTTCTTTTCCTCCCTTCTTCCTTTCTATCTTCTTTTCTTCTTTCTTTTCCTTCTCCCTCCTTCCCTCCCTCCCTCCCATCCTTTCCTTCCTTTCTTTCTTAGAACAAAATAAACGTTCCTAACTACCACTATAGCCTTAGAATTCCCTCTGTTATCAAAATGTGCTTAAGTGCAATGAATTGTATTAAGACTTCTCATTTGTATCAAATTATTTTGTGACATCTAACTAACATGTCATTTTTACTACAATAAAATACCATTGTATTTTCTGGGGGAAAGTGTTATATTTTAAGATATTCAGTGTTTTTAAAAAGCTTACAAGAATCTATGTCTTTCTCCTCCTCCTCTTCCTCCTCCTCTTCCTCCTCCTCCTCTTCCTCTTCCTCCTCTTCTTTCTTCTCTTTCTCCTCTTCTTTCTGTTTGTTTGTTTGTTTGTTTGTTTGTTTTTCAAAATATGAATTCTCTGTGTAGCCTTGGCTGTCCTGAACTCACTCTGTAGACTAGGCTGGCCTCAAACTCAGAAATCCTCCAGCCTCTGCCTCCCGAGTGCTGGGATTAAAGGCATGCACCGCCACTGTCTGGTGAATTTATCTTCTTAATGTTCGTTACATTCTATTTGCATTTCTTTTGAAGCTGTTGCATTAGGGGGAAATTACCATGGTGGGATCTGGTTGTAAGTTTTATCAATTTGACCCATATATATATTTAGCTTCAGCTCAAACAAAATTGCAAACCCAAAGCACTGCCATCCAGAGTTCTGTTTACTCCTTGAGTTGTGTTTTTTATGGTTCCTCATCTGCTTGTCCCTATTGCACTGTCAGATGCTGCACAGGAGGTCAGTGCAAAGCAGAGTTCCATGAACTCATAAGCAGAGTCCTTGTAGGCAGAGTAGGAGGGTCGCACTAAGGCAGGTTTTGTGAGTGGCACCATGCTAGGTAGAGTGAGCGGGGAATCAGTTTTATTATGGTCTCTGTACCCCAAAACCCTCTTAGAGATTAACAGCCATAGGCCTTCATAGAGAGTACGGTTCACAAAAACATGATATGGAGTTTATGACTGTTACAGAAACATCCACAGCCTCACCTGATACCCAGCTATCGTGAGGATTAATGTCTGCTTGTAAGTCAACACTTTCTGTCTTTAAAATTAGATGGGAGAGAAAGAGAAAGGAGTAAGCTTTATTTGGCCATACATCTTCTCCCTTATAGCCGTGGAGTCGAAATTTGTAGAATAATCTTGCTCAGTTTTCTGTCTTGTGTTTTAAGAAGATGCTACTAAATGCTCAAGGGATCAGAAGGCACTAACGATGTCAGACAGACAGCAAGTGAATCACACAAAAGATAAATTAAAGCCTTAAATCTTTGTCAGAAAGAATGGAACTGACGAAACAGCACATGGCTCTGAGAAGCCACTGTCCCAGTGCTGGCTTGGCAGCTTCCTGCACTATGCTGGCTTGTCTGGCTCTTGTCTGGATAAAGGAACTAATTTGAAAATGATGAATAGGGGCATAGCAAAGACTGTGCTTTTCCCTTGAGGACCCTGGCTGCCACTACCAAGGTCTTATTAGAAATGCTGAGTTTTTGTATTTAATAAACTTGGACCGCATATACATCAAGGAGAAAAACAAATCACTTTAATAGCCTTAACCAGGTTCCTGATGTGAGGCCGAGCCTGTGGGGGTTTGTTCTGGTTTCTGAGCAGGTGATGGCAGAGAGGGGTGCTTTTGTTATACAGGACTTGGCTGCTGTTATGTGAGGTGCATCTAGCAGTGCACTGTGCCTGCTGAGGCCTGGCACATGCGGCCCAGTAGTAGGAAATAATCAATTAACACATACTACATGTTAATACGTGATATTTGAAGGGCTGGGTTATTCATTGATGGTGACTTTTTTTTTAGGACAGTGAGCCATGGCCAGATAGTAAGACAAGAGAAATGGGACGGAGATCCTTTGTATTTTGTCTGGATTCAGGCTCTGGTACCCACAAGGGGTAATTCTTTGATGAAGCTAATATCAAGATGATAGCAAGATGTTTATATGGAATTTATCACTGTCTCATGTAAAAGTCATTTAAATAATTTAGTTCACATATTAAATTGTTATGCCCAAAGAGGGTTCTCTTAATAGAACTACATGGCATGAACTAGTGCTGATAGCTTTTCACAGGTGAGGAAAGAGAAATTCTATTTGCAAACAAGATGATTTTTTTTTCAGTAGACAACTCTTAGTGACCCACAATAGTTCAGATTGCAGAGAATAAGAGACGGTGGACTGTTCATCCATAAATGACATCTATGCCACACTCCCATGGTTCACAGATTATCATAGAAAAGCTAAGAGCCAAAGGTGGCAGAAGGTTATTTCAAAGGGATTCTTTTTGGACATAATAGGCCCACTGCACATCTGATCCCACCCACCGCAACTGTGACTACATGCACAAGACCTGTGTAAGATCAAGCCAGTCAGAATTCTAACATGGGTGCTGGAGGGGCTCAGGAAGCCCCACTCTTGGTTGAAGAACTGTCGTCAGTAGATAGCTTAGTGAAAAGGGTGTGTCAGTTTACTTCAGAGGTGCCGGCCAGGCTAGGTGGTTTGCCGTATGCCTAGGCCCATAGCAGCAGCACCCCACCAAGTAGACTACTTGGATAATATATAAATACATAGCAAGTACATGAAGTTTGGTGGGGGGGGGTGTGATAGCAGTGGAGGGGAGAGACATAAGGGAGGACAGGGGTAAGATTGGATAAATTCCATCAAAAGACATTGTAAACGTGGATGAAAATCTCAAAGCATAAATTAAAAGAGACATTTTAAGAACCATGCGTTACCCCAGTCATATCTGGTGGAGCCTGTTCCCCCTGACGTGGGAAATGTCAGAGGATCTGAGGCACCGTGTTTGCTTTTTGAACCACTGAAAGGTGCATGAGCGCATCTATAGTGTGCAGACTGCATGTAGAACAGAGGCAAACCGCTGGCTGTGGAACTGACCTCTCGGCCACCACCCATCTCACACTGCCAAATAGAAAGGCGCTCTTCAGGGCTCGGAGCCCAGTCCCACCTCTGCTAGACAGTCATGGCCATCATAACATGCTGTCTTGTCAGCTGAATCTTTTAAGGCCTTGTAACTCTTATAACTGACAGAACTAGATCAGGGCACCTTAAGCCTTTTGTTTTAGACGAGCTGTTGGTAACCAGCAACTAATGATACTCTTTTTTTTTTTTTTTTTTTAAATATGCCTGTCCTATCTCTTAAATATGCAAGAATTACTTTAAAGATGCAAAAAATACTAGAACATATAATTCTCTATGCCTGCAAATTGTCTATTAAATTAGTGTGTGGTTGACATTGGGTTTCTTGAATATTTTAAATAGAAGCTTAATCTGTTTAAATTTTGAATTTCCGTATCTCACAACTTTTCCATTTTAGATCTTAGTTATATATTTCAGAAACATATCGACGATTTACAAGTAGGAGAAGATTAAGCTTTTAATGTTCTGTCCCCTGGAATATGTTGTTCATTTGCTTTTCATTGTATAATCTTCGATTGTTATGTTAAGCGGCCTCCAGCAGACTATTATAGCTGCTATTATTGGAAAACCGGAGCTGTGGAGTTGTACAAACATCGGATGTACTAATGAAGTTCTTTGGCTTATGAAAATGTGTGTACAGGGCATTCCTGGGATGGCAGCATCTCATTTAATCACGGCAAATGCAGATGCTGAACGCACGGAGTGACTCAGCATTTACTAGGCAACTATCCCCCCAGGCTCCAACCTCATGCAAAACCCATGCCGGTGCTGAAACTCCCTGAGCAACACAGGACTTAGAGTGTCTGTAACAGCGTGGCCTTCTAACTTCCCTCGGTTTGACAGCGTTGCTTCCACGCATGCACACTGGAGATTGACTGTATAAACATTTCAGATACACATTTATGACATCTGTGATCTCTGACTTGATGCTTAACTTGAATGTTTTTGCTCTGTGATCAGTACAAGTGACAGCCTTTTCCTTGCATCCTCTTTATCTTTCTATCAGGTGCCTGCACAGACAGGCCCAGGCACCCATGGACTCAGAAATGCAAGCATTCATAGCAGACCACGTACAGATTAAAAGGCTGTTGGAAGCCTTTATATGTCTGTTTCACAGAAGCCCTTTTTCATATGTGACTCGCCTCTCCTTATCATTCCTGGCCTGCATTTCCTGTGTACTCTTTAATCAAGGCTTTTGGGTCTCTTTGTTTATTAGTTTATAGCTGTCTGATCATCACTGTTTGTTTTAACTTGTCCATTATGTTTCTGTTTCCTGACCATTTTTTTAAGGTTATTACAGCATTTTTCCCTTCTATCTCATTCTCGCTTGTTGTCTTTGACTTTGATTATTATTTCAGTTCAGTCAAGTAGTTTAGGACTTAATTCTCCAACCTAGGCTAGCTGGTACACAGATAAACGAACTCTGGTGTTCCGGGCCTTGTTCTTGGCTATCCCAGTCTCTCCCCACTGCCATTCTATGAAATCTCTTGTGTCTTTAGAAACACTCCCTGAAGTTGCGTTTTGGAACCCGGGACTCTGCATTGTTACTTCTCCAAATTCTGCTAACTTTACATTCACCTGTTCTGTCCGTTCTTACCAATACAGCCTTAGTCTAAACTACCATAACAAGCAAAGCTAGCTCCCTCCAGATGTCCACTACAATTGACTTTCTCCTCTACAGTCATCCTTTCCCCCGTACAAACTCAACTGATAGCCTCTATGGAGCATGTACAGTGTGGAACATGTGCATGCGTAGGTAGCTTTCCAACACACTAAAATAACTGAAGGTGATGATGATGGATATCAGTTACAGAGCTTGGTTTTTCTGCCAGATGCTTGTGCAATCTATGATTGTGTGTGTGTGTGTGTGTGTGTGTGTGTGTGTGTTCAGGCGAATGTATATGTGTGCATGTGGAAGCCAGAGAACAACCCTGGGTGTTGTTTCTCCACTGACATCTCCCGTGTTTTTAGAGACAGCCTCCCTGCTGGCTCGGAGCTCACCAAATAAGCTAGGCTGGCCAGACAGTGAGCCCCAGAGACCCTTCGCTCCCAGGCTCCCCACTCTGGGATTGCAAGTGTGGACCACTATTCCACCATTCTCCATATTCATATGGAGAAGGTTAGGGTGATAATTGTTATAGATGGGCTGCTCAATGTTAAAACAGGCTAAAGGGTAGACTAGGGTACCAAGAAAATAGCAAAGCAAGCTCTTTTATACACCTGAACAGACATCTCTTCCTGTCTGTGCTCCCTCTCTTCTGACCTAAGATCTTGGACAGTTTTTTTCTGTCTTGGACATCAGCTTCTTGTTTCATAGAAATGAAAACTAGAAGAAGCCATCTGTCACCATTTCAGTCTTGTCATCCTGTCTGTCTGTGTCTTGATGACCTGGTGCCTTGGCATTTTATTTCTTCTTCCTTGTCTTTTTCTCTTGCAGTGGAATGTGCACTGTGGGGGAGGGGGAGCTTACTATCCTGGTCCATTTGGGGACCTCACATCTGGCCAAAGTTCTCACGCATAGTAGTATCCATCAGCATTTTTATTGCGCCCATTATCTACCATTATCTATGGTTGTGGCTTCCATGATATAAAAATATTAGCTAGGAATTTCTAAAAATAAGCTTCATAAACTTTTCGGTTGCACGCTGTTTTGAGTAGCACGGTGACATTTTGTGCCATCTGCTCCATTCTGCTGAGGACACAAACGCAGCAGATCCACACTATGTATGTTTCCTGCCTCTTAATAGCTTTCTCAGGCATTAGATTAAAAGTTATGGTATTATAATGCTTGAGTTTTTGTTTTGAACATTTTGCTTAATAATGATTGTAAAGGATAGGCATGGTGCTGACAGCTTTTTTTTTTCTTTTTCAAAAGAAAACATAAAATATCTCACACCTTCACAAAAAGTACTATATAATGGCATACTGAGAGAGAAGGACCATATCCATATAAGTTCTATTATGAGGCATTGTTCTAACTGCTTTATTGTAGTTATTAATTTCTTACTATGTCTTGTTTACAAAGGTAAACTTTATGATAGGTTTGTGCGCACAGGGGATAAAACCTTATATTATATATGTAGTTTAGTGCTGCCTGGAGTTCCAGGCGCCCTCTGGGGTGCCTTGGAATGTCTCCTCTCGCATAGTCGAGTTTAAAACATTGTTCCCAATTAAACTCTTGAACAAAATCTAGAGACATCTCAAAGTTTCTCTCAAAGATCTCTGAATTGGCAACAGTCTTGAAACATCCTCGTGGCATGATCAGGGAAAGAAGCAAAAGCTGTACAAAGATGTCAGAGGTGAGTGTCTGTGTCTACCCTAGGTGAGAATGTAACCGGCCATGGTGACAGTTCACAAAAGGAACCGCCATCTGGTCCATTATCTTTGCTCTTTCAGCAGTTGTTTGTTTGTTTAAAGGTACAGTGCTCTTTATTTCAGAGTCATTGAAGGTGCTTTCATATGGACTATTTGTGACCTTCATTTCTGTCCCTTCATTGCTTCTAGCTGTCTATTGGATTCTTTTCCAGCCGTATTCCGGCGTCTCAAATCCATCATGATCAAAGCTGAACCCATTAACTTCTGCTCCTTGCCACCCGTTCTTCCTGCTGTATCCCGTTGCCATTAGTAACCATCTCTACCCCATTTCTCCATCTTGAAGCATCAGATTCATCTTCCCACTAACCCACTCCATCCAGATGGTCACCAGTTCTGTTATTTCTGGAAACCTCTCACTTTTTTTCAGCCTCCTTGGCTGTACTTCCCCAATGGCTGTACCTGCCATTCTGTCACCTGTCTGGCCTCCATGCTGCTCCCAGCTTGTGTATGCTGATGTATAACTAATCTTCCACACTTACTTAAAGCTTATGTGTTAGACACTGGGTCCTTGTGGATAAGGGTCCAACGTCTTCTGCCTTTGAGACAAAGTCTTTCGTAGTACAGCCATCACCTGCCTTCTGTTCTTTGTTGACACTCAGCCCTGCTCTCCAGAGCTTTTGGCCCTTTCTGCATCCCCTTCATCTCTTGGCCTTTTGGTACCCTTTTCCACATGTTCTTCCCTGGAGCCTCCTATTCACTTATTGCTTCCCAATTTACTATACTTTGAGACTGTTCTTCAGTCTGGTTTTCCCAGACTTTGTCCATACTCATTCATATATGTATCTATGTATTCATATGTATATATTATATGTATATATACACATATGCCTTTATATATTAACTGTTAATACAGCATTTATGACACTGTTTAATGCATGCTTCCTTGTCCATCTCTGTAGGACTCTGACCCTGTGGTCAGCAGTTGCAAGCCTACTAAATAAAGTGAGTCTTATTATTATTATTTTTATTTTTTTTATTATTATTATTATTAGATTTTTTTCCTGCACCCATAAACCTCAAGGAAAACAAAAACAAATGATACCTTTATCAGTACTACTACCAAAATGTAATGGTGTTAAAATAAAGGTACTTGTGTCCTCTCTAAATGTAATCTCTAGCCTCCTAACACCAAATAGGTATAGTGTTTAGGTCTTCCTGCTCAGTTTCTGTGTGCATCAGATGTTTAGTGTATCCCTGAAAGTAATTGGTATCATTGTTTAATTGCAAAGATGAAGAGACTTAAGAGCCGACAGGTGCATATAGATCTATGATTGGCAGGTCTGTGTGTACAAATCAACAATAATGTTTGATTTATTCACTATTCATAGTTAGAGTGACCAATAACTGATAATAAATAGAACTGTTGTATCAAGTTGTAACAATAAAAGCTGCTCAAAACGTATCTTCTCAGGAACTTCTTGTAAGTCTGTGGCTGAGTGAGAGTGACTGAAACTGCGGAACCCGGAGAGCTACTGTGTACCTAGTGTCATGTCTCTTCCTGAAAGAACAGTGCATTCCTGAAAGCAGCTGTTGTCAGGGACTCAACCTAAAACACAGGATGAGGCCACGCTGAGCACATCACCGCGGCCCTCTGCCTTCACTGCAGTTTAACAAATGCTGGTGCTCAGAGTTCTTTGAAATAATTCTTGTCAAGGCCAGAAACTTGGCTTATTGATAAAAGAAGAAGAGTTACAGTGGAAAAGCCCTTCTCATTTCTAAACACGCTTTCCTCAGTGTTCTGGCTACCCAAGGCTTTCATGATGCAATAGAGACGGGCTCGTTCATTTTACCTTTAGAAGTACACATACAATTTAAAATACCCCAACTGACTTTCACACAAATTCTGGTGTCCATATTTGACCACATCCCTTGGATGGGGAGGCCTGGTGGCACTCAGAGGAAGAATAGCAGGCTACCAAGAAGAGATTTGATACCCTAAGAGCATATACAGGGGGAAGAGGTCCCCCTCAATCACAGTCATAGGGGAGTAGGGGGAAAGCAGGAGGGAGGGAGGAATGGGAGGATACAAGGGATGGGATAACAATTTAGATGTAATATGAATAAATTAACAAAATATTAAAAAATAAATAAGTAAAATAAAATACCCCATTTGCTCAGACCCTCAGAAGCAAAGAGCAGTGGAGTGTTTGAGATGTAAACCCCTGGTGTGTCTTCCTTTTTTTCTGTTTTTCTCCCCTTACTTTTCTCAGGATGAGGTAAGAATACATGTCTGTTCCTTCCTGAGAGGCTTGCTTGAGGGGAGAGGTATGACTAATACTAGTTGTGTTTGTCCTTTACTGTAAGAAGGGACTCAGACCTATGGTTACTTCACATATAAACAACACTATAGTTTTTCGTAGAAGCAGGAAGCTTTCCTTTCTCCTTCCCAAGGTCTCCCCAGAGGCAGGGGTGGGTGTGGTGGATGGGGGAGTGAGGGAGATTTGACTAATTTCTCGTTTTTTGGTTGTTGTTGTTGTTGGTGGTGGTGGTGGTGGTGGTTGGTTGGTTGGTTGGTTCCTTTGACTTTTTGAGACAGGGTTTCTCTGTGTAGCCTTGGCTATCCTGGACTTAGTTTGTAGACCAGGCTGTCCTCAGTGGAAGAGAGTACTGGGCACTCTCTTCCTGAAATGCAAGTTTTCATAGTGTCTTCTCTAGCTCCCTGTATTCAACAATTTTCTCATGGCTGGGACCAAATACCTGAGAGTCAGAACCTAAAGTTTACCCCCTAAAAGACCCACTTCCTAAAAGCTTCACAGCCTCCCAAAACAGCACCACCATTACCTAGGGACCACATGTTCAAGTGGACAAGCCTATGGTGAGCACTTCATGCTCGGGGGCGGGGGGGGAGTTCACACGCTCACCCCCACTACTCACCCCACTGTGTTTTAGATAGCTTCCCTGATTTCATTTTTCCCTTTGTACACAGCACCTTGTAATGTGGCAGTATGTCATCTTTTCTTTGGTTCCTTAGTCTTTTCCTGTCTCTAGGATGTATGTACCAGGAGGGCAGAGACATTCTCTGCTTTGCTTCTTGCAGTCTCCCAGAGAGTGGAGCATGCCTTGAAACCTGGTATAAACTCTGTTGACCAAATGGGTAAAGATCATGAATTTCCTGACTTTCATTTAAGATCTACACACAATCACCTTCATTTACCAATACCCAGGTCTTCAGGAATTTGCTCATTCGGTGGTTTCTGGCATCGCCTCTGATGAACCCAAATTTTGTTTTCTCACATCAAGAATTTAAAATGATTCTAGTGCTTCTCCTTAGTCCTACATGGCTCATAAAGTTGTCAGGACAATACATTTTTTATTATATATGACTTTTCTTACTTCCAAGATTGTCTTGGGGAAAAAAAGCACTTTAGTCTTTTACTGTAATTATAGTCCAGATTTAGAAATCTTGCCAGAATATTATTCTACCATGCTTTTTATTGTGCTGAAATATTTGAAAGAAAAGTTCAATCAAGAGCATACTAAACATGCCAGTACCTCTGTAAAACCACTTCTCCATAGGACCCATTGACACTATCTCACCCACAAAATGAGTAGAAAATTTTCTGTACCATCAGATACCAAGTTCATAGATTTGTCTAAAATTTGTCATAGATTTGTCGTTCCTTGTTTAGTTTTATATAACTGATGCTATCACCAGGTTTTTTTCTAAAATGTTTTATCATTTTACAGTTATGGATATTCTGTCTGCATGTATATCTGTGCACCACTTGCATGGCAGGTGGTGATGGAGGCCAGAGAGGGTGTTGGATCCTCTGGAACTGGAGTTACAGACGGTCCTGAACTGGAGTGTGGGTGCTAACAATTAAATCTAGTCTTCTTCAAGAACAGCAATGCTGTTGACTGCTGAGAAATCTCTCCAGCCACACCAAAGTTATTTCAACTGTTAGGACTCAGGGCATTTTTTTTTTTTTAAATACAAGCTTGCTAAAGAATCCGAGCCTATTTTCCTGTAAACTGCCCAACCCATGGGCTTTCCTTGCCATGCTCTAGATATGTTCATTAAATTGTTTCTGCATTGTAGACAGTCATCTTACCATGGATGCTGAGGTAGCAGAAGAACGGCACACTGCCCTTCACAGGTAGTTTAAACATCAGGCTTGTTGGGTCACATTCTACCTCCTGCCTTCCATGCATAGGATCTGTTACGGAAGAATAAATGAGAGATGGCGTAGGGAACCTAGATAAATCTATGAACTTGGTATCTGATGGTCACCAGACACCTCTGATCCAGTCGGATCTCAATCTTTTGGGTCTCCTCCCTATTCATAATTATCACCATATTAGTGATTCGACATGCATACAGATTCTGAAGCCCTTGTCCCGTTGGCTGTCTTCTCATGAGCCTTCCGTACGTTTTAGAGCTACAGCTACCCCTAGCACCCACCAGCCTTTTAACTTCCTCTTGTCTCCCTATGGTCCACTCACCCAGCAGCCAGAATCATCATTATAAAATAAATCTGTGCTAGTCATTCCACTAGCTTATTTTTAAGCATGCTTATTTCTGCTCTACATGTCTCCCCGAAGCTGCTGCACTTCACATGTGCTTGCCTGCCTTAACTATCCCCATCACCTACCCGCTCCCCGCCAGCTTGTTAACTCTCCACTATGCACTAGCCATTTTATCAGCAGTGTGTATTTGCCTTTTACCAAATACTATCCAGGTGCTGTGGTACATAACTGAACAGGACAGTGCCACCAAGCCTTGTCTTCTTGGAAGATATAATATTAGCAAGGGATATACAATAAGATCAAATAAGTAAAAAAAAAAAAAAAATCTGGGTACAAGGGACAAATATGTGAACAAGCAAGTACAATGTATGCTTCTGGAGACCAGGACAGCATTTCAAGTACAGCGTTCATGGGTGACCTCAACAAGGCAGGAGATGGAGTGACGAGTGAACAGCAAAGGCTATACGTCAATGGAGCGATTCAGTGGTTGGCGGAGGGCTGCATTGCCTACTTACTCATTAGCTTAAAGGGAACCTGTGTATATCGCTTTCGCTTCAGTGTTTATCCTCTAAGGAAGAAGCTCTGGCTTCTGTCTTTTCTCTCTGTTTAAGCTCTGTGTCCCTGTGGACTTTTGTTGTAATCGTGCTTGTTTGCATATTATTCCCGATTGCATAATGAATATGTGTTCCTGCCTCATCCCTACTGCCCAGAGGCTTGTACAAGTCCCATTCTCCTTGGAGTTTCTGAAGCTTACGTTGTGCAGGTCCCCTATTGCTCATTCAGCAATTAGCATAGACTCTCTCTCCGAGAATAAGCATTACTAAATGTGCAGTAACGACTCAATCCAATTGCAACCACGGTTGGGACCAACAGCTCACTCTTAATTGCCTGAGTCATACAGTTTTGGTGTCTCAGTCTTGTTATTTGTCATCTTCTTAAAGTGGAAGTCCTCAAGTTGGAACTCCAGCTGGGTTTGTGAACCCTCCTCAACAAGGAATACTTAACTGCACATGTCAAAAATCCTTGGAATTGGTGTAGTGGTGAATAGTTTGGAGTCATTCCAGTGAGCTGTGTTTGATGGAACACCTTGATAAACGTAATGCTGTCACCTCACCTTTTCAGGTGGGAACAGAAAGTGGAGCAAAAGGGCAAGGAAACAAAGGCACGTGGGCTGTTTTTCATCCAAATGTGTCCTGGCTTCTGGTTGTTCAGAAACGTGTCCGTCATAAGGCCTTCTAGCTACAAGGGATGAAGTGATGTAGACTAATAGATTATGTTTGGTTCTTACATTCTCTTGTCAAGGGAGGGGAGGAAAGAGTTCAAAACAACCTCGAGTAACTTATACACAGTGTCTACTTCAAGGAGTTTATGCCTTTCTCCTGAGAAAAATATTCATCAGATTTTTAGAAAACTTATAGCTGAAAGATTGATACTCTGGGCTAACTACCATGTGTCACCGGGGCAACTACACTACTTCCCTGTATCTATGGGAGATGCCACTCAAAGAGTTCTGTCATCACAGAGACCTCCTACAATACTAACGTCTGTATATTGCCTTCCTTACATACCTGTGGCTAAAGTAGAGTGTGTACTCATACACAGAAAATTAGCGGTCATAAAATGGAGTGATTATAACAGTAGTATAACAAGAATTAGTTGAAGCTTGTGAATTCTTTCTAGAATTTTCCATTAAGTAGTTTTAGATTATGTTTGACTAGGTAACTCAAAGAGAAGCCGCAATATTGTAAAGTAGGAAACACATTTTAATTATACAGTATTAAAAGAAGACTTCTTATGTACATAGATCTGTCTTAATGCAGTAATCGGTGTAGAGGATAATTTATTTCACTATTCATCCTTGTTAGGTGAAGCCATGCCAAAAGGGGCTATAGATTTGAAAGATACATAAACCATAACCCTGCTTTTGTTTCCTTTTTTATAAGTACGTTTATCGGACTTGATACTTTGAATAAGGTATATGTTTGCAAATCTGGATTCTCTGAAGGCTGCAATATTCTTATTGAGACTTCCTATCCCAGACACCTTTAATCCTAGCACATGGGAAGTAGAGGCAGGCAGATCTTTGTGAGTTTGAGGCTAGCTTGATCTATAGCACGAGTTCCAGGATAGCCGGGCCTACACAGAGAAACCGTGCCTTGAAAAACCAAGAGGAAAACAAATAGAAAAAACAGTTTGTTACTTTAGGAGGATCCACTTTAAGCCTTCTTTTCTGAACAGGCCTGTGCATAAATAAAGAACACATAACACAACTTACAACTTACTGAATTTTAAAAACTAAGCATGACCAGGTAGCTGACCTCCATCCGAACCAGAGCACCCACAAATGCCCAGCCATCTTCTCCTGCCTTCCCAGCTTTTTCTCACCAAAATGTACAACTTATCTGCCTAGACATTTGCCTATTTTCATTGTTTTTATTGACATGGTGGCTAGTGCCAGTAATCCCAGCACTTAAGGGGCTGAGGCAGAAGGATCATGATGATATCAAGGACATCCAAGGTTACAGACTGAAATCTTCTCTCAAAGCAACATAAACAAACAGGCCAAGTGTGACGTTTTGTGTTTAGCATCTAACTGAATGTGCATAGCTTCTTCGTCCTGTCCTGTGTTGAATATTCCCAGGGGACCGCAGAAAGCAAGCTTCCTTTCTTCCATGCTTCCTCATAGTCTCTGCAAATAACAGTTATGACCTCAGATTTTGATGCTTCTTCTCTTTGGCGAAAACTGATGAGCCCAGTTGGAAGGCTACCAATCCAAAGAAGAGAAAAATATCTGTTCATTGTGGGTTATTTTCCTCTGTTATTGTTGCAATGTTTTTGTTTGTTTGTTTTAATTTTTTTTTTTTTTCGCTCTACTCCTTACTGTGACTCTAGGAAACTCCCAGAGACTCTTGTGCTTTTATTTGCTCCACTTGCATCAGCATTCAGAAGTCTGAGCCCCATTTTTTTCAGTCCTGCTCCTCTGGCCTTTTGGCTGGTCACAACATTTTGGGAACTGGCTATTGGTTATGTTTTATCACTGCTAGGGTGGAGGCCTGACAGTAGTTCACGTTCTCATAACCATGGAGATCAGAGCATCTCTCCGCCATTTCTTTTCCCCAGTTTCTATGATGGCAGAAAGGAAAAACAAAATTAACTTTGAGAGAGACTATGAAACAGTAAATAAAACTTCTAAAAGTTTTTTACTCATTTAATTCTTAGAAAATACTGCTTTAGAGCACCTTTGGGTTCACAGCAAAATTGGGCAGGGGGTACCAAGACCTTCAACTAGCCCTTATTTCAGGTCTTCAAGCCCTCAAATCATGTTGATGACGATGTGTGGTTCCCACTGTCCCATCGTGCTTACCCCTCCCTGAGCCTCAGCCACTGAGCTGCCACCAGTCCTCTTACTCTGTCCCTTTGCCATGTATGGAATGTCATATGACCGTTCCAAAGAATGCAAATGGCAAAATGCTTTGCATGACTTTTATAAGAAGGAATGAAAGCTGGTATGTGAATCATGCTCCTACGGAGACTCACAAGTGGCACCAGCATCACATGCAATTATATGCAGTCTCTTTGGAAATGGAGATTCTCCTTCATGATGACATTTACCCTCCAGCAGAGTCCAGCCTTGAATGTTGACATAACATTGTTTAATCAATGATATACTTTCCTGTTGTTGTGTCCTTTTGACCTGCTCACTGCATCCAGAGACTTTCAGGATAGCCAGGAGTTTCAGTTTCCTTCTGTATAAGTATTTTTCATTATTGGTGTTGACGGCTTTACAGTTGGGGAATCATCTACCATCTTATCCACTAATTGTCTTTCTGAGCATGTTTTTTGCTTGGTTTATCAAGAAATTGCTTGGTCTCACCATTTCACAAACTTCGCTCTCCTTTTGATTTCTGTCACTGTGCTCAGCTTTATAAAATGGTCTCACCGTTCCTATATTGCAGAACAGCTGTCTGTCTGTCTGTCCTCTCAGCTGGTGGCAGAAAAGCGTGTCCCCGCCTCTTAATGCCTCCTGTTAGTCCTAAAAGCTCCAGTAGAAGTCATAAGAATGGCATGGTCAGGATTCTTGCAGAAGATACAACATCACTAAAGCACAGTTGTGTGCTTCTGCTTTATATAGTGTCCAAATTAGGTAATTGAATTCATGGACATCTAAATTTAATTCCAGAAATGAAAGCTATAGTAATAGGAGATGGACCTGAGTTCTCTTAGGGAAAGCAATTTAATTTCTCAGCCAGTTGAACTATTATGTATCTCAGTTCTTTGTTATGATGACAGTAAATTCTGCAAGCAGATGCAGTCAGAGCTGATGGGCATGTAATTCCTTCTTTTTCCTGGCTACACACACACACCAGAATGCAGATCACTTTAAACAGCTGTCCCTGCAGCTCAGGCTACTTACTGCATGGAGCTTTAAAAGCAGCATTGAGGGATTAATGGAGGGTGGAAAGGCACGGGTTTTCTTCACCCTACCTGACAGCCCAGGACTAACCAAATCTGGACCAGACACATGACCATGGGGCAACACCAGTCATGGGGCAAGATCATGGATGTTTCATGACCTGAGAATCCTGGCTTGCTTTAACTTTTCTTTCTGCATTTACTCTTGAATCACTACCGACACTGGAGAAACAAAGAGAATTGTGACTGTGATTTACTTGGACAAAGAAGAGATCGCAGACACAATGAACTAATTGGTGTTGTGCAGGAAGCCACCTCTGTTCTCCTCACTAGAAGAACAACCTTGAGTTTAAGTAAAAAAAAAAATGCATCACAAATAAAATGAGAGCCAGCTGTAGGTTTAGTTTTGAAATGTGGCCTCAAGTAGGAGGTGTATGCGCAGAAATTTTTGTGCAAGCAATCAAGAAATCAATTATTTCACCTCATTTGTATCTAAGCAGATGGAGGCTTATCCCATCTGACTATCCTTGACAGTGTCTGATCTTTGTTTTCTCACCTACTTCTTCATAGTCTTAATGAAAATGTGAAAATCAGTTACAGTGTCCTACCTATCAACGCGTTATGCATGAACACGCGCCTAAATTATTCAGCTGAATTATTTCATCTTTACATTTTTTGCCAAATGCTTCAGAATATATTGTCCTTTCAACATAGTCCATGAGGGGAAAATGTCCCCTTGAGAAGCCACACATATTTTTAGAGAATGTTTTTGAAGTCCTGCATCCTGTGCTTGCACCCCGGGGGCCTCCTGTGCATCATTCATTATACGGCATGTACAGAGTGTGCCTGGAGCGTGGGGGAAATCACAGCAGTCCCTCTGTGCTGTAGCCATTTCTTTGCACGTCTCTGCCCATTCTCAGCAGAATATCTCATCCCTGTGCTGTCAGGCATTGAATTACAAAGTCTTTCAGCTTTCTGGAAGCATCTTAAATCATGGCTGAGGCCATCCCACTCGCCAGCGTGGATGAAATCTGATATAGTCTATAACACTGGACTCCCCAAGCGTTTAAGCCGAGTTCTCTCTCCAGCCCCAACACTGTCATTACAAAGCATCATCATGTCACGGCTAATGCAACCTCTAGATTCCCCATTGCTTCTCCCAGCTACAGGCTCCTTCTTGCTAGTAGAGTCCACAGCGACTTCAGGGTGATAACTCCCATGGGCTCTGTCTGTTGCTGGGGTCCTTTAACCTGGGTACAGCCTCTCTTCCTCCCATTTGTATAGTGCTTCTCATTTGACAGAGCTGTGGCGGAGAGTGTCAGATATTCGTAATGTGTTAGTTTTGTGATCCGATCCAGCGCGCCTTGGTCTCCTTTCCTCCCAGGTAGTACAGGGTAGGCTCTCCCTCCCTTTATCTTCTCTCAAGTGCTCTCCACCAAGCTGGCACTGGCAGCCAGATGCTTTTTCACAGAGATTCCTTAGTGGCCTGGGGTCTTTGATACGTCCGTTAGCAGCTCTATCTTACTGGTTGCTACCTGCCCCGTGTGTTCATCAGTAGATAGATGTTTACAGCCACACCACCTCTCTACAGTCTGCATGATCTTGCTTGGGAGTCACGGTAGCTTCTTCTTGCAGCCATTAAACGAAGAGGAGCCACGTCCACCTGTGAAGCAGTTTGTAGACCTCAGCTAAAGTTCCTACTTAACCTACTCTTAACCTTCTGTGTGTTTTCCGTCAAGTCCATGTTCCCTCACAATTACCAAAGTCCCTCTCCTTTTTGTCTTTTTACTTTTCCTAAATTTGTTCATCTGAGTATTCCACGCTATTTTTATTTGTTCTTCCAGCGAGGACAAAGTAGTAGAAGTGGCGGAGGAGGAGGAAGTGGCCGATGTTGAGGAAGAGGAAGCTGATGATGACGAGGATGTGGAGGACGGCGATGAGGTAGAGGAGGAGGCCGAGGAGCCCTATGAAGAGGCGACTGAAAGAACAACCAGCATTGCCACCACCACCACCACCACCACCGAGTCCGTGGAGGAGGTGGTCCGAGGTAACCTACTCTTGGATTTGTTTTTATTTCTAAATATCTTAGGATTAAAAAAAAGAAAGAAAGGAAAATAGGAGGGGAAAACCGGCATTTCAACCAACATTACACTTCCCTTCCAAGGGACCCCTGCCCTCGTTTTCTCTCTGAAATCACAAGGCTTCTTATGTTTGGTTTTTCGCTGGTGTTGGTTTGGTTTAACAAGCAGTCCAACCATCAGTTTAAACTAATACAAATCCTGCTTTGCATGGTCTCTTCTCTGCCTGGTGCATGCTGTTTAAGGAGTCGTAGACTGTGTTATAAGACCCTTCCTAGCCAGAACTCATCACAGTCCTCCAGAAGTGGGTGCTTAGTGCTCAGCTTGCCCCTTGCCTCTTGGACCCCTGAGATGGGGAGGACTACATTGGGTCATTCACCACGCTGGGCTTACGGAGGATTTCAATAAATGTTGTCTGTGTGAATAGTTTTCATTAGGTTTTTTTTTTTTTTTTTTTTTTTTGCTATTTTTTACATAAAATTTTGCTAAATCCAATTTTTTTTACTGAATCAATTTTTCTTTTACTAAATCTAATTTTTAATGTGATATATTAAAAGCCATTTTATTTTGTGCTATGAAATTCAATAGGGGTAGTTTGTGTTGTTTAATTAGGAAGTGTAGGTGCATCTTCTTCAAGAACCAGGTGTGATTCTGATACCTAAGACTCTTCTATTGCTAATGTTCCTCTTGAGAATGTTGTGAACCAAGTGCAGTGAAAAGATTTTCCATTGCTAGGAAATGAAAGCAAATGTGTATTTTACATTAAACAGACTAATGTTATGTCAACTAATGTGTTTTGGGGTTGAGGCCTTTAATGGGTGTGCATTGGTTTTGGTTTTGGTTTTTTCCCCCACAGTTTAATCTGCCTCTAGATCTAGACTGAGTGAATATGGCTTTACTTAGTTTTAGTGTAGTGCAGATGATATTAGCTTTCACCCACAAATGCTACGAGATTCTAAAATTTTCTTTCCCCTCTTGCAAAAGTGTAATATTAACAGCTCATTCATTAGAGCTTAGTATGGGACAATGTTCAACTCAAGTACATTGTTAATTATTGGTGTTAGTAGGCCCCTTTCTTTGCTGCATTTTTAGGAACTTTATTGAGGTATGATTTATATACCATGAGATTAACTCGTTTTGAATATCCAGTTCAGTGGCTTTAATAAATTCACTCAATTGTTTAATATCGCCTAATGTAGCCCAAGGACATTTCAGCTCCCCAATGAGATCCCTCCTGCCCACTCACCGAGTTGGTTCTCACCCCAGGTGGCAGCTAGTGTATACTTTGGTCTCCACTGAGTCGTCCTTCTCCGAATATTTAGTGTGTAAGTGAGGTTGTACCGTGCATAGCTTTATGACTGACTTGTGTCACTTAGCAATGTTTTGGGATTTTGTGCTTTTAACTGGGAGCTTTTGTTAAGTGGTGGTTCTGAATTGAACACTGAGCACCTCGGATCTATGGGAGCCTTCAGTGTTGCTCAGGAAAGGAGCATGCAGTTCCAAGTAGATGGTTTAACTTTATCATCCCCTACTTAAGGCAGCTTCTTACTTACTTTAGCTTATGAGCGAATGTGCAAGTAGAGGTACCCTTGATCTGAACAAAACACTCGTCTTCATATCCCCAAGGCATCTTTTTATCTAGAGAAATTTTCAAACGTCTCTTGAGGCTAAGACTGGCAGATCTGGCCTAATGAATTTTTTTTAGCCCCAGTTTTCTCAGCAAGGAGGAGGTGTCCTCCCCCCCAGGTTTCTTTTCTTGGTGTGATGTTACAGCGACTGATATTCTGCAGTGGGCCAGGGGTGTGTAGAAGTCGAGAGCCCTTGTTTGACACCCACTTTTTCTGTAAGTCGGGAGGAACAGGTGATGAGCACAGGCCGGCTCAGGATGGCTGTGAGTGCTGAGACCGAGTTGGAAATCAAAGCCCAAGAAATGCAAAGAACACAGACGGTGCCCCAGAGTCAGAAGCTTGAGCAGAGGAGTGTCTATGGGTAAATTGTGTTATAGCGCACATCGCAGTCAGTAGGAAACAGCAAAGCAAACATGATGTTTTGGTGGAAGATTAGGGGTACATATGGGAGACAGGAGTACTTGACACTCTGTGTAAGAGAATCTGAGAAAATTGCATTGAGACTAAAACATAAATGTGTTTAATGCCAGGTTGGCAGGAACGGGTACTGAGAATGACCACATTCGGTATGATTTTTACCACAACAAGTCACAGGTGAAGAAGGAGTGTGGTGAGTGTAGGCTTGTATTCTGACCGAGATGGAATTTTCTTGAGATAATGTGATCTTGTTAACTTCCAGGTCTTGCTATTTTCTGAATTTGTCCTATCCTTTTGTTTTTCATTTTCACATGTTACTTTCTAATTTTAGATATTTAGTTTTTGGCTTACCGTTTTACATGTAAGGTTGAGTTTTTGATATTCAGGCAGACCATATTAAAGATGTGCACACCTTGGTACTTTTTTTCTACAAAACCAAACGCAATTAAGGGCTAGATGTTTATAAGAAAAATCCAAAGCAAGCCCTATTTTAAAGATAGGTAGAGTACTTGCTGCAAAGTCAGGACCTGAGTTCAAATCCTCAGAGCCCATGTTAAAAGCCAAGTATGGGTTTGTAAGCCTGCAATCAAAAGTTGTGGAGACAGGAGGATTTCAAGGAGATGTGGGATATGGTGTGTGTGTGTGTGTGTGTGTGTGTGTGTGTGTGTGTGTGTGTGTGTGTATGTGTAAGACCCTGTGTCAAGGAAATAAGATAGAAAGTGTTAAATCAAGAAATCCAACATTGTACTCTGGACATACAAAAACATGTACATACAACATTGGTTCTCTCTCTCTCTCTCTCTCTCTCTCTCTCTCTCTCTCTCTCTCTCTCTCTCTCTCTCTCTCTCTCCCCTTCCCTCCCCCCTCTCTCTCTTATTAATCCCTGTAAAAAGAAGGTTTTGTTAAATGTGAACCCATTTGTTCTATGTAAGGCCTGCTGTGAAGTGGACCAATGCTACAAATTGAGACAAATCTTTCTGGAATAGGTGCCTAGTAGAAGCATGCTATGGTAGAGTGTGTCCATTAATGATGCAGATGGCGGTAAGATTGAAGGGGACCAACCTTCCCTGGACAGCCCTAGTATAGAAGGTAATTGCAGAGCAACAGCAACAGGAGCAGAGCTGATTGCAGACTTTGGAAAACTCTTCCTGCAAAGCCTGCTCCTGTGCCCTGGACATGAACACCACTTTGTAAAGGAAAGATTAGTACTGCAGTCTCATTTTCAATGTTAATGTTCGGCCTCTGAGAGGAAGTAAGTGTGATTTAGAACCAACCCTAGAAAGAAAACCAGTCCGTCACTTCCAGCTTCTAGCACTGCAGCCAGTTCCTTGCTGTGCTACATAAGACCTGGGGCCTTCACAGCCCAGCAGCTCCTGAGAGGAATGAACAGACGGGAGAAGATGGGAGCTATTTTTACTTGGTCATAAAATCTTCAACCCAAGTTGTCTATTCTGTGTTACTGATTTCAGAGAGAAGAGAAGCGAAATTCATTTGGCTGTTAAGCTCTGTCAGTGAAGATGATGGAAATCAGTCTAGCTCAAGTGGCTACCAGTTATGTAAAGCAACAGTCTACTTAGACACTTGCTCTTGATTTTCAGTTCATAACTCCAAGATGCCAGGGTTTTGGTTGGTTGTTTTTTTGGGGGGGGGTTGTTATTGTTCTTATTGCTCTTATTGTTCTTGTTGTTTTGTTTGTCCAAGACAGAGCTTCTCTGTGTAGCCTTGCTTGTCCTGGACTCTTGTAGACCAGGCTGGCCTCGAACTCAGGGTTCAAGAGGCAGAAGCCTTTGCCTCTCTGAGTGCTAGGATTACCAGCATGCGCCGCCACGCCTGACTGGGTTTCATTTTGTTTTGTTTTGAAGTCTGAAATGTAGATGTTATGGTAACTGGATTAACCTTGGCTTTAAGTTACCCAATTTTGCCTGCCCAGAGAAACTCTTATGTTTTACCTTATGTTTATTTATTCGACAAATTTTCTTTGTGCCCCTGCTGACAGCTAAAGTCTCTGCCCGTGTAGAAAGCATAGCAGGGTTCTCACAGACATGGTTCCACCTGCTGGGAGACTGTGTCTGATGCACGTTGGAGCTCTTTATTGCAGGTATAACTCCTCTGGTTCATTGTTCTCCCTGCCCTGGAAGGCTGATTCTGCCTCTTAGGCCTTATACTATAGTGTGCAGTAGAAAACTCACACCCCCTGTTTCAGGTCAGGGCAATTAAGACTTAGGGAAACTTTAAAAATATGTTAGTAATATAAGCAGTAACTGAGGAAGCCAGGACTTGGGCCAACATGATCTAGGCTATTTCAGTTCTCATTACTGCCCAAGTGATATTTTTACTTCTTTTTCTAAATACATACTCTTCCATTTTACTTGGATTCCTCCTTGCAAGTGCTTGCTCTTTTGCTATCACATCGATGTATCTTTCATTTCTGCACTGAGCATTTCTAGAATGTTCTTTTTTCTGTTTAAATTAAATAATAGTAATGGCCAGGTGTCAGCTAAGAGATGATTAGGTGTCAGAATTTTATATTCCAGGAGCCATAAATAGCATGATAACTATTTTTTAAGTCAACGATTTCCCTAGGAAACACTCCGCTCGATTTATTTGAATGTTGTCTCTGGCTACATTCATGCTAGAAAAGCAGAGCCCAGAAGTTGAATAGCTGCAAAGGAGATTATAGTGTCAGAAGAGACCAGGGCATGTATTGCCTGGCCTTTTTAGAAAATGTTTTTTAGCCTCTGATATTGTCTATAAATTCTATAGGTCCTTTCCCCCCCCCCCCCCAGACATTACTTACTGATATCAAGTTGATTTCAGACAGTGTTGTGTGAGAGACTGTGTATGTGCAGGTACACATATCCATTCATGTTCATATGTGTATAGATCATAGGACAGCCTTATTCATTCATACACACACACACACACACACACACACACACACACACACACACGTCATAGGATAACCTCGAGTTTTCCTCAGGTCTCAACCACCTTTTTCTTATCTCTTCTTTATGGGCAGGGCCCAAAAAGTGATGGGAGGCAGGGCCTTTCACTGGCAGGGATCTCATCCAGTAGACTAGGCTAGATGGCCAATAAGTCCCAGGCATCCACCCATCTGTCTTCCCAGTGATGAGCTTCTGAGCAGTACCACTTTCCTTGGCTTTTAAAATGTGCGTATTGAACTCAGATCCTCATGTTTGGGCAACAGTTTATGGACTAGGCTGCCCCCGTCTCCGCCTCCCCCAGCTCCAACGGTCGTGTTTACGGGAGACATTTTATCATTTCGTAGCCATGGGCCAGTTGAGTAAGCTACTTTTTACCTGTCTAATGTGACTACTGAACTTATCTTGCATGTTCTAAGAATTACTTTATATGCTCTGTGCTAAGCACATAAGATAATATCCAGGAAGACATTCACTACAGGGGGCTCAGATTCAACTCCTACAGCCGGTGACCTACAAACACTGCATTATGCAAGTGGTCTTGAATCCTCGATGTGTCTCTGTAAAAGTGGGGTTAATAATACCTGTCTAATATTTAGCTACTCTGTGAGACGTGAGTGATATAATCCCTGGGAACTACTGAGTCCAGTTCCTGGTAGACAGTAAATGACCTTGCTATGGTCATTGTGGTTGTAGCCTCATTCCAACTCCCTCATATATTCTGAATATTAGACAAGTAATGTTTACTACCAGTTAAAAGTGTTGAAGGTAAGCCAACAGATTGACTTTTTAATTACACGGTGTGATACATCTATGAACTGCTCGTGCAACAGAGCTGGTGTTTATAGACAGTATTCTGTTACCAGTAAAATACACTATGAACTCTGTTTCTTGCTTAAAATAGTTTGTGCGTGTGTCCATGAATATATTACACATATCAAAATATTTGCAAGTAAATTTTATATTTAGCAGAAAGTTGAACAAGATGGTACTTGAATGTCACCATATTTAAAATAGAGTTTTTATTCCTATTTTATGCCTTGTGGAAGGAAATTCTTCAGTAAGGACACACACACACAGAGAGAGAGAGAGAGACAGACAGACAGACAGACAGACAGACAGAGACTGATACAGGTGACTTTTCAACCACTTGTGTTTGTGACAATCAAAATGACTGTCTACACACTGGCTGCTTTGTGTTCACTGACTGACCTCGTAAACAAGATACTGCTGGTCTGCTGACAATTACTGAGAAGCTCAGTTTAATAGACTGGAATGCATCCCCCAATGCTGAAGAGGTACTTGTACATATGGGCACAACGTTACTCACTCAGGGCACAGGGATATGACCTGGACAGCTCCGGTCCTTCCATTCAGACTTGAGTAGTCTTTGTTTACTTTGCATGGAAAAAGACATCAGCAGCCTGGGTGGAAAAAAATGCTTGGAAGTTCTCCGAGACAATGCATCTGAGAAGGATCATAAATAAATCAAAGCCGTGTTGCTCTGTAGGGCAAAAGCGACAAAGCTAACCTCTCTCCCCTACCTACCTCCATGGTTATGTCTTTGTAAAGTCATGGCACAGGGAATCCAGGGCCCCAGTAGTGGAATTCTTCCTTTGGCCATCATACTCAACTCTTTACAGGGTACAGGGAAACAGTAAACTTGGCTTGCTGTGATGGTGAAGATGACCTCGCAGGTCTAGCCCTGGGTATCCTAACCCAACTGAGACACAAGAAAGTGGGGAGAGGAAAAGGGACAGCAGTGCCTGCTTCCAGAGCAAGCCATGGGCTTCTTACCTCCCTGCTCTACCTAAGGCAGAGAGAACGCATTCGCATATCCGGGCCAAGGTGCAGCATCCCTTTTAGTGTCAGAACTGGCGTCAGCGCTGGCCATAAAGGCAACAGGTGGCAGGCCGCCTGTTATTTTGCACCCTGTGGCACAGCCGCCTTTGGTTCTGAGGCATTCCAGACATGCTTTTCTGGGGCTGAATGGCACATGTAACTGTTCTGTGTAGCTTCACTGTCCTAATCTGGAAAGCCAACTGCAGCAATTAAGGTGTTCAAGACACAAGACTGGCAAGTGAGGCTTACAGAGACAAGTCGTATGCATGGGTGTGGTTCTCTTGGTTTTAGTAGGAACTTCATTGACATAACTTCCCATCCATAAAGTTCATAATTCACAAAGATCAGTTTGCCTCAAGAAAATGTTGTGCCTTAAGCAGAATTATGTGTCTACTTAACACTTTATCATTTAAAAAAAAATCAATTCCTTAAAATGTAATGCAACAAATTAGGAAGAAGTTAACATGATTATGTCTACATTTCTCCTTTTCAATTAATTCTTAAGTCCAACAGAGTATTGGCTCTGGTAACAGAGCTATGGTTTTTAAGGGAAATAATTTGGTTCCCTTAATAACAAGTGTCTGGAACGTTCAAAAGCAGGGTCGATTGCGGCTGAAACACCTGCTTCTGATGGCCTTGAACCATCGTGCCCTCTGAAGATTCATCTGCGGCTTCCAGGCACTTAGGCTAGCACAGCATGTCTGAGCTTCTGTTGTTCTATTAGGAGGAGAGTACAGATTTCAGAAGAGACTGAATAAGTCTCAAGTTCAAGTGTTAATATATGTTCTCTGGCTTTCAAGGGGCAGCCCACATGTTAGAAAACCCAGAACTGTGATGGGAAATGAATGCATAAGTGAATGAGTGTACGGCGGAAGAGATTAAGGTATACTGCGTTTATCTTATAATGGTAAAGCTATTAACCCCTTCCTGAGAATGGGATTACATGGTGTCTTTTTTTCTACTTGTAGCTTGTTGAATACAGCTTTTGAGATGGAATGGAAAATGTAACATTTGGAGTTCTTTTTAAGTATTTCGTTTATTTTTATTTTTATTTGTAGTTTACCTGCATATGTCTCTATATACCATATGTGTAGAGGGCAGAAGAGAGAGAAACTAGATTTACAGGCAGTTGTGAGCAGCCATGTGGGTGTTTGGAATCAATGCTAGGATGTCTGCAAGAACAGCAAGTGCTGTTCACTGCTGAGCTGTCTCTGCGGCCCCATTTTCTGAATTCTTGATGTTTCGTGATACACTCAGTAGAAGGTCTTTCCGGCCATTGCTCATGCTTCCTTGCCCTCTGGAAATTTGCTAACCTGTGTTACCCAGGATTGTGGAGATGATAGCTGCTGATCTGTCACACAAATCCCCCTGCACACATCACGCTTCGCAACCTCAGAACTCCTGATACTTGCTTGCTCAGGTGATTCTTGGCTTGGAGGACTGTTCTGTGCATCATAGGCTGTCTGGTGGCACCACTCTCCTCTTCCTGTGGATGTCTAGAATCCCCCCTACCCAGTGTCACAACCAACAGTGTGCCCTGGGGAAGAATGGAAATCTACTGTCTCTGCCCGTGACCCACTCAGCAGTGGTTTGGAGACCTGTGCTGTTCGGCTTCAAATGTGTGAAGACAGTGCCAATGAGGTAATTCTGTATTAAAGGTGCTTCCCGCCAAGCCTAACAGATGAGTTCAACCTCCAGAACCCACGTGGTGGGAAGAGAAAACTGATTCCCATAAGCTGTCCTCAGATCTCTTCACCAGCTCTGTGGTGCGTGCACAAGCACACACAGTGTAATGTGTTGATTTTTTTAAGTATGTGATCCCTGAAATGTGCCTCCCCTGCTTCACCTGAATGTCAGCCAAAACTCCTAACTCAATGTTGTGCAAATGGTAGGTTGCCAGTGAACATTTTATAGGACAAGAATAAGCAAAAAAAAAAAAAAAAAAAAGAAAAAAGAAAAGAAAAGAAAAGAAAGAAAGAAAGAAAAAGAAAAAGAAGACAAAATAGTGAGGTAAAACAGAGATAAGATGTATGATCCAGTCTGGTAACATGCTTAGGGACAGCAAAGTAATGAAACATTGGCTTAAAATGTGTGTGTGTGTGTGTGTGTGTGTGTGTGTGTGTGTGTGTGTGTGTGTGTGTGTGTGTTGAAATAGAGCCTCATTGTGTCTGTTTCCTGTGCCAGGATTCCCAGCCTGCACCATGCCTGGTAGCAATACTCACTACCATGTAGGCAGTAAAGTGTGGAGGAAGCTCTTTTTGGTTTGAGTATTTTCCCTTCCCAAAGAATCCATTTCCCTGAGTACACTGTGGTAGAAAGCCAACCTTGGTTGTTGTCCAGACTTTAACTAGGAATGATGTTGTTCTCATCTTGAATCTGTGGATTCTTTTCTGTTGGAGACTATGGCAAGAAGCCAGCCACTGTCTTCCCCCGACACAGTCCATCTCTCTAGACCCTAACCTACAGACAGCATCCTTTTGTTCCAAGAGTGTGGATGCCGTCTAGCATTTCTCCCCAGAAAAATCTGTGAAAAATTACATTCTAAGTTTAGCTTAGTTATTCCTTGATTTTTTTTTTTGTATAGGCTTTCATCATTATTTTCAAAATAAAAATCATTTGTGTGTAAGGGGAAGAGGGCCACTAGAATTCATATTTCTGAAAAGTGATATTTTCATAGACTTAAATATAAAAGAATTATTATCTCAGTATTGGATTTAAGAGAGAAGTGTTGAAGGTGTTTTGGTATTGTTTAATAGCTGATTGTATGTAGTAGAATAAATATGTATTAATAATCTGTTAAAATAATTTATAAATAGCTTATCTGTTGTATTTCTTTTTTTTTTTTTTAATTCTAAGAATCTTCTAGTGTATGTTTTATCACTCATTCACCACATAAACTACACTTTTTCCAATTTGTACCAGTTCCTCCACTCTGGTGCTTTTATGGTGCAGCTGTGTTTTATATCTTTAAAATAACATATTTCAGCTGCATTTAAATCAGTTAGCTGGGCCTGGTGGCCCTCACCTGCAGTCTTAGCATTTGGGAGGCTAAAACAGGAGGATCATAAGGGCTTAATGCCAGCATTAGCTGTGTCCTGAGACCCTGCCTCTCTAAACACAGGCAAGAAAACCACACCCTCCGACACTCACCACAGTGTTACAAGGTGCTTACCAAGCCTTGCTACTCCGCCAGCCATTTGTGGCTTTTACTGAGCCTACACATCTGGAGAGGGACATGGCCGCTCATGGACTGTACTTTGAAGAAACTTTAGCACCATTTTCGGCCTTCTGTGGGTTTTGTTTTGTTGTTGTTGTTTTGTGTTTGTTTTGGTTTTGGTTTTTTGGTTTTGTTTTGGTTTTTGAGGGTTTTGGCACGGAGACAGGGACTAACAGAGGACGCTTTTCTTGTCTAGTGGCTGGCGGTATATGCAGTTTTTCCCTTGTGTGGCACAGTCAGTCCCTTCTAAGCTATGAACCAATAACTACAGTATTGAGGAATCTGAGGAGCCATAACTACGGCATCTTGAAATACCAGTGGTGGGAGTATTTATACCAAGGAACTAGCCAAATGCTACAGTTTATTTTATTTCTAGATAAACACATTTTAAAAGCAAATTCTTCCATCTCATTCAATTAGAAAACAAAAATGTTTCCCCACAACACAAGGTCCACTTTAGTCTTCTCTTGTTCTCCTTTCAAGCTTGGTGATGCCATGTTGTGTGTCAAACTGGCCTTACAAACAGGAAACCAAGGTTAGAGGAGCATCATGGTGGTACGCTCTTACAGCACCAGCTCAGGAGCGCTGACTAGGGTAAAACTCATTTTTCCAGGCCCATCTCCTTCAGGTACCATTTTATAAGAAACCTTTCTGCATAGGGAGGTGCGAGAATCAGGTCAGGTCTAATTTACAGTGGCAGAGAACTACGCATGGCAGCAGGAAGCCTAGCCAACCGAGGATACCTCTACAGTGGTTCTCAGCCTGTGGGTTGTGACCTCTCTTGGGGGTCAAATAACCCTTTCACAGGACTGACCGAAGACAATCGGAAAAGACTGATATTTTCATTATGATTCATAGCCGTAGCAAAATGACAGTTAAAAGGCAGCAATGAGATTTTCGATGGTTGTCACTTGAATGGAAGTAATTTTATGGTTGGGCGTCACTACAACATGAGGAGCTATCTTAAAGGGTCGCAGCGTGAGGAAGATTGAGAACCGCTGTGCTAGATACTACTGTAACAGATTCACACCCATCATCCTGCTGAGTCTGTGGCTTCAGTAAGCGGCAAAGCTGCTTGTGTGACTTGCTGACATTTCAACCTATATTTGGAACATGAGCTTGCAACTTCAGCTTACTGGCCTAATTTGCATGATTATATTGAGTACAATATGATTACTAGATAATAAATATTTGATCGTTTGTTTCCTGATAATTTTCTTACCACTTTTATGACTACTTGTTATCATTCATAACAGATGATGAATGTAATTTCTCTGGGAAGTATGTGATTTTTGCATTGGAGAAAATATGTACTTTAAAGATAACTACTTTTAAAATATGTTCATTTAAATTTGTTTCATCTATAAAAACCAACATATATATATATGTATATATAATATCTACCAAGTACAATTTTTGTTCAGAGCAATTAGGATCTTGGAGTGTCACTATATTGAAATTGTTAAATTTGTAGCAGTAACTTCATTAGGATTTTTTTAAGGTAAAGAGGTTTTCATGATTATTTTATTAGTATTACAATTCTTTTGATTTTGTTGTTGCTGGCGATCCTGAACTTGCTATGTAGACTAGACTGGCCTTGAGCTTGTCAATATCTGTTTCCCAGGTACTGGAACTGGCATGTGTGCACCACCACACCTGAATCATGGCTGTTTTAAATGACATGGATGTCAGCCCTTTTCATTACTGATGATCAACACACTTGGTATAGCCAACTCGAATGCCATTGCCTTTGTTAACTTAGGTGATGATTTATTGCTAAGGCAAACTGTATTTGTTTTTCTACTCTACAGTCACAGAATAAAAGTACAAAATAGGGGATTGTAAAAGAGGGACATTCATAATATTCATGTCTGTATATTGTGCTTAATGAAGCATGTTTCACAGAATGTGGGGAAAAAAGACATACTCTGACCATTTTCCGGCCACCACAGAGTGAGAAGCTACATTTCTGCCCATTAAACTTTAGCGTCAGAAGCAGCTTGATTCAGTGCTTGTCTGCTACATTCAAAAGGGAGAGGCACTTTTGCCTAATTCTTCCAGTCTTGCCCAGCCCCACTCCTATCCTGTCCCCAACACACTATGCATTTGGCATTGTTTTATCCAATTACTTAACCTGTGCCCAGAATTTTGGCACTGTTACTCAGTGAGCGGGAGAGATGCTGAGACCAAGGCCTTATGTCACAGCCAAGGCGGATGGATTTTGCTGCCAGGCTCTGGTGACCGAGGGCCATACCAGCGGATGCAAAACTTCTGTTCCTCTTATGGCCACACTGCAAATCCAGTGCAAGGCACCGTTGTCTGATACTGGCATTAAAACAACCTAGGAAGAGATTAATGAGGAGTGACAGCACGTAAGAGACACAAATGAGGGTGCGAAAGCATGGTGGTACACACGTACGATCCCAGCCCTCAAAAGGAAGAGCAGGAGGCCTGCAGGAGGGCTACCAGGGCTACATAGTGGACCCCACCTTGTGGCAGGAGTATATTGAGATTGCTGTGGGAGATAAAGTGAAAGACAGAAGAAAACCTGATCTGAAGGTATTTATCCCAACTGAGAGAGGCAATAAGAACCCAGCGGATACAGATTACTGCACTTCCAGGGCCCTCACGTGTGGGCATGCCATGCAGAAGCTGCTGCCACTCACTTGATAAGCACACGCGCATATGCACACGCACACACATACTAATCTTCCTTTTATAACTTAGAATATTAGTCTTATTTGGGGACGCTAGAACCAAATGGTGGCGTTGCTTCACTGAGATGCCAGCCAGTTTTTATTCTATGCCAGACTTCCATACATAAGGCATTTAAAAAGACGGGCTTGGCAGCTGTGGGCGTTCAGAGCACCAAGTGGGGCATCGTTGGTAACGTGGCACTGATCAGACGCTCCTGGAATCAGTTGCTTCCATGTGGAAGCATGTGGGAAAGTCAGAATGGTTTTAGACGCTTGTTACTTACACAGAGTGAATCCCAGTGGAGTTGTGTTTGAGGCTCTCCAGGGCTAGCTAGAGGCTCACCTGCTTTTTTGTGGATCGTCATCTTTAGTTGATTACAGCAGTGTATTGATGGACGCAGGAGGTCTGGGTGGGGGTGGGGCATCTTCTGAGATGCTATGTCCAGGTGTATAGTATCTCCAACAAAGAGTTGAGTAGGACACAGAATAGTAGTAATAGAGCTGGAGATAAGCATGGTTAAGTGAGAACTTAAAAGCAAAGGGTGCACTCCATGAGGTGGGGTACATGTCATGTCTCACGAGCATCCTCCCTGTCAGGCCTCAGGGATTTTTTCTTCACAGAAAGGAACGGCGGGGATTCCCTTTGGCTGCTGTAGATGATTTGTTTGCTTGTTGTTCTGTTTGTTTGAAGGAAGTTAATGTATCTTGGAGCATCCCAAGGCAGCACAAGGGATGATCTTTTCGGTTGCTGCGACCCAGAGATTAATACTCTCCTTAGGAGTCAACAGTCTGCCTTTCTGCGTCATGATGGCTGTTTCTAAGCTGGAGGCTCTAGGTTTTACACACACAGCCTGTGTCTTCTAGAAAGGTGTTTTCCCTTGGGACAAGTTAGTAAAACCAAGTCTAAACAAGATGGATGTGTGTGAAGGGTCACCCAGCAAGGGCAGGAAGCAAAACCCCCAAAGAGACGGGGCTATTGTTCCACTTCCAGCAAAAGCAGATGAGAAGGCAGTCTGTAGAGGTCTAGCTTGTAATTGTGAGTACCTTTTAAAATGCAGCTGAATGGACTGCTGCGTTTTAAACCAATGGGGACGGTGGAACTGATTTGGGGGACAATGGTAAGACAGGCTGACAGGTAAGGTGTGCTTCAATGTAAAACAGTATGTGGTACCCAGTCATAAATTTGAATGTGTTAGCTGTATGTTACTATTTGGGACATTATGGAGTATGACTTGGATAAAAATAGACAAATATAATTTTTCCTAGAGTTACCATGATTGACAGGCAGTCAATCTTGCAGATATTACCCATGTTTTCAGGTTTAGTCAGTGGACAGGCTGAAAAACACTAAAAATTGATGTGATTAATTATACATGGGGTTAGGTAGTCATTTCCTAAGAAAAACAGTCAGAAGTTAGAGTGTTGCCATCACAACCCAAGCAATCCTTTTACGTCAAAGTTAACTCAAAGTTGTTTTAAGAGGCCCTCTTTAAAAAGGGATCTTTTTTATGTGTAGATATTTTTTATCCTTCAATCGAGAAAAATAGGTTTGGTTTTTTTTTTTAGATCTAGTCAAATTCCGTAGCTGCTATTGCATCCCACATGTAAAACCAGCGAGCACGTCTTGTTTTGTGTGAGAGGAGACTGAGGTCTTGGTGGGTGATGAAACTTCTCTGGGAAGTTTCCCAGGGAAGGTTACCCCTGGAAAGTTCAGGCCTTAACATGAGTAAGTATTTACTTGTACATGAACAGCCAGAAGGTGCCTTTTCATGCTAAATGTGGTTCCCCACATCTCCTCTGATTAGAGGTGTGCTCTGAACAAGCCGAGACCGGGCCATGCCGAGCAATGATCTCCCGCTGGTACTTTGATGTCACTGAAGGAAAGTGCGCCCCATTCTTTTACGGCGGCTGTGGCGGCAACAGGAACAACTTTGACACCGAAGAGTACTGCATGGCGGTGTGTGGCAGCGTCTGTAAGTGGACCCTTCCTCCAGCCTGGCCACCTTAAGTCTTTCTCGCCACTGGTTCTGCTCTTTGTAACAGATTGATTTTTTTTTTCTTCCTTGTTCTTGGGAATGGGCCTGTTGCTACCACTAACCACCTTCCTGTCAACTTCTCTAATGACTAGGCATCTCCACAGTATGTTCAATCATGAGCACATCTCTCCGTCTCTCTCTAATAAAGCATGGCCTTGGATGTATTCTTTCATAGTTGTGGTAGATTCCTCTTGCAACCGGTAGGAACTTCTGACTGGCTTCTCTTTACAAACAGGCTAGAGTGGCTTTTGTCTTCTTCAGTCCTTCCTGCAAATGCATACTTCTGTGTATGTCTATGTACATATGTACTCGTGTTTCTGCATGTCCACGTGTGCAGTAGTCTCTCACTGGAAGCTGACTTATAGAGCTTCAATTGCCTTGACAAGATTGCTGTAGAGAACGCCTTTGTTATTTCATCTCATGGTTTGTTTGTTTGTTTGCTTGTTTGTTTTTAAATTTTGTTAGTAAAATTGAATTGAATTGAGCTCATGCAGCCTCAGATGCTGTCTTAAGGCTGTATTGCTGTGAAGAGACACCATGACCATAGCAACTCTTATAAAGGAAAATGTTGAATTGGGGCTGCCTTAGGGTTCAGAGCTTTAGTCTGTTATCATGGCAGGAAGCGCACAGCACACAGGCAGACGTGGTATTGGACAGGTAGCTGAAAACTCTTCACCTGGACCCACAGGCAGAAGGAAGAACAGAGAGACACTGGGCCTGGCTTGAGCATCTGAAACCTCAAAGCCCACCCCCCAGTGACACGTTTCCTCCAACAAGGGCATACCTACTTCAACAAAGCCACAGCTCCTAATAGTGCCATTCTGTATGGGTGTACGGAGGCCATTTTTATTCAAACCACCACAGGTGCTCTATTATTCCTTGAACCCAAGCTTTTTTTTTTTTCCTCTTGGAAATAGAGGATTAGGAATACGGATCAGATAGGAAAATCGCTTGTCATCCAAGTGTGAGAACTTCAGTTCAATTGTCAGAATGCATATAAACCAAATGTCTATTCTATGTCTAAAGGGAGATGGTAGGCAGAGGCAAGAGAGTCGCCCGAACTCTGGGACCAGCTAGCCTGGGCTACACAGATGAAATAGACTCTGTCTCAAACAAGATATAAAGCGTGTGCTGGCACTGAAGTTGACCTCTGGCTGTCATGTGGGCTCTGTGGCATGCACATTCACACATAGATGCACATGTGTGTACATACGGTACAACACACAAAGAAAACAAGTTTCTCAGCTAGTAATTCTCAGTGGGATAACACTGAGGAAAATAAATTGCAGTCTCTCTGGAACATTAAGCTGTCTCTACTGTGGGAGGAGTAAGTATATAAAGTCATGATGATCTCAGTGCAAGATGAAGTATTTTCTGTGCGAGTCCGTCCTCACGGCATCATGTCTCACAATATGGAGTATCTGCTCTATTAATGCTCTTTCAAATTGAGTTCTCAGTTGTATTTGGTTTTTGTTTTTGTTTTTGTTTTTTTTTTTTTCTTGACCACAAGCTGGAAATATGAACTATTCAAGGATCTTGGTAGTTGCTTTTTTTTTTTTTTTTTGAGAGAGAGAGAGAGAGAGAGAGAGAGAGAGAGAGAGAGAGAGAGAGAGAGGAGGGGGAAGGTTCTTGCATTTTATTCCTGGATTATAGGGAGGCAATTTTTGCCCAGGAGTACCTGGGAAATTTCTATTTTCTAACCAAATCATAAAATTAAGCAAAACAACAAAACATTTGTTTCATTAAGACCTTACCCTGTGAAATAGCCAGTATCTGGGTGGGATCTGGAAAGTTCTTGTCTCCTAACAGATGACTCCACTTTAGTCCTCTGTGGAAGCAAGTATAGAGGCTCTGACTGGTTGAATGGCTGTTCCTCCTAACTCTAGGTATCCACCCTCATTTTCACCCAGCAGCTAATTAGGTTAGGTAACATGGAACATGGTGAAGGATTCTGGAGCCTGGAGCCTTGGGAACAAAGGGCCTTTGTTACAGTGGCTCTAAACGGCTTAGGTGCTAGGTGAGGGTTTCCTGGCACAGTTCTCAAGTTGTCCTCCCTTCCCTAAGGTTAGGGTTTGTTTCCAGAATAGCATATTATGACAGTGAGGAAGTTTGCTTTATATTGTTAACAGGGATTAGTTCACCTCAAGATTTGAACACCCTCTTCTTACTCAGTCTATTGTGAGCCTCCCCTCCTGGCCTTCCCATTTGATCACTCTGGGCATATCACACCAGAGATTGGGGCGAGGAAGTGCATGTACTTTATGGACTGATTTGTAAAAAGTCAATGCTGCCAACAGATTCTGACTTAGTTCTTAGAGAGTTGGGGGGGGGGGGGGGGGCTACAAAATATCAAGGACTCAAAGACAGCTCAGAATGTAGATTGGCAGTAGGTACCAGACTCTGGTTCACATCTTAGAACCTTTGGTGGGAAAGGCAGAGGATAGGGGGCCTGGAGAGATGCTTCATTCTCTTAAACCCTACGATGCAAGCAAGAGAACCTGAGTTCAGGTCTCCAACCCCTGCTGGCCATGGTGCCATGAGTGTGTTCTTAGCACTTGGGATGCAGAGATGGTTGCTAGGCAGCCAGTCTAGCCAACCCACAAACTACATGTTCAAGCAACATGGCAAGCCATGATGAAAAAGTATTCTTCTCTCCGCGTGTGTATGCATGCCCTAGCACACATGCACGTGTACACAGGGACAGTTGGAACACGTATACTGCACACGTCAATAAAAACTGTGAACAAAGGAAAGAGAACGAAGGGCTTGAGGGTCAGTCAGACGGCGGAGAGTGATGAGTGAGGTGTATATAGTATGGTATAGGATAGAATGACGTGTCGTCACATTGCTGAGCCAGGAGTCAAAACCATCCCTGTGAACACGTTACATTCCGGGAGGAATGTATTGAAGGGAACTGAGGATCCTTGGTGCTAAGGCCAGGAGGGGTGGAGAGAACAGCGAGTCCTCCTGCAGATTTCCCAATGTCCTGTCGGCAGCAGAACGTGCAGCATTCCGCTTTACTGGGAACAAACTTCATCTGTGTTTCCTTTGGTTCCAGGTTTAGGTTTTGCTTTTAGTTCAATGATTTTTTTCAGCCGCTCTGTCTGTTTAGTTTTGAATGAACCGTGTCCGCGTGTTTCTGCCATCATTCCCATGTATCTATTTTTGTTTTTAGTTTCCTCTCGTTTTTCTCCTCCATAGCATCCCAAAGCTCATTCAAGACTACGCATGAGCCTCTTCCCCAAGATCCTGGTAAACGTACGTTGTCGTTGACTTGGCAGGGAGGGTGAGGGAACGAGTGTGCTGCATGGCTGGATGTGACCTTCACTCCCAGCACCTGCTTTGCATGGGTTTTGTGATTCTTGACCCAGGTGCCTTAGTAGACACTATTTTCCCGTTGCCTTGCTTGTTGTTTCATCTAGTTTTACTATGCAACTTCAGAAGTTAGGTGGAGGGCATCCCCTTGCACTGCTTAGTTTTCTAATTGAACTCCTTTCTGATTTCTGTAGGGCCATGAAATATCCTACAAATAGTATTTCTTGATCCGGTGGAACTTTTCTATTTCCTAAAGGCTGCTAACATGCTACAGTTGAATGAAATGATATTTGTTGATAGAGATGCCCCCTCCCTAAAAATTTAATATTATATATCAAAGACAAGTTTGTATGCACATTTGAAATTTCATGTGCTAAATGACAACTGTGCAGCATTAGGGAGGTAAGAGGTCAGTCACAGATTTCAGGACTGTCTGTCTTTCTGTCCCAGAATGCACTCTAGTTCATCTGAGGTGCTCTACTTGGGGACTTATTAAAAAGAAAGAGAAAAGGAATTTCCTACAAAAAGGCTTTGCGTCAACCAAACACTCCTCTCTTAATTTCATTTTAAGATTTCGTATCAGACACATCAATATTCATCTTTATAATTCAGACTGTGTTTAGAAAATTATTCCTCCTCCCCAGGGATGATCTGTATTGTTGATACTCACTGGGGCTTGAAGAGGAGGCCCAATTGCAGTTACTTACCTTCACCATCATTATCCTGGGGGGAGATCCTAGCCTAAAACTGCTACAACCATTTTCTAAAGATGGTGTGTAGACGCTGTATCACCCTACACCATCGTTTTTCAGTGGTCTCCATAAGACACTCCTGTTAATTCACATAACGGGGTAATATTTGATGGGTGTGTTTTTTATTGTCACAGTAAACCCATTTTCTGCTATTACAAAAAAATTCCTTCAAAGCCTTAAGTCTGGTAAGTGCACTAGGGAGAGGCCCTAGCCATTTCATCCAAGGACTGGGAAAACACTAATTTACGTGTGTTGCATTGCTCCCAGTATTTTCAAAGATCACAGATCTTTTTCTGGCATACGTCTGTACATTTTCCTCGCATTTTGTGTGCATATGAAAAAAATGTGAGGCCTAAAGCATTTATTGCGTTGTCTGGAGGCATCATGCACAGGGGGACCATGTTTGAAACCTAAATGACACTCTGGCTATGCTCCATACCAAATGGCTCAGCATTTGCTTCTGTCATTTTCTAGGTTGGACAGTTTCTGGTGTTCACAAAGCACATTTTTAAAAATGCAGGAAACAACAAAAAGCTGAAAAATAACCAATGGGCATTTCTCATCCTTTTTGGAAAAAAATGCTGATTGGGTTTTTTTTTCAATTTTATTTTATTTCCTTCCAATATATAAAAGGCTGTCAGTTTTTAATTTTCTTAACTGATTGGAAATAAACATTATTTGATGATTTGTTTTAAAAAAATATACATAGCGTTTTCCAGACAGATATTGGAAGTCTCACTTTCTCCCCCATTTGCAGTGTTGCTCAGACCCTGAGACATCCTTCCATGCCAGGAGGATGGAGTGACTTTTGCCAGCTGTATTTCTTGTCTCCCTACAGAGACTGTTCAATCACAGCAAGGGAAGGGTTTTGCAGTGCTAGTACCAACATACGGGAGAAAGCATATAATTCCTAGTTATTTATAGCCGAGTGGCTATGCTGCCTTATTTATAGCTAAGCCACACATTTGAATTGAAAAAGTCACGGTCACCTGGAGGTCAGATGCAGATCGCAGACTCGATTCACAGGAAAAATGAGTGGAGCAGGGTGGGGTACCAGCCTGTACCATTGGACAACTCAGGCTCACACTCTGCTCCTTCCCCCTCTTAGAGTTAATTGAATGGCATCTCTTTGCTCTGAGGTGATTGGTTTTATAGACGCTCGGTCTGAAGTGCTTCTAGTGGGAAAAATAAATGCTAAGTGGGCCAGAAAAAGCTCTTCCGTTGAACTGCTTACAGGATACACATAGGGAGAGAACTGTGCACTGGGTCTCCATCAGGAGTCATTTCCTGACAAGACTTAGTACTCTTGTCAAGCATGGCCGGACTTTACATTCTTGCCATAAAAAGCAACTTTGAAAAGCACCGTGATTTTTGGGGCACTTGTTTGTTGTTACGCTCATGAAGGACTCTACCACAAATGGAAGTGAGACATGAGACCAAAGAGGTGTCTTAACCATGGTGTGGTTGGGGGAGGCCTTTAGTCTCAGAACTGAAGAGGAGGAGGCTGGTGGATTCCTCAAGTTCCAGGCCAGGCTGGTCTACATAGTTACTTCCAGGCTAGCCAGTGCTACGAAAGGAGACCCTATTCAAACAAGCAAATAGCAACAACAATAGTAATCATTATTATTGCTTAAGTATTTAATCCTATGTTAGATTGTATAGCCCAGAAGTGGCAGTAAAATTCTATCACAAAGAAAAATATGAAATACAGGGATTTGATGCTCACAAATACTTAAATGAGATGTTTTCTTGAAAAGTGTAATGATTAAAAATTTTAAGAAGGCAAGCAGTTCAGCTGCTTAAAAAGAGTAGCTTTTGTTTTTATTTGCTTTTAAAGAACTATTTACTATATTAGAGGAAGCTCATCAGCATTGGTAATGGGGTGAAAGTATCGTTTTTTTATTAAAAGGACTGGCCGTGCTTTCTATCAGACAGTACAGTCACTGTTCAAGGGAAAGAGAGGAATGGTTTTATTAAAAGGATTGGCCATCTTTCCTGTCAGGCAGTGCAGTCACTATTACATCTACACAGAACTGCAGCCACAGACAGTAAATAAATAAGTAAATAAATAAATAAATAAGCAGGCATGGTTGTGTGGTACCCATGGCACATTTTTTTTAAAGCATCCAGTGGTCTGAGGAGATGGCTCAGTTGATAAAGTGCCTGCTGGACAAGCATGAATACCTGAGTTTGGGTCCCCAGCATCCACATGCAGAGTCAGGGACTGCAACACGGGTGCCTGTAACCCCAGTGATGGAGTGGAAAGTAGGGACAAGTGAATTCTGGGGTGGGGTCAACTTAGCCAATTAGTTTACTCCAAGTGTAGTAGGAGACACTGTTTTTTAAAATAAACAAACAAACAAATAAGTAAATAGGAAGTGAAGGAGGAACGCACGCTACATCGGCTTTTAGCCTTTGCATGTACATGCACACATACAAAATTACAATAAAATAAAAAGCAGCCATTGGGCACTATCTACTTTAACACAAAGGTTACTTTCAAGCCCAGGATGTGTTAATGCTGTGGCTACACCTTTTGCACAGCTCCAGCAGGACAGTCTAAGCAGGGTACAGCCAGTAATTTACCAGTGAGGTGAGGGACATGGTAGAATTAAGTCTCAGCACATGCATAAGGATGGAAAGATTGCTCTGGAAGGCTGGGGTAAAAACTAAATCGCTTTTGTCTTTAAGACCTCCGTAGAAGTTAAGGTTCCATCCGCATTCACTGTCAGAATTTCTATGAAAGTGGCCAGTGGGAAAGACAGACATTCTGAAGTCATCTATAAGGTGTTGAGCAGTTATGACTGGTCATGTCTTTATGAACCATAGCTAATGAAGTCGAGGAAGCTTCCTGCAAACAAACCATAGCCTACGGTTAAGGCAGTCTGGCTTCCAGTTCCTATTTCTCTTTTTTCATGCTTCTGTCTGTTTTGTTGTAAATGCAGAAAATATAGATATTAATAAAAAAATAATGCAGACATCCATTCTTCTACATTTCACATATCTGATAAGATTCTCATGTCAGTACAAGTACATTGACATAAAACAAGAAATGTAGCTTGACTGGTGAAGAATAAACACGGTGTAGATTCCATTTTTATTACCTTATGTCCATGAGGTATATTGATGGTGTTCTCCAGTAACTGCGATCACGCTGGCTGTAAAACAAGTGTGACACAAGGGCACATGGGGCAAAGCGCCTTTGTTTATTTTTAAAATATATTATCCTAGTGAACAGTCGCAAACTTATTTTCTCTTTATGAATGGCCCATCTATCTCAGACTTGGTAGGAATGATCAATAATTGGGTTTTGAATGCACTAAGATTTTTAGCTACTTTGAAATTAGAGAAATGAAGAAAACTTTTAAAAATTTTTAATTGAGATGGCAGTTTGAAAGCCCTGTCACGTTGAGATAAAAATTTCCCATAAAATTCTTTACAGGTTTGTATTTCACTCATACATAAATTATCCACACTGCCATGTCCCATAACTTGTAGCCAGTTCAAGTGACAGCATTACTAGCTCTAAATCAAATAACATTTGCAATGATAAGCAGCGAGTTATGTATATCTTCACTGTTATCTTCAGCTGCCAGTGTTGTGTAGATAAGTTGCTTTCTGCTGGGAGGGAAAAAAAAATCACTAGATGCTATTCATAGATTTCTGTTTAGGAGTCACTGTCTTGTGTTCTAGTTTTGATGGTCAAGGTCATTCCAGTTGAAGGTAAGATGACGCCACCATAATTATAAATTTGTGTCACGACACACTGTGGAGATGGCCCAGCAGCCGAGGGCGTGTGCTGCCAAAGCTGACCACCTGAGTTCAATGCTCAGGACCCACATTGGTGGAAAGGAAAAACCGACTCCCACAGGCTTTTTACTGACCTGCCACATGTAACATGACACACATGACCCCCCTACCCAACATACACAAAATAAATAAATGTAAAACTAAAATTTTTTTTAAAACATGATGTCACCCTGCAAATTGAGGAGTCATATGGATATGAAAACTGTAGGGATAATTTTTTTTTCAGTATCTTTTATTGTTAGTGTGAAGATGAATTGGATTCTAGTCAACCCTTAGTAGCCATAGTTTCCTTATCTATGCATTCAACCAATCATAAATCAAAAATAAATACCTCTGTACTGAGCATATACAAACTTTTTTCTTGTTATTTTTCCTCAAACAATACAGAAAAAAAAAAGTACCACTGCCTTTAATGTTTGCATTGTCTTTAGCAGTATAAGTAGGTGGGAAAAGGACAGTATGTGCATTAAGAACTCAGAGTTATATCCAAATATACAGAAGGGATGTGGACGTCCTGGAGATTGCTATCTGTAGGGAACGCTGGAACCAACTCCCTAAGCACATACCCAGAGTCTGTTAGCCTACGGACTGGTTACCAAGTCGACATTACAGTGAGAGATGTTGGTGTGTGAAGAGTTGGTTTTGATGGTTTGATGGTTTGTCTCCTTGAATCCTCTGAGCTGCAGAGTGATTTCAGCCACATCCAGAAAAACCTCAGTGGGTTTCACTTTGCTTGAAAGTAAGTTCCTTACAGAGTGCGGCCTTTCTCAGGGGACAGCAAATATGGGAACTGGTATCATGTTGTCAGGAATGGTGCATCTTCGGAGAGGCCATCCACCACGAATAGTTAGGGAACCAGAAAGAAGCCTGCCTGTTCCCTACCACCCAGAAAATAGACTTCAGGCGGAGCTTACGAAGACCTAAGAATGTACAGTAGGTACCGAGACCAGCATTCGTGTATCATTAAAGTAAAATAGGCCTTCACGCTTGTGAAGAAACTTATGGCTGTATTCAACTTCCTGGGGTTTAGGTCTAGGTAACATAGGTTTATCATGAGAAAACAGACACACTTATGCTTCTTCTTATATGGTCAGCAGGGGAAGAGGACTCCAGAATACGTACGTACATGTGTGTGTGTGTGTGTGTGTGTGTGTGTGTGTGTGTGTGTGTGTGTGCCCATATATGTATAAGTGTGCATATACATGCATGTAAGTATCCCAGAGGAAGATACTGGGTGTCCTGCTCTGTCATGTTTCACTCGATCTTTCACTGAACCTGGAGCTAGGCTGGCAGCCAGCAAGCCCAGCCATGATCCCGTCTCCCCTCTACATGTTCCCGGGATTGCATGTACCCCACCATGACTGGTGTTTCACAGGTTCTGGGGATCACACTCGAGTCCCCGTGTTTTTGCATTAAGCTCATATACCCAGTGAGCCATGTCCTCGACTCCTATATGAACGTTTAAAAAGCACATCATATATTCCTCCCAGCCCACCAAACACTCCGTAGAGTTCTCACTGTGACTTCATGGCCTTCTGATTCGTCCCTTCTGGGTTCTCGCTGACTTTTCCTACTGTAGCCTCATCATTTGCGTGCCCTGGAATTTGCCAGATGTTCTTGCTTCTTAGGACCTCAGTGTTAGGTTCTGCATCTCCTCGTCATGTTCTTCTGCAGGGAAGTGTCAGAAAGTCACTTTCACAAATACTACTACTCTGCCTGGACACCTGCTTAATGGCCGCAGTCTCCTGGCTCACCCACCCTTTCCCCTGCTCCCTTTTAACCAGGTTTCCCTCCATAATAAAAATTACAGATTATTAACAGTGTGTGTGTGTGTGTGTGTGTGTGTGTGTGTGTGTTGTGATTGCTTCTTTCCCCCACAGAATTTGCATATGGTAGGAGCTGAGACACTCCTAAGAGGGAGCGTAGAGGAGATGAATAAGCCCATTCACAGTAGTAGAGCTGCCACCTAACCTTGTCACATACCTCTGGCTTCCCAGTAATGATAGCTTCCTATTGCTTATAAAATATCAGAAAAAAAAAAAAGCCAACTTGATGGGAGAAAGGTTTATTTTGGCTCACTGTTGCAGCTTCCGTCAATGCTCACACCTTCTTTGTTTCTGGACCATAATGGCAGGAAGCAGGTAATAAAACATAGTCATGCATCTTATGATAGTGCAAGAAGGAGAGGACTGGACACGAAGGTACAAAATAAGACCTTTAGACACATGCACTGAGTGAGCTATTTCTTCTCTCCAGCCCCCACCACTTAAAGTTTGTACTGTCTCCCAAAAGCAACAAACAGGACGCCAGTCCCTGAACACATGAATCTTTGGGACATTCCAGATCCAAAGTATGACATCATGCTTGCTGATAGATAAACAGATAGATAGGTAGAAAAGATGGTAGGTAGGTAGATAGATGCATGCATGCATACAGGCATACATACATACATACATACATACATAGGTCTTGTATATGCACATATTTACATATCATTAAACATGCAAGATGCCCCTGAATGTTTGGAAGTACAGTGTTCCTCTCAGGAAGGTAATGTGCTCAGAATTAGCAATGTTATTCAATTACCTTGTTTTTTAAGTAGGAGGGTCACTTAAACGTAGAAGCCTGTGCATAAGACACTAGATACTAGTGGCACTGCTATTGATTAGGGATATAGGAGTCAAACCGTGGAATTGGGATTGGCTCGTGCATCTGAAAGCTAGTCCACAGCTTGCTTACCAAAGGCAAGAGTGAGCATGTAGCCCAGCTGAAAATTCGTGAGTATTGCAGCTGTCTTCCTTTGACTCCTATTTTATGACCTGTTTCTTTTGGAGGTCACTTTCCAGACAGGGTTCACGGCAAAACAACTATTCAGGAGGAAATAGTCCTACATATTCATGACAAGCCATATTTCTAGCTGAGTCATGTTCATTTAAAAAGTTGAAACAACAAAGTCCCTTTCCAGCTCTTTATTACTCAAAAAAATAATGGAGCATTTTCATGGCCCACCTAATTCTAAACTCATATTCTGATTATTTTCAGATATTGAGTTTATCCTCTACACAGTGAAAGAAATTTCCTTTCCTCCCACCATGTCAAATGAAAACACATGTTCCCAGCACACTAAATGGTAATAAAAAGTTGTGATAGTTTTTTGGCCACATTGGAAATCTGAGCCCGTATCATAGCTCTAAGGAAATTTAAGAGATTTCTGGACAGTGTGTGTTCTTTGTAATGATGTGTGGTTTTTCTGTTTTAAACAAACAAAAAGCCTTGTCTGCTGTGGAAAAAACACTCTGGAAGCTAAAACAGGGGCTCAGGAAGAGGGGTTGCTAGTGTTAGGACAGCTGGGCTAAGATAAGACCCTGTGCATGTAAATAATAATAATAATAATAATAATAATAATAATAATAATAAAAAATATAATAATAATAATAATAAAGAGGGGTTGCTAGTGTTAGGACAGCGGGGCTAAGATAAGACCCTGTGCATGTAAACAATAATAATAATAATAATAATAATAATAATAACAACAACAACAACAACAATAATAACATTAAAACAAAAAGTAAACCTTCCAAAGTTGTCTTCAGTTTTGGAGTGTACACAGTGACCTGTTTTGAGTTACATAAATATAGCCCCTGTTGCTTGCCCCCTAAGACATACAGAAATACCCATGGGACATGAATGGGACACTGCCCATCACCTGAATTGACAAGACTCTGGCCTGCAGTGGCCTGCAGTACCCTCCTGGGAGGGTAATGGCTTTCAGATGTAGAGACTTCGGGAAACAGACTCTGAGGTCTCTGGATGGTCCTTCATTCAAGGTTCTTCCTTGTCAGAGAACAATGACAGTGAAAGACTAACATCACCTTAGATATCAGCATATACTGTCATTATTGCCTTTGCTAAGTAGTCTTCTGGTTTGCCGGTCAGGTTAAATATAGGGTCATTTTATTCACCAACAATGATTCAAATGGATGGCTAGTGTAAGTGGCTGTAAGCTTGAATCAAATACTGAAAAAGAAGTGTCTGTTACATTCCAACAGTATGTTGTAACTGGGACTCCTAACAACATTTTCTTGAAGGATTTTTTTCCAAGGAAATGGTGTGTGTGTTCGTATGTATGTGTGCACATGCACGTGGGTACATATGCATGTATACATTTATATATATAGTCAGACTCTGTAGAAATCGCCCTCTGTGGTGTTTATGGAGACTGAGTACATGATTGACTCATGGGTAAGGTGTGACCACAAAGCATGGGAATCAGTGTGTTCCCAGGCCAAAGGCTAAAGACCATTGTTCCAGGTCAAGCAGGCAAGAATCCAAAAACACAAATGCCTCCTTCATCTGTCTTTTTGCTATATTCAGAGTCTTGGAGAAGCTCAGTCAGATTTTCTTAACCCTCAGCTCCAAGAAGCTGATATTATACAGAGAAATACACACACACACACACACACACACACACACACACACACACACACACTCCAAAATGACAAATGACTCAGGCACCCTGTAACTCATTCAAATTGACACATGAAATTAACTAGCATAAAAATGTATCTTGATTAAACAGAATAAATGGTAATACAGTAATGTGTTGATTTTTATGTGCCTATAAGAAATATATTTGAAGTAACCTTGATACTGTTAAACATACCTCACATGCTTATTTCCTGATTATCATTTTATTTCTATTATTATGGTCCTACATTTCAATTTAGACCAATCAGAGTATGTTCTTCTGAAAGGAGCTGAGCTCTCGTCACTTACAGTATATGGCTGTCTGCACCAGTGCATTCCCATTGAATGAAATGGAAAGCACAGTTTGTCTGGTCACCTCAGCCTGATGCTATTTTATTTACTGGTTTTTATCGTAACGTCTCATTCTCCACCTGCCAGTAAGAGAGGAAAACTGCTTAGGTCCATAGGAAGCAAGTTTTGATAAGGTGGTTAAGAAATATGTGTGTATTGATTTGCCAGAGTTTGTATGGAGCAAATACATTTGTCTTTGGTATCTTTTTTTTTACAGACAGTGTTTAAAATTGCAAATCGTTTTTCACTCACTCAGGTTAAGAAACCACATATTTTACTAGTTTTATGTGTATTATACATAAGTTTAATGTGTGGGTTGGCTTTTTTTATTAGAAAAATGTGTGTTGCTTTTCCTATAGATAACATTGCATAGTCTTGTGTTCTACTTTATTTTCAATAAATTAGAAATAAGCATGTCTGATTTTTCCTGAGGTTAGCATAAAAGATTTCCATGTGACATAACAAGAGTCAGGAAAGGCTCTGGCACTCAGGGAGGAACCTATGTGACTGACACTTGAATGTAGGATGCAAGCAAGACATGTCATCACTACTAGATAAATATCCTGGATTGCAGAGTGCTAGACTTATTTGCTCTGGGCACCCATCGGTGTAAAACATTGTCTAGGGTCCACATCTGGCTGGGCCTTAGTCCCGAATGGACATACCTTTCTTCTCCCCATTTTTACCAGCTGGATGGGGACAGCTTTTGCCTCCTCCTTTCTGCTCAAATGCCATACCTGGACAGACATCTCAGCTGCTGCTTTTTGTTGTTGTTGTAGATAGCAAGGTGATAAATGATGATGGTAATGATGATAGATATGACATATGACAGAGATGATAGAAGATACATAGATAGATAGATAGATAGATAGATAGATAGATAGATAGATAGATAGATGACACATGATAGGAAAACCATGGTCATGATAGATGACCAAAGACAAAGGAAATAATTCGGAACACATATTTCTCTCATTTAGCAAAATGAATTCTGGTTTCTGTAAAGGCGGTCGAGCCTTTGATTCTAATTCCAGTCATTTTCTTACCTGTGCACACAACTTACTAGCCTCAGACAACTTAGCTGTAACTTCTCAATCAACTGCTATTCGGGATATTACATACAGATCCTCTGACTACAGGAATTTGATGAGAAGTGTGAAAGGAGTGTTTGAAAGCTTGGTTGATGTTTTTGGAATAAATATTTAAATTTACTTGAAGATGATGATTTCATTTCATGTTTGGGGGAAGCCATATTCCTCTTTATAATTGTCCCCTCTGTCTTCCTTAACACTCTTAAGTACTTTAAGCTCTTGCTAGTCACTACTCATTAGTGAGTTAAAAACACAGTGGATGCTACAATTCAGATACTGCTTGGTGGTATTGAATTGAAAATGGAAATCACTGTCTTTTTGATAAACAGTAGAAAGAATTCTAGGTTGTTGCCAAATACGTGAAGGCTGAATGTCCTTTTGTGGTTTCTAAGCTGCACTTATGGATGTTTGCATTTCTTTCCATGGTGCTTCAAACTCTCACATGAAGGATGGCTTTGTAATTAAGCTGTCTAAAGCACAATGTGTAGAATTTCCATGTTGCCGAGACACCTTAGTTTTGCACCAGCCTTATTTTCAGGCTTCATTGGTTTCTGTGGGTATTATAATGTGTGGTGCTGATGATACCATATTGACCTTCAAGAGTACAAATAACCAAGCAAAGCATGAAGATTTGATAAAACATGGCTGTATTAAGAAATGGTTGTTCTAGGAAAGCCTGTCTGGGCAAGACATTTTTAATGCTGTAGTTTGAAAAATGTGCTTTTTGTCAACACCTTGAAGAGGTGAAACATGCTCTGGCCATGGTGACATGTCTCTGGGTGCTTCTTTAAGCAGCGTTGGCGTCTTCTGGGTGCTCCCTTGTGGAACTCTCTGTCCTGAGAAATGACTCGGTTTTCTTACAAAGATTAGGCATTCTGTTTCTCTTCTCAATCTGCCTTCTTCCCTTCTCCTTCCTAGTTCCTACAACGGCAGCCAGCACTCCTGATGCCGTCGACAAGTACCTGGAGACACCTGGCGATGAGAATGAGCATGCCCATTTCCAGAAAGCCAAAGAAAGGCTGGAAGCTAAGCACCGGGAGAGAATGTCCCAGGTACAGCGGGTTCTCCCTTCTGTTGCTTTGTTATATAGGAAAATCTGGCCGTCTGTCTCAGCTGGAACTTTAGATACAAAGTTTAACCTAAATGTTTGCTGGGGGGATACAGATTGTAGGATGCCCCCACCTCCACCCCTACATGCAATGATGTCAAGTAGGATTTAGAAGTGCAGATCAAATTGTGTCTCTCTGCTAAAGAAAAGTACTCTGGGGAGATGGCGGATGTGCATTGTAGTAAACATCTTTGTGTATCCTATAATAGGCTACATGCTCTAATGTGCATGGTAAGATTTATGTAAAGAATGGAAAATTGTAGCTCGATTGGTAAACTATTTACTATTACCTGCTGAGCACGAGGATTTGTGTTTGATTCCTGGAACACATATTTCAAAAGCCAGATCTGGTGGCATGTGCTTGGAACCCAGTGCAGTGGAGGCAGAGCCAGTCAGGTCTCCTGGGGCTCACGGGCCAGTCAGCCTAATGTCAGCTCACTCCTTCTGTCTACTTGCTCTGCTAACCCCGCACTGGGCACCATACCTCATGCCCTGGAACCACCCAGCTGATCCAACTAGTCATCTCTTAGCTCACTTACCTCACCTTCCCTCTCCTTTCCCTTAAATGCCCTCTAATGCATTGCTCCATCCTCCCATCGGTCTTCTGTCTGATGTGTGTGTCCCTGTGTACCTGGGTGTCATGACCCACTTACTGTCTTCTCCACTGAACTCATCTCCTGAGCTGTTGGCTTCATTGTACTGAATAACAAGAAAGCCCTTAAAGAGCGCGAATGATGGGTCTAAAAAGCAGCGCATGGTTGCTATTTGCTTAATGACGACTAGCTCTAATACTTGGCCCTATTCTGCAGTTGTAACATTAAGGAAGGAGGGCTCTACAACCACACTAGAACGCGATAATCCGGGCCATGAGCTATAGTTCACATTCTAACGCTTGCCCATGAGAAAAACCTGAAAGAGTCTTGAGCTAGAAAGCCAGCCAGATGCAGCGGTCAACTAAATTCAATCGCTCTGAAAACTAGAATCTTTCACATTTCTTACTCGAAAGGTCTTTTAAGGAGGTGTGGGGACGACTCGGTGAGATTTACTATAATTTAAACTCAGAATTGATCTGATTTTCTGAAGCTTCCAGAGGCTTCCTCGTGACCCTTTAAAAAAAATAAATAAATAATGGTGCTGCGTGAGTTGCCCAGAAGTCCACCGGAAGTTTATTAAATGCCTAGAGCTTGCGCAGTATTTCCAGTGCCTGCCTCGGCACCCTGACCCCAGCCTTGCAGCTGCCCCAGTCACCTGCTGGCCTGACTTGTCTGCAGCCAGAAGCTGCTCCCCTCCAACTGCAGCTCACTTTGTTCTTGACCTTGCTTTGTTTCAGAACTGTCTTCCTGGTCTTCTCATCCACAGGTCTCACAAATTCCTCTGCCTCCCATAAATTTTGAATTGGGGCAAGCAGTCGCTCTTACCCTGTATTTGATTCTAAGGCTTTGTATAATAAGTTATTTATTAGCGATTTTTATATCTATAGCCTGTGTTTATACTACACTCTACTGCCTTTTAGTCCACATTAAATTATATAAGGTATATCAACCTTGTGTGTCATTTGTAAACCCACTGAGTCCTTTTTTTTAAATATTTTTTTAAGACCCATGGAATTTTTCCCCTATATCTGAGGTGTTTTTATGTAAGTAAGAAAACAAGTTTCAAGTATTCTGTTAGCTTCTGCGAATCCTAGTGAGCATAGCTACTTAATCCAGGACTTAGTTCATATATTTTTGGGCGATTTTCTCAGTCTTCTCATTCCAGATCTGAGGTTACTTCAGCTATCATGTCCCTAAAGCAGAGAATGCTGTCTGGTAGGTTCCAGCATTACACATTTGAAGGCTCCTGAGCTGGCATTTATCTTTATAATCTATGCTGCTGGATTTGGGGGACTTTTTGACTTTGAACTTGTCTGCCTCTTAAATCTCTGCTTAGTAATAGTCATTTTCTCTGCATGACATAACCCGGACTCTGAAGAGCCGTAAACCCTGATGGAATTGATATCTCTCTGCATGCAGAAAGAAACCGTTGTACAGGGATAAACAGTGCAGCCCAGAGGACTTCAAGTTTCAAATTTGGCGCTTTCTAACTTGATTTTCATTGTAGGTTTCATTCAGTTGATTTTTCTGGGCTAGCATACAAAATATAGTCGACTTCATCTATTTCTGTTATAAATACAGAAGGTTAGGGAAGATGGTATTTTTATTGATTTTAATGAGGACCGCAACCTAGCAATCTGAAGGTCTTGGTTGCGATGTGACTAACCTGCGGCAGATACAATAGGCACACAGAAAGCCCTAAAAGCGCTTTCATTACTGTAATGTTAGTTACTTAAGAAAGGAAGGATTTGTTTCAGCCCACGAGTTCCAGGCTGCAGTCCACAGTGACGTGATGATCATGGTGGGCAACAGGGGCATGAGGCAGAGGGCCTTGCATCTGCAGCAAGGAAGTACAGCGCATGCTCACTTACCCCTTTTCCTTCAGTCTAGAATCCACAGCCACAGCATAGTGTCGTTTCCAGAGATTTGTTTCCATGGTGATCCTAAACCTCTCGGAGTTGATGAGCAAGATTAGTCATCACATTCATGTACATATTTAGTTGCTTTAGTTCGCCTGTAGAAGGAAGTCCTTCAAAAAAATGGAAATTCTCCTGATGCTGTTTTGTTTTTTAAATATATTCAGGGGCATACTAGGGACAGCTACTGGTACTGACACTTAACTCACCTGGAAGATGGAGGTCTCACTCTGTAATGGACACTGAGCCAGTCAGCTGTTTGGTTTATCATCATTCCTTGCCCACCTGCTATTTTCATAGCTTTCTTAAACTTGTCTAGAGAGTGAGGGTGGCCGTTAATAATCAGAGGGCCTGTTGTGAGGAATCAATTAAATCAGACAAGCTTTGCAGAGCCCTTAATCCAGCATTATCTATTGTCTGTGTACCCCAGTGAATGCCACTGGTTAAGGGGGAGTCTTCTGCCTACAGTGTGCCTGTGTGTATTCCTACAGTGATGCATAGGTCATGGATTTATGAGAGTAAAAGACATTGTTAAATTATTCTTAGAAAAAAAATCAATGTTTGAGTTCATTTATATAGTAATACCTAGTTCCAAAGCATTAGCTAGGTCAACCTTAATTATTTCATGGATCTGCAGCTCAAGAGGGCAGTCAGATTCTGAGTGTCCAAGGAGAGATGATAACAAGGCATATATAATGCAGGGAACCAGATTTCACACCCCATTAAGACATTTGGTTTCTATCTCAAACTAATTTTGAGACTTCTTGCCTGGGCAATTCTAGTTAGAACACCACCACCCCAAGAACATTCTCTCTATACAGGAAATTGAAACATTTTTCTTCCCAGGCTTATCTTGTCTATAAAGCAAAGAGTGTCTTCAATATCTGCTTTGTCTACCACTGCCCTTTATCAACTAATAGAAACAGCCAAGTACCCAGGACAGTTTGTTTGTACTTTTTCCTTGTATCTCATTTTCAAAAAAAAAATTTTTTTTTTTGCTTTTGTTTTGTTTGAGACAGGGTTTCTCTGTGTAGCCTTGGCTGTCCTGGACTCGCTTTGTAGACCAGGCTGGCCTCGAACTGGCAGCGATCCACCTGCCTCTGCCTCCTGAGTGCTGGGATTAAAGGCATGCGCCACCACGCCTGGGTCAAAAAAAATTTTTTTTTAAAACACACACCTGCCATGCTAATTGGCTGTGACTTTGTAGGCCTTGCTTTTTTTGTAATTTTGAAGAATATGTAAGAAGTCCACAAGTACCTACCTTGTAAGCGACTGGTGTTTTGCTTACTTTTACTTTATTTTCCTTCATTAAGCTCACTCCACACTTAGACTCACTTCACAGACGGTAGCCTAGAAAAGAGAGGGGCAGCCACAGGCCATGAGAAGTTAACATGCATGTTCATTCAGCGCCACACAGCTGGAGGCAGGCAGTGTATCCTGAGGGGTGAGCGACAGTCCTTCGGGGACAACCAGGTGGACATCAAGGTAGAGAACAGGAAACTGCCATGACACATCAGACTGGCCTGGTTACCCAGCTACTGTTTTTGCCACATTCAGAAGGTTGGTTCTGGAGGGATTTAGAGTAATCATTGCTATGCATGACTCAACAAGAGTCATGAATATGTAATGCAGGGAATTGGTTTTCACATTCCATTAAGACATTTAGTTACTGGGCAAGAGCTTACTCTTGATTTATGCAAGGGGTGGGCCTTAGGATTTCAGACAAGTCTTCCCTCTCCTCGGCACCATTTCTTCGTCTGTGGTTTTTGCATTCCTGGTCTGCACATATACACAACTAAAATACAGCATTTTGGCTTGAAGTCGTAAAAGGTTAAAAACCAGTGTGTTTAGTTTATTGATGGGGGACCTTGTGCAGACAGCATGCGACTTTTATGAATAATCAGTGGTTACTCCCATGAGTAAAATGACTTCCCAGTATTTCCCAAGGAAAATGAAAAGATGAACCAACCCGTTTCAAGAGGACATTTGTATTCACCATGCTGCCAGCGTAAATTATTTATGTTCTTGTAGAACAAGTATTACTCACATAGGGATGGCCATGTGGTGTGTGTGTGTGTTTTTTTATAGAAAGCACCGTAATATAATCCATCCAGCTAAATCTGTATTTAAATAAAGTCTTTTTGTCATCTTTGTAGGTCATGAGAGAATGGGAAGAGGCAGAACGGCAAGCTAAGAACTTGCCCAAAGCTGACAAGAAGGCCGTTATCCAGGTACCACCCAACCCCCATCTTCACATCAGACAGGACACACCCACACTCACTCATCAAGGACCTCCAGGCTGCTTACATTTGCATGAACTTGAATCATTCTCACCCCATGTCTCAGTAATAAGTTACCTCCTTACATTTGCTCCCAACTATTACAAATTATAATTAATCACCCCAAATTTATACTGGTGCTTGCAGCCCCCTTTCGGTTAATGATACATCTTTTAAGTGGCTGGAATTGTCAGTTCCTCCAGTCCCTGGAAAATTTAAATGAGATTAAGGATTTAGGACTAAAATCTGTCTACAAATTTACCTTATATAAACAGAGGTGCTCCCTTCGTATCAATGATTACACTAAGAAACAAATATGTTGTGTGTGTTTTTCACATCAGCATTTCCAGGAGAAAGTGGAATCTCTCGAACAGGAAGCAGCCAATGAGAGGCAGCAGCTTGTAGAGACACACATGGCCAGAGTTGAAGCTATGCTTAATGACCGCCGGCGCCTGGCCCTGGAGAATTACATCACCGCGCTGCAGGCCGTGCCTCCAAGGGTAGGTCCCATTGAGATCTCGCTTCAGGTCGCAGCACTGATGATGATACTCAGACACTGGGACCTGGAGGCCACCCGAGAGAAGATAGGAGAAATGTCATAAGCACTTTATTTATAGATGTGATTTACATATGTTGTGTCTTAAAGACACGGGGTCACAGACCACTGTTGGTCTTCCCTCTTAAGTCATTTGGCTATTGCCTTTATATAATTTTCCATGCTGAATTGATATTTTTCTTTAAGCTATCATTTTTTAATATATATATATATATTAAGGAACTCTAGCATCTTTGGCTAATGTAGTCATGCTTTCTCACAGTCTTATTCTCTTTTCATATATACCCATTTTCTTCTGGTCAAAAGACTTCCTTTATGTTTTCAAGTGCATGTAGGATGAAGTTTGAATTATTTTGGTTAGAATGTGTGTAAGCTAGTGGTTTGTTTATGCTTGAAAATACCTTAATTCTACTATTTGTTTTGAAAGGTATTTTTGGTTGGGTATAGAATTCTTGGGCCAAGTGATTTTCTCTTACTACTTTAATGATGGTGTTCTTGATTTCTAACAGAGAGTGCTTTTCATCTTTACAAATAGTCTCTTCTGTGATCTGGCTGTGCTGAAGATTTTTCTCTTTTTCACAGTCACTACTCTAACAACGTAAAATGATGGATTCATTCAATCCTTAGTCTCTTCTGGCCATCTCTTCATCATGGACTTAAGATTATGTCTGATGTTTTCCCACAGGTCTTTATGTCTAGTCATTTTTCATTGCCTATCATAGACTGTAAATTTTATATTGTTGGGTGCTGTGTGCTTCTGTGTTTACCTAGAAGCACTTTGACCCTTTTGTATTTTATTCTTAGATTTGTTGGGTGGAGGGGATCAGTTTTCTACATGTAGCTTGCTAGTCTCATTTCCATTGGATGCTTCTGAGTACTCTACCGTGAATACTGAGTTTCAAACTGAACTGCTGTACACAAGTAATTCCTGTCTCTGTGTCCTGTCTCCAGGCACTGCTATCTAGTCCTCTGGGGTACTTTTTTACTCCTGGCCTCAGATTCTTACACCAACATACACTGATGCAGTGAGGAGGTTCACCTTCTGAAGATCGCTTGCAGAGCACTTGGTCCTGTAAAGCCTAGCCCACTGGTTCTCTTGTGACTCCTCCCTTCTTGGAGTGCACTGCCTGCATTGCCTGCCTTGTACAGTCTAGGAAACTCAGGGGCTGTGGGTGCTGACAATTGTTGGGCCTCACCTTGTGTGTCTCCTCTTTCTCAGTGGTCCATGCGCCTTACCTTGCAGAGACTGTTTCTCTTACTTAGTCCATCTATTCCTTTTCTCTGACAGGAGGGTAAAATCATGGGCCTCTTGATAGATCTTAGCCAGAAGTAAAAATTTGTTACATTATGTAACTAAACCAAAAATCCACCCCCTTGCTCTGTTTTTTTTCCTCATCACTCCTATTTTTCTTTCTGTGTTATGGAGTTCCTGGCATTCCTCCAGGTAGTAAGATGGCACTGACTCCTTTGTACTGATGACATCACTTGATCTCGGGATGGGGTGGATGGTTCAGGGTGTCACCACTAGTAGTGAACAGGGAAAGCTGTGAGTCAGTCACCCACCGCAGTGTCTTTCCTCTGGACCATACTTCCTCCCTGAACAAAGAGCTTTTGAAAGTACAATGTCCATATTAGCATTTCATTTTCTGTGAGCAATCTCTGTCTTTCCCAGGCAGTACTTAGAAAAATTCTGATTGGTGTCACCCTGCAGATGACAGTGTCCTTGGTTCCTCCTTCCCTAGAGAACATGCGTTGGGAGAGGGGAGTTGCGGGGGTCATTCGCCAGGAGAGAGACATTTGGGGGGCTTTGAGATAGAGCTTTAACAGGAGGCACATTGTGAAATGATCCAGCCAAAAGTTCAGTCTCTGTAGTAAGATCTTTGTCCAGGGAAGTTAAAGCTAAAAATAAGATGAGAGCTGAATGGAGTCTTTTCAAAATCTTTCCGTGGAGTCTGGGCATCACAGGACCGGCAACGGCAGGCAGGGTGTCTGCCAGAGCTGCAGGCATCATTTTAGATAGCTCACAGTAATGTGTGCTGTGGGCCTTTTGATCAGGCGGTGGTTTTGATAGCAGTATTTTAAAGTGAATTTGTTTCACTACCCCCCCCCAAAATCAGATTGCTATTGATTGACCTGAGAATATCTATTAAATTTCTTAACTCTGAAATACACAAACCTCTCCTTTTTAATAATAATAATTAAAAAAAAGAGTAAGTACACACACCTAAATCTTGAGGCAGCACCTCCTATGTTTGAAGTTACCAACTTTGAGTGTTATTTAAAAATTTAAATTTGGCTCGGCCACTGCACTTAGCTCTATGTTTTGAAAAATTGGAAAATTCTAAATCTCTTCTTGATTGCTTTAAAAGATATAAATCAAGAGTTTCCATTAAACTTTTGTTTTCAGATGTTGCTTATAACAACCACAGAGTCAGAACAACGTAAAGGTTTTAGATGTATGATTTAAATATACCGTTGACTATTTGAATACAATGGTAAACATAGAAGGGTAGGGGGTTTTGTTTTGTTTTGTTTTATTCTATTTTTAAAATAGTCTAATTTTATTCTGAATGTTTTCCAAGCTTTTAGACAGATCTTCCTCAAGACCAGTGGGACATACATGACCATAAGTGCATATGTGTCCTGTTTTTAATTAATCTAAGCAGAAAATGAAATAGGCTGGAAAGCTTGGAAGCTTCTATGTGTCTCTGAAAATGTATTCATTCCCATGTTCCCTCCAGTGTGGCACCACACTGTCACTTCTTCCATACAGAAGGTATTCACGGGCAGTTGTCCATAGCTGTGGTGTTGTGGTGCTTGCCCTATGGCCTGTTTCTATGCTAATATCTGCGTTTCTTTCATCTTTTAAAATGAAAAGCTTGCTACGAAGTTACAAATGTTTAGGTATTTAATAAAAATGTATAGCACACAATTGAATGGAGAAGTGATTATTCACCTGTGGATTTGTTACCGCCATCTGTCATAGAAAAAAAGTTAGTTGGTAAGAACTCCTGAGAATGTGTGCACACATGGGCATGCATGCATGCACACACACATTTATTTATTTACTGAAGGTCAGACTCCTCAAACATAACTAGATTGTAAGAAGTCTCACTTTAGTTTTGTTATATGTGTTTTTATTTCATTTTATTTTATTATTTATTTATTTTTTGCTTAAAAAATAAATTCCCAGTTGTTTTAAAGCATAGCGTAGGTGTTGGAAAAAGAAGGAATACAATTAAAGTAGCATAAATACATTCAACTTTGAATCATTGGTTCATTAGGATGGTACAAGAAAGAACGCAAGATCTCAAGTGCAAATGTGCAAAATTAAAACAGCTTGTTGTAAATCACCCTGGAAAAAGTCAAGAATGTGTCACAGTTGGCACTTGCTGCGTGATCAGACCACTTGGCAAAGCTTTCCCGGGTCTGTGTGGCTTTCAAACATCTTTTGTTTATTAGTGCATCCTCTCTCTGGGCTCCGCCTTCCGGGAGGTGTGGCTAAGCCTGTTTTCTCCGAGAGCTCTCCTCTGTTTGGTTTGACAGTGGAAGGCTTGAAGATGCAGAAGTCCAGATCAGACCTGGCCTTTCTGTGCTACGGGCTTGGAAGAGGTTTCCTCTGTAGCGCCTGTCTAGCTAACATCTAGCTGAAGGCATGAGTCATAGAAGTGCTAAATTTCAGTCTAAACCAAAGGTATTTGACAAAGGTCCCTGGTTTGTGTGAGGGGACTGCAAAGAGCCTGTTTTCTACAGTTTCTGGGGTTACATAAATACCTGTGTTTAATCCCCAAGATGGCCATTTAATCTGTAACTAAGAACAAGTTACCTAATAAAGGAATCCTTCCTTCCCAGTCTGCATAGTGGGGTTAATTTTTCAGTTCCTTGCAGTTAACACTTTTTTTTTTTTTTAGCTTTGGTTGGCCATAATTCAAAACTAGAAGGACCCACTGAAGGTTGAGACAAGACTATGGAATACAAAGATATCTTCCTTCCTGGGGGACTGAGAGTTTGTGTGGAACACATGGAGGCTTTGGTGGCTGTCCCGGTTAGGAGAGCCTCCTTCTTAAAGAGGAACCAATGGGCAATAACTTCCTGGAAAGTGACCCCTTGGCCATGTGCAATACTTCTGCTAGCAGTGTAAACTATGCCAGAAAGCTTGAGTATGCATCTTTATTATCTGAGCTAAAACTCACCAAATGGAGGAAGCCACAAGAACAAATCTATCGCCACTTTCTACTGCCATAGTGAAGTTTGTCTTTGACCTAGCGTAATGGTTTTCTAAAGAAGAAGATTATAGATACATATTTTAATCAGACTTTAAAAATTGTACTCAACATCTAGACTTAAAGACAAAAGAGATTGCAATGTACTGTCTTCCCTTGTTGGTTTTGATCTGTTTTGTTGGCTTATTTTTATTTGCCCACTTAAAAGACCTTCTTAAAGAACCGGGAATGCGGCATAAATACATAGAGCGGGGTTAGAATTTTCGGTGTGGTCCAGGAAAGTTGGGAGACTGGTTTCCTCGTCTGAAAGATACCCACTTTCATGAAAGAGGTACAAAGAATAGTCTACACAGTGGAAACACTTCGGAAGTTATTCTTAGCTCTGAGTCACTCATCAGTTTAATTAACAGCCAATTGATGATTTAGTTAGCAGTCACTCGTTAGCAGCCATGTTGTGCCAAGAGCTATGAGAACGCGCCGTACCCGTGTTCCTGCTTCACAAAGCACGGGTCCTGCTTGCAGTGAAGTCTCGTCTTCTTTGTTCTCTCTGTAGATGTCATCTAATGCATTTCCATACTGCTTATCCCTCATCTTCTCAGAAATTAATTTTTAAATGATGTTTTAAAAAGCAGTGTGATTCCAAGGAAAAGGAAGCGCACATTCAAAGGGCCACATCTGCTGCGGAAACAATGCAGTTATGGGGTACAGACTCCCACAGACAGACAACAGTGATGATGATGGAAAGCACTAGGGGTAATTGGTCCCCATGGGGCAGAGCTGTTTTCTTTACTCCATCTATTGCCAGTGTAACCAAATTGCAGGGTTAATATATAGTAAGACTGTCTAACCTGAAGTAAAAATATATCTGCACAGCCAGGTGCAGTGGTACACACTTGTGATCCCAGCACTCAGGGAGGCAGAGGCAGATGGATCTCTGTGAGTTCAAGGCCAGTTATGGCTACACAGAGAAACTTAGTATTGAAAACAAACAAACAAACAAAAAGAATAAAAAATATATGTGCAAAAATACACACATGTATACATATATGTTACTAGAGAAAAATTACAAGTAGAAACAAGAAAAATAGTAAATTATTGCCATATTTATAATGAAGCACTGAATTTTTGCTTGTTCTGTGAAAAATTCCACTTTGAATATGAGTAATGTGGTCAGGTTACCATTTACCAATGAGAATTTACTTCTCTGCTCTGTATACAGACAGTCGAGACACCAGACCTTTTTTTCTTTTCTTTTTCTTTTCTTTTCTTTTTCTTTTTTTTTTTTTTTTCCTATTGTTCCTGCATGGATGTTTCTACTTTTTAATTAAAATTACCAAATTCATCTTTGTCCTGACATGATCAAGGAAAGTTCCTAGACAACAATGGTTGCTTGTTATTCTAAGATAAATTATATAGCTCCAGGAATGACTAACACACCCGCCTTGGAGAATTGTCACTGGAGGCTGTAAAAAAGGTCATCCATATCCTTTCAGTTTTTGAAGGAAATGCGCATGAATCATATGCCAAGGCAGAGCTGTCTTTCCACAGGTACGAAAATAGAATAATGTAGCGAAAACTTGCTTGCTTTTTTTTTTTTTTTTTTTTTCCCCCTTTATCTAAACACACTGTCATCTATGAGGCCTGGATAATACACATTTTAGGTGGTTTGTTGGCCTGCTCTCCAACACAGGACCTTTTTTAAATTTCTAAATGTGATTCATGCAATTGCAAAGTCAGAGCAACCAAGCAGAACCCTGCAGTTAGGGGCAACCTAAGGTCTTTAGGATTATCACACGTCCCCGGGCTTTGCTCATGGAAGTCTCTGGGCTCACATGATGATGAGGTCAGAGCTCATACTGGGCCCCCAGCGCTCATCGTATATTCAGGGACAGGGCCCTGGGGTCCTCGCTGCTGGGGGATCCTTGCTGCTTAATATGCAGCCATTCCTATCAGGCTTTGGGGATTTTCAGAGGAAGTAAGGAATATCTTTCCAACTCACACAAAGAAATAGCAGTGTTAAGTCAGATAAGCATGTGGAAACTTGTGAACACATTCACTCTTTAATTGTCAGACTTAATAGAAGATAAGGATGAATTCAGACGGAACAACCATGCACATCACAAAAGCCTAACTTGTAACTAATACCGTGAATCACTTTCCAGTAATCTTCTAATGAGATTGATGGAGGACAGTTCTCCCTCCTGCCTCAGACCTTTAGCATAGTATAGCCTTCTGCCAAGAGCCTAGGACCATAAATGAGATTCAGTAATCTAAATCCAAATCTTCTCAGCACACAGGCATAACCCTAGCCATGGCTTCAATCTTTTTCTGGAAGTGTTAAGTGGAACATTTCAGGTATAAGCCATAAGTTTTAAATAGCTTTTATTTCACTACATTGTTATTGTTTTAATAGGTAGTGTTGGGATTTACTGAGTAATTTCATAAAGTAGCCTTCATCATAGGCATGTATGTGTAGTACCAAACTCAGTCTATGTAGGATCTGTTCCTGAGTGTAACAAGCCAGAAATTCAGAAGAGAACTCCCAGAACACAGTCTTCAACCATCCCGTTACCGCTTTGTCAAACCTGTCTGTGGCTTGATAGAAATCTAGCATATTAGTTTCTAGGGCCTGCTTACACACTGGCTAGAATACAGAGCTATGGAGGGAGACAGCTCTTTTCTGAACACTGAGTGGAGTGACCATGCCACATGGACCGATGTGAACCCTACATCACTTCGGCCCAATTGATGCTTTCTCATGCCGTGTGTGTGTGTGTGTGTGTGTGTGTGTGTGTGTGTGTGTGTGTGTGTGTGAGAGAGTGAGAGAGAGAGAGAGAGAGAGAGAGAGAGAGAGAGAGAGAGAACTCTTCCCATGCCCTAGTCTAGGATGCAGACTTGATGGGAAACCGCATACATACAAAGCATGTCACCTAGCCGAGTAGGTAGCTCAGTCGATTAGAATGTGCTGCTACTTAAGTGTGTCAAACAGTGTCTTCAAAATTAATAAATGTTGAGGCATTAATGATTAGGGGAAGGAAGAAGAGTTGGACGTGAGAACCACACAAAGACACAAGTCTCCTGAGTCCTCAGACAGGCCAAGCATTAACATCCAAACAGTCAACTAACAAAACCTTTTAGCCCTCACATTCTCCCTCCTCTTCTCTCCCTCTGTACTCCCTCTCCCTGCAAAGATGTAGAAGTTGAACTTTTATCATTTACTTTTTAAATGAATGTCAGCATTAATAAAAGGGGATATATGCCAACTATGCTGAGAGCAGAAGACGGGAGTGTGCAGGTATTGGCTATAAGAAATGGCCTTCTTCTATTCTCTCCAAGATACTTTAGCTTAATGCAGAAGACCAAGGCCAGTCTGGAGCATCTGGTACAGTTTCCTTTTGGTGACAGTTCTTTTCAAGATCAAGTGCCTTAAAGAATCATTTTAGGTGGCTAGCCCCTGGGGCCAGGTGAATAAAAAACCGTGATGAAAGCAAGTCTTACATTAGAAATTGAAGTGGGTTTTTTTTTTTCCTATTCGAACTCATAAAAGAAAAGGAAAGTGCATTCTCTTCAAAATAATATCGTCCTAAAGACAGAAATGGAATAGACAACTTAAAGTGCATTAAGAGTCATCAGACAGATGCATTATGGGAAACATGCAGGTAGTGTGACCCTTCTGTCTTCAACCTTGAAAGTGTACATAACTTAACAAGAAGCCAGCATCAGGTTATATAGTGCCCTGGATGTACAGCCCTGCAGATAAAACAGCTCCCAGAGTCAGCAGCAGGCAGCCTTTAATTTCTCACTTAAGCCTCTCTCCTTTTGAATGTGTGCTTTATAGGTTTAGCTTATCAGTTATGCCAGTAGATCTAAAATACGAAAGCACATCCTCTGTGCTATAAATTCAGCTGCATGCCACTGTACAAATGGGACTTGTGATGATGCGATACTCAGACCTGTGTTTAAAGCTAGGGTGTCAGTCTGTCCTGGAGCTACAGATTTCTTGTAGAATACATAAGCTAAGGGGATGAGAGCGGTTTGTTTTGCTTGTGCGTGTGGTTTGGTTTGTGCTCTCAAACACAGGAGCATGGCTCCTAGCAGGCATGCTGTGAGGCCAGAGCACCAATTCTGGGTCAGGCACATGGATGGGAGCTGCTGATACAAAGAAACAGTGAGACCTGATCTAGGCCCGTGGCTCTCAGACTGGAGGGGCATCTAGCATAAATAATGGAGTGCACCAAGAATAGCAACTGAGTTTTATGTAGTACCTTATGGTCACAGAGAGAAAGGCACCAAATCCCACCCAGAATTGCCAGGAGAATGCCTCGAAGTTAACAGAAATAAAGAGACACCAAATATATAATGTAACGAAAGCATTGTAATCCATTCTCCTATTTATCATATATATGCGCTCACATATGCACATATATACATATCACATACATTCAAACATATATACACACATGCATACATATATACTTACATACCACACATGGTTTCTGGTAATAAATTCTATACCATCCAACTTATTTTTCAAGGTATCCATGACACATTATTTAATAACTGTGCTTGTCTAAACATTTCCAAGTCTATTTCTGACAGGAACTTTATAGCTCTGAGATGTTTTCTTTTGTCTGAATAAAGAATTTATTTCCTTGCGAATCATCATCTGAAATCATAGGTCAGGATACCAATAGAGGTAGAATTGCTGGAGACAAAGAAAAAAAAAAGGTTTTTAAACCCTGTCTCTGAAAAACCAAAAAAAGGGGGGGAGGGGAGATTTCAGCCAGGTGGCACACACCTTTAATCCCAGCACTTGGGAGGCAGTGGCAGTCAGATCACTGTGAGTTTGAGGCCAGCCTGGTCTACAAAGTGAGTCCAGGACAGCCAGGGCTACACAGAGAGACCCTGTCTCAAAAAACAAAAACAAAACAAAACAAAAACAGACAAAAAAAGTTTTCACATAAAACTGGAATAAAATGAAGTGTAGAACCAATTAGAATAAAAAAATACAAGACAGAAGCACTTAAGAAGAAATTTAATTGAGAGTATTAGAATCTGATGGCTTAAAAAGAACCTAATTACATTTCAACATAAAATAACCTCAGTGTAACGATGGCCTTTGTTCTGGGGAACGAATCACGTATTCCTCACTCTGTGGTTGAGTAGTCATTAAATTGCTTATTATTTTCTTATTTTGGTTATTGCACTAACTGTGTGTCACTAATGAAGGGATTATTTGTGAAGCATTAATTCTGGTCTTGGGGCTGTGCACATACATGGCAACGTAATGCTGTGGACTGGCCGTGAATATCTCAGTGGGAAAATATCTTACTGAAATCTGAGAAACCCAGTGTTTATTCCCCTTCTCCAACAGAAAGTTTCTGTTTAGTGCTGATTTAGGACAGAGTCCCAAACGCTGAAAGTGCCATATGCTTTATAAGAAGGAAGAATGCTTTGTAAGAGGGAGCATTAGCCAGATGCTCACTTGCAGGGGACACATCACTCAACCCCTGGACTGAATGCCAGTGGAGGAAGTAATGTTTGTACAAATCTGAAACTTTTCTTATGCTTCCCGCCCCCCCCCACACAGCCCCATCATGTATTCAATATGCTGAAGAAGTATGTCCGTGCGGAGCAGAAAGACAGACAGCATACCCTAAAGCATTTTGAACATGTGCGCATGGTGGACCCCAAGAAAGCTGCTCAGATCCGATCCCAGGTAAGCTCTGAGTGTGGGAGCCTCCCGCAGCTTGCATAGTCCACAGCTGTTGCTTCTTCAATGGATACGAAGATGTTTACCTGCCTTAAGAGCGCCTATGGTGGGGCTGTTGTACGGTGTAGGAAGAGTTCTTTCAAAGCTATTCTTCACCAGGCTTAGTGGAATACAATTGTACTCTAGAGTTAACATGTGGAGGCAGAAGGATTAATGGTTCAAGGCCAGTGGGTGACATGAGGGAAATTCTGTCTCAAGAAGGAGGGGAGCAGAGAGATGACTCAGCTGTTGAGAGTGCTCACTGTTCTTGCTGAGGACTTGAATTTAGTCCACAGCCCCCACGTTTCACCACCACCCATAACTCTAGGTCCAGGGGATCTGACACCATTTTCTGGCTTCCACTGCTTCCTGCACATATATCTGGGTACACAAAAACACACATACATATATCCATAAATAAAAATAAAATAAATCTTGTTCAGAGGGGAGAGTGTTTTAGTAATGTGTGCCTTGCCATTTTGTACGTTTCCCCAATAATATGGAATATAAAAATCTGAATATAAAAATATATAAGTATATATGTTTATATAAAATATATAAAAATTTGCAGCAGCCAAAACTTGGAAAGCTAGTCATTATTCTTTTAAAGCTAGCCACCAAGACTAGGAAGTGGCTCAGTGGCTGTGGCAGCCCATGAATCATTCTAGCACTTAGAAAGCCTAGACGGGATTTCTGGAATAAGCTGGTTAGCTAGGAGAGCCATATTAGTGAGCTCTTGGTCCAACTGAGAGACCCTGCCTCAATGAACACAGGGCAGAGCAGTTGAGGAAGAATCTCAATGAATTCAAGCCTCAAGCCTCCGTGAACACACATGCGTGTTTGCATATGTTCGGCCAATAAACATGTGCAAACGTCCATATACACACATATGTACAAAAATAAATGAAAATACAGAATAAAGCCACCGAAATGGATTTCTCATTCCCAGAGGTAGAAAGCCCCAGTCTACCTCCAGAAATCTAAGACTGGATTTCCTTTACTGGAATAAAATTAAAAACATCTACATTCTGTATAAAATATCTAATCAAATTGAAATATTCCTAAGTATTAGAAAATTTGCAAAGATATTTATATAGCAAACAGGGTGTTTGGGAAGCATCAGTATTACCGATTTGGTGACAGATGTGGCCTTTGAAATAGACTATGGCAGCTGGGTGTGGTGGCGCACGCCTTTAATCCCAGCACTCGAGAGGCAGAGGCAGGAGAATCACTGTGAGTTCGAGGCCAGCCTGAGCTACAAAGTGAGTCCAGGACATCCAGAGCTACACAGACAAACCCTGTCTCCAAACAAACAAACAAACTACCCAAAAGAAATCAGCTATTGCAAGCATGCAGGCTCCTAGTAAGTTTAAAGTTAAGTGAGAGAATAAGAAGATATAAAGAAGAAAAGGCCCCTTCCGTTTAGTGTTCCAGCCATGCTCGTCAGCTTTGTTGGTGGGAAGTGGGTGATTCGTCACTATTTCCTCGACAGAGATTTGTTTACCTGTTGCTGTCACCATCCACCAGGTTATGACACACCTCCGTGTGATCTACGAGCGCATGAACCAGTCTCTGTCCCTGCTCTACAATGTCCCTGCTGTGGCCGAGGAGATTCAAGATGAAGTTGGTAAGTGATCTGTCCTTCTGATGGCGTACATGATAAATGCCTTCCCCCAGGACAAATCAGGAGTGAGAGATTTCTGCATCCGGTTACCCATGCCCATGTGCCCACAAATTGAAAAGCACATTTTGTGAGTTGGTGTGTGTGTGTGAGTGTGTGTGAGTGTGTGTGTGTGTGTGTGTGTGTGTTAAGCGAGTGTACCTTGGGGTTAGCTGAAGCTTCTTGTCCTGTGTGACGTGCATGCATTGAGGTAACATTGCCAATATCAAACTATAGAGCTATAGAAGCCATTATAAAGGACTGGGCAGGGAATGACCTACTACTCTTAAGCTCACTAATTATGGTTGTCCCTTTCTGATTCTAACTTGGTCTTAACGGAACTTCTAGTTTGGCAAGACACTACTCTAAACGTTAGCCGCAAGGGAGCCAGGGTTGCAAAGTGCCATGGAACGGGGCAACCCAGTATACTTACAAATCAGTGACAGGTAGCTGGGCGTGGGGGCTCATGCCTTTAATACCAGCATTTGGGAGGCAGAGGCAGGAGGATCGCTATGAGTTCAAGGCCAGCCTGGTCTACAAAGTGAGTCTAGGACGGCAAGGCTACACAAGGAAACCCTGTCTCAAAAAAACAAACAAAAGCAAAACAAAACAAAAAGCAGTGACGGAAAAGCAGTGACAATTAGAAATGCTCTTTTTCTTTCTTTGTCTCTTTCTGTCTTCCTTTCAATAAAGGCAGACCAGGGCCATTTAACAACTAGGGCTGAGGAGATGGGTCGGTGTTCAAGTGCCAGCTTCACATGTGGAAGGCCTGAATTAGGTCTCCAGCACAAACATTTAAAAAGAAAGAAACGCCAGGCATGATGACGTGTGCCTATAACCCTAGCAGTGGAGACAAAATCAGGTGGACCCCAGGGACTTGCTGGCCAGAACTAGTGCCCCTGTCTCAAGTAATAAGGAAGAGAAGGCATCCCAACATCAAACATTCAGCCTTCACATGCACACACATGCACACACACACACACACACACACACACACACACACACACACACACACACTTGCTATTTCTCTAAATATACTGGACACCCCATACTTACAGAAAATTTATCTTGAGATCTTTCATTCAGAGTCTTGCATGCTTCCATTTTAAAATAACTGTTTGCCATGAGGAAAGATACTTGCTGTAATGAATACAAGCTCATTAGAGGCCCACGTGCCCTTTAAGCTCCTGATACAAAAGGTCAAGGTGAGAGTTCTTCAGGGAGAGTGCTTTCCCTTGGTTGCCCTTAGTAGGCTTCCATAGTCTCTTTCATTTGGAGGACTGTTACACAAATGAATAATCAACAAAACCGTCACTCAAATTGGATGCATTAGACCCACAATTGGCCCTGCATGGCATTTCACAATCCCTTATATATTAGTCTCTTTATCTTTGCTCATACTTAATAGTTCATAATAAAACTGCACATTTTTTGGTTGTTCAGTGCGAAGAAGAACCTCACAGACTTCCTCCACTGTGCGCCTTACAGAATGTACAAAGGTCTGTGGGTTTCATTCATCTACTGTTTCCCTCACTCCTCAAACTTTAAGTATGAATTGGTTCAGCACAGAGAAGGGAAAAGCTGAACTTCAAAGCCACTAGCAAAATGGCGAGATGGGAAAGTAGAACTACAGATGCTTATTATGCCCTTGACTAGGATCCTCTTAATACGACGCCCTATGAGCATATACAGGGGGAAGAGGTCCTCCTCAGTCACAGTCATAGGGGAGGGGAGTAAGTGAAAAATGGGAAGGAGGGAGGAATGGGAGAATACAAGGGATGGGATAACAATTGAGATGTAATATGAATAAATTCATAAAATATATTTTTTAAAAGTCCATAAGACATAATGATTTTATTAAAATGTAACATTGACTTGTTCACAATAAAGTAATAAAAAACTAAAAAAAAAAAAAAAAAAAAAAGAAGGAAAGAAAGAAAGAAAGAAAATACAGTCCGTGGTGCGGAGAGAGTGCATCATGTCACTGGCGGATGCTTTCTGGGTAAAAGGTTTCAGGCTGAGGAACTGCCAGTGTCTGTGTTCCTTTAGTGACACGGGTGGATCTGAATAAATCATGCTTCCAGCCTTAAATCTCTATTATGGCAAAATAGGTGAGAGTGCCTGCTGTGTGAGCAAGAGGACCCGAGCCGAAATCCTCAACATCCATGAGTGAGAAGAGGCCTAGGCTACAAAGTAGTTGTGCTGTGTGGGTGGAGGTGGGAATTGGAATCAAGCTGGTAGGAAAGAATAAATAAACAAACAAACTACACAGACTAGAGCACGAGACTCACGTTGCCAGAGAATTCTGGCCCTGATCGTGTTACCCCATTGTGCTTCCCTGAGGCAGCCCATCTGTTTATGCTACAGCTAGCTCTAGTAATCCCCAGATCCGTAGTTGTAGCAACTTACATACGTGTGGCCTTCCGCCATCCAGCATCTTTTGTGCCTTAGAGACTCTAGATCAGTCGTTCTCAACCTTCCTAGTGCTGCCACCCTTTGATATAGTTCCTTATGTCGTGGTGACCCCCAACCGTAGGAGTATCCTATTGCTACTACAAAACTACAATTTTGGTACTGATGCAAATCGTAATGTATCTGATGTGTGGGATATCTGATATGCAACCCACACAGTGGTCACGACCCACAGGTTGAGAACCAGCTGTTCTAGACTCTGGAACCACACATCTGAAATTGTCCTCTTTCCTTGGTCTCACTGGGCTACCAGTTGGATGTCCTAGCCTTTGTTTCACATTGGCCCCTCACTCTTCTTCATAGCCCGAGTACCACATGGTCTTTCTTGCTTGAAAAGGCACATCCCTCGTGATCCAACTGAAGCCTCAGCGCTTCTACAAACTCTTACTGATTAGCATGGCACGGGGAAGCCAGAAGCAATGGTACGGTGACCTAATTCATGTCTGCCTATGATTCAGTGACCTGGGTATGTGATGAAAGTTCACCCTTGAAGTACTGGACCATCACATATGGAAGCTGCAGGAGGCTTAGAGGAGGAGTCAGGGCCCACAGTCATGCTGCAACCCTTTAAAGAGCCAGGCCCACAGGCGTTGGGCATGTCCACTTTCTTCAAGGCTTTGTTGTATTTTGCACACAGAGGCAGCGTATGAGAGAAGCTCAACTGTGAAGCACTCTGGCAGTATTCTCAGCTTATAATTGAAGAAACTGAACCCTAGAGAGGCCACTTAGGATAGTGAAGGGATAAAAGTCGAACTGATTTCCAGGGTCTGCCTGACTCCCACCTCTGTGTTCTCTCTCACACAATAATTTTCTTCTATTTAATTGTAGGGTGTACACATTAGGTTTAAACCTGGGAGGCCATAACCTAGTTTGTGTTAAATTGCTTGTCCCTACCCCCCCCCCCATGCCAACCCTGTGAGCGCTACTGCCATCCCTGCTCTTTGACTCAGGATCTAGCAGAGAGCTTGGTGTACTTTGTAGGCTTCCATTACTGTAGTCCACACTTAGCTCCTTTCTTGGCCCCTCCAATAACTCCCTTTCTTCTGCCACAGTGTTCCCTAAAGCTGTTGTGATTGATCAAGCAAATGGAATGATGTCATTGTGGGAGGGGGGAGGGTCATAGCAAGGTAAAGAATAAACCAGACTTCCCAGATCCCCTCTCAGCACTGTATGAGGTGGTTCTATATTGCAGCCTTGGCACATAGCATGTGTTCACGTCACAGTTTTACACACTGTCGCCACGGTGGCTGGTTGATTAATCTTGCATCACACTCGACTTTCCCAAGAATTTTCCAGACTGCTGCTAGTTCTTTTATAAAGGCCTGGCCTTTTAGTATCTATTATTTTTAAGTCAGCTTAAATCATTATTCACAAATTCCAAGCACACCTACTATTTAATATTTTCCTTTAAAATGTTCTGCATATAAATTATGGCACTTTCTTGTCAAGACAGATGTAAGAGATGTTTACAGAGATGAACCATTTCCTGGTTTCTTCTAAATATTGTTCAGGATTTCTCCTTAATTCAGTGATGATTTGAGTCGTTGGTTTAACAGACTATAGCCATTCAGAGTTCATGCCCGTGTGAGTCATTATTTAACCTGCAGAAGGGCAGACGCCCTTTCCCCTCCCACTGAGCTTAAGCTTACCCTTGGCTTTGCCAACTTGCCCATTTTAGGCAATTAAGATGTTTTTGTCACCTGAAATTTCCCTTAAGTCCATGCTGAATTGGTTCTGCTCTACTCTTTGTGCTGCCATTGAGAGATAGTTTTATTATTTTCCTTCAAGCTTCTTCTGATTACAGCCACCTCAAGGCCCTAAAGCCATAGCAGTACTCTGTTCCGAGACGGCTGTTCACAGAGCTGCTGGAACGACCAATTTATGAGTTCGGCAGAAGAAAGGAAAGAGGAAGGCAGCTCTAATTGTTTCATAGCTGTTCTTTTTTCTTTTAGCATTCAAATTAATAAAAATGTGAAATTCTATAAACTAGAAAGCTAAGCAAATCTGTGGTGAATGGGGTGGTGTCAGTACTGAACCATGTGCCGAGGAAACAGGAAAGCCGCTTTAATGAAAAAAGGCTTATTTTTGTTACAAATTTGCTTTTTATTACAATTTTACTGTGGCCTGTTGATTAAAACTTCCCAGCCTCCAGGAAAGGAATGCAGTATTTTTATTTCCAAGACAGGGTTTCCGTTGTCTTTGCCTAACACGCTGGTTGATGTGGGGCCTGTTTACAAATCCACGCTGGGTTTAAAATAGAATATTTGCCACTCTTCTCAATCTGACAAAATAGAATAGTTAGTACTGTGTGAGAATTATTGACCAGCCTGTGGGTAAATGTCAGTCAAGACAGAATATTGGTGGAGGCTTATGTTCAAGGATATGGAGGCCAAGACCAACCTGGGCACCCAGACAGACTGAGCGAGGTGGAAGTCAGGGGACCAGAGAGACAAAGACAACAAAATTGTCAGTAAACAAGAGAGAACACTATTTTATTTATTCTATTCTTACTTGACTTTTAACAAAAGGAGACCGCTACCTGCATGATCCAGGCATTTGGAAACAACACACGTTCATATCGCAGACAGACAGGAGGACCATCTTTGCTGGCTTTGTTACAGTCTCGAAGCCAGTCTGTGGTTCCCCAGCGTCACTAACACGAGGTTCGATTTGTCTTTAGCTGCCATTATCTAAATGGGTATCTTTGACTCCCTCTGAGCAAGACAGTTATTTTTCCAAAATAAAACCACTAATTCCATGCATGAAAATGTCTGGTGCAGAAATCTATACACAAGGATTGTAGCCTTCGAATGGAGAGGTAAAAATAAGATGGTATCCCGATTTTCTGACAGAGTGAGGTCAGCAAGGCTGAGGAGTGCCATCAGAGTCTCAGGCTCCCAGCTGGGCTTTGCAAAGAGGGTAGTAAGCCCTTAGCAGATGAACTCATCTATTCTGGCAATTGTAGTTCTTTATACGTTTATGGGTGTAATACCATATAAGGTTATTTTTCTGACCCTGGTATTTTAATTAAGAGATCAGCAGATTATATCTTATTAAGAAGACCTGTGGAAGTCATTGACAAGGTCATATAAATATAGACATCTCAAACATTCCTTCTGGCACTGTTTTCACACAGATTTTTCCAGTGCACAATACCATTGCCCTTACCAGCAACACTCAGAAAGTGCACTGTCCAAGAAGAACAAATGCTAAAATGCTTAGTGTTTTTATTGGTTTGGCTTTTATTTAGAGCAAAACAAAACAAACAAACAAACAAAAACAAACTGGCCTCTGTCATCTATCCAGAAAGGCAAATTGTTGACACTAGAATCTATAATTCAACAGTGTATTGATCTGCTTTTCTGTGTTCTGCATGGGCACTGGCAGGTGTCAGCTGAATTAAAATATCACCCACATTGTGGTGACTCACCTTGGATCATTTCCCCCCCCCCCCCCCCCGGCGAAACAGATAACTTGATTTTTTTTTCAAATCCCTGAACCATTTTAATTGGCTTTTTTGCATTATTATTGATATTGTTGATGTTGTTAAGCTGTGTGAGTTCTTTGTGTATTCTAGGCAGTATCTTAACAGACACAGAATTTACAGATTTTTGTCCATTCTGTAGGTATTGTTTTGTTTTGTTTTGACTTTCTTTGCAAGTATCTTTTTTATATAAGGGGTTGTTGTTTTGTTTTGTTGTTTTAATTGGAGATGAAGTCTAGCTGAGTAATTCTCTGTTTCTTCACTGTTGCTTTGGTAATGTATAGAAGAAGCCACAGCCCAACCCCAGGGTCACGGTTTATACCTGTGTTTTCTTTAAAAGATGCATACTATTAGCTCTTCAATTAACTGATTCAACTTGGGTTCATTTCATATGGGATACTAGCTAGTTAAGGGTTTCAGTTCATCTTTTTCACAAAGATACCCAACATCCCATCACCATGTGTTGAAAACAATATTCTTCCCAATTAAAAGACCATTGTAGCGTGTGCAAATTCTGTTGACCATAGATTCATTTACCCTCAATTCCCTGCCTATTTTTACTGTCTGTCCACACTAATTTGATTACTGTAACTTTGTGGCTAAGTCTTGGAACTGGCAGGTATGAGCTCTGTTGGCAGGTTCTATACTGTTGGTTGGGTGCTTGGTTGGGATTGCTTTGACTATTGTGGGTGCTTTTTAATTTCCACTTCAGTTTTTACTTCTTCCTCAGAACCTGTTTAAGATATTGACAGATATCTGACAGGAGCAACCTAAAGAAGGGTTTATTTCAGTCAAGGGTGACTGGGTAGTCATGGAGGCGGTGGGAGCACAAAGCAGCTGGCCTCACCGCCATCTGCGGTTAGGATGCAGGGTAAGGCAGCTGCTGGTGCTCAATTTGCCTTGTCCTTTATTCAGTCCAGGATTCTAGCCCCTGGGTTAGTACCGGCCCCACCTACGTTTAAGCTGGGTTTCCCACCTCAGTTGCCTCAGTCTAGAAACTTCCTCATAGACCTACCTGGAAGCTTGTCTCCTAGGTCATTTTAGAGCCTATCAAGTTGGCAACATTAATCATAACTAGAGTATAGTGGATCTCTATATAGATCGATTTGCAATGTATTCCTGTTACCACTGTTCCCCATGTTCAGTGAGTGTAAGTGTGTAGGAACACATAGTGGAATACACATGTGTGAATGCATGTGGAGGCTGAAGCTGACTTGGCCAACTCGTTGTTTTCACTCTACTTTATTTACTCTTTCCTCACCCCCCAAGTGCTGAGATGACAGGTAGGCTGCCATATCCATCCATCGTTTGCTTAGA